>NW_026138126.1:604744-1209488 GCF_025592945.1 Manacus candei | reverse complement strand
GTCCCTCCAGGGAAAGGCAGGAATTAAAAGTGTAACAACATAGTCAAGAAATAGGAAGTTATTAAATGAATAAAGGAAATGTCTCTGCAGGCATGGGAAGGGATGGATGTTCAATGGAATGAGCCTTCCCAATCATCTCTTCCCCAGAGTTTGGCCCATCAGTTGCCTGGTTGCCCATCAAATTACACCAGGGGAGGTTTAAATTGGTTATCAGGAAAAAGTCCTTCAAGGAAAGGGTGTTCAGGTATTGGAACAAGTTGCCCTGGGAGGTGGCAGAGTCCCCATCCCTGGAAGAGTTCAAACAACTTGTGGATGTGGCACCTGGGGACAAGGTTTGGTGGTGGGCTTGGCAGTGCTGGGTTGACAATTGGACTCAATGACCTTAGAGGGCTTTTCTGACCTAAAAAATTCCATGATTCCATGTTTGGCCATTCCCTGTGTCCCTGGGGCAACCCTGGGAAAAGGACACACCCTTGCCAATAGATCAGCGCTGCCACAAACCTGCAGAGGGCATCAGGAGCTTTCTATGGAATGTGTACAGAGGGGAAAACACCTTCAGGGATGTATCCAGTCCTCTTTTAAGGCCATCAAGAATGGGATGTGCAGGAGAGTGACGTGGTCTTGACAGCCCGTGTTTCACTGCGCAGGCAGCTGAGCTCTGCCCACTGCCCAGGGCACACGGCCAGGGGCTGCTCAGAGCTCCAGGAGGACACAAACATCGCTGCAATCACAAGAGATGTTCTGCTATGAGGGGTCTCACCTGCTCATGGACCTGAGAGGGAGGTTTGTGCCAGGCAGTAGGTGCAGAAGCCTGGAGAGGGTTTTCCACATGTTTTCAGAGCCGAGGCACCAAACCAAGGATGAAGCCAGTGGGACACTCCTGCCAGAGCTGCTGGGGGCATCTCTGCCCAAATCTCTTCCCAGGCTTTGCCATTTCAGGTGACAAACTCTCCCAAGGAGTTTTTCTAGTGGCTCTTCTAAGTGTCACTGTGTCACTGTTATAACAAGCCCTCTGTCTGCCCTTGAGACACTCACACCAAATTTCTGTTTTCGAAAGAAAAACCGTGTTAAATATCAGTTTCCCTTTATTTTTGTAGGCAGACAGAGGTTTAAAACACCTGGGATGGAATGTGTTTCTTTTGAACAGAGGTGGGAAACTGAAAACCAGAGATGTGCACTGGGAATGAGCGGGGGAGATGGGGAGGTGGCAGGGAAATGCAGAGAACAGGTTTGGAGGCAGGAGCAGGGAACAACTACACATAATTTCCCACTCCAGAAGTGACCCAGCTGGAGGGCTCCCATCAGTCAGCAGGGAGGCAAGAAGGGCAGTGGTTTTAAACTGCCAGAGGGCAGGTTACATAGGATATTGGGAAGGAATTCTTCCCTGTGAGGGTGGGGAGGTCCTGGCCCAGGTTGCCCAGAGAAGCTGTGGCTGCCCCATCCCTGGAAGTGTCCAAGGCCAGGTTGGACGGGGCTTGGAGCAACTTGGGCTGGTGGAAGGTGTCCCTGCCCATGGCAGGGGGTGGCACTAGACGAGCTATAAGATCCCTTCCAACTCAAACCATTCTGTGATTCTAAGAGGAGGTACTTTTTCAGCCATCACCTAATTAATCAGGACCGTGATGACATTGAATATGACCACAAAAATAACCTTTAAAAACTTGAGATAAACGTGTCCAGGATGAGCCTGTGCTGACTGGTTAAAGATGATGTTCCAGGACCTCCAGCTAAGGAAGTATTTAGTCACTGACCACCAGAAGATGGGGCAGGAGGCAAACCTGTCATCTGCCTTCCTGGGAGCTTACAAAGGCACTAATTGCCCTTCCTGAAGCAGAGGAGCCTTCCTGCTCTCTGCCCACCAGAGCATAGAGGGGCTGGGAGTCTCCCCCCGAGTACTTAGAGACAGCCTTGCATGAAGTCTGTGGTTCCCAGGGTTTGTTGCAGTCTCTGCTATCAAGTCTCTCACAGAACTTGCACAAACCCTCGGGGTCTCCTGCCAAGGCTTTGCGCCACTCTGGGAAGGATTGCAACGTGGGATAACACATCTCCCTGCCTGCAGGGTGCTGCCAAGCTCCTGCCAGCTCTGATGGGAAGCTGTGGGCTCAGCCCAAGCAAACAGGAACTTTCTCTTCATCCCCTTGCATTTGCACGTCTCTTCAGAATCAGCATTCCTGCAAATGCCCCATCCCTGGAAGTATTTAAGGCCAGGCTGGACAGAGCTTGGAGCAACCTGGGATAGTGAAAGGTGTCCCTGCCCATGGCAAGGGATGGGATGGGATGAGATGGGCTTTAAGGTCCCTTCCCACCCAAACCAGTCTGTGACTCTGTGATTTGAAGAGGAGGTACTTTTCAGCCAGCACCTAATCATATAGGACCTTGTTCCACAGAATATGACCACAAAAATAATCTTTAAAAGCTTGAGATATACTCGTGCAGGATTCTGTGAAATAAGAAAAGTTGACAAATTGCTGTGTGCAGAGGTTTGGTGTGGCAAGAGGTGCCTCCCTGCTCTGTGGCTGCTAAATCCAAAACCTTCCAGGACTCCAGGCAGCCCTTGTGGCTGAGAAAGCCCTGGTTTTGCTGCTACAGCAGGGCCAAGAATAAGGTGATTTTTCTCCCTTCTATTTAGAGAGCTCATATTTTCATCTACAAGAAGGGGAGGATGGGGAAGGTCTCTGCTCAGCCCTGCACATCCAGCAGGTGAGTTGCACAAGCCAAGGCCTCTCCCCGCACACAGAGTTGTGCTGGAGCTGCATGTGACAGATGACAGTGCTGGGAGAATGTCCCTTAGCTACTCCTGTTATTGCTGTCACCATTAGTAATTATGGCACTTGCTTTAAACCTGCCTGTATTTCAAAACAAGCACAGGGTGGTCACATTGACAAAGCCTCTTGGGTTGCCTGGAATGGCATCCTGCCTGGAGTGAAGATAATGGAGTGCCTGGGAGATTGCTCAATGATGATGGATTGGTGGGGAACTTCTCCTGGACCCCGAGACCAACCCTCTGGGGCCTGACAAGGCTTGTGCTCTGCTGCTGTGGGGGCTGACTTGCACAAGGAGCAGGGCCATGGTGTTGTAAAGAGCAGGTGTTTCAGGCACTCAGGGCTCCAAAGCCACACCTCGCGTGGGGTGCATCTGGCTTTGATTTGCTGCTGCTGCTGCTGCTGCTGGTTTTTGGTTGCCTGGAGCCCCTGCCCTACCTGGTGAGGAAACACAGATATTTCCAGCTCTGCAGATGTGAACAGGATTGGGTACATTGCTCTCGGGGGGCTCTGCAGCAGCGATGGAGACAAATGCTTCCATTTGGCTCTGCAAAGCACATCCAACATTAGCACATCTCCTGCTGCTGTTGTTATTCCTTCCAGACCACATTCTGCTAAACAGCTTCCCAGCCAAGCCCAGGACATGATTCCTGCCCTGTGGAGCCATGAATGAGAGGGATTATTTAACTGTTCAGCATTAGCAAGGCTCCCAGGTCACCTGCCTGTGTTTTTCATACCTGGAAGCACGAAATTGCATCCCTGGAGCTGAAGTCATGTACCAAAAGCAAAGGAGGTGGCAGTGGGATGGAGCATGTCCAGGAGGCTTCAGGGCCTTCCTGAGCATGGACAGGATGATGTAGTAGGGCAGCAAGGAGCCAAAGTGCCTGATTTCCCTTCCCTCAGCCTTGCTGTGAGAATGGAGCAAAGTCATTTGTCTCCTTCCACTGCAGGGCTCTGACTCACAAGTGCTGAGCAAACAGCAGTAGGAATATGGGATGCCAGCACCCCCACCTCATCCTCCCTGCCCTGGCTGCTGCTGTCCCTCTGCCCACAGTCCCAGCCCCACACCAGCCCAGGCAATAAATAACCACATGTGCCTCTGAACCACGGCTGCTCCCAATGGTATTTTAAAAAAATCCCTTGTCAGCAGCAGTTGAGGTGGAAACCTTCAATCAAGGTGCCATAGGATGAGGCAGGTAGGACCAGCCTCAAGTTAAGCAACTGGATTCTCCCAGACTCACCTGCCAGAGTCCCTGTTTCCCTGTTTTGGTGGTACCAGCAGCAGAACTGACTCTTCCCCACCACAGCTTGTGAGGTTCAGCTCCTGTGAAAGCCCCTGTCCCTTCCCTCAGCTTGGACAGGGCTTGGGGCAACCTGGGCTAGTGGAAGGTGTCCCTGCTCATGGCAGGGGGTGGAACAAGATGGGCTTTAAGGTCCTTTCCAACCCCAACTATTCAATGGTTCTGTGATTCTGCGATTCCACTGCCTGATCTCAGCTGTCCCAGTGGGACCCTCAGACTCTGCCCAAGGGATGACAGAGAGGCAAAGGAGCTGGGATGAGGGTCTCCAGACTAAAGCATGTCCCATGGCACAAAGCCTGGGACGTTGCCTGGGATGTGGGGTCTTACAAGGGGGCACCAGTTCCAGGGAGCAGGAAGGGACCAGCCAAGGGGACAGGACAGTACTGCCCCTGCGATATGCCACTTGTCAGTGGCCCTCACAGAGAGAAGTGAGCTGAGATGTCACATGTTAGAAGAAAGGTGGAGAAGAGGCAGCAAGTCTTAGCAAGGTGAGGAGTTCAGGTGAAGCTTTGAGAAAGAATTTTTAAGCACAGGGAGGATTAGAATCACAGAATGGTTAAGGCTGGAAAAGACCTTTAAGGTCATCAAGTCTAACCATCAACTCAGCACCACGTTCACCACTAAACCATGTCCCCAAGTGCCACACCAACACGTTGTTTGAACTCTCCCAGGGATGATGACTCCACCACTGCCCTGTGCCAATGCTTTACAACCCTTTCCCTGAAAAAAATGTCCCTAGTATCCAACTTACATCTCTCCTGGCACAACTTGAGGCTGTTTCCTCTTGTCCTGTCCCTTGTTCCCTGGGAGCAGAGCCTGACCCCCCCACAGCTCCCCCCTCCTGTCATGGAGTTGCAGAGCCAGAAGGTCCCCCTTGGGCCTCCTTTTCTCCAGCTTGAGCTGCCCCACATGCTCCTGGTGCTCCAGACCCTTCCTCAGTTCCATTCCCTTCTCTGGACACGCTCCAGCCCCTCAATGTCTTTCTTGTCATGAGGGGCCCAAAACTGACTCCAGGATTCAAGGAGCAGCCTCAGCAGTGCCCACTGTCTCTGTGTAACACTCACCTGAGGCCTAGAAGCTTCACCCTGTGCTCCCTGGGTACCTACCTCTCCCCAGCCCACCCACCTCCGTGTCAGCATCCTCAGCATCCTCAGCATCCCAGGCCCTTTTGACCACAGGTAGGAGGATGTAAACATTAGCAGGAGCTGGGAAGGAGGACTCACCAGGAAATCAACCTCTCTTTATGACCTACTTATTGATGAATCAGGGAAGATGCAGATCCATTACATCCCTCCCCAGTTATTTATTCCCTGTGTGACACAGGATGTATCAGGGATGCTTGGATGCTTTGCTCACACCGACGATGCCAGAGGTTTTGGGATGGGAAAACTCATTCTTTTCCAGCATGTTCAACCAGACCAGGCATCACGTGTGTGGGTTCTTATTCTGAAATCCATCTCTGCCTCCATTCCCTGCCTCTCCTCCCAGTAGGATGGGCAAGTCAACGCTTGCTTCTCGCTTAGATTCCCTGGGGAATAGGGGAGCTTCGCTCAGCCTGGAAACTCAGTTCCTACTTGTACAGTCCATTCAGGAGTTGTGAGTGAATAAGAAACAAATTCACCTCAGAATTCCACACTTCAGACAAGGCAGGGAGACCATCCAGGGGTGGGAGCAGCTCACTGGGAATCCCTTTGGATCTTCTGCTCCAAGTCTGTCCTAGAAGGATGCCCAGCCTGGACTTAGTTAAGCCTAACGGAGGCTCCACCATGTTGTAACATAAGCTGCTTCAGTGGTTAATTACCCTCTCATTTCCAAATGTGTGTGGATTTGGGAGGCTTTTGTAAGCCCTGGCATCTCCAGGAGGTGTTACACAGATCAGGGATGCTCCTTTTCACAGAATTAACAAAATAAATGGCTAAGCTTCCCAAAGAGCCTATTCCCAGGGCAAAGAAATCCCTACTCTTCAGGAAACACATGGACAAGGACTCCTTGGATCTTCGTCTGACCCTGCCCTGTGATGCTGCATGTGGTGTCTCCCCTGGTCCAACAGGAAGCACTGACCAAATATTAAGTCATATTTAAGAAAGCAACGTATTTTTTCTTTTCTCAACTCTACAACTTTCTCAACTCTACAAAATGTTGATTCGGGGGAAAAAGTTTAATTTCTTGAATGCCTGAATGAGGTTCAGGAGGAAAATATTTGCAATGCAGCCACCCAAAAGTGTCCTGTTCAGATCGTTCTTTAACTAAATACCAAACTAAACGACCCAGAAGAGGTGTGGTTTTATAGAAACATTATTTTTGATAATAAAACAGGATAAATTGAAAAGTGAAAAAGTGACTTGAATTTAAAGTCTGAAAAAACCAGCAGCAGCGCCTCACTGTTGGTCAAAAGTGTTGTATTGGGGTTTATCCATCTCTGTAAGGAGTTTGTGGGGATCAGTCCCTCCCCTGGGAAAAGCAGGGCCAGGATCGGGGCGTGTGCGCGTGCGCAGGTGAACCCGCCCAGGGGCACACGGTGATTCCAGGCTGCATTTCCACCCTCTGCTGTTCCAACCCTTCCAGCTCATGCTTCCCTGCCCTCCCTCCCTGCCCCTGCCCACCTGGGTGCACACATATAAATCCTCCAGCCAGCATGTTTCCTGTGGGGGCCCGGCAGGCTTGCCTGGAGGGTGCACGTGGCTCCGGTCTCATCCCAAGGCTTTCCCTAGAGACGGGGCGAGGGGATTTGCTGGTGGCTGCTCCTGGTGAGCTCACACCGTGGGCACTCCTTCGGAGCTAGAGCGGCAGGGCAGGTTGCTGCTCCAGCTCTGCTGGAATCCTTGGAGTTCCTGACGCTTCATCTCACCGTGTGGAAGCAGTGCTGGTCCATCCAGAGATCACAGGTAAGCCAGGCTGGCAGGAGACGTGAGCAGCAATCCAGCACCACTGCTTCCATCTTTCTGTTCCTTTTCCTGTCTCCTGTCTCCTCCATCCCTTCACCATCTCTCAACCATCTCTGTTCAAGTCATGAGATGGGATTTACTATCCTGGGTCTGATTCTTTTTACATCCTGCAAAACCAACTTTCATCACTGTAAAAGTGTAATGCAAAGCAGCAGGGACGAGGAGAGAGTCCCTGTGGTGTGAACGAGCACATGGAGATGCAAGAGCAAGAAGAGTCAGAGCTCAAACCCATCTGCCTGCCGTCTCTTTTATTTTACTTCTGTAGCCATGATCTCAGCTCTGGGAACCAGCCAGTCTGGATTAAAGAGAGGGCATCGTTAGCTTGCAGTTGTAAAAGAACGGTGGAGGTTCACCCCCAAGTCGGTTTATCTGGTTGGAGCAGGAGTTACAGAAGAGCTCGTTTGTCTTAGTGTTACACTCCTGTGCTTTCTCCCTTTGAACTTCTTGGGAAGAGCAGCAGAGGAAGCTGTGGGAGCTTCACAGCCCTGCACACCCCCGGGTTTCTGCTGGACACGGTGGTGCTGCTCAGCTCCCAGCGGTGTAAACAGGGAGTTGGCTGTTTCTCCTCAAGAACAGGATCAGCTGATGAGTGGGGTTAAGATAAACTTCCCTTCCCTGCTTTAGGCTCAGAGCTGAAAGGATTTTCAAAGAAACCAAAGCTCTGTTTTCCACCAGTGCCTCAGGATTTCGGAGACGCCACTCAAGTGGTGTCACCTCAGTCCCTGTTTGGTGTCACCTCAGTCCCTGTTTGGTGTCACCTCATACCTGCTCATTCTGCAGGCTAGAGAAGCACAGCCAGATGGGTTAGTTCCACACTGCATCCAGGGACTGAATTCCAGGGAATTTCTGTCGTTGTTTTGTACCAAAACTCAGCTGCTGGGATTCGGATGGTGCTTCCAAACACCTCTAAGGTTGGCACCCAACTACCAGCTTCAAAAATAGCTCCAGGGTCTCAAAGATCTGAAACAAAATATGCCAAATGCATAACTTATGATCCAAATAGGAACAGAATTTTTACTTTTTCAAATTAATAAAGGATTGCTGAGAAATTATGCTCTCAATGAGGATAGGGAAGACTTCAGAATGGGGAAGAAAAGCAAGCAGAAGTTTAGATATTTTTAGAATCTCACTTGTAACTGCAGCTTCTGCCACTTCCAGAGGCCAGGCTGAGGGTCATGGCAGTGGAGAACCCACTTGAGGTGTGAAACTCTGGGAAATGAGGATGGAGCTTTCATGGGAGTGTACTCAGAGGGAAATCAAATTCAAAGTGAAGAGGCACCTCCCAGTGCCTTTGCTCTAAGCCCCAGGACTCCGGGAATACCCAGGGTCTGGGCTGGTGCTCCAGGACTGAGCTCCCACAAGGTGATGAACTCCAGCCCTCGGGATGATGCTGAGGACCAGCTAAGGAGAACAGAGCCAATGAACACCAACCCCTGTGAAGTTGTCCACTCCCAAAAAGCAGCTCACAGCCTACAGAGAGCAGCGAAGTCCTCCTGGCAGCAAGGTCTGAGTCACAGAAAAAGTGAAGAGGAAGGAGAAGACGGGGTGACAAGGACTGGGCTGAGATGGGGAAGCGTCGTGTGGCAGCAACGACACCTGAGGAGAGATGTTAATGCCATGGATGGGTGACCATCCCCAGGCTCAGAGTTCAAGGGCATTTTCTGGAGTGATTTTTAACTCCTGTGTCAGGAGGAGAGAGGAAATATTCTGCACTATGAAGTGTGATGGGAAGAGGATGAGTCTTTCATAGCTGGGTAAGATGCTGTGTTGAGCTGACTGGTGCCAGGTGAGGCACATTGGTGGGGTGAGCAAGGGGTAGGGGGGCAGAGCGGGATCCTGCACTTCCCTTGGGGTCAGCAGCACTAACCTGCTCCTCTCCCTTCCCTCCTGCAAGGTGCCCAAGGATGCCAAGCATATTTTCCTACCAGAGTGCTGAGGTGGATTGGTGTGAGGGCAACTTCGAGCGCTCAGCCGTGATTGCAGAGTACTACAACACCGTGAGTGTGGGATCATCCCAGGACAGGCTGGGGCTGCTTTGGGGACTCCAGATGGGATAGGACATCCTTTTCTTTCCTCCTACTCACTCCTTTGAGCTTCCTGGTATTGGAGGGTGCTGGTATGGGGAATGTTTTTTGAGCTTCAGATAAATCGTGGGACTTTTGCTCCCAAAACATGCTGGGGCCAGGGGGACTCCTGGTATGTGTGGGGCTGATTCCTAGTGAGAAAAGTCTGGCAGCACCCAGATCTGTGAGATCCTGTTATACCAGTCCTGCAGCTCTCCTGCCAACTGGGATAGGTCCCATACAGGGCTCACATATTCCAGCTAAATGTACAGGAGTGGCAAAATGAGAGGCAGCACTTCCATGAACCGTGTCAGGCAGGTTGGGAATCCGGAACTCAGCGCAGGGAAAGCTGATGCATGAGCCGGTTTCACCCCCTGTGATCCTTTATCAGACAGGCTGCATCCAGTGCCAGTCCCTTGACTGCAGCCTGGCTGGAGCATCGTATCTGCAGAGAACTTGGAGATAACCAGCCTCCCAAGCATGTCTCTCTCCCTCAGAGCAATTACAGGCTTGCATGTGGATTTACAACCTTCCACAGGCCTTGTTTACAACTTCTAGCAATTACGGTTCAACACTAGAAGTTCTTGTTCTCATGGAAATGGCTCTTCCTCTTTTTTTTTAAAGCATTTCTTGTTTTTGATAAATTGCCTGTAATAAGGATAATTCCCTCTCCCAAGCCCTGCAGTTCCCCATCTCTAATTGCCTACACGGAGTCTCGGAGGAGGAGGCTCAGGCTGTGTATGATCAGCGCTCTCTGAGACAGACAACAAAAAGCTGCCAGTCCAGATCAAATCCTGCTTCCCTCTGGCATCCAACTGGATGTGTTGTGCTGTTGCCTGGTTAGTGACGCTGTCGGATGGGCTCAGAGGTGCAAAGCAAGGTATAACTACCAAGGAGGTAAAGAAATCACTCAATACTGACATCAGCATCTCAAACAGACCAGATTGAACAGGGCTTGGAGAAACCTGGACTAGTAGGAGGTGTCCCTGCCCATGGCAGGGGTTGGAATGAGATGATTTTTAAGGTCCCTTCCAACCCAAACCATTCCATGATTCTGTGATTCTAAACGGGAGGTGCCAAAGGTCTCCGGCACTGGCAACACTAGAAAGGGGCTGGTTTCCACAGAGAGCAGGAAGACTGAAAGTGAAGTTTTTAGTCAGAATTCCTTCTGGGAGATAAATTTGCCTCATGTCCTAGTTTAGTACACAGTCAGCACTTTTCAAACGTGCCTTTGGAGCTGAGATTCCATTTTCACAAGGATCCTGATTTACACCCAGACTGGCAAAGTGGTTCTGGATCCTTATCACGCCAATAATTATCTTGGGAGCTCTTCAAAAGCACTTATGTGTCTGACTTCTCTGCTGGATACCAGCTGGTGTGGCCAGATGCAAAACTGTGTCACTTAGGACCCAAAGCCCTCTGATTCCCATAAAATAGTAACTCTCAGCTGCCTGGGTCATTTTGTGGCACAGGATTCTAAATTATGTGGCTATTCCTGACAATCCTGCCAGGTGCCTTGTTCAGGATTGAGGTCCTTGCCAACCACAGCCATCCCCTATGTTTCCACACCACCTTTGAGGGACTGGGCTTGTTGGGATAGATTTTCACTGGGTGGGACTCAGACACAGCTTTCCTCCAGGACTGGAAAACCTCTTCAGTGCATGTTTCCATGCAGATGCAAACTAGTGTGACACTGAGGAACAGAGATGTGGGAAGAGCAAACCCTGCAGGATTTTTTCCAGTGGTTGGACTTGCCCTTGTTCTTCTCCTTATGACACTGGGCACTCCTTCCCCAGCAGAGAAAGAGCTTTTACTGGTCCCTGCACTGATGTCCTTGTTTTCAGGCTCATGGAGCTCAGCAGGGTGCCTGTGCAGGTGGAGGGAACCAATTCTGCAGCCTCTATTTTAGGATGTGATTCCCAAACAGAGAAAGCAGCAGAGATCTAAACCTGCTGTGACAGCTGCCTGCACCAGGCTGGTGTGTGACCTCCTGTCCAGGCAAGGGCTGACAAAGGAGCAAACCTCCAAAAAACTGCTGTTACCTGAGCATCTGACAAGAGCCCCAAGGCTGCACCATGCTCAGGGCCAGACCTTGTAACCAAAACCCAGCAGGAGCATCACTGATTCCTTCCCCAGCTGCACAGCCTGGCTGGCACTGCCTGGCTCTCCCCCCCTGCAGCAGCACAGGGACCCCTCTTCACACTCTGGGCTCCCTTGCAGGATCAGGCTCCCTGTGATGTGCCCCAAAGGGGGGACAATAGAAATCTGAGCAAGCCGAGTTCCACAGCTATCCCTGCTGGCTGGTAGCATCTTGCAGATCCCACTGGGGCTCAGGGCACTATCCCAGATGTGATCCTAACAGCCTGGATCTCCTCCTCTTCCCCTCTCCATTCATTTGTTCCCCATACTCAGGTTTCTGCCTCTCTGCAGCGTTACAGGCCTGCCCTGAGATAATTATATCAATATTGACTTCAGTGTCAATTTTCCAGAGTTTTAGAGGGAATTCCAGCCCAGAGGCTGGGAATCTAGCCAGCTCCTACCCAAGCCTGCTGGACCACTAAATCAGCAGGGCTTCCTCATGGAGCATCCTCTTCAATGTCTTCTTCCCAACCCTGCCTGGGGCTCCAGCAGGGCAGTTCTGTGCCAGCAGCTGTGCTGCTGGGAATTGCTCCGTGCCAGCCACACTCTCTCAGATCTGCTTGGCTTAGATGCTTTTTTATTAGAAATAAGCACCACGGGTATAAGAAAAGAGTGTAAACAATATCTTTAAGTACCTAATAATACATGGTGGCTCATGGCTGGATGTAGTTCAGAAACAAAGCCCTATTTATAGTGACTCAGTGACCCAGAAATTTATTGTCTTCTGGCTGCTCAAAGGAGAACACTATTGTGCTCTAGAAGGGTCATCAGTCAGGGACTTGTCTTTTTGCCCTCATTTCTTTGCTGAAATGACTGATTCAGGATGTTGGTAATGACACCCACATACTCAGCAGTGTCTCTGCAGCAGCAGGAGCTCTGACACTGCTGTATATCCAGAGCTCCTGGATGCTTCATGGATTGGTGGGATAAGTTCAGCTTACCCCAGGTTACCCTCAGGTTACCCAGATCCACCCAGAGCAAGACTCACTGTCAGTGTGTCAGGGCTAATCCCATGGCAGCACAGCCACATCACCCTCTTGCCTGCCTAGAAAGTCATGTGCAGAACCAACTCCCCCCAACAGCTGTCTCCTGCCCCGGAGCACTGGCAGGACACTGTGATGGCAGAACGTGCAGCCTCCTCCTCTGCTACACAGGTCTGGCTGTTGGGAACTTGCTGCACAGGTCTGGAGAGCCTTGGAGGTGTTCACTCCTGTTCTTGACCCTTTGGGCTCCTCTGGAAGCTAAAGCTGGTTCTCTGGCCTTTGAGTGAGTGAACTCTGCAGCGAGTCCTGCAGAAATCTCCTTCCACTGCAAAAAATTCCTGGCAGGAGTAAGGACTAGCACAGGTCTTAGCTGCCATTGCACTGTTGCTGTCCTCAAACCAGTATCTGCTGCCCCAGTCCTTACCAGAGGCTGGACTCCCCTTGTCATGGATGGAGATGCAAAGAGGTTCCCTGTGGGTCTCTCCCTCCATCCCAGGGATCCCTCCAGCATGTCCTGCCCTGATGCAATCAGGAGCTCGTCTCACCCTGTCATGGATGAAGGTTCTCTGCAGGTCTCTCCCTCCATCTCAGGCTGGAGCTGCAAAAGCCTGGGGTCTTCCTGATGATCCTACTAATGCACCAGGATTAGAGCCATCTTGCTGATTTCCAATCTAGTTTCTCTCCTAGTGAAAGAAGCAAATGCCAGGCTAGGTGGGCACCTGGGGCAGTCACTCACCCTTGTTAGGGAGTGGGACACAGCGGTGAGCTCACACAGTGAGCCCACAGGGCTGAGTGGCTCTCCCATGTCCAATCACACCTCAGCTCCACCACCACTCTCTTATCTCCCCAGCATCCCGGCAGAGGGAGCTGGTGCCTCCCGGCCAGTACGACCCAGACAAGTATAAAGAGAAGCTGTGCTGGGGGGTCTCAGAGTGAGCAGAAATTCTGGAAAAACTTCTAGTAGGAGTACTGGGAGCAAAACCCTCCTAACCACATTTGAGACAGAGCTTGCCACATCCTAGAGGGAAGACAGAAGTCAGCATTTACAAATCAGGGCTGGGATCCCACGAGTGATGAAAACCCATGTCCCCCACAGGGGTAGGAGCTCTTCCCTAATCTCAGAGCTTGACTGCTCTGCAAGGAATCACTCTTATCTTCCTGACCCTGTTGGCACGGCTCTCCTGATTATCCCTCCCCTCTGATATCTGATCTTGCACATCATGTCCTGAATTAATGAAGTGATAACGCCGCTATCATGTAATTAATGACACTGTTGCAATGCCCACTGCAGCACACAGATCCAGACCTCTCCATACACAATCCCAGCCTCCCACGTTTCCTCACGCTGTCGTGCGTGCTGGCACTTGCACACTGCTGCCTTTTCTCCGAGCGTTTTCTCTCTCCTTGCTATCCCTGCTTGTCTTCCCCAAGCCTATTTAACCATTTCACAGGAAAAAGAAATGTTTGAAAGGCGGTTGTTACTGTAACACATGGTCGTCTGGTTTCTTGATCATTTCAGAGCAGTTTGACCTCAAGTGTGCAAGTGGGAGCAGCACTTCTTTTTTCATAGCTGGAATGGGAATAGGCCTGGATTTGGCTCTAAGCACCTATGGAAAAACAATACATTTGGCCTGAGAATTGCTGTTAATGGGAGCATGAACTCGTTTCATGGAAACCTTAGTGAAAATCAAGATAAATCTCCGGTGTTTAAGGGAATTGAGACCTTACATTAGGCATGAATTGTGTTTCCCTCTGGAATACCAGAGGGTGTGTTTCAGATAGATGACAATATCCCTGTGATTTGCAGCCCTGTTACCACAGAGATCCCAGGGGACCTCACTAGCCAAGTGCAGATTTTGCAGTTTACCTCGTGCTGCTGAGAGGGGAAGACTCTGGGCTGTGGATGTCACATTCCAGGCATGGGGTCTGGGTCAGCATCTAGCTGGGAGATGAAAGGATTGTCAGGCCGAGATAAAAGTCATCCTGGTCGTTTGCCAAATGGCTCCAAAGCCCCAAAGAGCTGCCTGGCAGGTAAACACAGCACCACAGTCCCAACATTTCGTAAGCAAGAGGGATTTTCCCTGGGGAGGTCCCAGTGACATCCCTTTCCTGAGTTTGCAGAGTCAGGTGAAAAATCCAGAGTAAGAACCCACAGAGGGTAATTAGTGCAGACTTCATTGCCCTATTGCTGCAGGATGGAGTGGGCCTGACCCAGCAGACAGGGCCAGGTTTTGGGCACTTGCTGCTCCTCCCCAGCTCCCACATTTTGCCCATTGGCATCTCCACTCTCCAAAGCACTGGCACCTTCAACCAGTCCAGCACTGTCCCCTCCTCCCCAGACAAATCAAAGTCTGTCCATGAAGGAATTTTGCAGAGTTGGAAATCAGGGCAGAATAATTCCACTGTGTTCATTTGCCAGGTGTGTTTAAAGGAGGTTTATGACCTCATGTAATTACAAGTGTCCAGAACACCTCCCCCCTGCAGGCCAGGTGGCTTCACACATGACACCACAGGATGTCACCTCAATCCTGCCTGTTCCCACCTACCCACGTCCTGCTTGTCCTACCACTCTCCACCACAGCCACTCCCAGTTAAGGATGTTTTGCTGATCGTGGCTTGCTGTGGTAGCTGAGCTCCTCACACCCTCCCAGCCCCTCACAGGGGACTCACAGCTGGCTGGAAGGGTCAGGAGCCACCCAGGGAGCTCCTGGCAGGCCTGGGTTGACAGGAGGTGGTTGCAAACAGAGGAGTTTGGCATCTTGCTTGAAGACACTGGGCAGCTGAAGCTAAACCATCACCCAAGAGGGACAAACCAGCTCACCCTGGGCTTGCTGTCCCCAGAGGTGCCTTCAGGGAGAGCACAGGTGTCTGCAGCCACTGCTGTCACAGCAATAGCTGTCCTTCCAGTTCCAGCCTCCCTTCTGGAGAAACGCCTCTGCCTTCTCCCTGTGCCAAGGGCAATCCCTGCTTCCACGCCACGCTTCCCACTAGAGATCAGTATCCTCTTCGCACACGGAGATGTTGAGGCATGTGGTGGGATGGGACTCGCCCAAGGTCGTGCAATAAACTGGATGTGGCTCTTGCTTTCCAGATCAGCAATGTGAGCTTCTTTGTGCTCTCTCCTGCCCTGCTCTACCTGAACCGGCAGTACTGTCAGCACCGTGCCATGCCCTTGTACTTCATCTCGGGCCTCCTCATCCTTGTAGGTGGGTGCCAAGGCTGTGGGAAGACCAAACAGGTTGCCAGAGTACCCAACATGATACCCTGGGATGTTCTCAGTGGCCAAAGCACAGGGGAAAGCTGAGGTGGGGAACTGAACAGCCATTTCTGTTTGAAGCCCTGCAGGTTGTGGTTCCTGCACCTTCCAGCCCAGTAAATCCCCAGGGTGCTGAGTGTGTGGGCTCCCCCACACCTCCCCCACACCAAGACCCATTCACAGAATCACAGAACAGTTGGGGTTGGAAGGGACCTCTGGAGACCTTCCTGGAGAAGAGGAGGCTCAGGGGAGACCTTCTCCCCCAGGAGAAGGGACCCAGGGGGGATAGGGCTCTGCTCCCAGGGAACCAGCAGTAGGACAAGAGGGCACGGTTTTAAGCTGTGCCAGGGGAGGTTTAGGTTGGACATCAGGAAGAAATTCTTCTCAGAGAGAGGGATCAGCCACTGGAAGGGGCTGCCCAGGGAGGGGGTGGAGTCCCCGTCCCTGGAGGTGTTTAAGGACAGACTGGACATGGCATCAGTGCCATGGGCTGGGTGACGAGGTGGTGTTGGGTCATGGGTTGGACTCCATGATCTCAGAGGTCTTTTCCAACCTGGTTGATTCTCTGATTCTGTGAGACCATTCAGTCCAACCACCCTGCCCAGGCAGGATCACCTGGAACAGGTGACACAGGAATGCATCCAGGTGGGTTTGGAATGTCTCCAAAGAGACTCCGCACCCTCCCTGGGGAGCTGTTCCAGTGCTCTGTCATCCTCCATGGAAAGAAGTTCTTCCTCATCTTGAGATGGAACACCTTGTGTTTTAGTTTATGGCCATGACTCCTTGTCCTGTCATTGGGCATCACTGAAAAGAGTCTAGTA
This sequence comes from Manacus candei, assembly GCF_025592945.1. Taxonomy (NCBI): domain Eukaryota; kingdom Metazoa; phylum Chordata; class Aves; order Passeriformes; family Pipridae; genus Manacus; species Manacus candei. The sequence goes on along the minus strand of NW_026138126.1, from coordinate 1,193,218 downwards.
CCATCTTCTTGACACCCTGTTCTTCAGGAACCCTGCCTTTAGGAATGGCCCCCAAGAACTTCCCAGGCCAGACAGGCTTGTGAGAGGATGGAGCTTTGCTGACTAAAAGTGTCCTTGCTCCTTGCAGGCATCTTCTCCACATACTTTCATATGACCCTGAGCTATGTGGGACAACTCCTGGATGAGCTCTCCATCCTCTGGACACTGGCTGTGGCATATTCCTTCTGGTACCCTCAGGTTTACTTCCCCAAGTTCATCAAGACCAGGTGTGACTCAGAGGGACACGGGGTGCAGGCTCTGAGGGGAGGGATGGGACACTGACATCGAGGGGTGTGACCCCCTCAGGTCCCCTGCAAGGGGTCAGCACTGAGGTCACTGAATTGGCTTTGGGATCAGACCCTCCATCACTTGGTGCTGACAGAGGAAGAGTCAAAACCCTCCCACGGGAAGGGCTGTGCTGGGCTCCTCTCGGCTGGAGCTGGCTGTGTTTGCAAAGTTGCAGAGGAGAATTTCAAAATTAATTAGGAAATTAAATGTTCCTGAGCATTAACATTCAATTACCTATTGCTGTCAAACTGCTCCAGCATCCTCTGTCATCCACAGAGAGCTTTCCCCGAAGGCTGAGGGGGTTTCACATAGGACAAGCTGGTCCAAGTTACGCCCCTCCTTTTAAGGTTTAGCAGGAGGGCTGGCTGGGCTGGAGATGCTCAGCAGAGAGGATGGGGATACCGGGTGAGCATGGACCAGCAGAAATGGGAACCCAGCAGGGCTTTGCTCAAAGGATAGTCCCATCCTGGCTGGAGCCCCCTGAGCCAGCCCAGTTAGAAGCCTTGCAAAGGCCTGCTCCAAGTCTGCTCTTCCCATGGCGAAGGAGGTCACCAGGAGTTCACTGTGGAGAAATGGCTGGGGGAGAGCGGAAGGGACTTGGGAAGGGATTTGCATGTGAAAGGCCCCTCTGAGCCCTATTGTTGTTCAGTCAGCCCAAATTGGCCTGTTTGCACAGCTCCGGTGGACTCCTGCCTTGCAGCCCTTCCCTGTGCAGAGCTCCCGGTGCCTTTGCCTCATCCCTGGTATCACCATGAAAGTGCTCGAGCTGCTTCCTGGACTGTGTCCTCTGCTCTGTCGCTCTGTCATGGACTAACCGGGAGGCTGATACCTCAGCCTTCCTGTCAGGACTGCACAGAGACTGAGCACGACCTCTCCCCTCCTCATCCTTCCCTCCTGTGAACCCTGGAGGCACTGACACTCACTCCCATATCCCTTTAGGAGGCATTTCTACTGGCTGACTGGGATCACCACCGTGATCAGTACCCTGATGTCTTTTGTCAAACCCACCCTCAATGCCTACGCACTCAACTGCATCGCCTTCCACCTGCTGTACCTGACCTGGCGTGAGCTCAAAAAGTAAGGAGGGGGCTGACAGGGGTTATCTGCAGCTCCATTTGTGCTCCTGGTGGGGAGTGACTCTGTCCACAACAGTGAATTGAGACCAAGTCTTCATCAGCCACATGTACTGTCAGCTCTCCAAAGAATTGGGGCAGCCTGGGAGGGACCAGGAGGAGGAACAGGCAGGACTGTGGGCGGTAGGGTACAAGAAGGCCATGAAGAATGGGGACAATCCACGGGACAATCTTATCTGAAGAGACTGCCCAGGGCAGCGGTGGAGTCACCATCCCTGGAAGTGTTCCAAAAATGTTTGAATGTGGCACTTGAGGACATGGTTTAGTGGTGAACATGGTGGTGGTGCTGGGTTGATGATTGGACTTGATGATCTTAAAGGTCTGCTCCGACCTTAATGATTCTATGATTCTCCTCCTCAGCTGCCATCTCTGCAGCTCTTTCCCCTTCATGGGGCATTTGGGAACTAGTGTGTGGCTGGGAGAACCCGCCAGGGCCTGGGGAGAAGACAGGAGTGCCTTGGCATCTCCCAGCATCCTCCTCACACATGGAGAGTCAGAATCCCTCTCTCCAGAGCCACACTTCTCCAGTTCTTGTGGTCTTAGGAATACTCTCCAGAAGGAACTCACTGGGGTTTGCAGTGTTGCATGTGCAGGCAGGAACCAGCCCTCTTTGAAACTCACTTTCCTTCTAGCATGATACTCTACTCCCTCTCCCTCACCGTGTCTTCCAGGTGCAACGACAAACGGGTTCACCGGATGGCTGCAGTCATGGTGATGTGGTGGGTCCTGGCCATCACCAGCTGGATCAGTGACCGGTGGCTTTGTTGGCTCTGGCAGGCCATCAACTTCCCCTACTTCCACAGCTTCTGGTAAGGGTTCCTGGTACCCCAGCCCACACCTTTCAGGGGCTGAAGGGTCACAGCTACAGAGAAATGGCAGCAGGGATGAGAGGCTCTGCATTTCTGCCCAAGCCTCTCTCCCTTTCCTGTCACTATTGATGCTGCTCCTCACCCTGGCTCCAGCCCAAGGATTCAGCCCCAACCATTGCTTAACATCCCTTTCCTCCTCCACACCAGCCAAACACTGTTTTGCAAGTGAAATTGTTCCAGCAGTCCCTCCAGGTGAGCAGCTGGCTCTCCAAGGGCTGCAGCGGCTCCCAGGGTGCTGCGTGAAGTGCAACCTTCTTGCAGTTATTTTAACAGCCAAACTGAAAGGCAGAGATTTGCTTGGACACATTTTAGAGCCTGCCCAAGTGTGGCACACTCAGATTCACCCTCACAAAGCACAGGGATGGCTAGGAGAGACACCAGGGCTGAGCCAGGCAAGGGGGAATGGGTGGTTTGGGGTTTCAGTCCCCTGTGTCACCCCATAGAATCACAGAATCAACCGGATTGGAAAAGACCTCTGAGATCATGGAGTCCAGCCCTTGATCCAACCCTGCCATGGTTCCCAGACCATGGCACTGATGCCACATCCAGTCTGTCCTTAAACACCTCCAGGGACAGTGACTCCACCCCCTCCCTGGGCAGCCCATTCCAATGTCTCTGCAAAAATTTCTTCCTAATGTCCAGCCTAAACCTCCCCTGGCACAGCTTAAGACTGTGCCCTCTTGTCCTACTGCTGGTTGCCTGGGGGAAGAGACCAACTCCCACCTGGCTACAACCTCCTTTCATCCATCTATGTCCTCTCCTTGCCCCAGCTCACAGAGCTCTGATAGGATTTCCCCATAGGCACAAACCCCATCAGCAGGACCCACACTCCCTGCAGCCTTTGTGCACCACAAGACTGGGACCTTCCCTGCCACTGCTTTACCCCTTGGCTCCAGTCTTAAGGTGACCATGCCAGCAGATGGGAGTTATCCCTGTCCAGCACATCTCTTTGGTTTCCCTGCCAGGCACGTGCTGATAGCCCTGTCCCTCCTGTACTGCTGCCCTCTAGTCATCTACTTCGATGTCAACTACGAGATGCCATCCTTCAAGCCCAAGCTGGAATACTGGCCCAGTGACTCATGGCCTGTCGTGGTGCCCTATGTCACCCTGGAGGAACCCCACAAGCAGTGCTAGAGCCAGTTGCCCCCAGGCATCCTTTGGGCCCAGGGGGGGTGTGTGATGCACACATGGGGAGCGACTCGGCTGTGCCGCCTGTTCCTCGGACCAGGGCAATGTGGAAGCAGCTGAGGCCTCATGATGCTGGGCATGAAGCAGGGTGGGAGCCCACAGGTGCCTTGGAAGACTCTGCCCAGAGAGCCAGAGATCTCCTCCAGCAGATCCCTACTGAGGAGGGGAGGGAGATGGGGCTTCTTCTGTGCCCTCTCGTTAGTCAAGCACCAGCACCCCTTGCTGACAAGGCCACAGCAGAGAACATTGAAGCCAAACTGGTGGCAGCTGGGTTTGTTGGGGCTGCTCTAATTATTATTATTAACTCTATTTATTGATGTATGTTGTCTTGCTCAGGAGAGCTGTGCATTAAAGCTGTGGACACCGACTTACACTGCGCCCCTTTCTTGCCCCTGACTACACCACACTCTGTTATCTGTCAGTCATTCCCACAGACAGGGCAGCCAAAGCTCTCTCTGACCTAGGGAGGGCTGTTTATAAAGAGAAATCCTCCTGGGTGACAGCTCAAAGGAGTTTCTGCTGGTGCCAGTTCCTGGGTGCTCTACCCCTTTCTCAATCCCCGATGTCCTTGTTCCTCCTGAGCTCTGACAATCTCCAGTGGCCACTTGGAGATTCTTCTGCTTGCTGGAAGGTCTGGCTGGGGTGAGGTGAAGAGCCAGGATGGTCAGAGCTGGTCAAGGGAGGTGACTGTCACACTCTGCTCTGCACTGGGGCGGCCTCACCTCAAGTTCTGGGGCAGTTTGGGTACCACAATATAAGAAGAACCAAAAGCTGTTGGGGAGAGTCCAAATGAGGGACACAGAGGTGGGCAGGGTCTGAGGAGCAGCTGAGGGCACTCGGCTGGTTCAGCTGGAGCAGAGGAGACTGAGGGGAGACTCCTCGGGGGCTGCAGCTCCTGCCGAGGGGAGGCGGAGGGGCAGGGACTGAGCTCTGCTCTGGGACCAGGGACAGGACCCAGGGAAGGGCTGGAGCTGTGCCAGGGGGGTTGGGATGGATCTCAGGGAAAGGTTCTTCCCCCACAGGGTGCTGGGGCACTGCCCAGGCTCCCCAGGGCAGTGGGCACGGCCCCAAGGCTGCCAGAGCTCCAGGAGCGTTTGGACAACGCTCTGAGGGACAGGGGGGGATTGTTGGGGTGTCTGTGCAGGGCCAGGAGACTGATGACCCATGTGGGTCCTTTCCAACTCAGGATATTCTGTGATTCAATAATTCTGTGACATTAGATAGAAATGTCATTACCTTTGCAGGAACAAAGAGATGCAGACCCTCAGAGACAGATCCCTGCTGTGCTTTCCAGGTTGTCCCCATAGCTGCTCTTACAGCCACAGGACACACTCTTGCTTTCCAAGCCTTGCTGCTTACAGTGATGAGCTGAAGCCATGTTGTGAGTCTGGGTCCTTGCCCAGCCTGCAGGGACAATCTCTGGAGCCCACCAGGGCAGGCAGGGTGGCTGAGGTTGGCTCCCTGCACCACAGGCATAACAATGTAATGTCACTGCAGGGACCACGGGCTTTGGGGCCCCTGCGAGTAAAGCAAAAAGCAGGAGCACTCTGGGTTTTACCTCTGAGGCAGAAGGTGGTGCCTCTGGTTACCTCTGAGGCAGTGCCTGTGCTGTGGTCCTCCCGTGGCTATGGTTGCCTCTGCAATGGTCCCCAGGGCCACTAGATGGCAAATTTGTCTCATGAACCCTGACTAGTGTTTCACGCTGGGAAAGGGATGCCCTGCCGTGAACTGGACCCCCAGGCCCGGTCTCCTTGCCTTCTCCATCCCCTGGCAGGATTAGACACCTGTCTGCCAGCACGGCCACTCTTGAGACACCCGCACAAGGTGCAGAGCAAGGGCTACTCGGATCTCCAGCCTCTGTGTGCCCTTGTCTGCCCATGCCAGTGCCCATCTCCTCCTCCCGTTCGCCTCTTTGTCTCCCCTGTGTGCCACCACTCATCACTCCGTCTCCCTTTCGCTGACCCTCCCCGTTTCTCTCCCTCTTGCTCTCCTCCCTCCTCACTCCTTCCCCAGCCCATCACATTCTTCCACAGCCTATTAATAACTTCTGGGCAATTGCACTGGGTCCCCGCTGGGCTCGGCCCCTCCGCCGCCGCTGCCCCGCGCAGCCACTGAGCGCGTCGGCAGCAAGTTCAAAAGTGCAGCGGGGCTTTCACAGCCCCTCGCCCCGTCAGGGGGTGGAGGAGGCCGCTCGCGAAAGAAAAGGCTGCGTTGCCAGGGAGCCTGGCACAGGAAAAGGGGGTCACCTTCACCTCCGGCAGGACCCACGGAGATGGACAGGCGCCAGCAGCCCCGCGGGCTGGAGATGCTGAGAACGGCGGAGGGATGAAGGCTGGGCTGTGGGCGACCAAGGGCTAATTGGCCACCTCCGGCCACCGAGCCGATGTGATGCTCGACCCAGTGGCAAAATCCCCTGTGCAATATGGAAATAAGGGAGGTGTCCCGGGCGCTGCTGCCTGGAGAACAATGTTGCTGCAGTTGAGTGACTGTAACAGGCCCCGATGACAGCCGGGGCCGCGTTAAAAATGCCTATTCAAGCAGATCAAGACATTGAGAGGCCTCGTGGGGATCTGAAACCCTCAGGGATTTCTGGATGAGGCCAGAAGCTGAATCCCCAGCCCTGGGAACCTGGGGGGGGAAAAAAAAAGAGAGAAAAGAAAAGAAAGCCACAAAGCAGCTTTAAAAGGACGGCAGTGCCCAAGGCAGGGCCTCCTGCTCTGAGTGGGGCTGCAGCCTGAGAAAGTAGAGCAGCCCCAACACACCAGTGTGGGACTGTGGTCTGGGCATCCCCAGGGTTATCTGAGGCTGGGGTGGCACCTCCAAAAGGTCCCTGAGCTGCTGGGGATGCTCTGTCCTTCCTGCCAGGGAGCCATGGCTACAGCTTGTGGGGCACAGCCTGCACTGCAGAGCTGGCAAACACCCCTAAAAACCAAGAGAGCTGTCAAAGGGACGAAGGGATCCTGCAGGGATGCCCAGCATGTGAATGGGGGAAGCTGGGAGCCCTCTCTCGATGCCATAGGGAGGTCTGAGGGTACCTCCTGCCCCAGGATCCTTGTCAGAGTGGGTGTCTATGAGTGTCACGCCAGCTCAGCTCAGTGACACAGGTAAACAGGCAGGGCAGGAAGAGCTGCAACCCCACATGCTCAGGGATCTGAGTTGGGACTGGTCAAAATGAAACCTTTCCTTATTTTTGCCAGATGAGCCTCAACCGAGATCATTTCCCTGATTTGGTTCTCCGTGTGGCTTCCTAAACCACAAAAAAAGAGGCAAGAGAAGGGTTGAAGAGAAGCTGCTCCTTTCAGCTGGTGCCAGATTAAAGAGGCTGGGAAACAACAGCATCAGTTGAGTCTGTTTGGTGCAGTTGCAACAGAAATAAAATAAGGTTGATAAGGCACAAGTCCTGCAGCATCAAGGATTAGCACTTACCTGTTCTGCTGCACCAAACTACCTCCTGCTCTTATGGATTCACAGCATTTGGCTCCCAGACTGGAAACTTTTCAAGGCACACTAATTTAACTGTAAAAGGCATTGCACATTCATGGACCCGCATAAATAATGCAAAAGTAATTAATAATAACTCAGTCCTTGCTCTTAACAATGCCAGGAAAAAGGAATTTCTTCACTGGAGTGTCGCTTATGCCTTTTGCAGAAGATCTTTTTTTGTTAAGTGTCTCTGAGAGAAAGAAGATGGTAGTTTTGAAACAGGGAATGGATGTCACTCAGTCCTGGGATTTTAGTGCCAGCCTGGCAATCTTCGGGATTGATTTAAAGAACCTTCTCCTGGAGTCATGTTAAACTAACATTGATTCAGCTTCGATTTTGATTTTTGTTTTAATCTCCTGGATCTGCAGTCAAAAGTTTGAAACCACGAACACAAAAGGCTAAGAAAGCCCAGGAAGGAAAGAGATAAGCTCCAAGAATTATTACCTCTAAAAGTCTTGTCCTTTCAACTCTAAGTGCTACTTCTGAGGTTTGACACAGGATTTCCAACTTGACGGCTGGCAACTCTGTCACACCCACCTCACAACTGCTAGGAAATATGTTCCTTCCCCCCCTCCCACTGTTTTACCTACATCCTTGCTGTCCCCTTTTCGCAGAAGGCAAACTTAAATGTAGGGACATAAACACCAGGATTTGTCAGATATTGGTGGCTGTTCTGGACAGATAAATGTTATCAGGTCTTGATTAGCTGAAAGTCATATTTCAAGGAATACTCTGGCACTGGGTTTGCAGCAGGAAGGGTTCCGAGGTCCCTGCCTGTGTCCTTCTGTCTAAGCTCACACATAACCAGGGCTGGGTTTGACTAGGGATCAGAGACATGTGGGGAAGGAGAAGCAGAGCCATTACTTGGGCAAATAAACCAGTAGACAAAAAAATGAGGTTTTAATCAACAGATCAAATAATCTCTTCAGCTGTTTCTATAAACCCCCATGATTTGGTTCCACTTCAGAAGATATTCTCACTGCTGCTTGCAGAAGAAAAACAAGCAGTTTCCTTCTGTCTGGCAAAGTGGTTTGAATAACTTCCATTCTCTACTAATGGCTGCTATCAAAGTGCCCAAAATGGAAGGATTAATTTTTCTGTGCCTTCCCACTGCAGCTCAGAACATGGTTTCAATTAGGACTGATCTCCACTTCTGTTTTATTCACTTTCTATGAACACTCAGTCGCTCGGGTCCCGATTCATGAACTCACTTCAGCACATGGCTCTTCATAAATGTGTTTAAACATAAAACTGAGTTGTCCTGGAATGGCACACCAAGCTTCATTGCCACAAATATTTAACAAAAGGCATAGATTTACCTCAAATGCTGAAATATTCACCAAAAGCAACATTAAGTTGTGCATTTGGTTATGAATTTCACAATCTGCAATCGATGCTGCATTTATTTAGATAGGCCTTCCACAAGAGACCAGCTGTCTCAGTTCACTGAAATGTTTAAACACATGTTTAATTTTAAGAATATGAATAATTCCATTGATATCAATGGTACTTACTTACACTTAAGAATATATTTTGCTGGGCTGGAGCCAGAAACAGTGCCATGTAATGGCAATAACATGCAAACTGCAATATTTCTCTAAGTGGTTCCTGGGACCAATTTAAAAATTAATCAATGAAGAACCGCCATGGGAAAATGCAAAAATTAATATATGTGAGATTTTGCTGTTTACTATCCTAATATTGCCAACTATTAACATCTATCAGAGCACTGATAAGCAAAATCAAAACCAAATCTGTGAAATAGAGCAAAAAATGCAACAAGTTGAATGTGTTGTTCGCCATGAATCATCCTGTCAGACTTCGAGATTTACTCATGTAATACTGAATAATATTTGCCATCCTTACAGACAGACATACATATAGATTAATTCCATTAGGTTTGGAACTAGATGATCTTTAAGGTCCCTTCCAACCCAAAAGCTCTCAGGGATATGGTGGGGTTGTTGGGGTGTCCTGTGCAGGGCCAGGAGTTGGGCTGATGGTCTCTGTGGGTCCCTTCCAACTCAGAATATTCTAGGATTCTATGACTCTAAATGAGCAAATGAGCAATATTATAGAGTAAAGGGTGAATAAAAACATTATTTTTCCCTTTCTGCCCCTTACCTCCCACAAAACTCTATGAATTTGTCTGTTATGAGAAACAGGTGAAAATTTCGAGGCACAAACACTTCAGTTGTTTGCATTTGCTCTCATAACTTTACTCCTCACAGGTCCAACATTCCTGATGCTGCCAGTGACCTACACAGACCTGGGATGTGCCCCTGTTCCCTTGGGATGGTATCACCAAATAAATAACTCTATATCCTTATGCAAATGATTGCTGTTTTCAAGCTGTTCACCAGCGACCCCACACACTGTCCAGACGGTGCAGTAATGTGTTTTCCTCATATGTCAGATGTTTCATGACACATCTCATGCATCTACTTAACAGAGATTTCCTGCCCTTTAAAAATGCCCAGGCACCGGAATCAAGAGTCCTGCATCTGCAGTGTTTATGTAGTACACTTCCAAAATTGCGTGAAAAGTGTCCGCATTGATTGTATTCTTCATTCAGCTCAAATACTGGTAGTTTATAAGTGTGTGTGTAGTGGATTCACTCATGAGAGGGTATTACCTGCCTAATTTTGTTGGCTGAGTAACAAAGGGAATTAATTTGTTACAGACAATTCTCAGTCCTCCCTGTGTTGTTCAAAATTGTGTTTGTCACTTCATAAGCCAACCTGACTCCCTTGGAACTGCACTGGCTGTGCCTTTATGCAACAAAATCAAGCTCCAGGGTGTTTGAGATGTGCCACGCTGCTAAAAAATTACTTTGCTGCAATCAGGTGCATTATTGTCTCACAGGTAACGATGTCAGTGATAAAGATTAAGTTTCAGTGGGATGAATTTCAGCCTGGTAGGACCAGCCAAATTCCTTGAGTCACAGGCGTGTTGGCATAGCCCCTCCCGCAGCGTGGGGCACTATCTGACCTGGTATCGGTCCTGAGATAGGTAGATCAGAAGTGATTTGCATAAATTTACATATGTGGCAACCCCACCTACAGGTGAAAGCTCATTTCATACCATTCCAGAAAAACAGTTTAGTGGAATCTACCATGAGAGCAGCTGACTTGGAGTCCACAAAAATCAGAAATTTGTATTAATTTTGTACAATCTAGAATCATTGAGGTTGGAAAAGACCTCTAAGATCACTGAGTCCAACTCCAAACTCTGGGAATGCCCTGGGAGAGGCTGCATCTCAGACTGTGTTTGTAGAACCACAGAATCATAGAATGGTTTGGGTTGGAAGGGACCTTGAAGACCATCTTGTTATACCCCCTGCCATGGGCAGGGACTCCTTCCTGTATCCCAGGTTGCTCCAAGCCCCGTTGAACCTGGCCTTGGACACTTCCAGGGATGGGGCAGCCACAGATGCTCTGGGCAACTTAGAATAAAAAGTCCTACACACAACTCAGAACAGGCTCCTGGGTGCTAGTCAGAATCTCCTACTGATCTCCTCCTGTTACATTCTATTTTTCAAGCTATTTCCCCCCCCCCCCATCTGGTATTTTTCAGAGGCCTAAAGGTCACCCTGCCTAGGGTGACAGTCTCCACTCAGAAGGTGGGCCTGTCTCTCTCAGCATACAGATGAACACCTCTCAAAAACTTTGGCAGCAACCACAAGCCCTGTTCAAAGCAGACACCAGTTTGGGCAGTGAATCTCACTCCCTGCCATTGTACCGTGATTGTGTTTGCTCCAGTGGCCACAGAAGGTGCCTGGGCCCGTCTTCCCCAGCTGTATTCGTGCCAGCAGTTTGTGTGGAGCGTGGGACAAATCCAGCTGGTGAAACGCTCCTTGTGGTGGGTCTGGACAGCCCTGGCACGACACAGATTGTGACATCACTCGGCCAAACCTGACCTCTGTGTGCAGAGCACAAGGGGAAGGTGCTGTCAGCGACACATGGATTGATGGCTGTCAGTTCAGCAGCGCATTAGAATGCCAACCTCACCTTTGGTGTTAACGAGGCCCCTTCATTAACAGCCCTGAGCAGAGGGGTCAGGGGCTGAATAGAGACAGGCTCCTTTCTCCCCCAGAAGGCTGGTGCTGCTCATTCAGAACTGGATCACGTTGGCGGGGCAGTTTGAGGACGCTTGTGCTGCCCATGTTGCATCTGCAAGGGCCATGACGTATTTGTGACTATTCATCTGGCTCTTTTCACCAGCACTAAATACCCAGAAAGAATAAAATAAATTCTCATTGTGTTCCCACTTACCAAGAAAATTTTCCCTCTTCCTTCTGGTTTGGAGGGTTATTGTACATTTAAATCCCTTTGCATTTTTCAGTAGCTATAGCATGCTATAATTTAGATTTTCCTCAGGCACAAAAGAACTTAGTTAAGCTAAACTGTATTACAGTGTGGGTTGGTTTTTTTGGGGGTTTTTTTGTTTTTTTTTTTTACAAAGTCCTTCATTAATAAGGGAACTAAAGAATTTCCAAGCTGTCTGTAATTTTTCCCAGATGCAGCTGGTAGTTGCTAGGAGTATCTTTTTGGCAATCTGAGTTTTTGGTTATTAACAATCTGGACTTTCTCTGCACTACTCCAGTGTTAAATATGTTCTGTGAACACTGTAGTGTGGAGTGTGAACTGGGGAAGGGGAAGGCAGAGGACAGGCAAAGCAAAATCGTTTTTAGAAGAATAAACACTGCTGGGATTAGCAGCTGCTTGGAACAAGTACAATTCCCTGGAGGGATCCCAATGATCAGCAGACCAGGAGCCCAGCTACCTCAGAACCAGCGCTGCTGAAGAGTTCACTCCTCACTCGGATTCTCTCTGTCCCTCCCATCTTTTCTCCCTGGCACAGACAAGCCCTGGGGTGAGTCTGTGCCAGACCCAGACCAGAGTAGCACCCAGGTCCCACCAGAGAAACCAAATCCTCTCTTGATTCATGCTCAGGATGCTTTCTGAGGCTGCTCATAAAGACGTGACAGTGTTGTTGGCAAAGCCATGATACACACCAGGAGAAGGACGTCTGCCCCTTCTTACCTAAATATCATCAGTTCTTCCTTTTGACTGCAGATTTGTTCATCTGGGAAACTCATGGAGTGTGCTTTGCAGAACTAGAAGACCACTATAGTCATGCTGCAGCTGTAAGAAAAGGCAGTGAAGTGACTGACATGCAGGAGAACTTGGGGGTCTTTCCACTCAGGCACATCTCTTTCTCAGAGAAACCCTGCTCAAATGTGATGTTTGTGTCTTAATCTTTAAGTCCTTAGAATTATTACAAGATGATCATTTTTCTACACTGATCCTTTCAGTGCTGGAATCAGCCTTGGTCGCTGCCTGGCTGGTGTCCAAGCCACTCAGAGCCCAGACTGACCACAGAAGTCATGGTCTTCAGCTCAAGAGTGGAAACAGGGAAGATGCAATTAAATTAGTAATGAGAAAATAACAATGAATGATGAAAAACAGTGAAACAAACTTGTTTCTCCAGGGACAGGAAGGGCAAGCCGCAAACATACAGACACAGACATATAAAACCGTGACAGGGACTTACAGGGGATGCACAGCTGAGGTACAGCTGATGCAAATCCCACATTTACACTGAGGGACATTAAGCCTACAGAAAAAAACTTTTGGTGAAAAATGAGCACTTTCAGGCATCTTGAGTTGCATGAAATTGTCTGTCCCAACTGGCACATGACATGACTGTTCCCACTGGAGCACCAGGACTCTTCTCAACACCCCAGTCATTTCCTCCTTCACTCACAGTCCTCAGGAACAGCCACGTTTGGCCTGTAAAGCATCCATGGATTGTACAGGCAGGAGAGAGAAAGGTTGTGTTGTCCCTTCCCAGGACTGGAACCTGGGAAAACACCCAGAAACCTTTCCCGGCCCTGGCCAAGACAGGGATAAGCACAGTGCAAAGTCTTTTTTCCACTTTATTTTCCACCATCCCCAGATCCCACGGGACAGAACCAACCTTTGGCATAGTCTCCTACCACAGGCCAAGCCAGATTAAACACACACCTTTCAGCCCAAGACAAAGATCTTTGAGGCAAGACTGTGGAAAGAAAAAATAAAAAACCCCAACAAAAATTAAGGAGAGCTGTCATGGCTCATTTGCATATTTGAATATGCAAATAAGAACTGTTTCTTATCCATTGGCACTGGCCCTACTGTAGATGGCAGCAGCACAGCGGATCTCTGCCAGCATCCAGTGCCACAAAGAAAGACGCTAATTGGATTTGCAGACGCTTATTGCAAAGCCCAGAAGTTGCTGGAATGGGTATAAAGAACCAGGAGCTCAGCCACGGCTGCCTCGGGTGCGAAGGCACTCAGCTGACAGCTCGTTAGCTTGAGATCTCCCTGCAAAATTAGAAGTTGGGAGAAGCCTGGATGGCTGCTGGCTCCAGCATCCCCAGCACCCAAAACTCCCAACACACCCCCCTAGAGCCTGGCAAATTTTCTGCCCTTGGCTGTGATTTTTTCTTTTTGAGGGGAGCTTGAAAAGAAAATCAGGGGTAAGTTTGATCAGTCATTGTGCTGGAAACCGTTCAGGCTGGGAACTGCTAGTGGAGCAAAGGCTGGTTCTAGGAATTTCTCTCCTTGAGTGTTTTCGCAGTTGAATGTAAAGAGCCACCCCAGCACATTTTAAATTAATCCATTCATGCCACTTCACAGAATATCCTGAGCTGGAAGGGATCCACGAGGATCAGCAAAGTCCAACTCCAAACTGCTTGTCCCAGCAGAGAGCCCTGGGGTGTTTGGAGCAGGCAACAATACAATGAGGTGCTTACCCTGAACGGGGCACTCCAAATTCTTCAGTATAATGTGGTTTAATGTCCTTGTATTGGGCTGCCAATGTGGAAGCTGAAGCTCCTGGCTCTGGGTTTCCATGTTGGAGGCATCCAAATTCTTGCTTGGATCCCTCCCCAGGCCATGGAGCAGCTGAAAGCTGAAGGAGTGACCCATGTCCAAACCAGAAGCAAAGACGGGTCCTGCACTGGGAGAGCCCAAAAACAACCATTAACACGAAGCTGGGCAAAAACAAAGGCACGGAAAATTTGTCATTGGTGAAAATTAAAATAAAAAACTGATTTAATGGTGTTGCAGAAAAAGTAACAGGCAATTTTTCAGGAAAAAAGCTCAGGATCTGATGTGTCTCTTGCACGAGGAGGAAATTCAGCAGAGTGAGAGTGGAGTCAAAGTTGGGAAAGACAGAGATATTTCTGGAAAATATTCAGCCCTGAGAGCACGTAACCACCAAGGGCTGTGATGAGGCAGGGAGTGAATAGCCAGGATTGGGAGGTAGAAAATAAAAGATTTAGACCCAAGAGTCACGTGCATGGGAATAATGTCCACAATTAAAGATATCAATGAGAACTCCCAGAGAAAGAGGCCCTGTCTCAATGGAGAAGAAAAGCCACTGTCCAAGGAGATGTCTCTTGGGACTGCATCAGACAGAAACATGGAAAATTAAAACAGAAGCACTTAAAGGAACCCAAATCAGGCTCTTTGTTGTTGTTGTTGTTGTTAACTGAAGCGATTAAGCATTTTGCTTCGCTAATATCCTCTATCAGGTTGATGAGGTAAAGTGGCTCTTTAGAACGATTTGGGAGCTGATTAATCCTCGCCTGTGGCGATCAGGCAGTGACACAGAGTTATTGGCTAACACGGGGGTTTTCTGCTGCCTCACACAGATCAACAAACTATCTGAAACAAGAAAGTTGTGTGAAGAAAAAGAAATTCTGAGTGAACTTGCTCAGAAACAGTCACCAATTGCACTTGTAAAGATAGTCCCATTTAGGGCTGGCAAAATTGAGCCCAATAACTTGTCACTTAGAGATGTAAGAAAAGGTAAAACTCTCCCTGGGCAGGAGAGCGGCAAAGGGGGAGAGAGAGGGAGAGGGGGAAGGCGGGAAGAGGAAGGGAACTGAGGGGGAATGAGGGGAACGGAGGGACAAAGGGGAGAAAGGAGGGAAATGAAGGGGAAATGGGAACCAAGAGGAAACATGAGAAACTGAAAGGAAAAATGAGGGGAATGAGGGAAACTGAGGGAGACTGAGAGGAAAAAATGGGAGAAACTGAGCGGAGAGATGAGAGAGATCAAGGAGGAAGTGTAGGAGACTAAGGGGAGAATGGAAACTGAGAGGAAATGAGGAAGACTGAGGGGAAAAAGGAGAGAAAATGAGGTATAAAATAAAGGAAACGGAGAGGGAAAATGTGGGAGACTGAGGGAGAAAATCAGGAAAATGAGGAGGAAATGAGGGAGACTGAGGAGAAAGTGTGGGAGACGGGGAAAGGAGAGAGACAGAAAGAAAATGAGGGATACTGAGGGAAAAATGAGGAAGGCCAAAGGTAAAAGGAAAGAAACTGAGGGAAATAAGAGAGACGGGGGAAAAAGAGAGAGACTGAGGGGAAAAATGTAGGAGACTGAGGGGAAATGAGGGTTGCCGAAGGGATAATTGGAAACTGAGAGGGAATGTGTGAGACTGAGGGGAGAAATGAGGGAGACAGAGGGGAAAAAAGGAGAGAAACAGGGGGAAAATGTGGGAAACTGAGGGGAAAAACAGAAACTGAGAGGAAATGAGGGAGACTTGGGGGAAAATGGAAACAGGAAATGTGGGAGATGGGGAAAAGGAGACAAAGCGAGGTGGAAATGAGGGAGACTGGCAGGAAAGGAAAGAAACTGGGGGGGGGAAGGAGAGAAACAAAGAGGTGACTGAGGGGGAAAACGAGAGCAAAGGTGGGAAACTGAAGGAAAAATGGAAAATGAGGGAGTCTGGGGGGGGGAAATGAGGGAGACTGAGGGAAAAGGAGAGAAACTGAGGGGAAAAGGAGTAAATCAGGAAGAAAATGAGTGAGATGAAGGGGAAAATGGAAAATGAGAGAAAATGTGGGAGACTGAGGGGACAAATGAGGAAGTCTGAGGGGAAAAGAAGAGAAACAGAGAAAAAGGAAAGAAAATGAGGGAGACTGAAGGCAGTTGAAACAAGAGAGAGCAAAGGACAGATGAGGAAGGACAAGGGAGAATGAAGGAGTGAGGGGAAACAGGGTAGGATAGGAGAAAATGGGATAAACTGAGGAGAAATGGGGGATAAGAGGGAAAAGCAGGGAGCATTGAGAAAAGATGAAGGATGGCGAGGGGAAAACAAGATGGGGGAACTGACGGGGGAGAAACTGAGGGAAAAGGCACAGGAAGAAGAGAGACTGGGGAGAACAAGGCGAGCCCTGGCTGGCCATCCTGACGTGCCGTGCTTGCCACACTGGGAGCCACAGCTTCACTTGTTCCCCTTGCTCTCCCATGTTCCTGATCATTGGTGTCAGGAATTAACACACAGGCGAGACAAGCGTGGACTGAGATGGGGGGAGAGGGAAAAGTGGTGGGATGGGTGAACAAAGATGGGCAAACGCCTGATCTCAGTGTTGGTTGTCCACTTTGAGGAACACTCTGGGCGACAGAACTGGGGGTAGAACAGCAAAGGGCAGTGGTAGAACAGCAGGCGGTATAACAGCTCACCCAGGGCAGAATGGGCGAACGAGGCCCAAATGCCTGATCCCCAGTGTTGGTTGTGCACTTTGAGGAACACCCTGGGGGATGGAATTGGGGATGGAACTCAGAAGGGCACCAGTGTGCAGAGGAGCTGCCTCAGAGCCTCACCTGGGGCGGGTTGGGTGAACGAGGCCCAAATGCCTGATCCTGGTATTGGTTGTGCATTTCGAGAGACACCCTGGGCGACACAACCGGGGGTTGAACCCAGAAGGGCACCGGACGCTGAGAAGCCGCTTCAGTGGTTGGCAGAGGGGTAGGAGGAAGAGGGGCAAGACAGGCGAACAATTATGCCCAGACGCCTGATCCCGGTGTTGGTTGTGCACTTCGAGGAACATCCTGAGACAAAATTGGGAATAGAACTGAGAAGGGCACCGGGCACTGAGGAGCTGCCTCAGCAGTGCGGAGAGAAGGGAGCTAGATGAGCGAACAACGAGGCCTCAACGCCCAATCCTGGTGTTGGCTGCACGCTTCGTGGAACATTCTGGGGGACAGCACTTAGGATAGAACTGCGAAGGACACCGTACCCGCCGCGTGCCCGCCTCAGCTCCTCACCCACTCTGAGGGAGGTTCTGGAGGGGCCATCAGACCCTACTCGACCCACAGTGCCAACCCCGCCCCTTTCCCCGCCCACTCCCCTTAGCCTGCCTTCCATTGGTCAGAACGGCTGCCCATCAGGTGGAGGGGGCGGTGCCGCGCGCAGCGTGCTGGTATTGGCTCCCTCCCCCCCCGCCATGGCGGTCGTGAGGCGGTTTCCGGTTCCGCGGGGCGGGCGCGGGGCTGGCGCTGCGCTGTGAGTGACACACAATGAGGCGGGCGGCGGGGCCGTGAGGGGCCGCGACCGAGGAGGCGGCGGCCGAGGAGGCGGCGGCGGCGGCGGTGGGGAGGGGGGTGGGGGGGAGAAACCGGACGCAAGAGCGCGGAGAGAGGGTTGTGGGGTTTTTCCCCCCTCTCCCTCTCTCTCAATCTCCCTCCCTCCCTCTCCCTCTCTCTCTCTCTGTCTCTCTCTCTCTCTCTGTCTCTCTCTCTCTCTCTCCCCCCCTCTCTCTCTCTCCCTCTCTCTCCCTCTCTCTCTCTCTCCCTCTCTCTCTCTCTCTCTCCCTCTCTCTCTCTCTCTCTCCCTCTCTCTCTCTCTCTCTCTCTCTCTGTGTCTCTCTCCCCCTTCCCCTCGCCGCGCGCGCTCCGCCGACCGGGCAGCGCAGACCGAGCGAGCGGGGCCCGCGGCGCTGCCGTGCCCAGCCATGGACAATCAGGTGAGGAGCGGAGCGGCCGCGCCGTGCTGAGGGAGGGCTGGGGCGGTGCCACCCCCCTCCATTTCAGAGAGGGGGGCACGGAGGGAAGGGCCCCCCCGAGGACGGGGTGCTGCGGGGGGGCACCCCCAGTTCTCGGGATTCCCACCCCCGGCGTGTTGGGGGGCGTTGTGGGGGGCACATCGGCTCCTCAATCTCATGGTGAAGGGGGACATCTTTTCCCCAACCCCCATTTGGGGGGGAGCACATGTTCTCCTCAAACCTATTGGAGAGGGGAACATGTTTTCTCCAACCCCCATTTTTGGGGGGCATACACCTTCTCCCCAGTCCCATTGGGGAGGGGGATATATTTTCCCTACCTCCCAAAGGGGGGGACATCTTGTCCTCAGTCGCATTTGGCGGGGCACATCTCCTCCTCAGTCCCACTCGGGAGGGGGATATGTTTTCCCCACCTCTCATTTGGGGGGGATATCTTGTCCTCAGTCACATTTGGGGGGTCACATCTCCTCCTCAATCCCACTGGGGAGGGTGATGTGTTTTCCCTACCAACCCCATTTTGGGGGGGATATCTTGTCCTCAGTCACATCTAGGGGACACAGCTTCTCCCCACACTGTCTTTGGGGAGGCACACCTCCTCCATGCCCACTCCAAATGGATGGTACATGTCCTGCTCACACCCCTTTGAGGGGGACACCTTCTCCCTGCACCCCATTTGAGGAGCACATCTCCTCCTCGTACTCCTTTGGGGGGCACATCTCCCCTCCACACCCCCTTTGGGGGGCACATCTCCCCTCCGCACCCCCTTTGGGAGGCACATCTCCCCTCCACACCCCCTTTGGGGGGCACATCTCCCCTCCACACCCCCTTTGGGGGGCACATCTCCCCTCCACACCCCCTTTGGGAGGCACATCTCCCCTCCACACCCCCTTTGGGGGCACATCTCCCCTCCACACTCCCTTTGGGGGACACATCTGCCCCCTCCAACCCTCTTTGGGGAGACACATGCCCTCTCCAATCCCATTTGGGGGGCACACCTCCTCCTCACACCCCTTTGTGAGGGCACACCTTCTCCATGCCCTCTGTTTGGAGGAGGGTCACACCTCCTCCCCACAACCCTTTTGGGGGGGCAGGTCTCCTGAAGCCCATTTGGCTGGGGGCACGCCTCCTGCCCACCCCCCATTTTTTGGGGACATTTCTCCACTCACCCCTTCGGGCGTTGCACCTCCTCCCCATCCCTCATTTGAGGGGCACAGCTCTTCCTCACTCCCCATTTTGGGGTCACATCTCCTCCCCATACCCTGTTTTGGGGGTCACACCTCCTCCCCACCCCCTTTTGGGGGGCTCTCAGCCCTGTCCCCGCCATGGGCGGCCACCGCAGCCTCGCCCGCGGCGGGGGGTGGCAGCAGCAATTCCCGCAAATTCCTACCCGGGATTATTGACAGCGAGAGAGGTGCCGGCCGTGCGACCCCCCCGGAGCTGCGCCGGGAAGGGTTAATACCACCGGGAAGGGTTGATGCCACCGGGATTGCTCCAGGATGGATGCTGGAAGTTTACCTGAGGTGATGTGGATGTGGAGCCTTTTGTGTGCGCGGGAGCGGGTAACAGGTACCTCCTGGGCTGAGGTTCGGGAATGAGCCCCGCTATCCCGAATAATCACCCGGAGGAGCGGGAACGGGAGCCGCTCGATGGCTTTCAGGCAATTAGCACATCAAACAAAAACCGGAGCAGCCTTCAGAATGTTTATTGAGAAGTTGAAAGCGGGCTCCTTTGTATTATTACAAATTGTTTGAATAGGATCCTGATTTCCCTTTGTTGGGAGACACGCTTGGAAATAAAAAGGAAAAAAACCCCTCCATTTTCAGCGGAGCAACTTTGGATGTTGGTTATGTTGGGAGATCTTATTTTCAAATGTGTTTCAACTTCTGGCTTAATTCTCAGCGATTGTTAATTGGAGCGGGGTGTGAGGAGTGCAGCAAGTACAACTTGCACTCTCAGTTAAACAGTTCTCCTTTATGTTTAATTTCGGTCTCTTCCACACAGCCCCATCTGGTTCTCAGCTACAGTTTCTCAGCCGTTTTGACTCGGAAAGGCAGATTTTGTAGCCTGACAGTCATTTGCACTTCTCAGGAGAGGGGTAGTAACTGGCAACAGTAGCAGGATTTAAAGGGTAATTATGGAATCGATAACGTGAGGCTGCAGCATGGGCTGGCTCAGGGGATGTGAACGCTGTGGGAAGCATCCCAGATAAAGCAGGCCTGCAGGCAAACTCCAGTGGGAGCTTAGGATTTGGGCAGGCTGTCTCCACGTAATGCTTTCCCCGGATTGCTGTGCTCTGGGTGAAGCACACCTTGCCTTTCTTCTGAGTCCTTAATGCGACATGAAAGAACAGCTGGCCTTGCTCCTTCAGGAGTGAGATGGAGCCGGTGTAGAAAAAATGGGAACTTGCAGAGGAAGGTATCCCAAAGAAATGCTATAGTGAAGGAATTAATTAGATGAGTTTGTCCCCAAGCCTTAGAACGGATGTGTTGGATCGAGCTGAAGGTATTTTGCTGCCTGAACAAGTGTGTTAAGACTTATGGTTGAAATTGGAACTGGACTGCAATTTGGGAGGTCAGGCTTTGATGCCTGGTGCTCTGCAGACCTCCTGTGAGAGCTTTTTACGGGGACAAGAACGCCGAGGTGGGGTGACTTGTGCTTTTTCAGCACCGTGCTCTGAAAAAAAAAAGTCAGGTTGGAGATGCAAAATATTTTTCGAGCGTTAATTGTGATCACGTTCCTTGCTGCAGTTCATCCGTGGGAAAATAAGGATGATGCTTTCCCTAAACATTTGTCTAGAGCTCAGGAAGCTTTCTCTTTCCATGTTCATTGTCTAACATCATGCCTTTGGTTTGGCTCTGGGTCAACATGTAATATAGGTAATGACAAATAATGTTGCCTCTCCCAGTGGTAATTGGGACCTGCTAGGAAGAACAAGACACATTTGCAAGCCTGAAGTGAAGGATGGGGTAGGGACTAAAAACTGCCCTTTTTTCTATGAACCTCCTGGTGCTGAAGCTGGATTTTGATAGGATTAGTTTGGAATCAGTGTGTTGCTGCTCTGGTTTGTGTAACAAATATGCACAAAAGTTGGGTGTTATTCTCTGTCTCTACAAATCTGGCCCTAACATTTCCTTGATTTATCTTGTGTCTGAATCCCTTTCCTCCGTTACATCTGTTTTATTCATTCCGTTTCGCCTGTCTGAAGTCTGCAATAATATGTGGACCTTCACCATTAATTTCATCTGGCTTTTAAGACATTTTAATGGGATTTTTGTGCTTTCAGTAAGGCACAGAAAACACCTTCTCTGTTAGTGATTGGAGTAGGATTCAGGGGTGCAAATCAGAATTAGGTCAGTTTAGTGTTGGACATAGTGCAGGCAGAGATGATAACTTGATCTTGGAAAGTGTGTTAATAAAATATATTTAGAATACAGGAAACATCAGAGTTTTATTCTAAACCACCGATTCATGATGTGATTTTTCCTGTTTCAAAATTAGTTTTCTGTCAGTACTGTGAATCCTGGAAGCTGTGAACATCAAGTTCTGTCTCTGACACTTTCTAGAAATAAAGACTCTGCAATTAGGACTTTGCTGACAATTTAACTGATAAGTGAGGCAGAGAAACCGATCCCAGTTCTAAAGCTGCTTTAGTATTAGGGGGGAAATAGGTACGAAATGGTGCTGGGAGGTATTTTTATGATGCCTTTTCTGTTGGCAACACTGGTTGTCAGTCTGGGGCTGATCTGTCTGTGGATCTGTTGTGTTCCCCCCTGGCAGACCCAGGCTCTGCTGTCAGGGGGCTCATCGTTCTGTAACCTATAAACTGCATCATTTTGCTTGTGGTCCTAAAATGCTAAAACCTTTGTCCTAAAACAGTGCACAGTGCAAGTCAAACTGGAGCTGGGGCACCGAGCCCAACTGAGGAAGAAGCCTACCACGGAGGGGTTCACCCATGACTGGATGGTGTTTGTCCGTGGCCCCGAGCAGTGTGACATCCAGCATTTTGTGGAACGCGTGGTCTTTCGGCTGCATGAGAGCTTCCCAAAGCCCAAGCGAGGTGAGTGGGTGCTTGAAGGTGTATTATTAGGTGTTCTCTCTATGAAATAGCATTTTGCAAGTTAAGGTTGTCTTGGGCTGTCACTTTTCTTTAAAATAACTCCTTAAAGGGGAGCGA
This sequence comes from Manacus candei, assembly GCF_025592945.1. Classification (NCBI taxonomy): domain Eukaryota; kingdom Metazoa; phylum Chordata; class Aves; order Passeriformes; family Pipridae; genus Manacus; species Manacus candei. Next base: position 1,171,203 of record NW_026138126.1, on the reverse strand, counting down.
AATGTCCATTGTGTGCGCTCTGCTTTAACCTTTCTTGACTGTGTTTGAGGAAGGTCAGGGAGAATGGGACCTTTCTTCTGGTGAAAGGGCAGGAGGTGAGGTGCTTTCTCCTCTTGTTTAAGCATTAGCACTTGCAGGTTCTCAACACACAAGTGACAGCAGAAGATAATTCACGTTATGGAATGGAAAGGTGGGTTTGATTTGTTGGAATTCGCCAGCAAAAGCTGGAAGCACATGATCAGTGAGAGATACTCAAATACTGGGCTTTTATATGTACTGGGGTGTGCAGAGTTCTGCATTGGTCATGGATTCTTGCAATTCCTAGCCTCGGGTGCCAGTTCAGGTAGATTAACCCAGCAGAAATCAGTGATGCCACAGGGTGATGGTCTCTTTGCCACTGGCTGTGTGGTCAGTGTGGTTGGGCAGAGTATACACATTGCAGTGTTATTTTCTCTCTTTGCTTTGTGACTGTGTAGAAAAAATGCTGGCACCGGGCAGCGGGAATTCATGAGGCTGAGGTGGAGGAATAGGAATTGCCCTTTTAGGGGGCAGCACAGAATTACATCTGTAACATGTAAGATGTGTAACTATAGCTGCAGTGTTACTGTTTTAAGAAATATAAGCTGCCTGTGAGTGTTGCTGTGAAGTACTTTGTAATGTGCATCCTTAGAAATATTCTTTTAAACGAAGTACACTCGGAATGTCTTAGGACAACCTATGACATGGGTTATTTGTAAGAGTCCACAGTGGAAAGTAACTCAAAGGCGCTCAGCTCACAAGTGTGAGTATGGAATGTATGTTAATAGTGTCTCCTTCAAATTGATGTAGTAAAACTGATGTATGATAAGCAAGTGCAGGACTGAGCTGAAAGCTAATTTATAGAATAAAAGTTGTAATCTGCTGGGTTACAGTTCTGTCATCTGGTGTAATTTAATTTATTACAAACAACTGTGTTGCAGTAGTACATAGAATCATGGTGTGGTTTGGGTTGGAATGGACCTTAAATACCACTTTGTTCCATGCCCTGCCATGGGCAGGGACACCTTCCACTAGCCCAGATTGCTCCAGGCCCTGTCCAACCTGGCCTTGGACACTTCCAGGGATGGGGCAGCCACAGGTGCTCTGGGAAACCTGTGCCAGGACCTCCCCACCCTGACAGGGAAGAACATCTTCCCAAATATCCCATCTAACCCTGCCCTCTGGCAGAGTGAAACCATGGCCTTTGCTCAGTCAGTTGCTTTATCATCTACATTCACAGAGATATTTTTCCCTAATCCCTGGGTTTTAATGCTTCCTTGAGCTCCATTCTAAGCCCAGCATGCCTTTGACCAAGGTGTGTTTGGGTTTTACATAAATACTGTGGTATATGCATCCTATTCCTAGGTTTGTTTGAAGGGTTCCTTCAGCTGATTCTGTCTCACTTGGAGCAGATCCTGGTGCTGAAGGTGGGCTCGTGCTGCTGGCAGATTGCTCCTGGAATCATTGGAATTTGTCAGAATAGAGCTGCAGAGGAACAAAGGCTGCTTGGCAGATAGGCTTGAGATTCCCACTGCCATATTGGCACCACTCTTTGATTTTGGGTTTTTCCCTCTAAATGACAGGGTTCTTATATAAAATTCAAGTTAAAGCAAGTCTAGAGGTTTTTATTATTTTTAGCTATGCCTTTTTTTCACAGTTGAATTTTGAGTGCTGTTTTTCAGCACCTTAATGATGGTAGAAGTGCTTAGAGCTGGAGTAACATATCATATTAAAGGAAAATAATTTGTGTGCTTTTAGGTTTGATGTACTGTTTCCTAATCATATTAATTGCTCGGAATTCTTATGAGAAACTCCAAAGATTTGCACTGAATTCCTCTAATTACTTATTTGACTTTATTTACATATATTGTAGTGCATAAATTATACGCGAGTGCATCCGGTTCCTGGGAGGGAGAACATCTCTGTGGGTCTCATGTTTCTTCTGGCAGTTGTTGTGTGTTTCTGCATCATGGCCAAAGAAATGATCCTGGAATCCTTAGAGTTGGATATCCCTATCCTGAAATGCAATGGTGGATAATAGGAAGGATTCAGGAGCATGAAGCTACACCAGGTAGCGGGATAGGGGCAACTGAGGCAGGAAACACACAGATTAATTTCTCTGAAGCAATTAACTTTTCTAATTGCTGTGCTGCAGAAAGCAGCTCTGACCTTAGCAACAAACTGGTTCACCTTCCTCCTTGTGTTTCCTTGTGTGTGGAATAAATAGCAGTGCTCACCTGCCCTTTGGGTTTGTGAACCTTTAGGGGAAGCAGCCTCTTACCTCATTATGAGAGTTGAGGATTTCAGGGGAGTGTTTCAAGTTAAAAATAATCATCTTGCTTGCATGTTGTAGTGCTTTGATTAATAAATATGGACATCAAAGTCAATTTTACCTTTCTCTGCTGTTGTACCTTTTGGATCTTGGCCTTTTCTTGCCAGACAGCTTGAACTGGCAGTTTGCATTGTTGTGGAACAGCCTAGAAATGTAATTGTATCTCGCTGCAAAGGGGGGTAAGAATCTCACAGAGCCTCTGGCCTGGAGTGTTTTATGTTTCCTTTCCTTGGGAGGAGCTAAGAACACATTTTCATGTTCCCAACTAAGCCTGTGGCCACCATCTTATTCTGTGTGGTTTTCTCCACAAAGGTCAGTGTTTTAACTGTGTCCTGAGTTCTCAGGGGCCCGTTTCTCCTCTTGCAACTCCTTTTTGGCTCAGATGAAGTTGTGCTGAATTCCAGGTTCACGTTTATTTGTTCTCTTTCAGTGTGCAAGGAGCCCCCCTACAAGGTGGAGGAGTCTGGCTACGCTGGCTTCATTATGCCCATTGAAGTGCACTTCAAAAATAAGGTAGAAATCTAATTTCTGGTCTTCTAATTGTTTTGAGCTGTGCCAGAGCCTGAAACTGCCTGACAGAAAGACTCTGAATTATGTGACTGTTTTATGTGCGTGTTTTTTATTAGTCTAATAAATAGAATTTAACTGGGAGTTGGAAGCTCCTACCAGACTTCAAAAGAAAGCTTTTGGCAAAAATGAAATTGCCTAGAAAGGTGATATCGGGACAGTGGATGGTCCTAGAGATTCTGAGCGGAGATTGTACCACTTGTAGCTCCTTTAACTTGGAGACTATTAAAGCATTTTAAAATATTTTATGCACATATGGAAGTAAATAAACATAAACCGCTGATTTTGTAAACATTTGTAAGCACTGTGTTGTCCATAAATGAAAAAAAAATCCACTTTTTAATTTGCAATCTCATTAAATTAACTGTATAGGTATGAAATTTGTAGACACACATTTGCATGTCTAGGACAAGTATTCAGACCTGTGTTAAAGATATCCTGATTCACTGCTCTTCCAAAAAGAAAACACTAAATATTTGAAGTCTTAAGATGCATTGCCAACAAGCATATGAAAGTTAAAGTTTGGGATTTATTGCTTGCTTTTAGTCTTACCACAGAGGTCACGTGCTGCAGGACTTGGAGAAGGTTATGAAAACAGGGAATTGGGCTCTTGTGTTCATATTACCTCAGTTTCAGTCAAATTGTTTTGTTAAATAGCAATAGTGAAGCTTTCTGGGTTTGATTACTGCTTAAATAATAAAATAAAAAAATAATGTTTTTCTTATTATCCCTAAGAGGGAACCTAGATAAAACAAACTAAAAATGTGACCATTGAGCCACATCACTGTAATCTCTGCTCTCACTCACCCCCTCATATATATATATTTGCGTATGTATAAAATATATATATAATTAATTCTCTTTAGCTTCCCGTCATTTTTTCCATGTACCTCCCACAAAAATCTGTCTGTCATTTCCTTCTCACCCCAGTCCAGCACAGGACACTCTCCTGGCAGTGTCATTTTGTGAATAATTAGCATTTTAGTTTGGTTTTTTTGGCCCTGCTGCATTGCCCTGACCCCACTTTGAGTCGGAGTAATGAGCCAGATAATGGGACTGAACCACGAGAAGACAAGCTGGTCTCCTAAACCTGGGAATGTTTTGCCCACAAGTTATTTTTTGGGTGAGTAGGGGAAGCCAAAAGGCTGTGAAAAGAAGTGGCAGTCAGAGGGTGGGGGTGAAAGTTGTTGATAAAAGCAGCTTTTTTGGCAAACACTGAAAACTATGACTTGAGTGCAACAAAAACCCCGCAAAAGCTTAAAAGTAGTTCGAATTTTGGTGGCTTTTTTGAGGTTTTAGGTGGGAGTCAGAAAACTCTTGAATGTTCTCATAAGTCAGGTTCAAAATCCTTTACATTCCTGACCAAAAAAATGTGAACTTCTCCGTGTTGATTCCTTGTAAGTGGAACCTCTAATGACTGTGAGGGGTGAACTGTGTTTTAGTTCTACTCTTTATTTTCCCTTCCTTTCTTCACCCAGTCTTTCCTCACACTTTTTGCTGCAGGTTTGTCTTTCACAAACCCTCTGATCTCTCATTTCTGTGTTGGATTTTTGTGGGTGCTCTTGTTTGCATTGACTGCCATCTGCATTCCTGTTTTCTTTTTTTCTCTGTTCTTTATATCCCTGTGTTGCTGGTGGAATATGGAACTGGCAGCTTTTCTGCCTAGAACTTGGTTTCCCACCCACCAGGGTCATCCCTTCTCATTGTTCCTCCACACACGTGACTGCAGAGTTGTTCCCCTGCTCTGAGCATAGGGGTGGCTTTTATAAATAAGGGAAATAGGTGGGCTCTGTTCTCCCTGGAAACAATGGAAGAAGTAGTTAATTTAATTTGTTGCTGACATTTTGGTCTTAAGAAACATGGCAAATAAATAGGACAACAGGTTTTAGTTGCACACTTGTTTCAAAATCTACAGATGTTCGAAATATTCATCCTTGCCTTATTTTTTAGATCCATGTGTTATGGGGAAGTTCTTTTCCATTTTTAAGCTGATGGACAAATTGCTAATCAAGGAGTTTCAGGCAGCATTAAATTGGGGCAAACTCTGGTTGAGGGCACAGGTTCCATTTTCCAGCACATGGTTGGAACAGAGACATCTTCTCAGATTCAGCCATGAAGTTAAGACTGCTGGAAGCTCAGAAGCTGCTGCTGATGTGGTGATGAGTGACAGGACCCAGGGAAGGGCTGGAGCTGTGCCAGGGGGGTTGGGATGGATCTCAGGGAAAGGTTCTTCCCCCACAGGGTGCTGGGGCACTGCCCAGGCTCCCCAGGGCAGTGGGCACGGCCCCAAGGCTGCCAGAGCTCCAGGAGGGTTTGGACAACGCTCTGAGGGACAGGGTGGGATTGTTGGGGTGTCTGGGCAGGGCCAGGAATTGGACTGATGATCCTTCTGGGTCCCTTGCAACTCAGAATATTTCAGGATTCTATATGAGGAATTGGGCTCCTGTATCCACCATTGCCCACTTGGAATTTTAAGAGCTATGATTATTTTCAGTAAGTGGAGCTGAAGGAAATGTATCTTCTGCAAAGATAAAAAAGCAAAGACTGGGATATAGCAGAAATTTAAAAGATAGGGAAAGAGGATGAGGAGTGGCAAAGGCTTAGGATGCAGCCTGTATTCTCCTGAATTAAAGAACGTAGTGTTAAAGCACCAAATAAATCAAAGTCTTCATCACTTCAAGACCACGTGTTCACTCTGATCTGTGTAAACCTGTTGACACTGGTGGGGATCAGCTGGTGTGTGTGGAGCAGATATTGTTCTGAATTGATTACAGCATTTGGGGCTCATCCTTGAGTAACTCCCTTCAAATAGATGTTAGGGATTGATCCTGGGATTGGGGAGAAAAGGCTGTTTGGAGGTGGGTGGATATTGTGGCCATATGCTCCCACATTCTGACACATTTTTGTTGATGTGTGTCCTGGGTTGAAACCAGAGTTACAGAGGCTTTGGAATTTGTTTATCGATGCATGTTTAACTTTGTAAAGGTGAGAAGAGAAAGGATTTAAAGAAGGAGTGAACTAATCTGTGGATGTTGATCTTAGTCCTGGTTGGCTGAAATGTTTTTTTTTTCCCCACAGTTTAAGCCTCCTTTCTTAGCCATTTCCTTTCCCTGTGCTGATTTGTTACTGGAATGGTAAATCCTGCAGAAACACTGACCTATGCTTTGTGAAGAAACAGTTTTAAGAATGGTTTTAATGAGCTTCGTCAGGGATTTTTTTAAGCAACTTGGCATAAAATTACCCATTAACTCTTTGTGTTGGAGTACCCTCTTATTGTTGTTGTGTGTTTGGAGCAGCAGAGTCGGTTCTCTTGGCCCCCCTGAAGCTTTTGGTGCCTTTCGGTCAGACAGGCAAGTGTCAACAGAGTGTAAAAAAGGCGTAAGAGCCTGTTTTTATCCTCCACGAGGGTTGTTGGGTTGTTGTGTTTGTCCTTCCTGTGCTGCACTTCAGTGCCTCCCTAAGTAGGTGCTTTCTCAGCCTTGGCATTTGGATCACAGATTATAAATTGTGAATATTGCTGTGAGCCTGGGCAGTCTGTGGGTCTGAGTGGCCTGTGTGGCCACAGGACTCATTTAATACTGGTCGAGCCTCTGCTGCTATAACTGATCCTGAAAAACAAATGGCAGGGGCTCAGCAGGTTGATTGATAAAGCTTTTGAAAGCAGAGTTGACTAATGACAGCAGATCATTTGGACTGGAAATGTTAGTGTGCTATTTTTGTGGTGAAATCCTTTGTGTTTCTGTAACGAGGGCTGCTGTTAGTGGCTTCCGCTGCTCGAATCGATACAAACCGGGTACAACAAATGCGTTGCTGTTTTTCTCCTGCTCTTCCCCTTCCCTCTCCCCCTCAGTTTCAACAGTCTGGAGGCTTTTTTTCATTGTTGTCTCTAAATAAATCTCTTACGGTGGTACATGTTGTGATCTGGAGGCTGTGATACAGGTCTGACTTTGGTATTCATCCCCTGTGACATTTTTTGCATCCCAATCAAATTAGATCAATCCCCCTCAACAAAGCTAAAGGTCTAGTGTATTTTCATGTTACTCTGATACAAGACAGATGATATTAATGCAACATGGATAAGATGCTGTATTAAAGTCTCTTTAAAGATGCTACCTCCCAATTTTAGTGCTGGAGATAAAAGCCTTTCCAGGATTTACATAATGGATACACGGAACTTGGGCTTTTCCTATTAGTGAGGAGGAGATAAGCAGAGAAAGCGAAGAAATCCATTTGATTTTTTCCAGTGAGGTTCAAGAGAAAAACATGCGTATTTTACCCCTTTTGCAACATTTATAGGTGTGATACAGAAAACAAACAGAGAAATACTGGAGAAGGGAAAAATCGTTTGTGTCTCACGGTAGGAACTCAGTGGAGACGTTGTAGGTGGGCTGCACATATGGCAGGGGAGTGAAACAAGATCAGCTACAACTGGTGTCAGGACTGTGCCATCAGGAAGGGATTGGCCTGGGAAATGCTCCCAAGGAAGGTTGTGGCAAGAATTGGCCTGGGAAATGCTCCCAAGGAAGGTTGTGGCAAGAATTGACCTGGGAAATGCTCCCAAGGAAGGCTGTGGCAAGAATTGACCTGGGAAATGCTCCCAAGGAAGGTTGGAGAGCCTGTGTTGGCGCGAGATGTTTGATTTTACACGAATTACTGTTCTTGGGGCAGGGTCTGCACAGGTTTGAGGAAAGGAGTAGCTTTAACCTGTTGGTGTTGACTCAGTGTTGCTGAAAGTTGTGGACAGAGGAGTAAAACTTGTCATTTGTCTGGCCTTTAAGGGAAGCATTTGTTGCTCACATTTTTTAGGTCTATTCTGCATTCCCCACCAAACCTGCAGCACTTCTGTGCTGCTGCTAAGGAGCAAATCTTTTTTTTTTTAACTTCTCCTGTGAGAAATTAATATGTATTATCAGTTTATCTATTCTTTTATCTAAGCAGGGCTTTCCTGGCCAAACCCCCCCGGGCTGTGTGTGTTTCAGTAGCCATTCAGTGTAGGTCTTCCATATGCTGAAAATGTGTGTGTGTGTGTGTGTGTGTAGATATATATGTGTGTGTGTGTGTGTGTGTGTGTGTGTGTGTGTGTGTGTATAGATATATGTGTGTGTGTGTGTGTGTATAGATATATGTGTGTGTGTGTGTGTGTATAGATATGTGTGTGTGTGTGTGTGTGTGTAGATATATATGTGTGTGTGTGTATAGATATATGTGTGTGTGTGTGTGTATAGATATATGTGTGTGTGTGTGTGTATAGATATATGTGTGTGTGTGTGTGTATAGATATATGTGTGTGTGTGTGTGTGTGTGTGTGTGTGTATAGATATATATGTGTGTGTGTGTGTGTGTGTGTGTGTGTGTGTGTGTGTGTAGATGTGTGTGTGTGTGTGTGTGTGTGTGTAGATATGTGTGTGTGTGTGTGTGTGTGTGTGTGTGTAGATATATATGTGTGTGTGTGTGTGTGTGTGTGTGTGTGTAGATATATATGTGTGTGTGTGTGTGTGTGTGTGTGTGTGTAGATATATATGTGTGTGTGTGTGTGTGTGTGTAGATATATATGTGTGTGTGTGTGTGTGTGTGTGTGTGTGTGTAGATATATATGTGTGTGTGTGTATAGATATATGTGTGTGTGTGTGTGTAGATATATATGTGTGTGTGTTTATAGATATATGTGTGTGTGTGTGTATAGATATATGTGTGTGTGTGTGTGTGTGTATAGATATGTGTGTGTGTGTGTGTAGATATATGTGTGTGTGTGTGTGTATAGATATATGTGTGTGTGTGTGTGTGTATAGATATATATGTGTGTGTGTGTGTAGATATATATGTGTGTGTGTGTGTATAGATGTGTGTGTGTGTGTGTGTATAGATATGTGTGTGTGTGTGTGTATAGATGTGTGTGTGTGTGTATAGATATGTGTGTGTGTGTATAGATATGTGTGTGTGTGTATAGATATGTGTGTGTGTGTATAGATATGTGTGTGTGTGTGTGTATAGATATGTGTGTGTGTGTGTGTATAGATATGTGTGTGTGTATAGATGTGTGTGTGTGTGTGTATAGATATGTGTGTGTGTATAGATGTGTGTGTGTGTGTGTATAGATATGTGTGTGTGTATAGATGTGTGTGTGTGTATAGATGTGTGTGTGTGTGTGTATAGATGTGTGTGTGTGTATAGATGTGTGTGTGTGTATAGATGTGTGTGTGTGTGTATAGATATATGTGTGTGTGTGTGTATAGATATATGTGTGTGTGTGTATATATAAGATATATGTATATATAAGATGTATATATTAAAAATATATATGTATATATAAGACGTGTATTAAAAAGATATAAAAATTATATATAAAACATATAAATATAATATATATAAAGTACATAGAGATGTATAAAATATATAAATAGATGATTATATAAAAAGATATATAAATTTGTAGTGCCTGGCAAGGATGAGTTTGCAAACACAGTAGCTTCACTGGCCATGCAGCATCATATCATCTATTTGTAAGAATTAGGAGATTATTAAATGCTTGTCTTGGACTAGTGAGTACAAACATATATCAGGAACACCTAATTTTCAAGCGGACAATTATTTCTGATGCGGGGAAAGTCCAAAATGCTGTTCCCTGTTGTTTCACTGAAGAATCACAGAAACGATAAAGGTGGTTCATGGTCTCCTGAGTGGAACACAAGGCCACTTGCTTCAAAAACTGAATCTTGGGCTATTCACTTTTAAATGTCCTCAGTTGGAAGCGGGTGGAAGACCAGTCAGACGGGTTGTACGAGCCTGGGAAGGGGGTTTCATTTATACAGACGTTCCGGATAAATGACTCTGTCAGGCTGGATCTATGGCAAAAGGGAAGTGGTGTTAGATGTTATAGTTATTGAATAACCATGAGCCTGCTTCCTTGGTGTGCTAGATTTTTTTTGTAGATAATTTTGTTTTATGGCTTTCTAAAAGTGATTTATGAGCTTTATGCGCACACTACCAGTGAAGTCCTTTTGATTTGTGTTAAGTGGCAAAGGGCACACCCTGCCTTAAAAACAAGACAAGGAAATTTTAACAAAAGACTTTGAAAAATTCCTCCTCTTTACGAAGAAAAGTGCCAAAAGAACTTTAACCCATTACTTGAGAACTCAAAGGGAAAATAAAGCAGCTTCAGTGCTCGTAACAGCACAGTGGCGGTCGGCGCAGACAGGAAGCAGTAAAAATAAAACCTAATGTACCCTGCTTGGGAGATTGGAGGTGGAATAGGGGGATTCATGGGATGAAGGGAAGTTTACAGCAGCTGCAAATAAAAGCTTGGCCCTGGCTTTGTGATCCACACTCGTAGTTTACTTCTCTGGCATCCTGAGATTTAAGGGGCAGATGCAAAGTGAGGTTCTGAGGTACCTTGCTGAGAGATCCCCCCTCCCTGTACCAGCTTAACCATTTCATATCCAAATTGACTATTGGATTTTAAATCTGAATAGCTGATATCTACCAGTTAGAAATGGATGTGATGCATCCTTTTTAAAGCTCTTCTTGGGAGTAAGGCCCTTCAGGGAGCAACAAAATATCCAGAGAAAGTAAGGCTCTCCCCTGTTCAGTTTTACTGGTTGATGTCAAGGGTTGAATATCAGAAGGTGGAATCATCTAAGAGTAAAGCCTGGCTTGTGTGTGTAGTTGCTGCTCAAGCAGGAGTAGGTAAAGTGATGCTGTAGGACTGTCTGAACCAAAGTTTGTAGGGTGAGAAAGCACCTACACCATGCTGCAGCCCCAAACAGCAGGATTTGTGGATCCCAACATAGTATTTAGAAAGGCTTTGAAGTGTGGCACTGTGGATTCAAGCCCAGCTTTCCATTCGAAGTTAGAAGATGGGTAGGTCCAGGTCAATTGAGAGAGATTTCCCTTGGTCTTCCGCCCCCCTTCCCCCTTTGATGGTTGTTTGGAGGGAAGAACCTTTTAGGGGGGACCGGATGGATTAAGCTTTGGAGTGGCTTGAGCTGTAATCATTAGCTGGGCAGTGAGGGCAGTAAAGGAAAGAATGTTTATTTGCAGCTTTTTGCTTTGAGACTTTTGTGGTGGTTCTTTTAGGAGTGCTCTAATCTCAACTATTCACTTGGGGGGGGGCTTGGGGGGCTCTTCATGGCCTGGGGGATACAAAGGGGATTTTAATGATCAGGACATTTGGCTGGGGCTCCTTCCCAGGGCAGGAGTTGGAGAAAAATCACATTGAAAAACCGCCTTAATTTTACAAAAATTCAACAGAGACACAATAAATATTTGGGAGCTTCTGTCCTCGTGAGTCTATACAAGAAATGGGATACCTAAGGTGAGAGGGAGAGGAATCTACTGCCTCTGCCCTGCTCAGAAAGCAAACAAATGCCAAAGCAGAGCTGGTAATGGGGTGGCAAAACAGCTTTTGACCAAAACCTGCCTTTGCTAATATATTCAGGATCTATTTACTCTCTTGTAAACCAGGAAAAGCATTTTAGAAACCATTATTAGGCCACATTTGGGTTTCTATTCATCCTTCATTTCAGTTTATTAGACTTTGAGAGACCCTGTGCAGCTGCTGTTTGAACTGCAGTGAGCACACACGCAGAGCTCGCTAATGATTCTGTTAATGAGGATGGTCATGGAAGGGAGGGAAACGACAGGGCAGTGGATTTTGCAAGGGTTTTTTCTCTTTCTTCCCATTTATCTGTTTTAGTGGCCACTGAACCCTTTGGGGAGACATTGAGCCCTTTTAGGAGGGCGTGGGTTCTTCAAGACTGTCCCAAGAGAAGCTCTGAAGACCTTGGTGTTGGTAGCACGTTAATCTGAGACTCGATGCCTGTTTGGGGGTTAGGACTAACCTTGACTCCCAGATAAGCTCAGGGCGCTGATTTTGGTGTAAATCAGGTGTAGTTACCACCCTTTGTATTATGAGAGGTGTAGTTTGTCCAAGAAATGGCCTCTGCAGCAGGAGCAAACAGCAGGGATCGGGGTGGTCCGAAGCCGTTTGACGCTCTAACCTATTTTCAGCAAATCTAATGGAGCTCGGGCCGGGAGCCTGCGGCGTCTGTTCCCATCCAACAATGCAACTGCACCAGGAAATCGAGCTGCTGGATATGAATTCTGGAAAAGGCTGCTGTGCAGCTGCTTGATGTTGCGCAGTGAATGAGGCATGTGGGAAGCATTCATGGAAACACAGAGGGTACTGCCGGGCTCACCGGGCTTTGCAGGAGAGTCTCTCTTGCCACATTTACTTTCCAGGCTGGAATACAAGAGAACACCAGGCAGTGTCCTGTGGGTATTTGTAACACACAAGCAGCCTGCAATATTTGCAGTTTCGGAGGGGGGGGGGTGAAAAAAAAGGAGGAGGTTTGTTCCATTCTGTGCTGCAGATGCAGCAGGTGGAACAGAAGCAGTGAGGCGCAGATGATCCCCAACGTGCATACAAAAACTCGGGATTGCTTGGGTGAAAGTGCCCTTGGAAAAGTTCAAAAGCCTGGGATATCTTCCCATTCAGCCTCTGCAATATGCATATTGAAAAGGATTTTGCAAACCAAGTCATCCTTTTCCCTGTTGTGTTTAATCTTTTCTTGGTACCCACAGAGATCCTGGGAGTTCAGAAGTTGTTCCTTCTCTAAAAAAAAGGATTATGCTTTTCTTAATATTGATACTTAAAAGTTGCTTCCCAAAGGAGATAGGATCTGAATTTTGGGGAAAACAGAATAGTGGGTAGACCTTGTGAATCTGCTTTTCTGGGAAGGCTTGAACAGCTTTAAATAGACAATTTTTACTCAAAATTCATGCCTGTGTGTTACTTTTGCAGTGGGAAGCTTCATGCCTCAGTTCCTGCTGAGCACTGTGTTAACTTCAGGCACAAATAGTTTCATTTCCAGCTCTCTGATCTCATGATGAAAAACTCCATGTATACAACACTTAGTGGTTTATTTGGGATTTTCAGGAGTGACTGTTTGGATCCTCAGCCTTACTCTGCTTGCCAAACTCCTTCCGGTCTCCCAAAGTCTTTCTTGTTTTTAGGAGGAGCCGAAAAAGGTTTGTTTCACATATGACCTGTTCCTAAATTTGGAGGGAAACCCACCTGTGAACCATCTTCGTTGTGAGAAACTGACTTTCAACAACCCCACCAAGGAATTCAGGCGCAAACTCATTAGGGCTGGAGGGGTAAGTGCCAGAGGGATTTGGGATCCTAAGAGGTTGTGCTAAACTGTGGAGTGAGCTTGTTTTGCTCTGAGGTTTCTTTTTCAGGCTTCAAGCAGTTTTCTATGTTCATCTAAAGGATGACCCAGCCAGCTTTCACTCCTGGTTATACAATTGCAGCACTTGAAGCAGAACAAACCCTTTGCTGGTGTGGTTGGTGACTCTTCATTTTTCAATTTAAATGTGACCATTAATATCAAAGCACTTAAAACCCCTCTGGAAATAGAGATCTGCTGTGGATGGTGCAGGCTGTCCATCAGTTATCTGGGACCTTCCTGGTGCCAGGAGCTGGATCAGGACAGAAAAGCTCAAGGAAAGGGAGAGACTTCCAGCCTATTCCTTGCTCATTTTGTTTAGCTTAATCGTTAGTGCTTCCTGGTCAATAAATGTCCCCTAAACCTGGGATCAGCTGCTTGTGGCTTAGATAATAAAAAATTAATGAAAAATATTAGAATGTAAAGTGAAAACAGGTGTGGGAGATAAAAATAGCTATACCCTTGAAGGCACAATAAGATATGGTTTCCTACAGTGGATGAACTCTTACCTCTGGAGAAGTAGCATGCAGTGATAGACTAAAGGATGATCCTCAAATAACTACAAATCTGAGCAAATTAGTGCAAGCCACAAAGTGCATGAAGTTTTTAACCAGCCAGAGGATGTCAAGGCCAGGTTGGACAGGGCTTGGAGCAACCTGGTCTATTGGAAGGTGTCCCTGCCCGTGGGAGGGGGTGGAATGAGATGATATTTAAGGTCCCTTCCAACCCAAACCACTCCATAATTCTGACTGTATTCTGAGATACCCCCTTATGTGGTAATGCACAATGTTCTGTTCAAGGATTTTATTCAGGATGGTCTCAACTGTTGGCAGAATTTTCTTCTGGAAAAGTCAGAAAGTTGTGGGGAAGATGGTCAGTAGTATATCTCAGGAGCTGCAGGTATTCCAGCTGTTCCAGTGCTTCTCTGTACTGGGCACAGGGAAAGGTGCTCACTTCAGCCCTAGGAGGGCTGGAACATCATCTGCTTTCTAGGATTTTCACAGTAATTACTGTATTCCTTGTGTACTGAAGTATTTCAACTGTGAACCACTTTTGATGCTGTTTATCTAGTGGAAATTTTCCACAGAATTATTCTGACAATATAGGGGAGGTAAGAAGGGAATTGTTCCATGCAGCTCAGTGCTTGGTGTTAAGACTTGGTCAAGGGAGAGACACAAGCCCTGCTCTTTTGTTTTTCTTTTTTTTTTTTTAATTTTTCTTTTTTCCCCTCAATTCAGCTTCCCCTAAACCAGTGAAGTCTTGCTCATTCCTTCCAGATTTATCTCACTACCCTTTTTCAGGGTAAAAGCATTTACAGCAGAACACACAGGTCTTGTCCAGAGCTTTATTGCCTTCCCTGTGCTCAGAGTATTGGCATTCCCTTTGGGAAAGACACTTGATATTGCGTGTTGCCTTTCATTTTTAGTGGGTTTAATATGCTCTGTTTGAGGAGTTGCCTTGAAACTGAGCCTTCCATAGACAATATCTTTTTATGGCCTTTAAGCAGGGGGGGGAACCCTTCAAAAGATGAATAATGGTGTGTTAATTGAGCAAGAGGCTTAACATAATCATGTGTTAATAGTTAATAGTCCATGAGACTTTCCTTAGACATAATTTCTCTCCTCTTTATCCCCAGGTAATGGTAATGCCAGAAGGAGCAGAAACTGTTTCAAGGCCAAGTCCCGACTATCCAATGTTACCCACGATACCTCTCTCTGCCTTCTCTGATCCCAAGAAGACCAAACCCTCCCATGGGTCGAAGGTCAGTGCAGCACACTTTTGGGTCACCTTGAGGTGAAAACGTCTTTCAGGGCTTGCTGCTGAGGGCTTGTTTAGCAGCTGTTTCTGGCTGCTTCCAATTCTGAAACCTTCTTGTACTCTGCAGCCCAGGAGCCAGTGGTCTGGAACTTACCATAATTTAGGAGACTTTTTTGGATGATTTGATAGACTTCTCTCCAGGGAAGTTTTGAAAAGAAAATTACATGTCCAAGAGTGGGAATTTTTGGTGAATTGTATCTTCCTCTAGGTCTGCTGTAGCAGATAAAGGTGGATTAAATCCTCTCTGATTGTATCCCTGGTGCTGAGGATGAATTCTGTGGATGTTTCACTGTCTGCCGTGTCCAGCCCTGCTCTGAGTGCCTGCATTTCTTTGCAGAAAGGCTGAGAGGAGAGTCAGCCCTTCCTCTGTCCTTACAACTGCTCAAGGCAGTGCTGTAAATAAAGAACATAAAATATGCTGCACTTGGTCAAACTGGTGATTTCCAGATTTGATTGTTTGCATCCAGCAGTAGCCAGTTCCTGAGCCTTCTGAAGAACCTTAAGTTTGCTTTTTTTCCACTTATGTACTGAAGCTATTTTTGTATAATTCTACATGGGAGAAACAATCCCCAGGCAATGGTATTTTGGAGCAGACTACATGCACTTTATCAGCCTGAGCAGTCTCAGATATTAACAACAATTCATTTTACACTGTAATTCAATTCTGATATCCATGTTCTTTGGGGCTCTAAACACTTCTGGCACTTCAGTCCTGCTTTCTGATGTTATGAAACGGAATGAAGATGACTTACCTGTTAGTGGCTGATTTAATTTTGGTCAGGGCTGAAGGATTAGGAAACATAGAAGACATCAGAGAAATAAAGGGCTCTGACATGAGGTCTGGTGAAAATTGCCAGTAGCTAAAGAGACAGTATTTTCCTGCTCCCTTCCTCCAGGTTTCCCTCAGAGGTTCATGTGTGTTTGCATTCAGATTAAATGTGAACTAAACTTCTGCAGGTGTTTTGAGACCTTTTATAGATCCTGGAAAGGAACAGGACCATGGTAAAGCAGATGTTACAGTTCCCACTGTCCATTTGTGTCCATCAGCTTTAGGGAAGTGTAGATGTTTACCTTGGAGGTAGAGAAGCACTGCAGGGATCAGTGGGGGGATTTCTGCAGGAAACAACCATTTCCATGTGATTTATGAGGATGTGTTCTGTCCTTCTGTGCAGAGTTTCATATTCAGCTTACATGTTTTCTGTTGCTGAATTTTAGGAGGCAAACAAGGAAAGCAGCAAAGCATCCAAGCCACACAAAGTCACCAAGGAGCACAGAGAGAGGCCCAGGAAAGACTCTGAGAGCAAAAACTCTTCCAAAGACCTTGAGAGAGAACAAAACAAGCCTTTGAAGGACTCCTCCAGAAAACCAACTGAGAACAAACTGCCTAAGGAGGAGAAGGCACCTCCAAAAGCTGCTTTCAAGGAACCAAAACTGGCCGTGAAGGAGACCAAACTGGAGAACACTTCCCCAAAGGGGGGGCCACAGCCGGAGTTAAAGTCTTCCAGCAAGAGGCCCTCCAATGTGGAGTCACCAAAGCCTAGTGCCAAAAAACAAAAAAAGAGTAGCTCCAAAGGGGTGAAGAACATCCTGGGGACATCTCCCAGAACCTCGTCTTCCTCATATCCAGAGAAGAAACAAACCAAGGAGAAGATGAATGCCAAAGTGGAGAAGGTAAAATCCGAGAGCGAGGCCAAGGAGATCAAAAAGCCTGTGGAAATGGAGGAGTCAAATTCAGAGGATGAAACTTCTTTCAAGTCAGAGGTGAGTAGGGATGTATCCTTTATCAGAATTTGGAAAGGTGCTGTTTAAATCCCTGCCTGAAAGAGATGTTAAAAATATTCTCTCAGAGGAGATAGAGAAGCAGGTTGGTAAATGCTTAGCCTGGGTTGTACCTCAAATAAAACTCCTTTTGGAGAATCCTGTCAGTATTAATCATTCCCCCTACCTGGTTTACCTCCTGTTTCAGGTACATGCTTTTATTTAGATTTATCTGCAGGCAGAATTACCTAAAAGTCAGAGTTTAAGGTTCATCCCTTGCAGTGACATTTACAGAGCTACAGTAGATATAGAGACTTTCTACCTGCTTATGATAACATAATGGGTTTGAATGTGGTCTTAATTCAGAAAAGGAGGAAATAATTTCATTTTTGTACCCAACAGTATTAAAATGTGAATAAAGCCCCTCTTCCTAACATGGCCTGCAAGAAATGCGCTATTGGCTGAAGCTCAAAATACAACCACATGCCA
Source organism: Manacus candei (assembly GCF_025592945.1). Taxonomy (NCBI): domain Eukaryota; kingdom Metazoa; phylum Chordata; class Aves; order Passeriformes; family Pipridae; genus Manacus; species Manacus candei. Next base: position 1,153,995 of record NW_026138126.1, on the reverse strand, counting down.
CCAAATCTAAATAAATTGTGTTGTAAAACATAAAACAAATTATGTTCTTGTGCTACTATTTTTAAAAGCTGTCTAAATATTTTTTTCTTTTTTACAACTAAGAACATTCCTCATCCTCTGTCTTCTAAAGAATATTTTCCAAAAGAAGGCAAAAAAAATGTAGGAGGGGAAAGACACAACTTAAATCCAAACTCTTTTTGCTTGTATATTTAATATTTGCTACAAAGAAACCATATATCTTGTAATAGGATTCTCAGGATAATGTCACTGGAATTTTGGAACTGCTTCCTCCTGACCACTTCTAGAAAGATTTGTTTTACTGGAATAAATCTTGTAGGGACAATTTGTATTAGGATTTAATCAGCACTGCGATGCAGCAAGTATTGATGTATTTATATCAGGAAGGATTTTTTTCTGCAAGATTCCCACTACAAGAGTTTATTGAGGAAGTGTTAATTCCAGTTACTCTGCAGAGAAATAACAGCCCTGGAAGTGTTCCAGGCCAGGTTGGGCTTGGAGCAGCCTGGTCTGGTGAAAGGTGTCCGTGCCCATGGCAGGGGGTGGAACGAGATGAGCCTTAAGGTCCCTTTTAACCCAAAGCATTGTGGGATTTTAGGATTTCGTTTCCCAGATGGATGAAATGTGTAGGTTGGGCATTAGAAGAGGCAGCTCCTCTCCACTTCTAGCTTTATACCTGAAGTGCAAACCCCTCATTCCAGTTCCAGATACACGGCCCTCGCTGTGCTCTGGTGATCCCTGAGTGTCCTGTACTTCATTATTCCTTAGGTGTCATCCATCCCCTCATGATCCAAGGCAGCTGAAAGCTGATAGTGCTGCTCCAAGTGTCTCAGGAAACCACAGCCTGTGGCTCTGGGTCCACAGCCCTGTCCTGGCCCCCTGAGCTCCCCGTGCCTCCGTGTCTTCCCTTGCACCAGCTCCTGTGTCTGTTGGATGCTGGATAGAGGGATTGGAGTGCTGACCCGGGACAGGAGGGCAGGAATACTTGGAGTCATGGCAGCTGCCAGTCAGAGCTGCTTAGGTTTCTGTGGAACTGAAGCTCAGGGGCCCAACTGCATAAAAGCAGCCTCTTGGAGTTCCTTTCCCACCCTGGGGGCTCTCCTTGCTCCCAGTGCTGCCGTTTTGCTCCGTGGTTTGTCCTGGCACAGCCGAGCCGTGTGCGGAGCCACTAAAGTGAAGGAGCAGCTGGAGGTGGACCAGGGCCCGGAAACTCTTAAATCAGCTTTGCTGCTGCAGCCAAGGGATTGTGCAACAACCTCCGAGGCTGCAGCTCCTTGAAGGCTCCGGGTTGACATCTTAAGAAACAGCCTTGCTCCTGGCCTGAGAGCTCCAGGGTCTGCAGTGGGATAAAGGAATTTCTCATGCCATTTCAACTTTTTTTCAGCATTTACTTGTCCTTTCTCTTCTTTTTTTCTTTTCCCCTTTTTTTTTTCCTTCCCCCATCAAGTCCAGTTCCCTGAACTGGCCTCATGCTTGGCTGCCTGAACGCTGACAAAAGGGAGAGGCTGGGATGAGAGGCAGGATTGCTTTTTTCCATTGTCGACGTGTGCTTTTGTCACATCCCGGTGACAGTCGCTGCAGCCGGAGCACACAGAGCATGTCCAGCTGGATCCTCCTCGTGCCTGAAAGAGCTCCATGGGGTTAATGGCAAAAGGAGAAACAGGATCCTTAAAACTTCCAACTTCTGCTTCTTACATCCTGTTAAATCATTTTAAGGGAAGAGCTGCAGATTATCAGGAATGAGGGATGTAAGATTGTGGTCAGACATAGGAGCTGTGCTCCCTCAGCTTGAACATATTCACAGAATCCCAGAATGGTTTGGGTTGTGAGGGACCTTAAAGCTCATCCATCCCATTCCACCCCCTGCCATGGGCAGGGACACCTTCCACTAGCCCAGGTTTCTCCAAGCCCTGTCCAACCTGGCCTTGGACACTTCCAGGGGTGGGGCAGCCACAGCTACTCTGGGCAACCTGTTCTCTCTACTCTCATATTGTGATTTCTTTAAACAACCAGTGCTGCTGCAATATGCCAGTAGATCTGATATGGGAATTGTTAAATTATTCTCCTTTGCTCCTGAACCATTCCTGAGGATTGTAATACCCTTTTTGGCATATTTCCCCCTCTTCTTACAGTGTAATAAATGAAACCCTTGCCAATAGTTGGGTGATGGCAAGGGTGGCAGCAGGACCAGGGCAGAGATTGCCCCTCTGTGCTGGGCACTGGGGAGGGCACACCTCGAGTGCTGTGTCCAGTTCTGGACCCCTCACCCCAGGAAAGACATTGAGGGGCTGGAGAGTTTCCAGAGAAGGGAACAGAGCTGGAGAAGGGGCTGGAGCAGCAGGAGCAGCTGAGGGAGCTGGGGGGGCTCAGCCTGGAGAAGAGGAGGCTCAGGGGGGACCTTCTCAGTCTCCTGAGACAGGAGGGGGGAGCCGGAGGGGGAGGGGGGTCTGGCTCTGCTCCCAGGGAACAAGGGACGGGACAAGAGGAAACGGCCTCAAGCTGTGCCAGGGGAGGTTGAGGTTGGACATCAGGAGGAATTTCTTCTTGGAAAGGGTGGTCAGGCATTGGAAGGGGCTGCCCAAGGAGATTTGGAGTCCCCATCCATGGAGGTGTCCAGGGAACAACTGGACGTGGCACTCAGTGCTCTGGGCTGGGGGACAATGTGGGGGATCAGTCACAGGTTGGACTGGATAACCTTGGAGGTCTCTTCCAACATAAATGATTCTGGGATTCTGTGATAAATTACAGGGAAGGCTGGTATTGGGATAGAAAGTCCTGCTGCCACTTACACTTACTAGTGCCCAGAGCTGCTGATGTGCCTCTTTCTACCTTTCATGTTGTTTTTATAGCATTAACCTTTCCTGTGAGAAAGTTGATTGATCAATGAGAATGTGTGATTCTTCAATAGGATCAGGATTTGGTAGTGGAAGTAACAGACAGATTCCTGGGAATGAAGCAGTGAAATTGAAACGCTAATTTCCATAGAATTACTTAAAAAAAAAGGCAAGATATTACAGTCCGTTGAGAATCTTTAGAACCTGATAAGTACCACCCCCCCCATGCTTTTGAGGGATTTCAGGAGCCGTTTTGGGGCCGAAGGCGTTGCCGTGGCCTCTGCTGTCCCCTGGCGGCCCCTCAAGGTAACGCAGGTGGTCGCTATACAGTGTCTGATTTAATATTGATTTACGATTAACAGCACACGGAGCACCCAAACTCCTTGTCTGGATGCTGCTGTTTTCAATAGTTCATTTTCCTCTTCATTCCCTCTTACTGCACAGGATGTTCCTGGCATTTCTGACCAATGTTGACAGAGGAGTTGGGTTCACAAGAGTTTATTTAGCTGGTCACTGGGATGTTTTCACAATCAAATTTGAAATTGGTGTAAAAACAACTGGTTTGAGAGTATAATAATAATTCAGAAGTAATTTTGGAGTCAATTGAGCTAGTTAGGATAAACATCTATTTCTGCCTATGAGGAAAGGCTGAGAGAATTGGGATTGTCCAGCCTGGAGAAGAGAAGGCTTTGGGATGACCTAATTGTGGCCTTCCAGGAACTGAAGGGAGCCTACAAGGAAGGTGGAGAGAGGCTATTTACAAGTGTCTGGAGTAACAGGACAAGGGGGAATGGCTTCAAACTGACAGAGAGTAGGTTTAGATGGGATATTGAGAAAAAATTCTTTATTGTGAGGGTGGGGAGGCCCTGGCACAGGTTGCCCAGAGCAGCTGTGGCTGCCCCATCCCTGGAAGTGTCCAAGGCCAGGTTGGACGGGGCTTGGAGCCACCTGGGCTAGTGGAAGGTGTCCCTGGCCGTGGCAGGGGGTAGAACGAGATGATTTTTAAGGTCCCTTCCAACCCAAACCATTCCATGGCTATGATTCCATGTTCAGTGACCAGTCCAAGGTATTCAGAGGAAAGTTGGTGGGTACAATAAATACATGTTTTAAGAGGGCTTTGATAAAGATGGCTTTGTTCTGGGTTCTGTGCTGATCATCTTTCCACTTCACAGTAAGGAGTTTTCACTTGAACATTTTTCAACTGCTGTATTTCATCACTTGAGGTTATTTGGAACTGGTGGCTTGCAGGGTTTTGGGGGGAGCCCTTGATGCTGCTCCCAGGAGTGCTGAACTGCATCCTGCCAAACTTTCATAAATGTTGGGGTTTTTTTATTTTATTCCCCTCACACTTCTGTAATCCCAAGAACTGCATTCAGTGCTGTGTGATGTTGGTAGAGTGCTCCAATTCTCCTGTTCTCACTGTGCTTTGTGCTCTGGTTTTCTGGATTAGAAAGATTAAGATTCTTTTTCTTTTATTCCCTTTTATGGGGGGTAAAGTCTGTCCAGTCCAGCCCTTCCAACTCCAGCTCCAGCTCCGACTCCAGCTCTGACTCTGATTTCGAGCCATCTCAGAACCACAGTCAAGGTGTGTTGCAAGAAATAACAGTTTGTTAAAACCTCCCTTGCGTAACCTTAAAAGGCTCAAGAGAATTAAATCTGCTTTTTCAGTACTCTCTGTAAGGTTCATACAGTTCCTTGCATGCAGCCATGTGTTGGAGCTGTGATGCTTCAGCAAGAAAAGGCAATAATATCACAACATAATCATGAACAAGTATTTTTCTTCTTTTGGCAGCTAATTTATGACTAGGGAATCCCTGTGGATTTGGTTCTTTCCCTGTTGGCTTTGGTTTCTGCCTCGGTTTATAAATGTGTTGCTGCTGCCTGATCTGTAAAGTCACCAGAACAGTTCTCCAACCTCATCTATGTTTTATTAAAAATTATAAATGTGCCATTCATCACTTTGCAAGTGTGGAATAGCTCCTTTCTCAGATTCCTCCACTGATAACCCAGAGAGATAAACTGTGGCAATAGTAGCTGTTCTAACTGTAGCAAAAGCTCTGTTGCTACAAATACTGTCTCAAGTGGCATTTAAATCAGCCCCAAACACATGAAAAAATGTGTCCTTTTGTTTTCATTTGGGAGGGGAGTGGGAGGATTTGGGGGGAGGGAGTTGTAAAGTTTGCCAGCTCTGCTTTAGCTTCGAGCCTGGGACACGGTGTCCTTTACCAACAGCTTTGTGCAAAGAGATAAAACCAGTGACATCTCACTGGGAAATCTGGGATGTATCTCAGTAATTATCCCAGGTTGTAGCTGGGATGGAGTTGCTACATGTGTCCTGGTGCTGAATTCCTGTCTCCCTTGTGCCCCCAGGCCCCCTGCGCTCCATGGTGGAGGATCTGCAGTCGGAGGAGTCAGATGATGACGACAGTTCCTCTGGGGAGGAGGCAGCAGTCAAAGCAAACCCAGTCAGCCGGGATTCCAGGTGGTAACAAATCCGGAAGAAAGATGTTTGTTTGGCTTTTTGTCCTCTTGTGTTTGGTATTTTTGGGTGCCCTCCATTTAGAGAGAGGAATCAAAGGATGGAGCTGTGTGTGAGAGGGCAGGGAGGGCAGATGTGTGGTCACTTAGCGCGGGGTGAGGACACAGGGCTGGTGAGACCAGAGCGGGGTGAGGAGCTCAAAGAGAGGAAGGCACTGGGAAGGGCTGGGCTGGGCTGGCAGCTGTTAGTGAGTGAGCCCCTTCAAACACTCACCTCATTGTCACCCTCAGATCTCTGCTGAGTGAATGGAGTGTGACACCTTTGATCTGCAGGGATTCAACAAGTGTGTGCTGCTCTAGCTGCTGGTGACAGACACAGCAGAAGAGTCAGTCTGTGCCCACCATGTGTACTGACAGTTCTACTCCCCTCCTCTGGGACTCAGCTACAGCTGTTTCCTGCTTCAGTCCTTGCAAATAGTTGAATTTCATCCTTCTCCCCTCAGGAAATGCTGTTATAGCCAAAACCCAGAGTCTCAGGCTGAATGTTTTAACCCGAATGCTTGGCCCACATAGCAACTGCAAATTTCAAGTGATGCTGGTGTTCACCAAAACAAATATCTACTATTGCACTTTGTCTAAACAGGAATGGAGAGACTTGGGAGGGTGTTTTTTTAGACAGTTTTCCAAGCTCATCACAGGTAGGATACCTGCCATGGTACATCTGTGGGGCCACAAGAAGAATGAGAATAAATAGGAAATCTCAAAGGTCACACCAGCAACACTAAGAGCATTTTTTGTGCTCAGTGTTGCTGAGCCTGCTGTGCAGGTACTCGGTGATCTTGGGATGAATTCCTGAAAGGAGCAGTTGCTGCTTGTGAAAATCAAGTGGTGCTGAATTGTTCTAGGGAATGTGTGTATGACAGAGTTGAACTAACTATTGGCTGTAATGTAGCTAAAACTCCCTGCTCTGCCTGCCCAGGGAATGGGAGATGACGTCAGCTGGGAAAACTGGGATTCTTGGAATCCCGGACTGACCGATTCTCCCAGACAATGGAGCAGTCTGTGATAAAGTAGAGAATAATAAAGAATGATAATAAGAGAATGCTAAACAAGCTCTGTGGGGTTCAGGTGGCAGGTGGGTGAGGTTCCTGTTCCCTGGGGATGCTCATTCTCTGCTGGTGGTTTTCCAGACTGAGCCTCAGTGACAGTGACAGTGACAACAGCGCCGACTCCTGCCCGCCCAGCCGAGAGCCGCCCCCCGGGCAGAAGCTGCCCCCAGCAAACAACAAGGTATGACATCCTATGACATCCCCCTCCCCACACAACCCTGCTTTCTGCCCGCCTGCTTCCTGCACTGTTAGTTCTCTCTTGAACCAAAGTTTCCCTGTTTCACTGTGCTCCTCAGACAGGTCATTTCTCCCTGTTCAGTGCTCTGTGCCCAAGCCATGACACCACCCTGGTGTCTGAGCTGCTTTTGGTCCCTAATGTTGGGGATTTTTTTACCCTCAGGCATCTGGAAGGAAAAGCCCAGAGTCTTGTAACAAGCCAGAGAAGATCCTGAAGAAGGGAACGTATGACAAGGTGTGTCATGTGGAGAGGGACTTTATTGGATAGGGACTTTCCACATGTAGTAACAGGACAAGGGGGAATGGCCTTAAGCTGCAGGGAGGCAGGTTTAGATTGGATATTAGGAAGAAATTCTTGGCTGGGAGGGTGGGGAGGCCCTGGCACAGGTTGCCAGGAGAAGCTGTGGCTTCCCCATCCCTGGAATTGCCCAAGGCCAGGTTGAAGCAACCTGGGATAGGGGAAGCTGTCCTTGACCATGGCAGGAGGTGGGAATGGGAAGAGCTTTAAGGTCCCTCCCAACCCAAACCATTCTATAGTTCCATGATTCTGTGAGTTAAATGAGTTCAACTTTGCTGATACAGACCTATTGTTGGCTGCCTAAATAAAATTAAAATTAAAAAAAAAGACAAACCAAACCAGTCTTATATTAAAACAATTAACATGTTGAGCGTATAAAAAATCCTGCGTTTCCCACTGTAGGGAAAAATTTGGAATAGGAACATTCCTGAAAGGGCCTCAAGTTCCTCTGATCCTCACTAGGGAAGTCCCTTGGGCAGCCTTCAAACACCCCACGCGTGTCACTGTTTCTGTTCCTGGGCAGGCCTACACAGATGAGCTGGTGGAGCTCCACAGGCGACTCATGGCACTCCGGGAGCGCAACGTGCTACAGCAGGTACAGATCCCTGACACCTGCTGTTCCCTGGGAATCTGTGTGTCCAAGAGTCTCAGTCAGACCCCTGGGATGCTTGACCCTTCCTGAGAAGGTCTGCTTTGCTTTGAAAGCAGAAATACGGAGGAAAAAAATATAAAAATCAGCTGTGGATGTGATGCTTTTGTTGGAAAAGATACAGGAGTGTGATGTGGGCATCTTCACTCTCCATCCTGGCAGTGGTCCCAGAGCTGGGAACTCCTGGTCTGACTGACAGCTTGGTCTGACTGACAGCTTCCTCCTGAGGGGAGGCAGAGGGGCAGGCACTGAGCTCTGCTCTGGGACCAGGGACAGGACCCAGGGAACGACTTGAGCTGTGCTGGGGGGGTTGGGATGGATCTCAGGGAAAGGTTCTTCCCCCAGAAGGTGCTGGGGCACTGCCCAGGCTCCCCAGGGCAGTGGGCACGGCCCCAAGGCTGCCAGAGCTCCAGGAGCGTTTGGACAATGCTCTGAGGGACAGGGGGGGATTGTTGGGGTGTCTGTGCAGGGCTAGGGGTTGGACTGGATGATCCTTGTGGGTCCCTTCCAGCTCAGGATATTCCACGATTCTGTGGTTAAAAGGAAAGAAACATGCCCACGTCACTGTCCAGACTGAGCTAGTCAGGCATGCAGGAGGAGCTATTTTGCTTTTTTGGGAGAGAATTCCCTTCCTGTTGCGAGACATCCTCATCGCTGAGGCTGTCCCAAAGGGATGGGAGAGGACTGGGTGGGTTCTGCATACCTGCTTTCTCTGCTGTGCCTACCCCTGGTGAGGTCTCTGTACATCCTTCCTGTCCCCTTTCCTGCCCAGATCGTGAATCTCATTGAGGAAACTGGGCATTTCAACGTCACCAACACAACCTTTGACTTTGACCTCTTCTCCCTGGATGAGACGACCGTCCGCAAGCTGCAGAGCTACCTGGAGGCGGTGGCCACATGACGCTTGGCCTGAGGGAAGCAGGCTGCTCTGAAACCAGAAACCCCCTTCATTGGTACCAGGAAAACCCATGGAACTAGGCCTTCTTATCCTCCTGCCTCCCCCGAAGCACTGCCTTAGAGAACAGTCATGCTCTAGGAACGCTCAGCCAGCTGCACTTTCTCGTAGGCTTCAAACCAGTGCCCGTCTTGCTGAGTCTGCCCTCCCTGGCTTCGTGTGGAGGCTGGGCCAGGCCCCAGGCAGAGCAGACGAGCTGCACTTCGCTGCACAAACCTTTTTTGGTTTTTACTTCAAGCAACTCGTGTTTCAAGAGCACATTTTCAGGCGTCTCTGAGATCCGAGGAAGTGTGGACGATGTTTTTTCCATCACCAAACCTCGGGAGCAGCCCCTGTGTGTCCCGATCCCTGCAGCTCTGCCAAGCCAGATTGGCTTTTACAAAGAGACTGGTGACAGAGGAGGCTTCCCAGGATCCTGCTGGTCTGCTGCAGAGGAGAGGGGATGGATTCCGGCTGGGAATTGCCGGTGGTCCTGCCGCAGTTCAGTCCAGAGCACTGCTGTAACTCAGCTCCCAGTGGGAACAGGACCCCCAGCTCCCTGTGCTCGCTGAAGAGGCCTCTGGAATCTGCTGTCTCCCACTGGGGTTTGGAGATGTCTTGTTTGTTGATCTGAGCTCCTAAACAAAGTCCCACTCCTTTCAGTCTGCTTTAACTGTAATAGGACTCCAAAACTGTAAGCTGTATATTTTATATATATATATTATATATATGTATGTACTGTATGTATAAGAAGGGCCTAGTTGGGTCTTATGATCTTAAGGGTGTGTTTTTCTGTTGTTTTTTTTAATGGCTCTGGCAGGAGAAGGCGCTTAATAAGATTTGACTCGTTTGTTAGTTGCCTCTTGTGGATAATTTGTAGTGTAAGGAAGCTGGACAGCAACCTCCACATATCCCACGCTTCAGAAGGGGCTCACCCCTCGTCTTTTCCATTTGTCAGTTTTGGATAACTTTGCCAAAACACGTGATTTGGTTTTGTCCTGTGTTCTCAAAGAGGAATCTCCTACAGTGGCCCCTATAGTAGTGGCTGTACTTTGGGAAAACCAAAACAAGGGAGAACTTGGTCTTTGGACACACCTGGGAGATGCTGATGTAAAAACACAAGTGGAGTCAGGTTTGTTTCCTCCTCCCTCTGCCGCCCCTCTGCCTGTGCAGGAAAAGGCAGGAAACATAAACACTAATCCAGAACCTCTCCTATATTTCTAGTCAAACTAGTATTGACCTCCAAGTGCTGTCCAGGTGGATGCAGAGGAATCCCACTGCCTCCATCCAAGCTGTGTTACGCTCCTGGTCCCTAAAATTCAGTATTTTCCAAGGAATTGCTCATTTTTCCAAGGGGGGGTGTAAAGCTTTTGCCAAATGGGGCACAGGCAGCGAGGGAGCAGCGGTGATCCTGGGGGAAATTGCACCGCTCCAGGTTTGCTGTCCCTTGTTTTGGGTTACCCCCTTTCTTTATCATGGAAATGTTGCAACTAATCAACTGAAGTGGCAATATGATGATAAGCTTGTTTGAGTTGGGTCATGTTGACCTGATTCCCATTAATTTTGTCATTGTACCACCTTTCATGTGTCATTGTGTGTGTATACACACACACATAATATATATATGTAAAAATTCAAGCTCATGCCAGGTGCAAACCCTGTCACACCAGTGATCTCAGCTGTTTTCTTTCTTGATGGACAATGCCAAGCCTGGATAGGAACCCTGAGGAGGTGGAGGACAGTGGGAAGAGCAGGAGCTGGGATGTGCCGTGGTGGAGGACGGTGGCCACAGACCCTGTGGTGGGTACTTGTGAACCCCTCATGTCTCTGTTGGATCTGTGGCACAGAGGAGGCAGCTTTGTGCCCCACACTGAGCTCCCTGGCACTGCCATGGGAGGGGGGGTTGGTGGCACAGTCCTGTCCCCAAAGCAGAGGAGCAGCCGTGGTGGCTTCAGATCTCTTTGCTGACTCTCTCCAGCGGGGTTTGTCGCTCCCACAGCTCTGTGTCGCAGCACTTCTGGGACTATCCACGGCCTCCAGAGGTGCCCCATGGGGGACCAGAGGTGCCACCTCCCTCCTGCCCCTTCCCAGTCAACATCCACATGGTCACCCAGCTCCCAACCAGTCCAAGAACACATGTGGGAGCATGTTCCTGAATGTGGCTGGAAGCGCCCAGGGCTCGCGGCCATGGCATCGTCCTGTCCTGGAAGTGACTTTCTTGGTGAAATCTGCTGAGCATTGAGAGGGCTTTGGTTTGGTTTTCATAAGAAGTATTTTACACGTGGATTTTTTTAGACTGTTTATAATTCCCCCTGAGAACCCGAGGTAGGATTGTCCCCCAGCAATAGTTCTCCATTGTGTGCACATGCTGATTTGTTACTAAAAAGGTTTCTTGCAAGTACTTAGTTGTTCTACAGAGTTGTTGTTTTTTGGGGTATGTAGTAGCGTTGGGGAGCACAGGAGGAATGACTCTACAAGCAAAGGATGGTCAGATTTGGGCCTCATCTTGTGTCCCCTTGGAGTTCCCTGTGTAGATTCCCTCTAGGCTGGCTGAACGCTGTGCTGAACAAGCCGTGTACAGGTTTTTGTGGATAAAGTGTTTGTTCTTGTGTCACTCTTGAGAGCATGGATGGATTATTGTACTCTAGGAAGGAGGGGGCAGTGCTGCTGCAGGCATTGCTTCAGGTCCTCGAGGATGTGTCGTAGCTTGCGTTGTTAAAAAAAGGAAAAAAAAAAAAAAAAAGAAAATCCCAAATTGACTTGTAGCCATAATGGTTTTTCCAAGGAAAACAGGCAGGACTCTGTTACTTTTCCATGTCCTTCATCATGTTGCTGGTGGCACAAACAGGTGCTGCTCAGCCCTGAAGGCTTCCAGAGTTGCTGTGAGTTGAATCGTGTTGGAGGTGAGATCAGGACTCGGCTCCTCATCGTCCTTGGCCGTCAGATCCAAGGGCAGACGAGGGGCCGGGAGCGTTGTCTTGGGTCCTGGTCTGCTGTGTATTAAGCCTTGAGGCTTTCATTACTGACATGTATTAAAAGAGGAAAAATTAAAAAAAGAGGAAAGGAAGGAAGGCTGGAGCCAAAGTCCAGTCGGAGTCTGGGAGCCGTAGGTAGCAAGGCCGGCTGCGGTCAGGCTGAATCCATGGAAGTGCAATGACTCTGCCACCCGTGGGATCGCTGGGTGCAGTGGGAGCATCAGAACCAGCCAAGCAATTGATGCAACAATCCAGAAGGAGTTTTTTTTGTCAGATCTTGGAATGTGTTTGATGGTGACAGAGGTTGGAACGTCCCTTCTGGAGGTGCCCGAGTCGCTCTGGTTCCACGGATTTTCCATTGGGGATGCACTGGAGCCCCTTGTGCTCGGATGAGGCTCCTTTCTGCTCGCCCAGGGGTGATGCTGTGGCCACCCCTGGTGCACCTGGACAGGTATTAGTGCTCAAAAGGACCCAAATCACTCGGTGTGGCTTCCCTGGGGCATGAAATAGCCATCAAAAACTGACAAGATGAGTTTGCACTCCTAAAGAAAAAATGTAAGTACTTCAACTTCTAGAGAATTTTTAATTGTATTTCTGCCTAGAGCCGAGGTATTAAATACCTCGTCACTTGAGGATTTTAAAAGTTGTGTTGGGAGATGAGTTCTTCACTCAGCTGTAAGAAATGCAGCTGGCCCAAGACTAACTGCAAGATTTAAAAAACAAATAAAAAAAAAACCAACAAAACTCATGTTTGTAATACGTTACAGGATTGTTGGTCCTGAATTTTAAACTTTTTGTTAAATTTGTGGAACTATGGAGGAATTTTCTAGAAAAAGTGAAATAAAGTAAGATGGAAAAGTAAAACTTCAAGTGGTTTTTGGTTGTTGTGTTGCTTCTCCAGGGATGACACTGTGGCACCTCCTCATGGAAAATGTTTCCCATTAGGAGCACCAAAGCTGGTGATGCCTTTGGCTGCAGGGGGAGGTGAAAAGCTAAGGAAAAGGGAATCGTTTTAAGGACAGGATGGTGGGGGAAGGCTCTGATGTCCCTTAATACACTGGACTTTATGGTGGTTCATGTGAGGGGAAACAGGCCAGAGCAGGAGAGGTGCAAGTGCTCTCCATCTGCTCCCATGGGATTTGGGGGAGTCTCCACTGCTCCCAGAACATGCCAGACCTTGTCCCAAGCCCAAACCAGGGCCCAGAGCTCTGGCACAGGTTCCTCAGCACAGGGTAAGGGTGAGACCTTCCGTCCCCTTCCCACTGTGGGAATGTCACACAGCCCTGGGCTGCCCCAGGAGCAGCTCCAGCCTCAAGGATTCCCAAGGCAGCAGCCCTGGCTGCACCTCTCCCCGCTCTCCCAGCCCGTGGCTGCTCCCCGCCCTGTGCCCCAGGCCCTCAGATCCGTGTTTTCCAGGAATGACCGAGGAGTCAGGAGACACAAACTGCAGAGTTTGTTTATTACACATTCCTCTTCCAAACACTGGAGACGCAGCAAACCCAACAGCTCCGAACACACGTTACAGGGCATAAGCAGCAGGTACAGTAGTGCATTTCCCACCCCTTCCACAGGGGCAGGAGGAATTTCCCTGAGCCCAGATCAGAGAAACTTTGGGGTTTAACCCACCCCCGAGGTGCCCAGGTCCAGTCCATGCCCAGCCCAGCCAGAGCGTGAACCAGCACAGAGCTGCTCTGACCTGACCTGCACCCACCACCTCCCACTGCTCCTCCTTTTCCACGGGAAGAGTTACTTGGAATCAGGGCTGGGCTGTCCTGCTTGAGTCCAGGTGAGAATTACTGGTTTGAAATAACCCATTTTACAGGCAATCCTTCATCTGCTGTTGGGATTCCCAGGCCCTCCTGGGCATGGGGCAGCCTGGAATAAGCCCTGCAGAACCACTTAGAGGAGACCCACGAGGAGCTGCTGGTTACAGGTACTTCCCTCCAGCTTTGCAGGTCTCTGATCCTGTGTCCTACAGCCAATGAATCCCACAGGAAGGACCTTCACAGCTGCTGGGATGGCTGATCACGGACCTTCAAAAGAACCACTGGGTTCCCAGCACTGTGTCCTCTCTCCAAGCACAGGTACAAACCCTCAGTCCACCCACCCCCCACTCTGGAGTTTCCCATTTCAGACACCACGACATTTCTAGATTGTAAGATACAGACAGATTTCACACATTGTACACAAGCCTTATAAATAGTCCCTGGAGTAAATCACTTCCAGAACACCAGCCATAGATTCTACTTCAATGGTACGATTTATGGCTTCACTATAACTCAAAAAAAGATTAAAAAAACATCAAAATATTGCACAGACAAACCCAGTCCATGAGAGGTTCCAACTCCACTGCTGGGTGCAGTCACCCAGCATTTGCCACCTCAGACAGGGTTTGTGGGGAAAGAGATTTCAAATGACATGGATGCCACCAGCATGCATGGAAGCGTGCAGAGGGAGGGGGCAAGGACACTGCTGGGAAATGGAATCTGCCTTTCTCCCTCAGCAGGGAAAGTGCAGCTCCTGATTTACAGCTCCTGCTTTACATTCAGTTCAAGAAGAAAAAAAAAAAGAAAACTTTGGTTAAAACATAACATGTCACATGGATTGAAGGTAAACATTGTATTGTCCTTATAAAAATGGGAATAAAAAATAACAGAGCTGAGGTATTTGGGATATATCTCAGCAGGGAACACAGACAAAGGAGAACATGGGCATGACCACGCTCACCACACTGCAGGGCAGGGCCAGAACATGGACAGCAAAGCGAGCCGAGGGGCTGCATGATGGCAGAGCCTCTTTATTCCAACAGAATCCAGGGAATCCTTCCTGGGGAGCTGGGGGATCTCCTCTGGGTTACTGCTGGGCCGAGGTCTCCCCATTGGGAGTGTCCACATCTCCATAAAACTGAGCAATCTGGGCTTTGTATTTCTGTGCCACCACTGGCCTCTTGAGTTTCATGGTTGGGCCTGTGGAGAATCACAAGGTTTAATGGAGAGGGAGCCATAGGGAGCACAAATCTTCACTGGGTTGAAGCAAGTCTGGAGGGAGAGATGAAACACAGGGACAGTGACCAGTTCTAAAGTTGTCTTTGGGATTAATGGAATCTCCCTCCCTCCTTCCCCATGAACAGGAGCAGCACAGCATCACCCAGAGGGTGCTGGGGCACTGCCCAGGCTCCCCAGGGCAGTGGGCACGGCCCCAAGGCTGCCAGAGCTCCAGGAGCGTTTGGACAACGCTCTGAGGGACAGGGGGGGATGGTTGGGGTGTCCTGGGCAGGGTCAGGAGTTGGACTGGATGATCCTTGTGGGTCCCTTCCAGCTCAGGACATTCTGTGATTCCATCATCCTGCAAGAGGCATCTCAGAACAAGGTGAGCACAGCTCAGCTTGGTGCTGCTGGGCAAAGGTGGGAATTCATCCCAACTCATCCCACCCCCCAAACTGCAACATGGAAAAGCCTCGGTGAGGAAAGGCCATGGGGAGCTCTGTTTTGGGGGTCCTGGTTATGTTGGTGTTCAACAGCCAAGGAAGGGGTGCATGGGGGGGGACCCCAGATGCCTCACCCATCACTCACCAAGCTCTCCACCAAAGAGGGAAAAGTCCTTCTCCAGAAGGACCCACTTCTGGACTTTCTGGGCATTGGAGGTGGCTCCCTCATTGACCGCTGTGATGCCTTTCTGGATGGCGGCGTAGATGGCCTTGTCTTTGCTGCTGATGATTTCAGAGACCTTTGTGGCCTTGCTGCCCAGCTTCTGACAGTATTCCAGAGCCTCTGGAGTGAGCTCATCCCCCGGTTCACCTGTCTCTGCATCCACCTTGCACTGCAGGACGAGCCACAACAGGTCCCTTTGTATTGCTGAGCACCAAAACGCTGCCCTGGGATGGTGCCACGGCTGCCTTCCCACCCTGCTCCCAGCTGTCACTCCACCAGCCCCCACAGCTTCATCCAAACCCTGGCAGCCAATAGACACTTGGGACAAAACACGGATAAACCTCAGAGCTCTGCCTGCTCAACAGCCACCTTGATGCCAAGGACCAAACAGAGCTCATCTGCCAAATCCCTCCTGTGCTATCTAAAGTTAATCACTTTTTTCCAGACCTTTTCTGCGCCACAGTTCACTTCCCTGCACCCCACAGTCAATACACACAGCACAGAACCATGACAAGCACAGCAGGGCCACCTCCAGGGCCTGGCTCGGATCTCCTACCCCAGGTGAGGCTGTTGATCCTAAGTCTCACTAATTCCCACTGTCCTGCAAAGCCTGTGTGGGACCACCGTGGACATGTCCTGGTGGAGTTTGAAGCCAGAGTCTGACAAAGCAATCCCTGACAGCTGCTTATTGCTCAGACTGCTTGGGAGAGACTAAAGCGGGTGAGAAAAGCAGAAGGGTTCCTTTTTCAGCCTCACTTTTAGGTCTTTTCCTTCTCTTTCTTCCTGTCCTTTGTGGCACAGAAAGTTGCCCTGAACAGGGTGGTCTGAGCAAGTGACAACTTTGCTGTGGTTACAGCTGCTCTTTGCAGCTCAGCTACAACAAACTGTGCCCCACGGAGCCTCCTGTCTCCACAAGACACCGAAAATGTGCAACAATCCTCTTCCTCCCTGGAACTGATCACATTCAGCGACACAGGTGGGTTCCCTCCCTGTTTTCCATTACCTTTAGTGTCAGAAGCATTGACAGGAATTTGGCTTTGTCCCCAACCAACATGGCATTGCTGATGATGGGAACAGCATTTTTGACGGCATCCTCGATCGGAACGGGAGGAACGTTCTCCCCTCCCGCAGTGATGATGAGCTCTGGAAAACAGTCAAGTCTTGGTTAATGCCTGGAGCTTCTCCCCTTCCCACAATCTGAAACAACTCAACAGCTCCTTCATGTCTCCTTGATCAAAAAGTGAGTGGAGAAGGCAGCACACCAGGACTGGGAAAGCGGTAGAGTCACCACCCCTGGAAGTGTTCAAAAAAATGTGTGGATGTGGCACCTGGGGACATGGGTTAGTGGTGGTCTGGGCAGTGCTGAGGGAATGGTTGGACTTGATAATCTTAGAAGGCTTTTCCAACCTTAATGATGACTCCATGTCTCCAGTCAGGCCAGGAGAGAGGAGCTGAAGCCATGAACACACACACAGCCCTGCGAGAGCTGCCTCAGTGCTCGGGAGGTGTTTGCAGTTTGGGAACATGGGATGAGCCCTCGGCACCCTGGCACACACACCTTGGACTCTCAGGCACCTAAGCTGGCACCCAAATTGTCAGAAACTGAAGATTTGCTGAGGTTGGAGGTCTTTCTTGTTGGCTTTGTTTGGGGTTGCTCAAAGCAGTGTCCCAAGAACCTCATTGCTAAAAGGCACTTGCACAACAGGGTTAAGCTGTTGTTTTCCTTGGAAGTCACCCAGCAAAGCTCCTGAAACTGGTGGCACAACAAGCCCACAAAGCATTAAGTGTTGCTGCTGAAATCCAAGGGTTTCTCCCCCATTCTCCGAACAGGACACACTGCAGCCACATTCATGTGGAAACTCCAGAAGGAGAAGGATTGAAATAATCTGTGCAAGCCACAACCACACAACCAGCAGAGCCTCCCCTGCACCAGGGGATGTTTAGGTTGGATATTGAGAAAATGTCTTCACTGAAAGAGTGTTCAGCATTGGCACAGCTGCCCAGGGCAGTGGTGGAGTCACCATCCCTGGAGGGATTTAAGAGATGTGTAGATGTGGGGACATGGGTTAGTGGTGGCCTTGGCAGTGCTGGGGGAATGGCTGGATGCCATGATGTCTTTCCCAGCTTAATAACTCTGTGATTCCATAGTGCTGCACAACATCAAGACAACCAAATCAGGGGATGAGTTACCTTTAATTCTGCCTGTGATGTAGAGGAATCCATCTTTGTCATGCTTGCCCAGGTCACCTGAGTGCAGCCACCCATCCTCATCGATGGCCTCTTTGGTTTTGTCCTCCATGTTCAAGTAGCCCATGAAGATGTGCCTCCCTGAGAAGCAGATCTCCCCAATGCCATCCCTGTCTGGCTTATGAATGAGGGTCCGGCAGCCTGAGAGTTCCTTCCCACAGCTGCAAGAGAACACAGACCCATGGCAATAATTGATTTTAAATTCAATTCCAGCAGAGATTACAGCAGCACCCTCTCGAGCTTGAACAAAGCCCAGCAGCTTTTTAGTACACTGGCTTCAGGAAGGAGCTTAAAAGGCTCATGTAAGGGAAGCTACAGCAAATGTTGTTATTGCAGAGATCAGTGCTCACACACCTAGGGTTTTCCACTCATTGTTCTCCACACCTGAGCTCTGAATGAGAAGATTTATGTCCTTGGCAGCAAACTTTTACTGTGCAGACTGAACAAGCCACTCAAAGACACCCTCACTGCCATTAAAGTGTAGGTTGGAGTTACCAACTCTTCCTCTTCCCACCAGCCCCTCCCTCCCTTCTCAGCTCCTCCAGAATCCAGCCAAGTTCAATTTAAGTCTCCCTGGTGCTGCTGCCCTTGGCAGATCTCCATCTGTGGGATGTGGCCAAAGGAACCTACTCCCCAGTGACCCTTTAGTGGCAGCAAAACTCGGGATGAGCTGCAAGAGGAGAGATGGACATGCTAGATGCAGGAGAAACCTTGACCCCACTCTTCAGCCCTGGTCTCACCTGGTGAGTTTGAAGGCGTGAGGGAGGGAGATGGTGTGAGGCCCAGAGCTCTCACTCATCCCATACAGCTCCAACACAGGAATGTTCAGGCTCAGAAAGAATTCCAGGGTCTCTCTGGTGATGGGAGCAGCTCCTGTGTAGCACTTGGTGCACCGGTCCAGCCCCAGGGCCTTCCTCACCTTCCTGTACACCAGGTGTTTGGCCAGGCGGAAGTTCACCGGCACCTCAGAATACCTGGAGGAGGAAAATGGGCACAAGGTCTCAGCCTCCAAGTAGAACTTCTTTCCCTTCCTCCTTTCCTCTTCATCCCAGTTTAGTTTATTTAGTAAAACAGTGAATTATTTGCCCTCCAGCCTTTGTTGCTCACCCTAAAGTCTGGCTTTACTGCCCACAAATCTGACCTGTTATGTTGGATATAATCCCTGAATGGAAGATAATCCCTGATCTGATAGCAAAGTTCTCCTAACACTCATGAGCATCCCTTAATTGCAGCTCATAATTACCCATTCATCCTCTTCAGGTTGGTCTGCAGCCCCACTCCCTTGGCCCACGAGGCCACTTTCCTCCGCAGTGCCGACGATTTCATCCCTACGGATTTCATCTTTTCTTCCATTTTTTCCCAGACACGAGGCACCCCCAGAAAAGCAGTTGGCCTCACTTCCCTCAGGGTCTCCACCAAGCTGCCCTGAGACAAGCAGAATTTGATGCAATTTTTAGAAGTGCTTCACTGCAGACTTCAGGTCAGCACCGGTCATGAGCCAGAACTTGGGACTCTGCCACGAGCTTTGAGGAACTGCTCATTTTGTGCAGTGCCATCGGCAGACAGGAACCCCTCAGGGCATTCCAATGGAAACTGGGAAGGCAGCAAGGGTCCATGCTGATGCAGCACAGGGGGCAGAATCCCTTTCTCAGGCCCCAGATTGAAGTGGTGTTACAGATTTAACTTGTGCAACGTGGGCAGAGCAAACACAAAGCTGTTACTCAACCAGCCGTTGGGGGCGGGGAAAGGTGTCAGGTGAGACACTCAGCAGGTCCCAGCTGTGAAGTGCTGGCTCAGTTTCTCCCAGGCTTGGGAGAGAGTCAAAAGGCAAAGGTCAGAGTGGCTCTAAAACCAACAGGGGCAGTTGGTCACTGGGCAAGTAAACCCAGTCAGCAAAGCTTTCAGAACCACGGGATAACACAGCCTTGTTTTGAGCTACGAGCAGGTGAGTGGGTGTAGGTTTATTATTAAGTTTTTACCTTCAATGCATCTGGCTGAGCAAAGTAAACTTGCACTCCAAAGGTCATGGCTGACCAGATATCAGACATCTGGGCAGCGATGTGGCTGAGGGGCAGGTAACTGATCACCTGCTCCTGCCTCTCCTTGGGGTCCGTGAGCATGATGGACCGTCCGGCCACTGCCGCTGTCCACGTCAGCTGGAACAGAACCCATGGAGGGGTCAGGGATGGTCCTTCCAGGCAGGGACAGCATAGAACACACAGGTACAACATCCTGTGATCTCAACATCAGGCACTTGGCTTGTTCAGCTCGAGAAGAGACTGAGGGGAGACTCCTCGGGGGCTGCAGCTCCTGCCGAGGGGAGGCGGAGGGGCAGGGACTGAGCTCTGCTCTGGGACCAGGGACAGGACCCAGGGAAGGGCTGGAGCTGTGCCAGGGGGGTTGGGATGGATCTCAGGGAAAGGTTCTTCCCCCACAGGGTGCTGGGGCACTGCCCAGGCTCCCCAGGGCAGTGGGCACGGCCCCAAGGCTGCCAGAGCTCCAGGAGGGTTTGGACAACGCTCTGAGGGACAGGGTGGGATTGTTGGGGTGTCTGTGCAGGGCCAGGGGTTGGACTGGATGATCCTTGTGGTCCCCTCCAACTCAGCACATTCCATGATTCTGGAATGAATCCAGCTGATCTGTCACAGCTCCAGGGGTGGCAGCAGGGCAGAGCAGACACTCACATTGTCGTGGCTGAGCATGACCCCCTTGGGCTGCCCCGTGGTCCCCGAGGTGTAGATGAGGGTGCAGCACTGGTTGGGCTTCTGCGCCGCGATGGCCAAGTGGAGCAGAGTGTCTGGGACATCCCTGCCCAGCTCCATGAACTCACTCCACTGTGCAGAGAAGAGAAGAGCTCCATCACTTTGTGATCTTTCATGTGAAAAATTAAACTCTTTGCTACACATGAAGAGAAGGAAGCCATTCCCTGTGTCCAAGCCTCTGGAAGATATGTACTGCCCCACACTGTTTTCTGGCTGCCACAAGAGAAGCAGAAAAGAGACAGACCCATCCTGAGCAGCTTTCCAGCTCTGTAGCAATCCTGGTACTCACTGGAGTAAATGTGGGACCCAGGACTGCCTTGCAAAGGTTGGTAATCCAACACCCTCCTTAGAGAAGGGATTATCCAGGTTTGCACAACAGCTCCTGCCCAGTGGGGCAGGCAATCCCTCACCACAGCCAACACAAGCTCATGGGATCACAGCCACAGAATCCCACACTAGTTTGGGTTGGAAGGGACCTTAAAGACCACCTCATTCCACCCCCTGCCATGGGCAGGGATGTTTAAGGTCCCATGGAAGGTGACAGGTACTTGGAGACATCACCTGAACACAACCAGGACTTAGAAGCCATGAAGATGCCCAGGACTTACTGAGTACAGATTTGGTCTCTTCTCCTTTATCTCTTCCCCGTACTGGACAATGGCCTTCAGCTGAGGTAGTCTATCCTCAATCTGTGTTAAGAAGGGAGATTCATGAGAAGGAGCAAATCCTGCTTGTCCCTTCCAGGCCACACAACCCACCACTTGACATGCTCCTGCTATTTGCCATTTTATGTAAGGCCAAGAGAATCCCATCTCTGCTACTGAAATAACAGGGAAGCCTCACTAGAAACTCATAATTTGAGCTGGGATGTTGTCAGACATCCTAGAGGTTGCTCAATTGTTCATTTTGGCTTCTCAAGGCTTTAAGAAGGGAAACTACCACTTCACCTCTTGTGAGACTCAGTACCAGAGGGAACCCATCGCCAGGCACCAAGAAGGCTCAGCCAGGTCACCTCTGCTTTCAGAGCCAGCACTCCCCTCTGGTATTACCCTCCCACAGCATTTACCCTCCCACAGCTGTCAACCAGATGCCGTAACCCCCAGACATCTGAAAAACAGAATTACTTCTAAGATTTTCTGCAGCTGTTTCTGGTTTTCCACCACTATAACATCAGCACTGCAGTTCTCTGCCACATAGTGACAGGCCTCAGGAGAGTTTGTTGTATAGATCCCAACAGCAAATCCCCTGCAAGGGAAGAGGGGAAAAAAAACAAAACAGAAAAGCAAAACTCAGAATTAGAGGACAAGAAGAATTGCTGGCAACATTCAGACCTTTTCAGAGGAAAAACTTTGAGAAGAATATCCCATAATATGACAAGAAAAAGTGGAGGGTTTAATTCCAAGAGCAAAGGCTCTGATGTGGGGCATGGGAAATGTCAGAGTGGCGTAAGGGTCCAAAATGTCTCAGATAGAAGGAAGATATCAAAATCCAGCCCTGGGATTCTCTGGCATTTCCCATCATATTTTTAATCACAGTATATATAAGAAATCTTTTGGATTAACCTACTGGTCATCTTATTTTGAGAGAAGCATTTGGCTAAAAAGAAAAATAATAATTTTTGTCTCATTAATTCATTCCGAATTAAGTTGAGGTTGTAGTTTCCTTCATTATATTAAAATACAAACAATTGGGTTTGGGGGTTTTTTTGTGGTTGGTTTAGTTGGGGGGTTTTAATCAAAACCTGCTTCTCATGGGGATCCTGCAATTACTGAGTGCCAAAATTCATGGCAAGAGACAAGACTTGTTCTTACCCTGCAAGGATTGCTCCAATGTCAGCAATGAACCACTCAGCAGAATTGAATCCCAGGATGCCCACTCCATGGAAACGCTGCAGCCCCAGCTGTAAACAAGAGATGGAATTACAGCACTCTTGGTTTTCCTTCGAAGAAAGCTCAGAGTTAATTTACAGATCTCTGCTGCAAACACAGGGAAGAGGAGAGAGTTTGTGTTGTTGGACAGGGTGATTCCCACTGAAAAACTTCCCAAGAGCCAGGATGGAACCAGTTAAGTTCCACATCAGGCACTGTCCTGCTATCAGTGGGAAGGAAAAAGGGATTTGCGGAGCTCTGTGCTTGGAATGCCTGGCTCACTGACACCAATACAAACCTGCAATCCAGGGAGTTCTCAGTTCCCTCTGGAAGGAGAAGAGGTGAAGTTAGATAACACCTCCTGAGACATTTAATATGGTTGGATATATCAGATATCAACAGTGACAAGAGCAACAAGCTCCAGTGACAGTCAGAGACATTTTGGGATGAAATTTCAGCTGGAGAAGTCCCAGTCTTTAAATCTCCCTCGGGTTTTGTCCCAGACTGGAAGATCCCACCACAGGAGTGAGACCAGGGTGACCATAACCTGAAGAAGCCAGACTTCATCACAACAGTAAGAACACAGTGTGTCGGTTTCCCTCTCTGTCTCAATCCCAACAGCACAGGCAAAAGGCAGGGCCAGATGGGACATTTAAGGCTAGTTCACAAGCATCCCTTCAAATTTTGAATTTGAAAGATTAACATTTCCAAGACTCTGGAGGTGTAGTGTCCAGGTTTGCCTCAAAACCTCAAACACCTCACTTTATATGTTTCCTTAAATGCCTTTTTTGAAGTTGAATGTGGAAGCAACTTGCAATAAATTCAGACAAAACCCCTGTGGGAAGTACCAAGGTGCCCATGGCATGTTCAGGTACTTCGCTGTCACTGAAAGACTCATCTACACTCAGAGAATTTGCAGGTTTAAAATACAATTAACTGCAGCCATTCCAGCACTTAAATGAGTGAACATTAAACTGACTTTTTACACAGTGGTAGGACAAGAGGGAGCAGTTTTAAACAAAAAGAGGAGAGATTTACATTAGATATTGGGAAGGAATTCTTCCCTGTCAGGGTGGTGGGGCCCTGGCATAGGTTGCCCAGAAAAGCTGTGGCTGCCTCATCCCTTCAAGTGTCAAAGGCCAGGTTGGATGGGACTTGGAGCAACCTGGGCTAGTGGAAGGTGTCCCTGTCCATGGCAGGAGGTTTTATGAGATAAGCTCTAAGGTCTCTTCCAACCCAAACCACTCTGTGATTCAATGAATATGAACAAGAGCTCAACAAAAACTCACCTTCAGAAAGCTTTTTGCTGCTTTACAGCACTCATCATAGTACATTTTGTATGTTAGTTTGACCCACTGGTCACCTTTTTTGGATGCAAGGGCATAATAGTCCCCATATTTATTGACAGTTTCCTGGAAGAGCTGGTGAACAGTCTTTGGTGGTTCACTGCCTATTCCCTGGTCTTCCATCCTCAGCTTGACCTCCCCATCCCGATGTGTTGTCCACACTCTAGAGGCAGGAGAGGAGGAGGCTGCTTGGAAAGAAAGGGTTCAGCATCTTAGGTTTTGACATTTCTTGCTGCCATGACAGAAATATAAATCCAAGTATCAAGCACACAATAGTAAATGTTGTTATACCCCTCTCACACCCCTTTTTTGACCTTTTCCTCTTGGCAAGTTTGCCACAGGACCCCCAGTATTTTGGACTGGGAGCCTCTAAAGCACTTTGAAATTTTGTTAAACATTTCCTCTAACCCGCTCTTCTGCTCGAAAGCTCTTGCACTGTAAGGTGGCAACTTCCTCCAGCATATACTCTATTTTTAATTTTTTTTCTTTTAAGGAGGACTGAAAGCAGGACATTGGTATCTGACACTACTTATTTACTCCTCAAAGCACAACTGTGCTTCAAAGTCTAAGTTCAAGACACTTCTGGACAGCCTATCCTGCACCCTGAGCTCCTTCTTCCATCCTTATGGTTGGATAAATTCCTCTCTCATCCCAACAATAATTTTATGCACATCACAGTGACCAAACTTCTCCCCACTCACCTTTGGGATCAACTGAGTCCAGCTGGTGTCTCTCCATGTTGGAATCTTCCCCCGGCTCGATGTTGTGGGGCTCAGGAGTTCTGCAAGGCAAAAGCAGTTATCCCTGAATGAGCACACCGAGGGCAGGTTTGCTCCATCACTTCATTTCACTAAATCCTTGGATGTTGAAGTGGCTCCTGATGTCCTGCAGGTGACTTTATTAATCCACTACCCTGCATGGCTCAGGTCCCTCAGAGTGCGCAAGGTTTGCCTAGGCTGGTTTTGAACACATGGATATTGCCCTAATTGCAGCTTTCATTGCAACCCATAAACTTATCAGCCCCAAAACAGCCATCATTCAACTCCAGAGGTCTGTTCCAGGTGCCTGAAACAAAGAATCTGCAGCTGGGAGGAGGAGGGGGGGGGGGCAGGTAGGAAGGGCCACATGGATCTGGTGCTCATCTCCTCTCTGCAAAATGAGTTCAACAACAAGGAGGCCCCAGGGCATGCCTCAAGTCACCCTGTGGGAAAACCCATGGAGGTTTCCTGCAGAAGAGCAGGAAACCGATTTCACAGGAAATCTTGTTCTTGTGTATTCCTAATAAAGCCATTGGGCTCCCACCAGATGTCTGTGAAGGAATGGGAACAGGCACATCCCATGTACTCCAGCCACGCTCCTCCCAGTCATCCCTTTTCCTTCCAGCCCTGCAAGACCTGGTGAAGCACCACTTGCCCCTGGTTGCAAACCAGTTTTCTTCCTCCAGCCCTTTCCAAGAAGGACTTTCTCACAGCCCTAATGATAAGGATATGGCATAATCAAGTTGCATGTGCCACTTGAGACCATGAGCTGGAAGCCAGACCTTGTGAGATTTGGGATTTGGTCCCTAGAAGGACAGCCCACCCTCCAACCAGGCAGCTGATGCTTGTTCCCCTGCCCTGGGCAATACCCTGCCTGGACCATCAGCATAGCCCTAAATCCAAGTTCTAGCTGACCCAAGATTATACTCCAGAGACCCAAAATTTCCATCTTGCCTTGCCCTACCAAGGCCCTTTTCTTCAGGCCATCACGAAGGTGTTTCACCAGGCCAGTGCTCGGTGTTTGCTCTTCCCCATGACAACATTTGGTTGTAGCCCCAGCTCCAGGGTGTTCTGGAAGGGCTGCAGGGCCCTGACATCACAATAACCCCAAACTCTGTAGGACAGCTCTGGGGCAAAAAGGAGCAGACAGGTGGGAGCTCCTCTGCTCCCACACAAATTCCTCAGGCTAATCCAGGCACTGAACCCCACATTTTATTCCCTTTCTACCAGATCAGAGACAAGGCAAGTCAGCACAGCCACTATGAGAATTTCAGTGTAAGGGGGAAATTCCTTCCCTCTGGCTTATGCTTGCTCTGATTTTCTAGGAAATAGTCAACTGTTACCGCTTCAGGAATATAAGATTTAAGGCACAAAGAAGACCTGACGTGGCTGATCCCATGTACTGTCCAAAAGCAGAACTGCTTCCCTGAACTAGTCTCCAAGCCAACAACCAGAGCTGAGTAAATAATGTTTTTTTATTTCCCCCAAAGGGATTACGAGATGTTCCCTCTTCATTATCGAGAACATTTTTCAGCACAAATTAATCCTCAGTAGCAACAGTTCTGCACCATTTCTCCACCAGCTTTTACGATCAAAGCATGCAAATGACCCAGTAATATGAGCAAAAAAGCCCCAGCTATTTCTCTCACAGTCAATCAAGTCATCTTTTTTCTCCCCCTTATGACATGTAATTCAGAGTAGCCTGAAAAAATTTAGGTAAAGACGTTTTATTCAGCTAGATCCCATTATGCTGTGGGGAGATATAGACCCTTAAATACTAACCTGCTCTTCAGTCTGTAAATCTAAGCAGCCTCTTAGAGGAGTTTGGTGGAGATCAGTGTAGGCACCACACACGAGCTGTCCCCTGCAGAGGCTCTTCCAAAATTATTTTAATTAATCTAAGTAAGATTAGAATACAAACTATGTACACAGATTAAATAAAACCTTAAATTAGACACACCTGGGTGAAGAGTTGAGCAGCACATCACTCAGTGACACCTCACAGTTCCCTTCAGGAGCTGAATTACAATAAGCCATGGGGACTGGTTCAGCGAGTGCCATCCGTGCCTCTGACTCACACAGCATTGTCCCTGCGAAAACAGGTTTTAACAATTAAAATACAACCAAATTCTACGATAAATCAGCTTCAGTCGATGCAGCTACACGAGAGAGGCAGCTCCAAAGAGGCACAACTCGAGCCTGCGTGAAACACGGTAAATTCTGACAGTGGCCGCCGCCACTGTTAATTTAAAAACCTGCTGAAACCTCCACCCTGCACCAAAACCAGTGTGACACCCACAGCTCTGAGAGAGCCCAACGAGCCAGACAATTTAAATTCACACTCCCTGTGCCCCAAAACGCTCCCGGCTCGGCTCCCACCCCCCCCTCACCCCGCAGAGCTCCATCCTCACAGCGCATCGCCGTCCCGCAGCCTCCGCTCCGCACCGGCGCCGAGCCCGACGTGGAATAGGCTTTATTTTTAAACTAGCGCCCAGGAGGCAGATCTGGAGCATCTTATGTCATGTGCTGCTGCCTCGCAATTGGAAGCGGCTCGTCACCCCACACCGCCGCCTCTTAAGGAGGCTCTGGCCCCACGCCCGCCTCAACCCCGGCACACCGGGGATTTCGGGTCCCTCTCCGGAGACACAGCCCTGGACACCCTAGATTTAAAAAGTTCTCATAAAAACCAGCGGTTTTGCAGCTATTTTTCTGGCGGCTCCTACGGTTCTTTTAGCACTTCGTCTCGGGGGATTTTATCACCTAAACAAAAGTGTTTTCTTAAACGCTGATTCGATTTAAGGTTTCCATTCATCGGAAGCCTTTGACGCTTATGAGTTGCCAGGCTGAGCTTTAATTGTTTCAAGGGATTTCAAGCTGATTGGAGACGAATCTCATTATCCCTGATCTCTTTAAGAAGTAGATTTTCGGCTGCTATTTTGTACCCGCATTAGACAAACGCGTTTAAATCGGGTGATGCGAGGAGCGCGTTTCCATCAATGACGAGCGACAGGAGCGAAAGGAAAGAGCCCTTTTAATAAATCAGAGCCAGCCACGCTGCAGTCTCTGACGGGAGGAAAAAGCCACGCTAGGCACAGCTCAGAGCCCTGGAAAGCACGCCCCCCTTTCCGCTTACTCATCTGAGCAAGACACGTCGCTGCTCACGCCACGCTCTGCTCCAGCCACGCCAGGAATAGTTTAATTCACCGGCAGCTGAGACAGGGATGTCTCAAAAAAAAACCCAGCTCTAAAGCGCCGAGATAACCGGCAGATGTTGCCCAACACCCCCGTTCTAGGCTGAAACAGCAGAGCGGTTTATTTGGGGGGAGTTATGAGCTGTGAGAAGAGGGGGGTTATCTCTGCACAGACCCCCCCAACCTGGGGCAGTTCCCAGCCCAGAGGAGCTCAAACCCACATGTGGGAGAGCCCAACGGATCCCAGACTTCTCGGTGCCACCACGGCCCCTCTTGCTCAAGGAGGAATCGAGCACAAGCCCAGGAGGGACAAACCCCACGGGGCCTGACCCCCTTGTGCAATTCTGCACCCACCAGCACCCACAACAAGGGGTTCAGGGCTCCCCTGTGGCCCTGGAGAAAGCTTTGGCCTCCACACTAATTACAGTGTTCCTCTGGCTGGCTGTGCTTTTAATGCAGCAACAGAGTTTCAAGGGAAAACCGGTGTTCTCACTCCAGCTGTCACAGAATCATTGAATCCTAGAATGGTTTGGGTTGAAGGGACCTTAAAACTCATCTCATTCCATCCCCTGTCATAGGCAGGGGCACCTTCCACCAGACCAGGCTGCTCCAAGGCCCATCCAACCCGACTTTGGACAGACAGCTGAAGTGCCACCTGGTTGTGCAGGTTTCCTTGTGAACACAGCGATCCCAAACCAGTCATGCATTTTAGACAACAAATTTAGGTTAGAAATAAAAATTTCCCAATATACACTCCCTAGCTCTGCTCAGCTCTGCAGCTCAGTCCTCCCCTCCTTGATGCTCAGTTATAAATACAAGCCACTGGAAAACACACGTGTTTCAGGGTTGGAACCGGGTGAGCTTTAAGGTCCCTTCCAACCCAAACCATTCCATGGTTCACCAGAGCCAGGTGTAACCCCTGGGGCAGATCACCAGGATGGGATCAGAATGATTCTCTCCTGGACACACAACAGCCTCCCATTGTTCCCACGGTAGTTAACACATCGGGTAGTTAACACATCGTGATGTCCCACAGATGTTCAGGAAAGTGGAGAACACACACCCAAACAAAAACCCGCGGCAACAAATCTCCCTTTTAATTAAACCTGCGTGACTCCTTAAATCATTTAAATACAAAACACTGTGCTTTGAGGGAGCACCGTGTCCCAGAAGAACTGGAAGTTGAATGGCTTCTATTGAAACCACTGCAGAGCTTGAATAAATGTCTGACAACGTGCAAGCTCCTGGCAGGAGAAGAGGTTTCATTTATAACATGCTCTGAACACACCTTTACCTAAAACACACAGAGAGCTTCAACAACATCAGTTCAAATTCAAATTACTGAGGGTGTTATCAGCCTTTGACATTTTCCAGCACAGCCCACTCGGTTTCCTGTGGCTGATTTCTTCTAACTGGTACAGACACCACATCCACCCCGCTCCAGACTTCACTGCCCAGAGCAGTTTTAGGCAACTGCCACCTTATCTTGCTGCCTTTCCACATCTCCACCAAAACTCCAATCTGGCCCTTTTTGCTCCTTTGTCTCCTTTCAAGATTTATTAAGTGAGGAAACAGAAGCTGAGCAACCCACTCTTCCTCTTTTAGATAAACTCCATTTTTAGCAAGGGCAGCCACAAAAACTTCCTGAGCACTAAAGGTTTTGTCTTCAGCAGTACCACTGGTCGTGCTGGGGAATTACCTGATGCTGGAGAGGAGGGAGCACAAGGAAAAGTAACTCCAAGCTCTCTGAGGATGATGAGTGACTGTCAGGACTGCACACAGACGCCTGACTCCACCACAGCACCTTCAGAGCTGAGCTTTGGCTGAAGGGAGCTGCCTACAGATCCAGGGTAGGGCACTGATGGCACCAGAACTGTTCCTCAGCCACCCAGACAAGCACAGAACTCTCAATTCCGTGCAGATTGCTTCTCCAGGACCCCGGGATGTTTCAGGTGGATTCCACAGCAATGTGACTCACCAGGAGGCTGCTCCGAGTTCCTCTTTCCTACAGAGCTGTTTGCTTTACTGCACCATCTGCACAGCGGGTGGGAATTCCCCTCTAGAGGAGGACGAGAGCACAGGGATGTAGGAAAGCACAGGGAAGTGTTTCCAGGGATGCATCAGCTGTGTTTCTGCCACTGCCACACATGGCATTGTATCTGCTGGAAGCTCAGGAGGGCTGGGAGCCAGCGCAGGAGCATCCCAAGCACTCAGGTCACCGCATGGAGCATCTCCAAGTGCCCAGGTCACCTTAAGAAGTATCCTCAAGCACCCAGATCACCTCACAGAGCATCACTGAGTGCTCAGGTCACCTCATGGACCATCTCCAAGTGCCCAAGTCAGTGCATGGAGCACCTCCAAGTGCTCAGATCACCCCACAGAGCACCCCCAAGTGCCCAGGTCACCTCATATTCCCTCGATGGGCACAGGTGACATGTGGAAGGGACAGACCTTCTCCTCGGACCACCCATTGCCTCAGCCCACAAGGTTACCCCCAACCCGAGGGGGGGTTACCCCCAACCCGCCCTGGGCTTATTTAACCAAAAATCCCAAAAAAACACTTCACCCCCACTCCCCAGACACCCACCCGCGAAGGGACATTAGGAGCAGCCGACACAAGAAAGGTGAATCCCACAGCCAAACCCCCTCCACGGGTGGGCTCGGGCCACGCACCCCACCCGCACCGAGCCCCGCTGAGGACACCCAGAGAGCCGTGGGGAGCCATCATACACACATACACAGACACACCTAGCCCGCAGCCCCCTCCCTGCACCCCCGGCGCGGGCTTTAGGACGGCGGTCGGGCTTTAGGACCGCGCGTTACCTCAGAGCCCGGCGAGGGCGCGCGCGTCGCCTCACGAGCTGCTGCCGCGCGCGCGCTGGGCGGGGCCCCTTTAAACCTGCCCCGCCCCGCCCACGGCCTTGCTTGGAAGGTGCCACTGGGCGAAGCCGCTGTCAGTAATGGCAAGATCCCGCCCCTACCAGGCGCACAGCTGCGCTATTGGTTCAAAGGGGCTGTCAGTCACAGCGAGGCCACACCCCCGCTGGAGAGGCGCGCATGGCCGCTCTATTGGATGAAGCAGCTGTCGATTACAGTGAGGCCCCGCCCCCGCGGGGTTACCCGCGGTCGATGCCCCGGTGGCGAACGGGGACAGGCGTGATCGGGTCACCGGGAATGGCCTGTCCCGGGCTGCAAACACAGCCCTGCTCACCGATCCGCGCTGTGCCGGACAGGGGGGAGCTCTGCAACGCCCGCAGCGCGCTCATGGTGTGCGGGAGCGCGGCAGAGGGTTTTGGGAAAGCGAAGGAAATAGTCCAAATCCCTCTGAAAGGTGGTTTTCTGATTGGATAGTAGGGAAAATTTCTTCATCAAAAGGCTTGTGAAGCATTGGCAGAGGCTGCCCAGGGCAGTGGTGGAGTCACCATCCCTGGAGATGTTAAAAAAACGTGGATGTGGCACTTGGGAACAGGGTTTAGTGGTGATCACAGCAGTGCTGGGTTGACCATCTGAAAGGTCCTTTCCAGCCTTAAGGCTCCTGTGATTCTGTGAAGAACAACTATTTTCAAAGATGGCCCTGAGCTACAACAAGCCTTTGACCAAATGAAGCAGAAGATGGTTCACACAGAAGCTCTGGGGCCACCCCAGACAGGACAAGATGTAGAAAATGTGCTCTAACCACAGTTGGGGGAATGGCCTTACCTGGAACCTCTGGCAGAAAGCTCCAGGGGGGACTCCAGGTTGACCCCTTGACTTTCAGGATTAGGGATACAGCTGTACTTCACTCCAGGAGGGAGCAGTGTGGAGGCTGGCAGAGCACAGCCCCAAACAAACCAGCCCCACACTGTTGTTTTCCAATCAGCACAAAGGAAGGACAGGGCTGGAACTCCTGAACAACACCACAGGCACAAGTTCTGGCCATGGTGGCAGCAGGACACCTGGAGAAGTAGACCTAGGGAAGAACCTGTGCTCTGGGGGCAGCTCTGCCATCTCCTGCCCTTCCTGGGTCCTGATTATTTAAACTGGAGCCCAACAACACATATTTATTTTTTATATATATTGATACATTTATAATATATATTAATATATATTATTGATATTAATTTTTAATGGTTATGATCAGGAGGATCAGCTAACTGTCCTCAGTCATTTCTGGCTGATAAAACTGGAGAAAAGCCATGATTTTGTTTATCCTCTTGCGAAAACAGCTGTATCCCTCAAATGAATTATTGCTGCTGTTTTGCTGGTGCAGACCAAGAATTCTTAAACATTGGGGTTTTTTTCCTGCAAATTCTTCTCTCCTTTCCCCCCTTCTCCCTTCACGAGGGGTGGGGAGGGTTCAAGCCATTCAGCTGATGAGCAAACCGAAGGAATATGTAATTAGGGAAGCTCCTGCCAGAAGGTCAGGGCTGCAGCTGGAGCAGATGCAGGTCCAGAGGACAGAGCAGTGCTGAGGATATTGCAGCTGTAAAACAGCATGAGCACAGTGAGATGGTGATTCCAAGGAAGCCCCAGCACCTCTGAGTTCTTGCTGGGTCGGCTGCTTGCCATCTCCTGCAGTCTGAGCCTTCCCTGGCAGCTCCTCTGTGTTCCCCTCTCTCCTCTCCTCCTCTCTGCAGCCTCTCCGGAAACACAGAATATTCTGAGTTGGACCCACAAGGATCGAGTCCAACTCTTAAGTAAATGACCCACATGGGGATCAAACACCTTGGTGTTATCAGCACAAATCCCTTTTGTGGCTCTGTTTCAATTCAGATGGCAAATTTATTTTGAAGGGCAAAAGTACGAACAGCAGCCTGAAAGTTGGTGAAATCTGTAAAATTCAGACTCCTGCCTCTTGTCTTGGTCCTCAGCCAGCACCTGACTGGGGGCACGTTATTCCCAGTGAACCAAGGAAAGATCCAGGGGCGCAGCCCAAAGGTTAACTGAAGTGGCAGGAGTAACCAGTTCTATTTTTGGAGATTCCCTGAGCCAACAAATTACCTTGGATGAGCTGCTTTTTTTGTGCTCTCCGTGTCCTTGTCTGTCAAACTGAGGTTGCATCACTCCCAAGGTAGATCCCATGGTGTTTGCTAAACTCCTGCTGGTTTTTGGACCAGAGGGGTCCACATTGATGGGGAAGGACCAGGTAAGAGCAGGGATGAGCACAGGTGGTCCTCAGGCAACGCTTCCACAGGCAGGAGAGGGGCTGTTTCGCTGCCTGTGGGGATCAGTTGATACCTTGTGGTTATTGATTGGTAAAAGCTCAACCCTTTACAAACAAACATGGAGTTGTTAAGCTTGAAATAGCAAATGCAGCCACTCTGGTCAAACAGCACCTTTGCTGGCTCTGTATTTACCAGGAATTAACTTGAGTGGAGTCCCAGAGTTCTTGTTTTCCAAGACATCAAAAGCAGGGTGGCCTGAAGAGCTCCAGGAAAGGGAAGAAACCAGTCTCAGCAGAGGTTGGGAGTCACCTACGGAGAGCAACTTTGTGGAGAAGGACCTGAGGGTCCTGGTGGATGGCAAGTTGACCATGAGCTGGAGGAGAGCCAGTGGGATCCTGGGGTGCATCGGGAAAAGCGTTGCCAGCAGGTCAGGGAGGGGATCCTGCCCCTCTGCTCGGCCCTGGGGAGGAACATCTGGAGTGTTGTGTCCACCTCTGGGCTCCACAGTTCAAGAAAGACAAGGAGCTGCTGGAGAGGGTCCAGTGGAGGCCACAAAGATGATGAGGGGTCTGGAGCACCTCTCTGATGAGGAGAGACTGCAGGAGCTGGGCCTGGTTAGTCTGGAGAAGAGAAGGCTGAGAGGGGATCTCATCAATCCATACCAACATCTCCAAGAGCTGTCAGAGGATGGTGGCAGGCTCTCTTCAGTGGTGCCAAGAGACAGGACGAGGAGTAGCGGGCACAAACTAAACCAGAAGAAGTTCCACCTCAACATGAGGCAGAACTTCTTTCCATGGAAGTGGCATAGCCCTGGAACAGCTGCCCAGGGAGGGTGTGGAGTCTCCC
This sequence comes from Manacus candei, assembly GCF_025592945.1. NCBI lineage: Eukaryota > Metazoa > Chordata > Aves > Passeriformes > Pipridae > Manacus > Manacus candei. The sequence continues at coordinate 1,120,651 of NW_026138126.1, read as the reverse complement.
TCTCTAGAGACATTCCAAACCCACCTGGACACATTCCTGTGTCACTTGTTCCAGGTGGATTGGGAGGTCCCTTCCAACCCCAATATTCTGTCATTCTGTGAAAAGCAGAATAATATCTACTATCTGCAGAGACATTTTCAGTCTCTGGGACTTCAAAGGGAATAAAGGCTGGTTTCTCCTCTGATGCCAATGAGCAGAGGAGGAGCCCTGCCCTGTGTGTGCTCCCTGCCAAGGTCAACATCCAAGGCAGAGCTGGGTTTTTCACAGCAAAGGAGTAGAGAAATGCAGTGTCTCAGTGTTTGGCTCTGTAAAGCTGATTAACAATAGCAATGTTGTCTAAAGGATCAGCCCACCTTTGGGTGCTAATATAGATTATCCAAATAAAATAAGTTGTCTAATACTGGTATAAAGTTATATTTTTAGTTTGATGCAGCTTTGAAGAACTGTCACATCTGCTGCCCTGAGAAAAGGCAGGTCAGGAAGAGTGAGAGGTGGGGAGGAGTGCTTGGTTACAGAGTCTGACTGTGGATCAAGCTTCCAGAAGATACTTGGGCAAACATGGAGCATGGGAGAAATGGTGAAAATCCTAAAATCCTTCCCTTTTGAAAATGCCTTTCCATTACAGAGTCACTCCAAACACACAAAATTTCACATTACCTTTAAATTGTGCTTGTGATGCAAAATTGGGAGAGAGAAGATGGCTGCAGGTTAAGGGCTTTGAGCTTTGCTGATAACACAGGTTCAGCCTCAGAGGGGGGACTGAAAACTCCACAGAATCCATGTTGTTCCTATTGGTAAACTCTATGGTGAGGATACACATAAAACCTTCAGTTCATAGTCTGCTTGGATCCCGTCTGGGTTGTCCATGCCTGGGATGTTACAGCTTGTTGACTCTGCAATATAATTCCCCTTTTCCTGAGTGCAGACACATTCCTGGAGGGCTTTAAAAGGTGTGTAGATGTGGCACTTAGGGACATGGTTTAGTGGTGGGCTTGGCAGTGTTTGATTAATGATTGGATTGATTTTAAAGATCTTTTCCCATCTAAATAATTCCATGATGCCTTCATGTTTCTATCTCACCTTGGCATTTTCAGGCATTTCACATGATGAAGGTGGAAGATGGTGCCATCAGGGACAGAGGATGTCCCTCACAAGACAAGAGCATTAGGATAAGTGGAAAGGCCCAGGATAAATGCAGACTGGGGCTGTGGTAATTCAGGTCTGTGTGTGTCGGAGCACCCAGCTGTGGTTGGGAACGCTGGTGTAGAGGCTCCTTCCTCTTGGTTTGTTGGTGAGGCACAGCCTGGCTGTCCTGGGAGCTGTGTTCCTCTTCACCTCAGCCACAGATGTCCTGTGCCCTACAGAACATCACCTCAGTGTCTGGTGAGACAGAAGAAATTCCATTTGCAAGTTCTTTCCTACCTCAAGCAAAGAATCATCTCTTCATGTAGCTGTGGACAGAGTGGAAATGAGTTTCTTCTTCAGCTTAATCATTCCCCATTCAGAACAAATCCCATCTGCCCATCTGAATTATCCTAGACAGTTACATAACTTCTGTTATCACCTGGCATTGGATCTGAAAGCTATTCTGGGCTAGGATTCCTCAGATAAAGCTCCCAAATTTCCAACTCCAGAGCCACTGGTAGCAAGTGACTCAAACCGGGATGTAGTTGCACCTCAGGACGTTGACTCGGAAGATAACGGGGTGTGGGAAAATACACTATTTCAGCAATTTCCACTTGAAGCTCAACAAGAGGAGAATGATTGTGCTGAGGAAACAGGCTGGTAAACATGTGATCGCAAGGCAGGAAGGAAGACAGAAGAGTCTGTGTTTATGCCACAGTCATTTCTAGACTTAAAACGGTTATGGTGTCTTGCAACATCTTTCTGGTCGTGTGAAAGGGTCTACAGCAAATAGGTGTAGAAAACCCAACAAAACAAAGCCCAAAACCCCATAGACACAATGAAAAGAGACACACACACACACTGAAATCTCCACCAAATTAGTTCTAGATTAATATCCAGCTCTCAACTGTCATAAATCACCACAGCCAAGGAGTTGCCACGAGGACAGACCAGTTGATGTGACCTTTATCTGTCTCTGTCTGTGACTAAATGACTCCTCTGCAATTCTCAGAAATAAAACTGGGCAAAAAGTATTTACCCTGCCTGTTATAGGCACAAACTCCGTTTTAATTTATTTTAATACTCATTTAAACCTGCACACTGGTGGATTTTGAAACAAGACAGGATGGGCAAAGGCTGACCATGGTTTTACACAACATGCAGAGTATAGTATGGGACATATGCAGTTATAAAGTGTGAAAGCAGTGGAGAATTAGATTTTCTTGCCTATATAATAATTTATTTTGATGCTAGATATCACCTCTCATCGGAGGTCTTGCCTATGTCTGTGACCATTAAAGTTAAACCCAAATTTCAATGCTATCTATGCCCATGGGTAATTCCGTGTCTGAAAAAGAATTTGAGGGAAAGACATTTGTTCCAAAATAAGATGGATACAGAAGTTACATGGAGAAGAGTTGTTTCCAGCAGCTCAGAAAAAAACCCAATTGCATCTCCAGAACTTCAATAAGAATGGAATTCTCTCTTTTCTCTGCCTGCTGTAGGCCAGGAGCAGTGGGGTGCTCCCCCATCCCCAAGCCAAGGGACTTTGTTGCAGAGGTGTCACAATGTTTACCAGACAGAACAAGGCTGTCCCCTCTCCAACAAGCTGTGTTGTAACCAGGAAAGGGATGAATGTGTAACCAGAGCAGGAGATAGAGACATGGAAACATGCCCTTGGTGACACCCAACCCAGGTGCCACTCTGAGCCGTGAGACAACTCACGCTGAGAAATTGTTCATGATGGTTGACTGAGCTGGAGTGGGGTGCAAGACCTCTGCACCTGCAATTCAGCCTGAAACGTTAATAATCCACTGGGCCATTTCGTATTTTTGTAGGGGTTTGTTTAAACATAAACTCACCATGGTAAAACAGTTACAGAACTTTAAGATTCTCACCGTCCCGAGCAGGTTGAGCTTCTCCATGTGAACAAGCTGAACCTTTCTGTTTAATATTCAGGTTCCAAGCTTCCAGCAGGGTGCTCAGTTGGCCAAAACCTCTTTTATCAGCCACAGTGTGGTCAGCAGGACCAGGGCAGTGACCTCTGCTGAGGCACCACCTCAAATCCTGGGTTGTTTTGGGCCCTTCATCCCAAGAAAGACATGGAGGAGCTGGAGTGTTTCCAGAGAAGTGAATGGAGATGAGGAAGGGTCTGGAGCACCAGGAGCAGCTGAGGGAGCTGGGGGAGCTCAGCCTGGAGAGAAGGTTCTCCATGATGGTGCCTCACGTGCGGGTGCTGGAGGTGACGTTGCTGTGGTTGTTCTGTTAATTTTGTGGTCTCTTCCCATGACATCCCCCAGGCCCTTTACTTGTCCATCGTGTCCATCACTCCCTCCCAGGCTGCCCTTTGCTCTGCCCCTCCCTGTTCTTAGCACCTGTGGTGCTGGGAAACAGGAGGAGCCTTGTTTAAATTCACCTACAAAAGTTGCGCAGAAATTCCATTTAAACCTTATTCCTGTGCTGTTCAGTCATTGAGAGGTTAATTACGCAGATGTTGCCTCCCTGCAAAATCTGTGTTGAAATAAGTTGTATTGAATTAGTTATATCAATATGACCATATTTGATCGTGTCCAGGTTGTGGACACATCCTCCTCCAGCTTCTGTGGGCCCAGGAGGCTGCAGCTCCCTGAAGGAAGTGGCACAGAAACCCACAGGCACTGGGTTTTTCCATGACTGCACCCATTGTTTTTTGCAGGATTTCCAGGCTGCTACAGCCAAAGCAAACAGATAACACTCCAGATAAATGCTTAGTCCTTTAATTCTGCTGGAAAGAAACTTCCAGAGTAGGGGGAAGAGAGCATTTGGGGTTTTAGCTTGTTAGGGGGAAGACATAAGGTTGAGAAGGGTAATCTCTTCAAATGCCACATTGTCAAAGTCTTTGCCAAGGATTGCTGGGATATTTGCTGCCATCCAAGGGAGACAGGAAAAAAGCCACAGGAAGGGTTGGACCCCCCCTCTTCTTTCTCCCACCTTCAGCACTTACCTTTTGCTTTCAGGCTGGGCAAGTGTCATAGTTTGAAATTGGCCCCCCTTGAGAGTTCGAGGGGCTCAGAGGTGATTGAGTGCCAGGGCAGTGTTCCCTGGAGAGCCAATCACTGTCCATGTTGTTCGCTTCTGCTCAAAAATCATATATCATGGCCTTGGAAACGGTTGGCAGTGCTGTCTTGGTTGTTTTGCTGTTGGTGTCTGCTGCGTGCAGGTGGACAAGGCCAGGGGGTGGCTGGGCTCCCTCTCTTCCCCTCCAGGGGGGAGAGGGAAGCCCTGAGACCCCCAGCTCAACCTTTGGCTAGAACTAGAGTCAGCATTTGGAGTGTGTGCTGTGAAGGAAGAGACTCACAGCACCTGAGGTAAGAGGGAGCAGGCCAGGCCTTCTTTCCCCCCCTGCAGCTGGGGGATGCTTGGGACAGTGCAGAACTGAACCGAGCTGCCTGTGGCCAAGGCTGGGGGGCTTTTTTTCCCCCCACTGCATTTAGGCTGGTGGGGGGTGGATTTTGAGGCTCAGCACTTGAGCAGAGCCAAGTGGACGGGCTGATAAATCAGCTCGGGGCTTGGGAGAAGAATCCCAGGCGAAATTGGAGACGGCCAAGAGAGGCTCGGGAGCTGCTGCCGAAGCTGAGCGGGGGCAGCCAAAAACTGACTTAGAGGAATGAAGATTCCAGGATGTGGACACTTGATCAGCTGCACTGCAGCAGCCTATGGACCGAGGGGAGACCCCGAGAGGGAGAGATCACCAGCAGCAGAGGAGCAAGGACTCACAGCTGTCTTCTCGGACTTCATGAGGAGGAGAGACTCCAACAAACAACTGCTGGACTTGGTGAGGAGGGAGCGTTCAGGAGCCCAGAACACTCCCACGGCAGACTGTGTTACATATCAGCCTTAAAGGCTGCTCCTGGACTAAAGTTAAAGGAGGGGCTTGAAAGGACTGACTGATAGTAATGTAATATATATATATATAGTTGCCTTTAGTTTGTATAGTATTTATTTGTGTAAATAAATGTATATACTTCCCCCTTCCCCTACAGAAGCCTCTGGCCTGAAAGTTTCTCTCCGGTGTTAGGATAAATTGTTGAGAAGGGTGGAGGAAGCCTAAAAATTGGATTTTAAATTTCTAAATGTAGCTCAAACTGCTACAGTAAGGCAAGTAAAACAGTGCCCTGGGATGCTGCCAAGACAGGACAGAGCATCCTGTAATTCTGGAGCAGCCGCAGCCTGGATTTCATTTTCCTGATGAAAATGAGCAGAGGAGGATGTGGTATGATGCCACAGGAAAATTCCAGCGTGGCCCTGGCACAGCCACACTCAACAGGTTTATCCTCTTAAGCCTGTCCAAAAGCACTGGAGAATGTTGTTGTCTGACCAGCAGCAAGGTCAGGAGTTTATGATGGAGAAAACACACTCCTGGGGCTGTGATTGGAGCAGGATCTTACCTAGGGTCGTCAATCCACCAGGGATGTGGCAGCTCCACACAGGAAAAGCCACCACTGCAGTTTGCAGCAGTCCCAGTTTCTTTGGAACAGCTGGAAAGGAGATTTAGTGTGTTCCTAAATTCATCTCTTGAGCTGTCTACCAAACCAGAATCTACCCCATCTGCACCACAACTTAAAATGATCATGGAGTTTTATTTTATCATTTAATTTTTTCATATTAAAGGAAAATCCATTATCACAGTTTGGATGGTCCTCATAACTTGCATGGGATGGTGCTGTGAATACAGTGGGAGAGGGGACATGGAAAGGTGTCAGTTCAAGTTCCAAATATTTTGCAGCAGATGCCCTGAGTTCCCTCAGCAGTAAAACACAGCACAGTAAATCACAGAATCACAGAATCATTACAGTTGGAAAACACCTCCAGGGATAGGGGGAACCTGGTATAGAAATCTTCCAGGCAGAAAGTGCTGTGTGGGTTGGTACTTATGTAAAAATAGGGATTCTACCCTTTAAACAAGTGAACTATTTTTCTTTTTTAGGAAAAAAAAACAAGTAATATTCTTGTATTCTTGTTTGTTTTGGTTATAATCCTCTAGGAATTTTTTCATTCAGCAAACAGTTCAAGGGAACATCTTAAATTAAGGTTTCATTGCCAGAACCCAAAACAACACTATTTTCCATGGATAAACGCGACATTTCAAAAGATCCCACTACTTTGCAAGGAATCTGCTTCTGTCCAAAGACTATTTTTTGCCCAAATCTCCCTTTAGTGAAATCAAGTCAATCAGATCCTTTGAGTGGGGTTGGATTTGAGCTGAATTCCAGTTTGCTTTGAGGAACATGCCCTCCTGTGGGTGTCAGTGACAGCTGCAGCAAACCTGCTCCTCTGTGAGAAGAGAGAAGGGAGACCAGACTCAAACTCCTCTTTCTTTACCAAAAACTTCCTAAAATGAGTCTCCTTCCCCTCTAACCACCCCGGTGCTGTACAAGAGGGAGATGAGATCTGGCTTAGGAATAGGCTGCAAGAAACAAGGAAAAATTAAGTCCAGTGATCAGCTTGACAGAAGAGGTGACAGACAGGTCCCTAATTAAAAATAACAGCGCTGGAATGATTCCCAAAGATCCCAGGAGGACTGGATAACTTCTATGGTCTGCAGGATTTTATCAAAGGTGTTTTTTTCAGGCATTATCAAGAATTTTCAAGTGTTATCCAGTGTGGATGTGGCATTTGGGGCCATGGTTTAGTAGTGGCCTTGGCAGTGCTGGGTTAATTACTGGACTCGAGGATCTTACAGGGCTTTTCCAACCTAAATGATCTTGTGATTATCTGAATTTCAAAATGTTGTTGGCAGGATACAAGAACTCGTGCTTTGTGTTTCACACAATAATTGACACTTTGGAAAGAATAAGAGCACATCCAAATTTATTCTACATTTCTTTTCCAGAGGTACAGATGCCTTTCAGTGGGGGATCATGCTCTAAAAGTTAAATTGATAAGAAGCCTGAAACAACACTTTGTAGGTGATACTAAAGGGGATTGCAGGCACCTCTGAAGGATTTCATTAAGCTCTTGGCAAATTCAAGTGATGACTCAAAATCAACATGATGCAATTCAACATGGCCAAACACAATGTACATTTAAGCAGGAATAAGTGACCACAATAGTGCAGGATCAAAAATAACTATTTATACAGTGTTTCTTAGGAAAAGCCTGGATTTTTCTGACAGGAAAACCAGAGGATTGCTTAATTTAGAAAACAAGAGATTGAGGGAATGAGAACAACCTTCAAACACATCAGAAGGAGCTGTTAAGGAAAATATATTTCTCTGCTCTCAGTTTCCTGTGGTGAAGGTGGATGTTTATATGTATTAGATGACTTCTCATGAACTATCCCATCTCTATTTTCTATTTTAGTTTATTAACATTACATCATCACCTAGAAGTTGACAATTTTAAATATCTATGGTTTAAGTATCTACAATGCACTAAGAAAGCAAGTTATTTCTCTTTGGAGCTTCTCAAAAACTCCATGAATTTTTCCAGTGTAACTCTCACAGTAATTTATCAAAAGCAGGAATATCAACCCTAAATCTGCAGATAGACCACATTTAACCAGCAAGTCCAGTCTCTCCAGTTTAAATTGCCTCACTCAGGCAATTTCTCTCCTTCTCTTCCTTTTCCAGTAACTCCTTTCCTGATGCGTTAGGTAAGAAAACTAATAATCCTGCGGCGTTTGGAGCGGGCTGTGTTATTGGAGTCTCCATGGGTACAGATTCCACACACTTCCTTGGCTTAGGCAAGGACATACTTTTCAGAAAACATGACAGAAAAAATACATCATAAAAGCTTTTGATTGCATGTCAATAAGGTGATTCTGGAAATTGTGAAATTCTGGATGGGGATTTTTTTTCAGAGCAATTGAAAAGTGCTCGTAGTGATTCTGCTGGGTTTGACTGAGGGGAAAACCCCATAAACACCCCAGAACCCAAGGTATTTCGTAAAGCTTTACAAAAAATTCTGCTTTCCTTGGCAGCATCTGCCTTCAAAAAAACATGGATGAGAATTGAGGGTGACTTACTGGGTTTCACTGTGCAGTCTTTTCTGACAACATAAACCAGGATGGGAAGTGGGGAGCGGAGCATCATCCAACCTGGCCTTGGACACTCCCAGGGATGGGGCAGCCACAGCTTCTCTGGGCAATCTGTGCCAGGGCCTGCCCACCCTCAGCCAACAATTCCTTCCCAATATCCTATCTAAATCTCCACTTTTCCAGTGGAAAGCCATTCCCCTTTGTCCTGTCCCTCCATCCCTTGTCCCAAGTCCCTCTCCAGCTCTCCTGGAGCCCCTTTAGGCACTGGAAGGGGCTCTCAGGTCTCCCTGGAGCCTTCTCTCCTCCAGGTGAGCACTCCCAGCTCTCCCAGTATCTCTCCACGGCAAAGGGGCTCCAGCCCTTGGAGCAGCTCCGTGGCCTCTTTGGACTCGCTCCAACAGCTCCACATCCTTCTGATGCAGAGGACCCAGGGCTGGATGCAGTAAATTTGCCATTAAACAGATAATTTCGTTTCATGAGGGCGATGCTGCTGCTCCCCCCCATTCACCACATCCCCCCAAACTCCAGGAGCCTCATCCCAGGGCACCGGGCAGCAGGAGGTTATTGCACCGATTCACCAATATTCCCCCAATTCGCCCCAAAACCACGACACCCCCCGGTCGCTGTTTGTTGTCGGTGACGTCACAGCCCGTCGCCTTGACAACGCTTTGATGTCATGGGGACCGCGCGGCGGGCGGGAAGGGGGGAGGGAGAAACCAGGCGGCAACCGCGGAAACCACTTTTTAATATTTAACAGCCGGGGGGAGGAAATCAACTTTTTTATTCCTTTTTTTGTTTGGGGGGCGATTTATTGAGGAGAATTATCCAAGTTCCCTTTGGCCCCGCCCCGCCCCCCTCACGCGTCACACGCCGGGGCCCCGCCCCGCGCGTGAGGCGCCAAACCGCGCGCGCCAACTCCCGGCTACGCCCCTTCCCTTTCTCTATTGGTCCGCCAGCGCTTCGTCCCGCCTTTCCAAGTGACTGACAGACGCTGCGCCAATAGTCGGCGGGGTATGGCCCTGCCACACCCCCCGAGGGGCGGGGCCGGGCGGTGACGCGCGGGGGGCCGGGGTAGCAACAGTTGCCTCGAGACCCGGCGCCCGGCGCCATAGTGACCGTAGCCCTGGAGACTGTTACTTGCCAACGGCGGCAACGCGCGGCCCCGGCGGCCGGAGCCCAGCGCAGCCCGCGGCACCCGGCGCCGACTTCAGGTGAGCGGGGGCCGCCGCTGTGATGGCGTGGGTGGGTCGGTGTCGGGGGTCGGTGCGGCGCAGGGGGCCCCCCCCACCCCCTCGTCCCAGCGCGGGATGCGCGTCCCCGCGGCTTCCCCCCCTTCCCCGGGAAGTTGGGAAGCGGTGGAGGCGGCAACGCTGAGCACCCCACCCCCCCCGCTCCCGCCACGGGTGTCCCTCCGGTGTCCCCGGGGCACCGCCCGCGGCGCGGCCCCGCCCGGGGACGGGGACGGGAACGGGAACCGCCCGCCCGGGGATGGGGAGGGGGGCAAAAGAAGTGGCCCCCGTAACTCTCCGATTCTGGCAGCGCGGCCAGTTGGGAGTCCGACCCGGCTCCGGCGGAGCTGCGAGTTCAGGAGTGCCCAGTGAGGGTCGTGAGGGGGGCGCAGGGCAGCTTCGGGGCTGTGCTGGGAGCTGGATCCCTCCGTGCTGTCCCTGTCCCCCCTCCGTGCTGTCTCTGCCCCCTGTCTCTGTTTCTGTCCTCCCTGTCCCCCCCTCTCTCCCTATCCCTCATCCGTATTGTCCCCATCTCCCTCTTGCTGTCCTTGTCCCCTCCTCTGTCCCTGTCCCCCTTTCTGTGTTGTCCCCTCTCCCCCTCTGTCCCCGTCCCCCTTTCTGTGCTGTCCTCGTCCCCCGCTCTGTCCCCGTCACCCCCTCTGTTCCCTGTCCCCCCTCGCTGTTCCTGTCCCTCTCTCTATCCCTGTCCCCCCTCTCCGTGCTGTCCCCATCCCCCTCTCCGTCCCTGTCCCCCCTCTCCGTGCTGTTCCCGTCTCCTCCTTTATCCCTGTCCCCTTTCCTTGCTGTCCCCGTCTCCCCCCATCCATGTCCCCCCCTTCTGTGCTGTCCCCGTCCCCCTCTCTGTCCCAGTCCCCCCTCCCCGGCCGCTCCTCCTCTTCCCGGGGGTGGTTTCAACTCCAGCTCATCCCCGGAGTTCGCCGGAGCCCGGGGGATCCCGGCGCTCGCCTCCCTGTTGGTTTTAGGAACGAGAGAAAATCGCGGCGAGACCTATTTTTAAGCATCTATTGCCGTCTATTCTTGACTCGGTTTCTCCTATTTGTTTTGAATAAAGTATGTTGTGAATCAAGATCCATCTCCTGGTAGAGTGGGATTTTGTGGACGTGCTTATTTCCAGCTTGAGTTCCCGCTGTCTGATTAAATCTTTCCATTCTTTCTACTTAGATACCGCTCCAAAGCCTCTGTTTGGGTTTTGCTATTGAAAGAAATGAGTCTTACTAATTAAAAAGTAGAATTAATAATAATTTTATTAAATATTATGAAATTTACTTTACCTTTTTGCACTTGGAAGATCTTTAAACCTTTAAAGGGTTTAAGTGGTAGGTTAAACTGAGAGCTCAGCTCCAGAGTCATTCAGTCGAGGCTTTTTTCATCTGCTTCTCGACTTTTCAACACTATCTCGGTTACCAATCGTTTGAGAATAGAGACTAACAGCTGACTTAGAAAAAGAAAGAAATCAGGCTCAAAATACCGACCTTAAGCTCCTGGGCTTCCTTCTCTGCCTCTGCTTGTCTCAGTTTTCAATCTGAGTTTGCTTTAGTCAGTTCAGGATTAATTCAGTCTCTGGTTTTATTTTAAAGGGAAAGGTTTAGTAGAAGGGGAAGCATTTGGGGAGTCTCTTTCATGGTTACCTTGCTCAGGATGGGTTGAATCAACCTCTGACTGTATCTGCTGAGGGAATTTGGGATGAACAAAGTTTGACCTCTGGATGGCTGGAGTCAGGTGAGGAAAAACCCCCAAGGCAGGACCTTGTAGGACTTTGTAGGGCCAAGCTGTGGGTGTTGGTTATCTGATAGTTTAATTTTGAAAATCTTAGTTGATGTTTTTAAAAAACAACACATCCAGCTGGTTTTTTACCCCTTAATGTTGCTGTTCCAAGGGATAGGAAATTTGAAATTTTGTGAGATGTGTTGCATTTTCCTTAGGGTTATACAGCTGTGGGCATTTGTTGTTCTAAGCCTTTGGAGCTCATGTTCTCAAAGCTGCTCCTGTAGCCCTGAGGTTTGGAAATACTCATCTTTTTCCTTGGAATCTGGGTTCTCAGGTAACAACAGGATGTTGGCCTAGGGAGTGAAAGCCCAGACACAAGTGAGGAGTTGACAGCTGGAATTTCTTTGTCCCTGCTTGCTTCCTGCAAACTGGGAGCGATCCCAGCCCCAGCGCATTGTGGATGGTGATAAGAGCATCTGCTGCCAGGGCAGAATGTCAGAGCCAGGTCCTTCAGACTTCACTGGGACTCCCACGGACAGTCCCTGCTTTGCATTTCCCTGCTGTGCCATTTGCATCTCATGAATTCCTCTCCTGGTGTCCCTGTCCTGGGGCCCTGTGTGCCAGCTCTGTTCCCTATGGAAGAGCCAGTGGTGCGCTACAGCACCCAGGGAGAGGCTGAGACCTGCAGGCAACACACAGGAGGCCAGTGCAGCAAATTCACTCTCAGCATCAGATCTGCCCTCTCAAAAGAGGCATTTGTAGGTTTGGCATATGAATTTGTAGATTTGCCCTATAAATGGAGACACCCCCCTTCCTCAAAGGACTTGGCACCATTGAGTCCCCACGGCAGGGCTGGGAGGGAGGGATGGGGTTGCCCATCTCAAGACTTCAGGCTGCACATAATCTAGAGAGAGCTGCTGTTAAATCATGTGTTATATGTGTGGAGGTACATCAGAAATACACTTTGTGTGTCCTTTTGTGTGTGTAAACACAATCAGCCACGTCCCTGGAAAGTGTCCAAAGCCAGGTTGGACAGGGCTTGGAGCAACCTGGTCCAGTGGAAGGTGTCCCTGCCCATGGCAGGGCATGGGACTGGATGGGCTTTAAGGTCACTTCCAGCTTAAGCCATTTTGGGATTCTGTGACTATTGAAAACACGAGGAACCAGCACCTCCAATGCCATCAACTGCTGTCGTGTGTCCCCCTATTGGGGGAAATCCTCCAGCTGAGAGTATTTATTGACTAAAAGTCACCTTTTTGCCACGAAACAACTTCAGGGCTGCCATAAAAGCAGGGTGGCTCACAAGTGCAGCCTTTCCCAGCCCCACGACAGCAGAATAGACGGCGCCAGCCATTGTCTTTAAATAGTCTCCTGCTTGTAACACCTCAGAGCATCGACAGCTGCTCTGTCTAATCACAACATGCTTTCCCTGTTAATACAGGCCTGTAAACAGAGCTGCTTTAGCATATTCCAGCAGATTTCCCTCACTCAGTTTTAGCACTCCCGGAGCTAAAAGCGTCCTGCGGAGTCACCGCGGGGCTGATTCAACAGGCGGGTCTCGCCGCTCGCCTGCTCAGCCAAAGTTTCTGCTGCCGAGTTATATTTAAACCAAGTTTTTGTTTTTCCCTTCTTCCCCTCCCTTGGAACAAATGCCAGCACAGCTCAGGGCTGGAGCCCAGCCAGCTGGAGCCCAACGTGCCAGGGCTTGCCATGGTAGAGGGAGTGCTGGAACTCTCCTGCATGATCTGCGATTGTGCTCCTGATATTTGGCACAAAGGGAAGGTTTCTTGCTTTAATCTGAGCTTTGAGGCTCGGTGTTTGGTGTTGTTTGCACTGGGAGTCCTTTATTCCTTTGTTTAAATACTCACAAATCCACCTTATTGTCCAAGAACGTGCTGGTTTTCTCCTGTCCCAGTTTTCCGTGTTTCGGGCTGTTTCTGTCCAAGCAGCTTATGGACTAATTATCCATAAATACAGAAATAAATGGCAAAATATTCCTTCAGCACAAACCACGGACCCCTTAACACAATGAGCAAAGAGGGATCCTTTCTTTATGCTCTACCTGCAGATAATCTCTTAACACACAAAGCACAGAGGGAATGATTTCAAGGCACATTAATACACAATTTATTTCTAGTTAGGGAGGAAAGGAGAAAAAAAACAAACCCACCTTCAGCTTTGGGTGATGTTTTATGAAAGATGGCGATTTCTGCATTTCAGAAGGCCTAGAAAACTTTGTGTCTTTATTTGAGCTGACTTGTTAAAACAATACATAGTTATGTATAGACATGTGATTTCATGTCAGTGAATGCCAAAATCTTCCTCTTCCAATGATATTCCTGCTCGCTTATGTCACTGCAGGGGTTGGGCAGTGTCTGTCCAGCAGTAAAGTTATGAGGTATGTTTTAAATTGCAACGGAAACAGAGGTTTCCCAAGCAGAACTTTATAGACTGTTTTGGTTTGGTGATCTGGTCACAGAATCATAGAATCCCAGAATATCCTGAGTTGGAAGGGACCCACAGGGATCATCCAGCCCAACCCCTGGCCCTACCCAGGACATCCCAACAATCCCACCCTGTCCCTAAGAGTGTTGCCACTTCCTCAGGTACTCCTGGTGTTACACAGGAGTGAAGAGCAGCAACAATGCCAAATGAAGGCATTTGAAAAGTCATTTAAAGGCAATTGATAAGCTTGGTTTTTTTCCTAAGTTAGATTTCTATTAAGAATTCCTTTTCCTGAGATTATAAATGCCAAAGAAGTCTCAACATCATGAATGTGTTCTAGTGAGGAAGCTTTGCAAGAGATTAGTGACTGAACATTTCAATTGCTGTCAAACAGATCACAGAATGCTGCACCAAAGATGACTTTTATATAAAGAAAATTAAAAAAAAAATCAAATTCTTTGTTTTCTTGTCCCAAATCTGAAGGAAATCCTTGGTGCCTCCAGCAGGAAGCTGACAGAAATAGTAATTACATTGACTGCAGAGTCCTCCCTGGTGCACCATTTGGTTCACTGATGCATATTCTGACCATCCAGGTTCTGTTTTTTTCTGTTTTCTCTGGCTTCAAGTGAGTAATGTCTGGGTATGTGTGCGAGGACAAACACCAGCAGGTACCTGTGTGTAGGCTCTGACAAAGAGCAGCGCTTTGAGACACGTCCCTGTCTCCTGTGACAGGGTGGCTTCATGCTCTGACATCTTCAGGGCCTCACTGGTTCTTACAAAATCTCATCCTTACAAAGAAAATGTGGAATATGACCAGAAATAAAGCAAAACAGAGACAAAAGGCTTCTGTGGATGCCACTGTGTAGCAGCCTTTCTCCATGGGGACCAGCACCTCCTCTTTGGTGGTTGTCCTGCCTGATTCTCTGCTCAGCTGGCCCCATAGGAAAGGATTTGGGGTGTACTGGAGATGTGGCAGCAACCTCCAGGTTTTGGGGCAGCAGATCTGTGTCCAGTCCTGCTGCCTCCTCTCCTGGTGACCAAGTGGCTCTGGGTGTCACACACATACGGAGATGTTTGACAGGCTGAGGAAGTTGGGGCTGTTCAGCCTGGAGAACACAAGGTTGTGTGCCGACCTCACCGCACCTTCCAGTGTCTGAAGGGGCTACAAGAAGCCAGAGGGGGACTGTTCATCAGGAACTGGAGTGACTGGACAAGGGGAAATGGCTTCAAACTGAAAGAGGGGAAATTTAGGTTGGATATTGGGAAGGAATTCTTCCCTGTGAGGGTGGGGAGGCCCTGGCACAGGTTGCCCAGAGAAACTGTGGCTACCCCATCCCTGCAGGTGTCCAAGGCCAGGTTGGACGGGGCTTGGAGCAACCTGGGCTAGTGGAAGGTGTCCCTGCCCATGGCAGGGGGTGGGACTGGATGGGCTTTAAGGTCCTTCCAACCCAAACCATTCTGTGATTCTATGTTTTCATATGAAATTAGATTTCCCCCATCCTTTCTAGAAAAGGGGTTCCTGGCTGGATTTACTTCTCTCCCAAGCAGCTTTGGAGTCCACATTTTCCCTTTCCAGTGGGGAGCTGAGTCCAGCAGCCACGTGCTGCAAACCCATGTGCATCCCATTTGCAGGCAGGTTATAGATGAGTGAACCCTTAAACTCCACAGAGCACGACTGAACCTGGGTATGAAGAGAGATGGTTCTGTCTCCAAAGCTGAGTTTCCAACTCATTTGGAAGCAGGAGGATGAAATCAATGCTGAATCTGTGCAGGGAAGCACCAGTAATTCAGGAATTTCTCTGGGGTTACATGGTTGGTGGTTCTTTGAGGTTAACACAAGGCAAAGGGGTTCTGCTGAATGGAGCCTGTAATTAAGGATGCTTCTTTTGGAGATGTCACTAGTTAAGACTGACAAGAGACATCAGGGGAAGAGAAGAGAAGGGGAATGGCAAGGCTGGAATGATTACGGGCAAACAACCTCAGCAGAATTAGCAATTTCCTCAACACCACCTGGTTAGTCATTGTCAGACTGTTCTTTGGTATCAGCTTAAGATCCCATTGGCACCATGGCAACCCTAGAACTGTTCTGGAGAATATCTGGCTTAACACGAGCTGTTCAAACATTCACCCTGTTCAGGGAATTATATCAGTTGTTCCATTCTCCTCACCCCTGGGATGCTGGGAGTCCTGTGGGTTTGAGAAGAAGGAGCTTCACACTGACAGGTAAAACCCCTGCAGTGACCTTACCTTTGTGCAGCTGAGCAGGGGTAGAGTAGGACACTTTATAAGGAGTTTTTTTTAGAGAAACCAGGACACCAAGCATTTAATTTTTATTATTATCAAGTATAGACACCCAGCAGCACAAAACAGTGATGGCCTCACTGCAACACTGCGGAAGTTACTCTGTTCACTTGATTTGGGAAGGTTATTTATGGTGGATACATGTCTTCTGGAATGGCGCAGTCTGACCTGGGCATCTGGCATCTGGTGATGGCTTTTGCACAGAGGATTTCCCATGTTTTGCTGCTCACAGGAGGAGATGCTGATGTAGTGGAGCATCAGCTCATGTGAAAAGGCTTCACGTGAAAGGCGATGGTTTCAAACTGAAAGAGAGCAGGTTTAGATGGGATATTGGGGAGAAATCCTTGGCTGTGAGGGTGGGAAGGCCCTGGCACAGATTGCCCAGAGAAGCTGTGGCTGCTCCATCCCTGCAAGTGTCCAAGGCCAGGCTGGATGGGGCAACCTGGGCTAGTGGAAAGTGTCCTTGCCCATGGCACGGAGGTAGAATGAGATGATCTTTAAGGTCCTTGCAACTCAAACCGTTATGTGATTCCATGGTTCTGTAATCCTTTTTCTGTTCCCTGCTTGTCTTTCTCCAAGACCTGATGATTGTGTGTTGGCTCAGTGCTGATGGTTCCTAGGATGTGTTCAGAGGGTTTTACTTGCTGGTAATGGACAGTTTCACAAGTAGGAGATTTGTTAATTGGCCTTTACTCAGTGTATGAATGAGGCTGTGGGCTGGTTAACAAGGCACAGGAACAGGAACTCTGAATGGAAAGGGCATTCCTGACTCCATCACCTTGTGACTTTGGTGGGACGGGGTTTCACCAGTGTCCGGGATAGACTCCTCGGGGGCTGCAGCTCCTGCCGAGGGGAGGCGGAGGGGCAGGGACTGAGCTCTGCTCTGGGACCAGGGACAGGACCCAGGGAAGGGCTGGAGCTGTGCCAGGGGGGTCGGGATGGATCTCAGGGAAAGGTTCTTCCCCCACAGGGTGCTGGGGCACTGCCCAGGCTCCCCAGGGCAGTGGGCACGGCCCCAAGGCTGCCAGAGCTCCAGGAGGGTTTGGACAACGCTCTGAGGGACAGGGTGGGATTGTTGGGGTGTCTGTGCAGGGCCAGGGGTTGGACTGGATGATCCTCGTGGGTCCCTTCCCACTCAAGATATTCCAGGATTCCATGAGCCCAGGCTACAACTGGAGCAGGGGAGCAGGAAGAGGCACCTGGAGGTGGGGGATGAGGTGGAGGTGAGGGATGTTCATGGAGAGCATCCATCATGATGGATGGATTCTGCACAGAGCTGGATATTCCAGTCAGTTCAGCCAGATCTGGGGCCTTTCTGACAAAGTCTCTCATTTTCTGTCACCCAGTCTTTGCTCTTGTTCGGGCAGTAAAGAGTTTGTGCAGAGATAAGGGGGAGCAGAAATCTGGGAGAAAGTGAGTTCAGAGATAAGACCAAGCTCCCTGTGTGCAGTGGGTACACAACGTCATACAGAATGTCAGCGCTGTCACCTCCCTGCTCTGTGCAAGGAGATCTTCCTCCTTCTGCTCCCCTGAGCTGTCTGGGATAGCACAGTCAGAAAAACCCCTTGAAATTCACCTCTGGGCTGTGAAATGTTGGGGGAGATATGAATAAGTGCACATGGACTGGTTCTGTCTAATTTATGTCAGCCTTTGCATTTAAACAATTTCATGTGCTGTTCAAACCCTCTCCACCATCCCCCCAAAGGAGATGAAATGCAGATCTTTTCAAATATTCATGACCTCAAATGACCAGTCATTGGAGGAAATTTTCTTTAATAGGTACAAATAATAAGAGAAATGATGGCTCCTGCTCACCGAGCTGGTCTTCAGAGCTTCCTTCTTCCTAGCAAATATTTATTCTTCTTAATGTGACAGATGTGAACCATTATTAGAAAACTTGCACCTGTCAGGAAAAAGAAGTATCCTCCACAGAATTCCCTAGGAGAACCTGGGGCTTGTCTGCTGGCTCCCCATGCTCCACAGAATTGTTTAAGGTCAGGTTGGACGGGGCTTGGAGCAACCTGGGCTAATGTCCTTGCCCATGGCAGGGGGTGGAACAAGATGGGCTTTAAGTTCCCTTCCAACCCAAACCATTCCATGATTTTATGATTCTATGAATATTCCCTGACAGGCAGGAAGCACTCAGATGGGTAGAACTGCTGCTTGTTGTGTTAATAAATGGACTTATTTGAATTTCAGAGTATTGTCTTGTGTGCTACCACCATTAGAGGTAATTGTGTAAGGTGAGGAGTTGTAAACCAGCTAATTCATGCTTCAAATTATCCTGGAGCAGCAAAAGTGCTTTTTTATTCTAATCATTGCTCCTTTCCACAGTTTCATTCTCCCCAGTGTAGAATCACATAATATTCTGAGTTGGAAGGGACCCACAAGGATCATCGAGTCCAACTCTTAAGTGGACTCAGAGATCCTGCTCAGAACTTAAAAATTCTTTAAAAAACCAAACAAATAAAAAAAAAAACCAAACCAAGTTCGTTTTAGATAAAAAGCGCACTAAATTTTTTGTAACCATTAATAAATTGTGTGTTACCAGAGCTTTACCTGACTCCTGAAATTTGGGGTCAGTTCATTATTTAATCTTACTGAGGTAGAAGCACTGAGTAGAAATGGCTTGTTTTAGACTCATTATCTAATATCAGTTTAAAAAAAGTGAATTTTTGAGCTGTGACAGTGCCAGGAAGCCCAAAATTATCCTGATAATCCCTTATCCTGGGTGCTCTGGGGTCTGGTCTCTGCCCTAAGGTACTCACAGTGGTTTCATGGGAGAGGCAGAGCAGAGATTGTCTGGGACCGAAGGTGGGGGTTGATTATTCTGTGCCTTTTATCAGTCACAGAAACCTCCCCTGCAGGTCCCATCCAAGACATTCCAGGGCAATGCCTCATCGGCTGCGTCATCCCGGACTGTTGGGATGGGCTGTCTCCACAGCCCAGCGTTACCAGGGAAGAGCCTCACATGCCTCCAAGGGAGGAATTATAGAGCCCTGTTAAATTGGAGATCAACTTCATGGATATGGAGCTGGAGCCAGGCTGGGATTGCTGGGGGGGTTCACCTGGAGCAGAGAAGGCTCCAGGGAGACCTGAGAGCCCCTTGCAGGGCCTAAAGGGGCTCCAGGAGAGCTGGAGAGGGACTGGGGACAAGGGATGGAGGGACAGGACAAGGGGAAACGCATTCCCAGTGCCAGAGGGCAGGGATATTGGGAAGGAATTCTTGGCTGTGAGGATGTGGACACGCCCCCCCCCCTCCCCCGGAAAAGTTTGCCCAGAGATGCCGTGGCTGCCCCTGGATCCCTGGAAGTGTACAAGGCCAGGTTGGAGCAACCTGGAATAGTGGAAGGTGTTCCTGCCCATGGCAGGGGGTGAGACTGGGTGGGCTTTAAGGTCCTCTCCAACCCAAATCCTTCTGATTCTGAGATTCCAGCAGAGCCAGGCAGTGGATTGCAGGATGAGTCTCTCCTAAATACAAACTGTGGACCAATTTGTCCTTTTCCATACCTTTTTCATGGATGCAACTTGTCATAAAAACGTGATCCACCTTCTTGTGATGCTCAGGAGTTCTGAAGTCCCCGACTAGTGTCCCCCAGGGAAATGTGCCTTCTCTGTAGCTCCCCAGGTACCACACAGGCTTTGTAAAATCATCACTTCCTTGATGGGGACTTCCTTGATGTTTCGTATCAAAACATCTGAGGGTGTGTCTGAGACAAGAAAACCTCTGGGTTTGCAGCCCCTGGGGCTAAAGCTGTATTTGTGTATGCGGAATATTTTTATTTTCTATATATTTATGCACACACATGTATATATAAATATATCTGTATACATACATATATATCCACAATAGCAGAGAATGTAGTTCCAAGAGTATATTTTGATTAAATGTAGTTCCAGAGGTGTTTATTCCCCATTTCTGATGCACCTCCTTGCCTCTGGACTCATCCTCATTGGGGTTTCTGTGCCACCTCTGTGTGAGCACCCCACACTTGGGACTGTGCTCTGAGGCATAAATTAATCTCTGATTTAGCAATTCCCATCTTTTTCTAATCCAGAATCCACATCCATTGGCACTGCAGAGACCGTTTGGGAAACCCTGCTTTATTTGCTCTGTGCTTTCCTTTCCATTTTCCATTTGGAAATAATTCAATACCTGCCTTTTTTTCCGGCAGCCAGAAAGTTGAGCTGGGCAAACTTGTAAGGATTAATGTTTGTGAAGTGCTTTGAAAACATTAGGTGATTGTTTACTCACTGATCAAAACAACACACATTTTTGGGAGATGGTGTCATTATTGCCCTCTGGAATACTTTGTTCAAGGGCACTTGGAGAATTCCAGAATGGTTTGGGTTGGGAGGGACTTCTGGCTTCTTTCTCCTCTAGGAAACGGAAGATTTTCCTCCCCCAGTTTGCTCTCCCTTCTGCACAGGGCTGGTGGAGATGCAGAGGCAAAGCTCAGAGCTGTGTCTTGGTCCTGAAAAAATTCAGAGAGAGAAAACAACCAAAAAACCCCTGCAGAAATGGTTTAGTTAGAGGAATTTGGGGGAAAGAGTGGTTGGGGGATTTCTTGCTGAAGTGACTGGTGTCATTCTTCAGGCTGTTTTACGATCTAAAGGAACACACAGAGTACTCTAAAAAAGGGAATTTTGGAACAAAAATGAACTCTTAAGTGAGCAAAACTGTGTTGTTCCATGTTGCTCTTTTTGCAGGACCCGGTGAAACACAGGTTAGTTCCCTCTTTGCACATTTAAATAGTCTATTTATGTAGTGGATTAAATTTCTCCAGCTGTTTTCTAACCTCCTGTCCTTAAAACTCAAGCTCTTTTCTTCAATGCCACCAAATAACTAAATTAATACATCACACATTGCAATTCTTATTCACTTTCCCCTAAGAATTACTTAATACTTGGGTGATGAGTCTCTTCTTAGTCAATCATTAAGGAATTTTTGTGCTAACTTTCCTTTTGGCAGCTACTTGGTTGAATTTATATCATGATGTTGGGCAATGAACTGTTCCACAGTGAACATTTTGAATACATCTCCTGATTTCTGAGTGCTTTCTTCATATATGAGGGTTGAATTATGGGATTAGCCAGAACATTATGCAGTATTCTGCTGGGGAAAAGTAAATTGTCTGTGCATGAATTTCTGCTTTACACTTCTGCTTTATAACCGTCACCGGAGTGAATTGGTGAGAACTAACAGCCCTGTGGCCACTCTGCAGTAATTTTTATACCTTTTCCTTTCTGGGGTGTATCAAAGTTTTACTAATTTTCCTGCATCAGAAAACTAATATAAGACTTGAGCTCCTGCCTGTTCCCTGGAAGGATGATTTCCCCCCAGATCATCAGGAGCATGTGCTGGTTGGTTAGAGGAGGTGGGCAGGAATATGGTCCAAGAAAGTAATAATTTAAATTAGGATTTAAATTTTAAAGTCCTGCCCCCTTCTCCACCCCCCAGAAATCTCAGTTGACTGTGTTATTCCTGGGAGGAGTTAGTGCTGCAAACCTGGTGGGGAGGAAAAGTCAGCTCTAGGGATGCGTTCCCTGAGTTTATGGCAACAGGAGCTATTTTCCCACTGCAGAAGCACAAACAACTTTGTCCCTTGGACACACGTGTGCAGGTGCTCGTGGAACTGCAGAGCAAGGCTGCAAACATTAGTTTTCAAAATATCTTCTCCTTCTCTTCCTTCTCCTTTTCCCTCTCCCCTCCCCTCCCCTCCCCTCTCCTCTCCTCTTCCTCTCCTCCTTTCCCCAGGCCCCCTTTCCCCTCCCCTCCGTTTCCCTTTCCTTCCTCCTTCTCCTTTCTTTTTCCCTTTCGCCCTTTCCCTTTTCCCCTCCCCTTTCTCCTTCTCCTTCTCTTCCCTTTTCCCTTTTCCCTTCCTTTCCCTCTCCCTCCCCTCTCCTGTCACAGTGGTTACAACCACTTTCCTAGAGACAACAGTATCTCTTGGGAGCTCCCTATAAACTGCTCCCGATGCCCCTTTGAGGCCATCCCTTGAGTTCTGTCGTTCAGAGCTCCCTCTGTACCTGCCTTGGAGGGAGAGTTACTTGACTCTTCTGGTTCATAATGACCGTGAGAGACAAACCCCCTGTGCTGGGAGTACTGAACCATGAGCATTATTGCCACTGTTGCCTCTGGAGTGCTGCAGCACCTGAGTGCAGCTGCAGGGAAGGTGACGGTGTTCCCTTTTTCTCCCTCCATCTGCAGAAAGTTAAACTTCTTCACTAAAAAAATTAGTGTCCTATTGATTTTTAAAATCTGCTCTTAGTGTCTTGATTGCTGAACTCCTCTGCCCTCTACCCCTGAGCTAAACCCATTCACTTTTCATGGACCACGTGCTAAATAAGAACAGAAAATGTCCCTTTTCTTGTGGAAACTGGAAATTCAGACTTAACAAAACCTACTCTTTTTTTTTTGCCTTTGAAACAGGCAGATGGGATCGTTTATCATTTGCTAAAGTTTGTTTTGACTGAATTCTGATGTCAAATAGCATCCCAGGCAAATATTTAAGAATAAAATACCATATTGCTGACTTACAACTCTGTTGCTGTTGGTTTAAACTAACTATGGCGATAAAATCACTCTCATTGGCACAGGTTCTGTGAGCAGAGCAGTAATTGTTTGTGTATAGTATTTAAAACCAGTTGTGTTTCTGCTGTTACATTAATGGAAAACATATTTTGACATCTTCCCCTCAGCTCCCTGTCTGAACTAACTGGATCTGGAATTCCATTTGGCTGCACCAGAGAGACTCTTCCCTCTATTCCCCACCCAAATCCCTTCTCAGTGAATAAAGGAGCTGCTGAACAGGTTAAGTTTTTTAAGAGAACAAATCATTCTGCTTTTCAAATTGGCAGTGCACTGGTCTTTCCTGGCTACCTGCTGCTCTGAGGCTCTCCAGAGCCATTGGAAGCTTTTTCTAAAATGCTTTAGGTTGTTGTAGCACGTTTGCTCATAAATACCCACAGCTTATGGCCCAGGGAATGAGTCAGGAAGTAGGGAAGGGTTGAGTGTGGATGTTGTAGAAACACCAGTCCCAATTCCTCAATAACAGGATAAAGTGGAGTTTCATGCTCTGGGACCTGTCCTCCTTCCTCTTCATAAAATGTGTTTTTTTCCTTTTTTGTCTGTTTGGGAAGAATGCTCCAAATGAAGGACTTACCCTATGGAATGTTAGTGTCTTTTAAAATACAGGTTTATGCAGTTCAGTCAGAAAGGAAAATTGAAGGAGAGCAGTAATGGGTCAATGACTAAACAATTCATCATTTTAAAAGGAAAAAAGGGGTGAATCCCCAGTAACAGTGAAAAATCTAGATGCTGGGTGATTCCTCTGATCCTTTTGAAGCTGCACAGCTCAGGAGAATCAGTTTGAGGTGAGTGGATCAAGCCACCCCTGCAATCTGTCTTATGGAAAAAATCCATGGAAAGCTTCCCAGCCCACACAGAGCAGGGTCTTGGCTCTCAGTGCCTCAGACTGATCTCCCTGTGCTTCACACAACGATGCATCTGCATTGTTCTTTGCAAAAGAATAAGGGGAAAAGTTGCTGCTGATGGTTCAGTGTTTCTAGCACTGTGCTTTTTGCAAAATCCGCAGTCGATGCTTCAGGGAAGTCTGGAGGATGCTTAAACCCAGGAATATTCAGCTGGTGCTCCTGGAGACACAGGTATCCAGGAGCTAAATCTTGTACATCATCTTCCTGCCTCCTTTGGTGTCCATAAAGAAAAGATCTGCTCCTGGTTTTTGCAGCTTTGATACAAAAGTCTTTGGTGTGACTGTGAGGGAGGCAACAAGTTTAGTTAATCCTCGCGCTGGTAATTAGGCTCTTTGTGGGAATTTGCAAACATCTGGGTGGCCGAGGGAGTTCCATTGTCCTCCAGGAACCCGGCAGGAGAGCCCCGATTCCTCCCCCATTGCTACCATCTCATTCGTGTGGTCTGAGAATTAAGATCTGTGAATTAAGATCTTAGTGAAAGGGATGAACAGTGGGCAGGTTGTCGTGGTGACATGAACACAAGGGCACTGTGTGTGTACATTTGGGGTGATGGAGTGGCACAGGAGAGACCCCCTCTGCCTCAACTGAGGGGTCTTTCCCCATTTAAAGTCTCCCTGAGCTAACAAGTCTGACAAGTGGCTGCTATTTGAATTATCCATGAAAACAAGCCTAAGCTGAGCCCTGAGGTCACTCACTGTGTCAGCACAGTCAGAAGCTCAGGTCAGAAGGTGATGATTGCTCCTCACTCTGCCTTTTCTGCTTCTTTATAGCTGTATCATTTCAGGTGGGACATCAGGAGGAATTTCCTCATGGAAAGGGTGCTCAGGCATTGGAAGGGGCTGCCCAGGGAGGTGGTGGAGTCCCCATCCCTGGAGGTGTCCAAGGAACGACTGGACATGGCACTCAGTGCTCTGGGCTGGGGGACAAGGTGGTGTTTGGTCACACGTTGGACTTGATGATCCTGGAGGTGTTTTCCAACCTAGATGATCCTGTGATATAAAACGTGCTCTGCTACTTTTTTTCACTGCATGAGTGTTCCTGGAAAACCTTTCTCTCTGCTAATATCACTGCACTTCTCTGCTGGTATTTGCATTGCTGATTATTTGGCCTTAGGAACACAGTTCTCTGTTCTCAGCAGCTGATGGCTTTCCTTTCTAGAGGAGATGGATTTGTTTTTTCCATCTCTTAATAATTTAGGGACTATTCATAGCTTAAAAATATTACTTTGCAGAGTAACTAGGTCCTTATGTTAGGCTGCAAATGAATGTTCCACTGTATTTCCACCTGCAAAATACAAAACTGCTGCGTGAAGTTTGTTGTTACAAAGCTTTGGGGACTCCAGACCAGTTTGCATTTAATCAATTTGTTTTGTGGAGGAAGGTTTATATCAAATCTGGCAGCCCTTTTAATAGGTAGGTTTCAGAAATTAAATTATGGCTGATTCTGGTTCCAAATGTGCTGTGGCATTAGTGTTGAAAAAAAAATCAAACAAAAAGAATTATTATTTTTCCTTCTCTTCATTGTAAAATGGGCAGATATTGTGTATAAAGAGATTTGTTTCAATTTTAAAAGGTTTTGTCATCCTCAGCAGTAGCCCACTGATGTTGGTTATGAGTGGAGCCCCAACCCAGTAAATGGCTCATAATTTGAAAAACAAATGTTTTCTGGCTGACCTGTATCAGACAAAAACATTTAACCCGAAATCTTGAATTGAGGTGATGATGTAAATCAATAGGATGTCCTTGGTCGAGGCAAATACTCATTTCTTTGTTTGGGAGATGACAAAATGAGGTGTGATACTGGTGAGACCCTTCTGTCCCTGGTCCCTCACAGATGGAGTGTGTGTAAAGATATCACACAAAGCATCGTTGCCCTCAGTGCTGCTGTGTCTGGGCTGAACAGCTTAAGCTAAAGGAAGGGAGGTTTAGATGGGATCTTAGGAAAAAATTCTTTATCATGAGAGTGGTAAGGCCCTGGCACAGCTTTCCCAGAGCAGCTGTGGCTGCCCCATCCCTGGAAGTGTCCAAGGCCAGGTTGGACAGGGCTTGGAGCAACCTGGGCTAGTGGAAGGTGTCCCTGCCCATGGCAGGGGGTGGGACTGGATGAACTTTGAGGTTCTGGGATTCTGTGAACATTGTTCTTGCTTGGCGGCTTCTCTGGACCTTCCTTCTTCTGTACCTGGGCTCCAGAGGTGCCCGTGGGGATGCTCCTCTCTGCTCCAGCTCCTGCTCCTCCCGCTGTTGCTCAGATTTTAGTGGAGGCATTCTTAGCATTCCTTCCGTTCTGCATCGTAGCTACACAACATCTAATCACACTTCTCCACAACAACAAGCCAGTAAATTAACATTATAATGGATCGTAAGGGTTTGTAATTACTCAGAAATGTCACCCGGCTGGAGGAGCGCTGGGCTCAGCCTGTCAGCAGCTCCCTCCCAGAGCAGGGGGTCCCTTCCTCTCCTGCCTTTGGATCTTCCTGCACGTGGAAAATTCGTTGTCCTGAGGCCTTGCTGTCCTGATCATCACCTTCTTCCTCTGTTGTAAAGGGTAGTTCTGGACAAGTTTGGGACCAGGCTGTGGAGAACTCAATGTGTCACTGGACTTCTTTGCTGAGCTGAAGTATCCTGGTCATTTCTAAACACCATCAACCTCTGCTTGCTTTTGTCCTGTCCCAATTTTGAATTTTATTTCTTCAGGCAAACTGGTTCCTGGAATGGCTGGAAGAGCTGCCTTTGGCAGGGATGGGGATGGTGCTCACAGAACTGGCTCTCATTTGCCCTTGGTCGGGGCATCAGCATTCTTCCTGCTGTTTCTGCAAAATCAGGGCTTATTCCCACAGGAGAATTACCACCTCCTAAGGGACACAAGGGCTGGATGCAGCAGGAGCAGCACCAAACTTAAACCAGGATTTTAGGCTCCTAAAAGCACTGAGATAATTCCCTCCAGAGCTTGGCTCGGAACAGCTGCATCTCCTGGAGTACCAAAAATGAGTTTTCATCCCCTAATGAGGGCCCTTGGGGTAGATGGCTAATGCTGGGTGCTGGAAACCCTGAGCATCCCGTCCTGGAGCTAAACTGGGAATAATCTGCCCCTTCCTTCCATGGCTTTGACTGTTCCCAGCTTACTTTAGCCAGCATTCCCTTTTGGGAAAAGAATGATCTGCTATGAATTGAGGTTGCTGCCTTTTTGTAGGAAGGGGGAAGGAATGAAATAATAGTTAATACTTAATGCATATGAGCAGGATGCTGCTGGGGTTGCCTAGCAGCCACTTAGACAAGCAAGAGAATAAAAAGGTCCGAGTGAATGTGGTTGGAGCTGGTTCCTTGGTCTGCGGGTGGAATCTGACCCATGCAGTCCTTTTTTTTTTTTTTTTGGGAGGGGGAGGAGGTGGTGGAATTTACCACTAATGGATATTTTAGCTCTGTGGATCATCTTTATCCACTCCCCCACCCCCATCTGTTTTTCCTTTTTGGTTTTTCAAAGTGTAACTTGGAAAGCTTCAGCCAAAGGGAGGTGTTAAAGTTTTGTGTGGTTTCTGGAGATGGAATAGGCAAAAAAGACCAACAAAACTCTCAAAGAAAGTTTTTCCTTCTATTTAGGACTCTATCTCTGGCAGTCTGGAGATCATTAGCATTTCATGGCCTCTTCAATATATGCTTAGCACAGGCAGTAAATGCTGTATAGACCTGAAATAGCTCCTGCAGTCACACTTAACACTCCTTACATTGCCCTGGTTCTTGCAAGAAGTTCATTTTATCTTCTGGAAAGCAAAAGTACAAAGAAACTTTTGGGGGAAAAAAAGATAAAAAGGGGTTTGGGCTGCTATATGATTGCAAATAAACTCCCTCCCTCACAGGACTAGAAATTCCCCAAAGTATAAGGTTGGGTTAAAACCCACTAGGAGATAAAAATAACGAAGGCTGACAGTTTAAATGGTGATTTTCTGATACTGGGTTCTTCTTTTTACTTTTTTTTCAGTGGAAGTTGGAAAGCTTGAAACCCTTTTACTTGTGGGAGTTATTTGTGTAATTAGCTTGTGGGAGTTATAGGACTCCAGCAACTGGAATTTTGAAACCCCCACTACCATCCACACTTGAGAGGTGTGAGCTCTCAATTTTAATGTGTTTTCCTCATTCCAGTGAGGGGTATTAGCATATTAAAGCAGGAAGAAGGGCACTTAGCAGAAGGGAATGAAGAGAGAAGAATCTTGGACTTCATTTGCCCATCCTAAGAAGGAATAGTGTAGTGGGTCTTTGAGGGCAGCTGGTCTCTGTTACACTCAGAAAGGAGTTGATAGGTCTTGAGTCAGTGCCAGCAAAGATATCCCTGTGGGAATCTTGGGGGAAGGAGCAAGGGAGTCTAGACAGGGAGTTTTGGCTTGTTTTACAGGCTGGTGTTTGAGTGAGACCAGAGGTATCAAGAGGTTGGTCACGTTCATCTCTGCTACTTCTGCTGTCATGGCCAGAATTCTCCTCTAAAGTCCTTTACTTAGCTAAATATTGCCATGTTAGAGCATCTTTTAACCATATTTCACACAGTTTGGAGGCTTCAATGCTGAATTTTACCTCAAGGCCATGGGCAGGATGGCCAAGGGTTAAATGAGGTTGGTTTGAGTTGGCTTTTCCATGCACTGGGAGTAAATGTTACAGGGTCACCTCAGCTGAAGGTGGGGGGGGGGGTGTTATCCCTTTGCTGGGGAGATTCTTCAAGTTCTGACTTTTTAATTTCAGTTGCCTTTTTAAGTTGCCAAGCTGTGCCAGCCTGTCTTGCATAAGTGGCTGCTCTGAACATCTCAGGAAAAAGATCATTTACCTCCTTCAAAATATTCCTGGGCTTGCTGTTCTTGTGCAGGAAAGTCCCCCTTGGAGGGAGATAAATGCAGTCAAATCCTAAAAAGCTAAGGAGTACTTTGAGGGTTGGGTCAGAAATAGTTTTAAAAAAATCCTTAAAAAAAACCCCAAAATTTTTAAATAGCTTATTTTAAAAGTATTGAAGGCTATGACTTTTATTTTTCATCCAGTGAATGAGTGATTTCTGCTTTTTATGAGATTTACCTCAGGGAAGTGAAGCCTCACTCCAGTTTTGTGCAGTGCCCTGGAGGACTGTGCATTCTATCAAAGGAATGATGATCCTGGAGGTCTTTTCCAGCCTTAGTGATTCTGTGATCAGGAGAAAAACACCTGGAGAAACCCCAAAGGAAGCACTGAAAGCAGCTACAGCTGGAAATCAGCCACTTAAGTGAGAAGCTTTAGCATTAATCACTGCCAAGGTGATGTGATGCCACTGCCTAAGCTTAGATTTAAAAGTTGGAGGGACAAATTCTGCCCCAAATCTGCTCCTATTGAATCTGGGAACCTGTGGCAGCAGGATGTGGCCTCAGTGATGATCAGCAAGCACCAGCAGAGCTTTTATGTTTCAGATCTTCCCACTGTACCCAGGACAATGATGTTTCCACCATCCAACAAAAGCCTCTCTCTATTCTTTAAGCTCTGCCTTAAAACCCTCTGGGTGTTTGTATATTTTTGCTTATGATTAATTGCCACAAATTTTAATGTAGAGAATTTAAATTAACTTCCCATGTTTGTGGAACCAGAAGAAAACATCTTTTTGATTAATTCCTTTTCTCCATCAAATCAGAGGACACTCCAAAACCACACACACGGTCTCCCAAAAGCTCATTTCCCATCCAAGCTGACTTTCCCTGGACTCAGAGACACCACCAAGAAGAGCAAACCTGTTTTAAGTGAGCTAAATTCTGCTTTAAAGGGATCTAAATTCTACTGGAAAACTTGTAGGGATCTACAAATAGATAGGGAAAAAAGAAGAAGTTGAGAGAACTTGCTCAGTGACTTCTGTGTGTTTAGGGGTGCCTCTGGTGTTTAGGGCCACAGGGCTCTGCATGGTGAGGAGTTACTACTGACTATTTATTACTATTAATACTATTTTAATAAACAAAAATAACTTAAAAATAATTTAAAAGTAAAATAAAAACCATAATAATTTAAACCAAAAATAAATAAATGTTATATATTGTGCTAAATAAAAACAGAATAATTTAAAACAAAATTAAATAAATGTTAAATATTATGTTAGATAAAAACAGAATAATTTAAAACAAAATTAAATGTTAAATATTATGTTAAATAAAACCCATAATAATTTTAAAAGTTATATATTACATTAAATAAGAAACATAACAATTTCTTTAAAATGTTATGTATTATGTTAAACAAAACCATAATAATTTAAAGCAAAAATAAATGCTATACATTATGTTAAATTAAAAAACATAATTATTGAAAACAAAATAAAGAAATGTTAAATATTATGTTAAATAAAAACATAATTTTTTTAAAATAAGTAATACTATTTTAAAAAAAAACAACAGATTTCTTTCCTGGGCATCTGCTTTGAAGAACCCTCTCCAGCCTGTTAATCCGTTTATTCTGAAATAACAATTAAATAAAATAAAATAAGCCCAAAACAAAGCGGCGGCGCCCGCGGCCCCCCCTCGCGGTTCCCATGGCAAAGGCGTTATTTGTCCTTCCTCCCGGGCGCTCCAAATACCCGCTGACATATTTAGTGAGCGCTGGCGGCGGAGCGGGATGGGGATGTTTGGTTTGGGAAGCGCTCCCGTGTCGCCCGGCAACGCTCCCGGCCCCGGGAGGGGACCACGGGAGGGGACCGCGTCACCCCTGGCAACGCCTGTTGCTCCCCAAACACCCTGGGCCCCACATCCTTCCCAAACACCCTGGGCCCCACATCCTCCGCACTGGCCTTTCCCTCGCCTGCACGGAGTTTGGGCTCACGTTTGTTCCTGTACTATTCGGGGTCCTCCTGCTGCAGGAACCGCCTCAGAGTAGTCTCAGAATTAGGATCAAAGACACCGCCCCTCCTCATTTATGTTTGAGTTCAACTCTTAGCCCTGCACAGGACACCCCAACAGTCCCACCCTGTGCCTGAGAGGATCATCCAAATGCTTCTTCACAGGATCACAGAATATCCTGAGCTGGAAGGGACCTCTAAGGATCATCAGTCCAACTCCTGGCCCTTCACAGGACACCGCAACAATCCCACCCTGTCCCTCAGAGCTCCTGGAGCTCTGGCAGCCCTGGGGCCATACCCACTGCCCTGGGGAGCCTGGGGGAGCCCAGTGCCCTGGGGAGCCTGAGCACCCTCTGGGGGAAGAATGTTTTCCTGAGATCCAACCTGACCCTGCCCTGACACAGCTCCAGCCATTCCCTAGGGTCTCAGGGAGCTTTCACAATCCATGCTGGCTCCCATGTCACAGGATCACAGACTATGCTGAATGGGATGGGATCCCCAAGGAGCATTCAGTCCAACTCCTGGCCCTGCACAGGATGTCCCAGCAATCCCACCCTGTCCCTCAGAGCATTGTCCTTGAGCTCTGGCAGCCTTGGGGCTGTGCCCACTGCCCTGAGGAGCCTGTTCAGTGCTCAACCACCCTCTGGGGAAATAACCTTTTCCTGATATCCAACCTAAACCTCTCCTGACACAACTCCAGGCCATTCCCTGGGGTCCTCTCCCTGGTCCCCCCAGAGCAGAGCTCAGGGCCTGCCCCTCCTTTGCTCCTGCCCAGGAAGCTGGAACTGCAATGAGGTCTCCCCTCAGTCTCCTCTTGTCCAGCTGAACACACCAAGTGCCCTCAGTGTCCTGACATGGCTTTTCCCTCAGGCTCTTCACCATCTTCATTGCCCTTCTTCAGATTCTCTTCCAGCTCAGCATATTCTGTGATCCTGTAAATCCGCCCACTCAGCTCTTCAGACAAGATCCTGATCCATCAACACAGTGCTGGAGAAGGAGCTTTTAAACTGAATGAGCCTTCCCTGCTGTGGGGATGGGGAAATAAAGTGGTTTCTGAGTGTCATCAGAATGTTTCTGGGTGTCATCAGAACCCCCCTCCAGCCAAAGACAGAAAGTTCAGTGGGGTGAGCTACCTGTCAGAAAGCCACCTACTGGTTCTCCAGACCAAAACCACTGCCCACAAGAATTTTCTTGCCTGGATAAAAGATATAACTTGGGTAATTCTAGTTCTGTAACAGTGAATTCTCTTTTTTTGAGAGATTGTGAGTTATTGGAGCAGTGCACAGCTGTTGCAAGCCTTTATCTTCTCCCATTCATCTAGAATACAGTTTGTCCTCACCAAAACATCCACCAGGGCTGTTCTCCAAGTGCAGAATATTCAAATACATATTCCCAAACTGCATTTCTAGGGCATCTTCAGCAGCCTTCCCCTTGCTTTGCCTTTCCAGGGAGAATTGTGTGTTTCTAGAATAGTTCTAGATATTCTCTAGATAGACCCTCTATATGGGGTTTGTTTAGTCCTGGTGTCTGCAGTGCCAGTCACCAACAGCTGTATGAACCTTAAATTTCCACAGGGAAAAAACCTAGCTCCTTTCCCCTCTTCGCTGGTGGGAGTTCACTGGTCAGGAAGCAATTACTTGTTGAAACCTGCACTGGCAACTGTGATGGAACAGTTGAAGAACTGCTGTGAGTTTAGTTTTGGAACCCCCCATGTGACTGATGAGTGATTGAAGATCCCAGAATCCCAGAATGGTTTTGGTGGGAAGGGACCTTAAAGCTCATCTCGTTCCACCCCCTGCAGGGACATCTTCCACTATTGCAGGCTGCTCCAAGCCCCATCCAACCTGACCTTGGACCTTCCAGGGATGGGGCAGCCACATCTTCTCTGGGCAACCTGTGCCAGGGCCTCCCCACCCTCACAGCAAGAATTCCTTCCCAGTATTCCATCTATCCCTGCCCTCTGGCAGTGGGAAGCCATTCCCCCTTGTCCTGTCCCTCCAGGCCCTTGTCCGAAGGTCCTCTCCAGGTCTCTTGTTGTCTCTTCTCTGAACGACCACAGTTTATGTTTGTGGCTTGTTCTGCTCAACTCTGTGAAGCACCACAGTGCTTGTGAATGGTGCTGGATAAATAAACAGCAAGATACTGGGCTGTGCTGGCAGAGGTTCCTTCTCTGTTTGCTGGAAACAGCTGCTGCTGCCATCCCACATCCCCATGGAATACTGGAGCAAATCTCCTTCATACTGAAATCATCCAAAGGCTGGTTGGGCTTAAGACCATTGGAGGGATTGTCTTGTCTAAACAAGTGAAAAGTGAGGGCTGATGAACTACAGGTCTAAGTTAAGCTGAGCTGACCTCTTGGAATTGATTTGAAATAAGTGACATATTCCATAGTTCTCTGCCACTGGACAAGCTATAAAAACCAGGACCGAAGTTTGCAGTTCCTTATTCCAAAATGAGCCCAATTCAGTGGGAGGAGGATTAGCTGTACCCAGGTACCTGAAGTAGTCCTGGAACATGGAGGGCTACAGACTGCAGGGAAGGAATCTGATGTTCTGGTTTGGTTGTCAAAGGAAACTTTAGGGGACTGAATAGGCTTTGAGGTCCCTTCCAACCCAAACCATTCTATGAATTTCCCCTATTCAATCACAACTTTGGGAAGCCCCTACAGTGCACCTATTAAAATTATGGGGAAATTATTGATTTGAGCCCAGAACTTGTGCTTGTTTTTGCCAGGTAGCACCAATATGTATATTACAGTTGGTATCTGAAGGACCTAGATGTGGAATACACTGGAGTGTGGCTTAATTCCTTCTTCCAGCCCTGAAAGATTCCTCACTGCTCAGCAGATACCAAGATATTGTTTCTTGGGTGACATTATTTGCCATCACTGCAGCAAAACTTTCCTCAAGTCAAGGTTTAGGCAGTTAATCGGAAAGAAATAAGGAGTTTTGAGCTCTTCTTGACTGGATTGTGGTGGGCTAAAAATCTGGAAGCTGTTGGACTTTTCTTAAAGGTGAGTCTGTTAGAGCCCAAGGGAAGGGCTGGAGCTGTGCCAGGGCGTTGGGATGGATCTCAGGAAAAGGTTCTTCCCCCACAGGGTGCTGGGGCACTGCCCAGGCTCCCCAGGGCAGTGGGCACGGCCCCAAGGCTGCCAGAGCTCCAGGAGGGTTTGGACAACGCTCTGAGGGACAGGGTGGGATTGTTGGGGTGTCTGTGCAGGGCCAGGAGTTGGACTGGATGGTCCTTGTGGGTCCCTTCCAACTCAGGATATTCTATACTCCATGATTCTTTGCTGGGTCCTGAGGGTGAAGTCCAGCAGGGCAGGAACAGGCTGTATTCTGGTCCCTGCATTTCAGAGCACCGGGAGGGACACATTCAGATCTGAAGGGAATCCAGTCCTGGCTTTTGACACTTGGAGGGTGTTCCTGTTATTAAGCCAAAAGAAAACAGGACAGATTTTTGTGTATGAGGGGTGTTCACATTGGTACTTTGCCCCTGGTCGGGTCTGGGATCCCTGCATGTGGGATTTGGCCACAGGCTGCTCCTAGCAACCCTAAACCATCACAGCTTTTGCTCTTCAGTCTCTTAAGTCTCTTAAGGAAACTCCAAATAACATTAAATTCCTCCCTCTTTTCTGTCCTGAAAGTTACTTTTAAAGAAACAGCAGAGATTAGTGAACAGCTGTTACACAACACTTGTGTGTGTGTATATATATATATATATATATATAAAATTTGACTTAATTCTATGAAATCTAATTAAAGACTGAGTGTATATTTGTATTTCAGTATATTATTAACTTGCTAATAAAAGCCATTTCCAATTTTGTATTTTTCCATGCGGACCAAGTTTCTGAAAAAGAACCACCTCAAGTATACTGCCCTTGAAAAGTGTGTTTTGGGTTTATCTGTGTTTCCAGGTAACTGAAGCTTGTAGACAAGCAGTATTTGCTTCTGGTTTAAATTAATTTAACCTAATCAGTGGAAGGCTCTGGTGCCTTCTTTTGTTTATAAAATTTTGAAGCAGTGTAATAAGTAGTCTCTCCAGAAAGCTTATTTTCAAGTTCCTTGTGATGTTTCCTTCTCCCCCTTTCATCCCCTCCACTTACACCCCTCATGGAAAGGCTAAAGACTGTGACATGTGGTTCAGAACACTCTGGATGAGCCAGTTCAAGTGCCAGCTCCTGTTGGACTGGACAAGCTTGTGAAGGAACAAGGGCACGTTGCTGAGAGCACAGAGATGGCCCAGACCTCTCCCCACCCTCTGCTGGAAGGGGAGGGGGTGGTTGTGGAAGGTGGATGCTGCTCCATCCCTTCGGATGTGACAGCACATGAGGTCTGGTGCTGCTGGTGGTGTCCCAAACTGTGGGAGGTGGGTCAGTGTCCCAAACTGTGGGAGGTGGGTCAGTGTGACCTGGCTGTGGGTGTTCGTGCCATGGGATGTGGGCTTTGGTGCAGAGGTCAAGGTTTTGATAAGCCAAGACTCTGGTCTTAGCCTGCTCTGATATCCTTCCAGTATCTGAAGGGCCTACAAGGAAGCCAGAGACAGACTCTCCAACAGGAACTGTAGTGATAGAACAAGGAGGAATAGGTTCAAACCCAAAGAGGGGAAATTTAGGTCAGATATATGAAGAAATTCTGCCCTGTGAGGGTGGTGAGGCCCTGGCACAGGTTGCCCAGAGAAGCTGTGGCTGCCCCATCCCTGGAAGTGTCCAAGGCCAGGTTGGATGGGGCTTGGAGCAACCTGGGCTAGTGGAAGGTGTCCCTGCCCATGGATGGGCTTTAAGGTCCCTTCCAACCCAAACCATTTCATGATTCCATGATACTTCCTGACTCCCTCTAAATGCCAGAATGGCAGCTCGTCTTCCAGGGCTTTTAGAGCAGTTAAAATCCCAGGAATTGCTGTATCTCTCCCAAGCCATCGTAGTGTCCTGATTGTCAATTGTACAACATCATGGACAAGGATTAAGTTCAGGTGCTGAGCAACCAGATTTCTAAGTGCTTTGAGCAGCATCCCTGTGTGGTCTGAAGGAAAAGATAACTCCTAATTTGGAATGCTGATAGAGCAGATTCTCTTTGACTCACCCAAAGCAAAGAGTTTCTTTTGATTTTGCAGCTGGATGAGCTGGAATCATGATTTTCCAAAGAGGATGCAATGATGGGGGGCAGACTCAGCCCTTGGTCTTGGGTTGGAGCCATGTCCTGCTCCTCCAGCTTTGGAGTTTCTTGGGCTATGGAAAAAATAGTTATTTTCCTGATTGGAATTTCTGTTATTTCTTGGAGATCTCATGCTTTGGAGACATGCAGGGATAAAGGATGTGTGTGAGGCAGGAGCCAAGCTTGGTTTAATGTAAATATTCTCCTCAGTTCTGCTGGAAGGCAGGAGAAGTCACTCGATCCCTTTTCATTCACATCAAATAAACCAGTTCCTTCTTCCGAAGAACCAAACACTTCCTTTCTGTGCTCTGGTTAAAACACAACTAATGCCTTTTCAGGGCAAGTTATTAAAGGGAGACTAAGCCAAAAATGGTGAATGAAATGGAAAATATTTAACAAGTTTTCTTTAGTAAAATAACTGTGACCTGGAATGGGGTGGATAAAGTAGATGGATAGTTGCATCTACTAGAAAAGAAAGTTTAAATCTGCCATTCTCTGCATTCCTTTCGTTATTTTCAATCAGTTTTGAGAGCATTGAGAATTTTTGATGGTGAATCCATTAAATGTAAAATCCCTGGTTCCTTTTTCTACAGTCAGGGGAGAAAATACCATTTAGAGCCCATCGAGTGATGGTTAAGAAGCATTTTGATTTCCTCTGAATTCAGTTATTGCTGTTCTGCTTTTCCTATTTTTCTAAGCCCCAAGCCAACTAAAACTGAATAAAAGTTTCAGTAACCAAGTAACTATTTTTAAATGTAAGCCTTCCTTTCAAAGTATGCAAAAAATGCACAAAACCAAGCAAGAAACGAGGAAAGACTTGGATTTGAGTTTTGATCCTTGCAGGATCAAAATGTGAATGAGAAATGGTTGTGTTGTGAACGAGAAATAGTTTAAATTTTTCTTTGTTTAATTAAACTACAACCTTCCCATTATTTTCAGTGAAATACCAGATACTGGGAGATTTTGATTAAAAATTCATAGTTGTATCATGGACTTGCATATGGAAATGGGATCAGGTGTTATTCCCTGGTTGCTTCACCCCCTGGTCAGCCCCAAATCCATTCAAAAACATGGAGCACAAACTGTGCACAGCTGCGGCTCTTGGCTGTACTAAATCCCATTAATTCCTGATAATATTAAAGATGATCAAAGGTTACCTACTGTCTTAATTTAAGGTGAATTTTCCTATATAAAATGCCATTAGCAATCACATCAAGCTCCAGGTTTCTTGCAGTTCAGGTGCATCCAACATTTTTAGCTGTATCCTAGAATTCTTGGAGGTTGGAAAAGACCTCTAAAACCATTAAGTTCAGTATATATATCTTGAGATATATATATGTAGTAGGTATAGCTATATATAAAAATAAAATAGTAATACATGATAAATATAAATATAAGTTATATACATATAATTCCATAGGTACATATTATATATAATAGTAATAATGTAGATACATCTATGTATAAAATAATAATAAGTATAAATGCTAATAAAATGTCTTTTTTTATATATTTAAAATAATGTATATATATCCATATAGAAAAAATAAATATAAATGCTAATAAAATGTAATTTTATATATGTGTGTGTATTATATATGCATATGATATATAAAATGTATATATATATTATGTAAATATATAATATATTAAATATAAAAGTGTTTATTAAATAATGTAGGTATGTCTATAGAAAAATAGTAAATATAAATGCTAATAAAATGTAATTTTATATATGCATATTTACATTATATATGCATATAATATATACATCTTGGTGTAACTGAGCTTGTCTCTATCCCATGACTGTAGATATTCTACTGCAGATTTATCCTCAATTCACACTATGGGATGTGTCTGCCAACCTGTGCAGGTGATGATTAAAAATTCAGGATACCTCGTTTTCCCTGGAGAGCCAATGCAGTTGGCATTTGCTCCCTGTTTGAGGAGCACCTACCATCAGAGGTAAAAGGACAAGCAGCATTATAGCAGCTTCACCTGGAAAAAATAAAACTTTCCCACCTTTATAACTTAATTTGAAATAAGGTTTCAGATGGACTGAGCAGTGTTTATGGTTGGACTCGATGATCTCAAAGGACTTTCTTTGATTCTGTGATTCTATAAATACATCCTTCAGGCATCAAAAATCTGATTTACCATTTCCTGGACTTCAGGGCTGTTGTTTTCCTGTCGAATTTTTATGCCCCACAATTAAATCCCCTTTGAGAAGAAGTTGTTAATCCCATTTATGAATGGCAAGGGGAGAGGCAGTGGGTTTCTTACCCAAAGAGGTAATGACACCCACCAAGGTCAAATAATCGACTGTTCTTATATTTTTCTTTCCCTCATTTGTGTCCCAGTATTGTATTCTAGTTCAGAAGTTCTGCCAGAAATAAAAAAAAGGATATAATAAAGGAATTTGGAAAGTTTAAATAGGATCAAAGGGTGACCAAGCAAGCTTTGGAAAGCAAATTAAATAAAATAGTTCACGATCTCTTTTGTCTTCAAATGAGCAACTGAGTCAATGAAGCAGCAACAATTCTAATGCTTTGAAAGCAGCACTAAAAATGTAGGATAAGGTGCCTAAAGGGGCTCCAGGAGAACTGGGCAAAGACTTTGGACAAGGGATGGAGGGACGGGACAAGGGGGAATGGCTTCCCACTGCCAGAGGGCCGGGATAGATTGGGAAGGAATTCTCGGCTGGGAGGGTGGGGAGGCCCTGGCACAGGTTGCCCAGAGAAGCTGTGGCTGCCCCATCCCTGGAAATGTCCAAGGCCAGGTTGGAGCAACCTGGGCTAGTGGAAGGTGTCCCCGCCTATGGCAGGGGGTAGAACTGGATGGGCTTTAAGGTCCCTTCCAACCCAAAGTATCCTGTGATTCCATGATTATTCTGGATTAAAAAAAGACATCGGTTGGTTGCTGGTGTAGAGCAGCTGATGTGTTTTACATTTACACCTTCAGGAATTAAAGACATTTAAATGCAAGACCTAAATACCCTGTGAGAGCCATGACTGTCAGTCCCATCCCTGATTTATGTGACCGGATCTTAAAAATCAAGAATAAATTGAACAGTGACTTTTTCTTCTGAAGTAGTTTGGGCACAATTACAGCAGAAGCGACCCTTGGCCTGAGGAAGACAGGGACTTAAATCCCTTTCTATTTGGAGTCATGGAAAGCCCTGGGATGGATGAGTTCTGGTGCTACATGTCCCACACAGTCAGGACTAGAGCACCAAAGACAAATAAACCACATATTTCCCTGGGCGGGCACCCTGCTCTGGCTCAGATCACCAGCAGGAGGTCTCCATGTTCAGTTCCCAAACATTTTTGTTTGAGTGTTCAGGAGCCAAGAGTTTATATTAAAACATTCTGTGGAAAAGTACTTGTGGTTCTTCCACATCTCCTGGATTTCAGAGCCTGG
Organism: Manacus candei; assembly: GCF_025592945.1. Lineage (NCBI taxonomy): Eukaryota > Metazoa > Chordata > Aves > Passeriformes > Pipridae > Manacus > Manacus candei. Next base: position 1,081,910 of record NW_026138126.1, on the reverse strand, counting down.
AAGCTGCAGCACTGAGGGAGCACCCAGGGACACCTTTCCCATTGTGGGGGTCTGGATCACCCCTCTCCTTCTCCAAACTCTTCTGGGGACCTGGAGCAGAGGATGCTGCTCCATCCCCTTCTCAGCTGGAGTCACCCTGTGAGATCCTCCTGCTACCCCCTCCTTTTCTTCCCCCTCTCTCTGCAAGTTTGAGTGTAGAAGATATTTTGAGATGCTCCTCTTATCTCTGTTTTCCCAGCATTTTGGAGCCGCTTTAGGCAGGAGAGATTAACAAAGGCAGGGCCATTTTACGTGGAAGCAACAGCGTCTTATGAATGAAACGGTGACAACCCAAGTTTTTTATAAGCCCTCAAGGCTTGTACTGGTACTGCTTGTCTTCCTGAGAGGCATTCGGGCTTTGACAGCCCTGGGAGACCAGTGCTTGAAAAATACCTTCCCTTGGGTAAGGCTTTTTTACTGTGGCTTTTTTAGGAGTGGGAAAATCAAAGCACAGGGAAGGGGAAACATCCTACTCAAGGTCACGGAGCGAGCTGGTGGCAGGACCAGAAATAGCACCCAGAAGTTATTAGGGTTTTTTTCAGAATTTCCTTTCCTGTCCTCTCTGTTTGCCTGGATACTGAGATAGCTGTGTGTAAACAGAAGGTTTCCAGAGGCAGCAGCCTTGTTATCTGCCTGATTCATTCAGTGATGATGCAACCTGGAATTGAGATGTCTGCAATGCCTTCCAGAGTGATGCTGCACGTGACATCACCGGCCCTGCTGAGCAACCAGAGTTTGAAACTCTCCCTGAAACGCTAATGTGTTGAGTCAGGCTCTGTAAGGAGACCTTATTTCAGTGTCCAAAGGGGGCCTACAAGGCTGGGGAGGGACTTTTTACAAGGCTATGCAATGACAGGACAAGGAGGAATGGCTTTAAGTTGAAGGAAAGTGGATTTAGATTAGAAATTAGGAACAAATTCTTGTCTGTGAGGGTGGGGAGGCCCTGGCACAGGTTGCCCAGAGAAGCTGTGGCAGCTTTGTTGACTATTAATTAGCTCCTCATTTTGTGCAAACTCCCCGGTCCTGGGGCTGCCAAGCTGTCAGGCTGTCACAGGTTGTCACAGGCTGTCAGAGGCCAGGAGACACCTTTTGATGGCTTCTGTTGGTCACTTCTGTGGGAGAACTACAGTATTCACCCCAGGCAGGAGTGGGAAGCAACTAGCTGGGATGAACTTCTATTCTCAGACCAGATCTAAGGGGAAGGAGCAAACCATAGATCTTTGGGAAGCAGGTCTCACTTTTGAGCCACTGAGTCTCTGCTAGGAGAGGATGATCAAGGACACTATAAAATTTCATCCCCTGTGGGAGGTGAAAAATGGGATGGAAGGAGAGCAGGGAGTCCTTTCCTAGGCATTTTCTTTAGGGATGTGGCAGAATTGCCAAAGAGCTGCATGAGCAGGAGGTCGTGCTTGGGCAGCCCATGTTCGTGAAGGAGCTCCAGGGGTGCTCCCTACCCTGGAGAGAGGAACTACCCCATCCCTTGAAGTATCCAAGGCCAGGTTGGACGGGGATTAAACACACCTGGTCTAGTGGAAGGTGTCCCTGCCCATGGCAGGGCGTGGTACGAGATGAGCCTTATGTCCTTTCCAACCCAAACCATTCTGGGTTTCGGTGAAAGAGCAAGACTTTGGATTCTCCATTTCCTTTTCATTGAAAGCTGATGCCTTATCCCCCCTCTGGAGCCTTGGCTCACTTGGTAGCCATGCTCCCAGGACATCAGCAAAGCTTTGTAGCACCTTGGGATGGTTTCTGGAGCACAGAAATTCTGTGTGTCAGCTTTTCATCAGCACAAATTAGTGTTAGCAGATGGCACACGCGGATCTGATTCCAATTCTCAGGAAGCACGGGATGGCTTTAATGAGAAATGAATGATTCTTTATCCAGGATGTTTCACTGATAAACAAAATAATAACAAGTCCTATGTGCCTTGGCAATCCAGGATTTCTCTGCCTTGTCTGGCAGTGCCAGCTGCAGATTTCATCGATGTCCTTGTGTCAGGCAGGGTTGTCATCACTACCAGAGCCCGCCTTTGGGGACAAAGCTGAAAATCACACTGAGGATTTGTTTTGAAAGCAGACATTTCGCCTTCCACCCTGCCCACCTCTCTCTGCTCCCTTTTGGTCACTGAGGGAAAGCAGAGGACAAAATGGATCAGTGAAGATGAGTTGTTGGTAATTTGGAGACAGCATGTCTTAGAATCATGGAATATCCTGACCCAGCAGGATCATCAAGTCCAACTTCTCCATCTCTTTTTGTCTTTTCTTATTATAACTACACTTAAAAGGAGACCTTTTGTAGACCTGCAATGCCAAGAGCTGACCCTGCCAGAGCCATTCTCAATAGATCATTAAAATATCTTTATCAGCTTACCCACCTTTCCTCTGTAACCTCACCATGCTTTATTTTTCCACTCAAAAGCCCCTGGAAAGCTACAAACCAGAGCCCTGGGCACAAAGAACAGATAATAAACACTCTTGGAAAAGTTAGGGGAGTATGTTTGCTAAAAGTGACCCCCTCTCATGGAGAGGTTTTGGCTAAAAACCAGAGGCAGTGATGGGAGAAGCAGTTGCTACCTTTGCATAGTGGAGCTGCAGAGATGGGGCTGTGCAGGACTCTTGAGGGACATGGGTGGGGATAAACATTAATCAAATTTCCCTTGTTTCTGCTTTGTTCCATTAATCTGGTAGCTGTGACTGTGGGGGTTCTGTATCTCCTCTTTCTCCTGGCTGGAAGAAAGATGATGGGAAAAGAGAAAATTACTTGGGAGCTATGGGGTTTGGGGAAATTGGGAGAGTAATTGTGATTTGATAATGGGAGTGTGGGGTCAGCACTGGCTGGAAAAAACCTTAAAAACCTGTTTTGTGAAGAATCTCAATATTTGGCGGTTTTTTTCAGTGGCTGAAGCAATAAACAGGTAACTTCTGTAACTTCTCATCCCCTTGTATTTCTTCTTAACACAAATAATCAGGAGCCAGTGACCTCATTTTTTCAGAAACCCTCTTAACTTGCAGAAAGTTGAGGGAAAAGTTTAAATATTGGATGGAGAGTGGAAATAAAAAAAGGATTTCATAACGTTATTTGGAGGCTGCATTTCACTCATCAGCAAGACCACGAAAGGAGAAATGACACTGCCCAAAATCTGGATGGTTTTAATCTTTTGGTTTTGAAGTGACAGCAGAAATCCTTCTAAAACAGTTTTTAAAACAGGAACTTTCATGAGAAGCTGAGGAAAAACGGCTCCCCCTCCCCAGAAAGAAATATTTTGTGCTCCTGGGAAGCCCCATCACAACATCCCTTTATGTCCCCTGTGACATGTCCCATGTCCTGCAGGGGATGAACACAGCGGGCTGGGACCGTGCTGTGAGGGAGAGAGGAGACCCTGGGGATGGAGGGGCTCAGCCCTGCTCTCCTGCCCTCTCTCCATCCCCAGAGAATCCCCACATGGCCCTTGGGATGCTTCTGAAGGTGGCTGAGTGAGGTGGGTCAGTGCCAGGACACAGGGATTTGAAGATTCCAAGGGCACCACCAGCTCTGTAGGGTCATGTTGTGGGAGTGGAGGGAGGTAATGTGGCTTTTTGGGACCTTATGAGGCTGGTGGGATTTGGGGGTCAGGGTGGAGAGTGGCGATGTTTCTTTGGAGGTTTAAAATGATGGTGAATCCTTGTTTTTCTGCTCTTCATGTTTGATCGCTCATTGTGATTATAAACCCAAGCTGACCACCCCACTTCCCAAAGAAAGCCTTTGCTAAGCTCCAGGCACGGATTTAGATTGGATTAAAATGTTTTTTGCAGTAGTTAAATGTGATAAAATGGGGGGAGAACAAATTATTTTTAAAATAAGCTCTTACTCCCCCAGATCTTGTGTGATCCTCACCGTGACACAATAATTTTCCAGTGCCACTTTTCAGTTATATATAGAAATGCATTTTCTGTTCCTTCCCTCTCCTTTCTGTGAAACAATTGTGCAACTTTCTTTTTTTCTTAATATAATACTGCATTAAAATTAGCTCCAAGCCTAAAGAGAGGCCTGTGTGTAGGATGGCAGCTGCCTTCCTTCCTTCCTTCCCAGTGCTTCCCCTGGATCTTCCACTGGGATTTTGCCCCTTGGGGCAGTCGCTGGTGTGGGGCTGTGCTCTCCTTGCTTGCCTGATGTCCCTGTGCTCTCCCAGCAGTGAGTATGCAGAGTTCAGAGGGTGGATCAGACTCAGCAGCTTCCATGGCGCTTCACCCTTCGGCCTCAGCCCAGGCTCCGGTGGTGCAACCAGTGCCGGCTTCTCAGCAGGTAAGGTATCCTCAGCTGGGAATGCTGTTTCCATGGAGAAGGGCCCTGTTTTGCTGGCTGATGTATTTTAATCCAGGGATTTTTATGGTGGAGAGAGGATTTTTAATCAGCTCATTGAGCAAACCTGTTGCTGGAGTTTGTGTTGATAAAGGCCGTCGATACCTCATGTGTTTTAGCCCTACCAATCAATCTGCAAGCTTTGAAATGTGAGGGTTAGGTTTTAATTTAGCTGCCCAAGGAAGTTACCTTCATGCCAGCTCAGTGTTTGCTTCAGATTAATATCCTGTTGCTGTTGTTTGGTGTGTCAATAAAAGCAGGAGAAGATGGAACAGCCCTTAAAGGCATCGCTGCAAGTGAAGCGCTGAGGTCAGGGAGAAGGGGTGAGGGGAGAGCTAATGCAGGGAGAGGGGGGAGGAGCCACATCCTGCATCCAAAGAGATGTTTGCATCCACAGAGGAGTGGCCAGAGGTCAGGGAGGAGATTCTCCCCTTCCTCTCTGCCATCATGAGACCCCACCTGTATTGCTGTGTCCAGCTCTGGGGCCCCCTAGCAGAAGAAGGATGTGGGAGTGGGTCCAGAGAGGCCATGGAGATGGTCCAAGGTCTGGAGCACCTCTGCCATGGAGCCAGGCTGGGAGAGCTGGGGTGTTCACCTGGGGAAGGCTTCAGGGAGACCTTAGAGCCCCTTCCAGGGCCTAAAGGGGCTCCAGGAGAGCTGGAGAGGGACTTGGGACAAGGGATGGAGGGACAAGACAAGGGGGAATGGCTTCCCACTGCCAGAGGGCCGGGATAGATGGGAGATTGGAAAGAAATTCTTCCCTGTGAGGGTGGGGAGGCCCTGGCACAGGTTACCCAGAGCAGCTGTGGCTGCCCCATCTCTGGAAGTGTCCAAGGCCAGGTTGGATGGGGCTTGGAGCAACCTGGGATAGTGGAAGGTTTTCCTGCTCTTGGCAGAGGGTGGAATGGGATGATCTTTGAGGTCCCTTCCAACCCAAACCATTCTATGATTCCATGATTCCATGGTCTCTTCCTTTGGTTGGCAGATCCTGACATTTTAAATGGAGGAGGGAGGGTTAATTATTCATATACATGAATATGGTGCACTTGGGAGGTCCAATAGGAGACAAGTGGTGGCTTCAACAGATGGATATAAACAACCCAGTGCAAAACAGGAAGGGTTAAGTCAGACTGGTTCCTTTTTATGCCTTTTGGGGAACTATCAAAAGAAGCTTCTGACTCAGGAAGCTGGAGGGATGAGAGGATGGGTGGGTGTAATTTTGCTATGTCCTTCTCCAACTCCCAAGTGAGCAGAAGCGGTTGCCATTGGATGCTCATGAAAAGGAACAATCAAAAGTTGTGAATTAGTAGGAACATTCAATTCACTGGGAGCCCTGGACATTCACATCGAGTGATTCGGGGCCTTGCTGTCATCTCCCAGCCTTCCCAACTTCTATTTCTCCTGGGGAACATTCCTTGTTTGTGCTGCAATGATGTGGATATCACTGATCAACAGTGTCAGGTGTCCCAGGGATCATTAGTGGGAATTTGACTGTGACAACATGGTCAGAAAACCCATTGGCTTTGGATTGTGAAATTATGAAATGTCACCAGGACATGGCACATTGAGTGAAACTCCGTGTATTAAGGAACACCCAGAGGATTGGGGAAGGCTGGTGAAGAGGAGGAGCATCCAGAGCCTTCCCTTCTCACCAGCAAGACAAGGAAACCACTGGGAATGAACTGCTGGCAGCATGAGTGGTGTGAAGCTGAAGCCTTTGGGGTGGTTGATCACTGGTCCACCTTCCAGTGTGAGCGGAGGCTGTTTGAGCAGGATGGTCTCATCTTACAGGTTGGGATGATTCGTTATTTTGGTGGGAAGGAAGTAGGAGCAACCAGACAGGCAGTGAGGAAGGACACAAGGAGTGAGCTGGGCAGCTGTGCCACAGATGTGTCCTTTGATACAAGCAATGCCAGAGAATGGGTAAAAAGTAGGAGAAAGGAATGGATCTTGCTGGGACTTTGGTGTAAGTGGCACTGCCAAGGCCTGACTTCAAAAAGAGCTTATGATGTCCTGATCCTGCACTGCTTAGAGCCTCTTTTGGAGAGAAAATGGACAGAGTGGTGGCTGACAACAGTGTCCTTACTGCAAGCTTGTACTGCAGGATCTCCAGTGTATCCAGACTTGCTGGGGAGTGGAAATCAGGGAAATTATCATATTCTTGTAATTCTGCTAGAATAGCATTTCTGGTTGTTACAAAGGCATGTTTGAGGGTGTCAGAGAGCTAAAAATCATGAAGATATACGTATAAGGCAGCCAGTAATTGTCAAGGTGGCTTCTAGGAATCATGTGGGATTGTTTTGCAGCTCTTTGTTCTCCTGGGTATTTCTAAAACCTCAAGCCACAGAGGACGTATCTCCTTGGAGAAGCTTTAAAAGGCCATACAGACACTTGGCTCTGTTCCCACGGGCCTCACTGAATCATTTCTTTCCATCTTACCACATCCCCCTGTTTGTTTTGTTGAGCACCCTGAGATATGTGACAACCTCAAACTGAGTGTGCAGGGTGACACACTGAGCAGGGGGATGATGGAGGTGACAGAGCAGAGGCAGAGGACAGTGACCATCACAAGGCAGAACAAAGCTCTCTCTGAAGGGAGATGCAGAATCACCTGAGATTTTGGAAGAAACCAAAAGGGCTGTGGCACGTTGGAGAGGTTGCAGGTTTAGCAGCTATAAGAGAAGAAACTTTGCAGCCTGAGGAGGAGAATGTGGATGTGTGAAAAGTGGTTCTTGCTTAGCTGCTACTGAACCTCATTTGAGCTCCTCTCATCACCCAGCTGTTGGCTGTTATATCCTTTTGTGGAGATTTAAAGATGAATCATGTCAGAAATTGTGGATCTGGCCTTGCCCAAGTTCAGGCTGGTGTTACCCTGGGAGGGTGGAGACCACAGGGACAGTAAGAGGTGCCACTGCAGCTGGTGTAGCAGTTGTCCATGAAACTTTGGAAGAGAACACCTGACTCACCTGTGTTATGAACTGAAAGTAAGTGTCTGTTCCTGTTTTTCCAGAGAGTTTTGGTCCAAGCAACGGGCTCTGCTCCCAAAGGAGCACAGATGCAGCAAATATCTGTTCCCAGAGTCCAGCAGGTTCCACAACAGGTAATAAATAAATATATCTAGGGTGGGACACCACACAGGGACCCCACATCCCACATGATGTTTGAAACTGTACCACTGCTAGAAAAATCTTAATTAAAGAGTGTTGTGGGCAATCAAAAAACTGGGATCACTCTCCTCCTTTCTTAGACTGATGGATTCATACATTTGGAAATTTGATGGATTCATACATTTGAGGATTTGATGGATGCTTTCAACTGCCATTTTAGAGCATTTATTAAATTTAAATTAAAAGCAATCCTACTTGGTGAAGATATTTTAGAGGCGAAGTGTTCAGGATTTTTTTAATTACACAAATAAATTTGCTGACTACACATGGCTCCAGAGAAAGGTTCAGTGCCAGAGAGCCATGCAATTGTTTTTATTTATCTGAACTTTGCCTTTTGCAACCCTTGTTTTCTAAGAAACTAGGGATATGTAGTGCTGCTCTGTGGGGACACTGAGTCTGATTCCTGATTTTTTCTTTTAGCGATTTTTTATTTGGTTGCTGAGTTTCAGGGGGGAGAAAAACTTGACAGAGGGAAACTACATCCCTCCCAGAGCAAAAAAGAGGGGGCTGGGGTGCAGTTGCACACTGCCAGTCCCCTCTGAAGGAAAGGCTGCACCATGATCTCACCCCTATTAGTCAGCACAGAACCAGCCCCAGATGTGTGTGCAGGGGAAACTCAGCTCCGTTGTTTCCACTGCTCATGGAGCAACAACTTATTTATCTATTTTTATTTAGCCTTTGAAAATAAAAATGTCCTTTGGGATTCCTTTGGAGGGGGAGGTTGGTTGGTTTATTTTTTTCTTTTAAAAAGAAACCCTAAATGTCAACGTAAGGTTGACAGTAGTATAAGGAAATCTGCAGTTTCTCCTGCTCTTCCTAAGCAATCCATAACTTTTTGATGCCTGTTTCAGGTGCAGTCTGTGCAGCACGTTTATCCAGCCCAGGTCCAGTATGTGGAAGGAGGAGAAGCTGTTTATACCAATGGAACCATGTAAGAGTCTCTCCTTGGCTGTAGCAGAGCCGTGTCCCCTCCCAGCTCCCAGCCTTTCCATCCTCCCAAGCTCTTTCCACCCTGGCATTGCCCAAGGATAAAAGGATGGAGAGGAGGAACAATTGTTTCACATGTTATGTTGTGTTTGAGGGTAGTTTCAGCCAGACTCCAGCCTTGGAAGAGCTGTTATCCTCATGGAGGGACTGTTCTCCAGGGAAACCTGATCTGGTGTTCCACTCTGCCCAGGTTTTCTTTGCTTCTGGCTCTGCTTTAGGAGCCAGGGCGTAGCTGAGAGAGGAAGAAGGGGGTGTTAAAAGGTCTCATAGAATCATGAAATGACTGGGTTGGAAGGGACCTTAAGGTTCATTTCATTCGACCTCCTGCCATGGGCAGGGACACCTTCCACTATCCCAGGTTGCTCCAAGCCCCGTCCAGCCCGGCCTTGGACACTTGCAGAGATGGGGCAGCCACAGTTTCTCTGGACAACCTGTGCCAGGGCCTCCCCACCCCTCTAGTTTCCTCCTCCTCCTGTCTTCTGTGCCCCATTTTGGGCCTCCTACCCCCTGGGATGCTCTTGGCCTTCCTCACCCCAGTTCTCTACAAGAGCTGCCGAGCTCCACGCTCTGCCCTCACCATGGCTCCAGGGCTGATCAACATTGTCAGGACTGACTTTCATAGAATCGTGGAATAACCTATGTTGGAAGGGACCCCCAAGGACCATCCAGTCCAACTCCTGGCCCTGCACAGGGCACCCCAACACCCTGTCCCTCGGGGTGTTGTCCAAACGCTCCTGGAGCTCTGGCAGCCTTGGGGCCGTGCCCACTGCCCTGGGGAGCCTGGGCAGTGCCCCAGCACCCTGTGGGGGAAGAACCTTTCCCTGAGATCCATCTCAACCCCCCTGGCACAGCTCCAGCCCTTCCCTGGGTCCTGTCCCTGATCTGAGAGAGTGAAGATCAGAGCTGACCCTTGGGAGGAAGCTGCAGACCTTGAGGAGTCTCCCCCAGCCAAGTGCCCTCAGCCGCTTCTCAGCCCCTTCCCCTCCAGACCCTTTCACAGCACAAGATCCCATTTCACTGCAGGAAATCCCACTGACAAGAGTCGAAGCTTTTTCCCAGAGGTGCTCCAGCTTCCAGAAACTATTACCCATGGAATTCTGTCTCTCCATGCCCTGACCCTTGTGTTCCTTGACAGACGAGCCGCCTACTCCTACAACACCGAGGCTCAGATTTACGCCCCCAGCAGCGCCGCGTCCTATTTCGAAGCGCAGGGAGGTGGAGCTCAGGTGACTACAGCGGCATCCTCTCCTCCTGCCATTCCCTCTCACAACATGGTGGGCATCACCATGGACATTGGGGGAAGTCAGATCCTCTCCGGCTCGGGAGCCTATCTCATTCATGGGGGGCTGGAGAACTCTAGACATTCCCTGTCACACACCTCACGCTCCTCTCCAGCAACGGTATGTAGCCCTGCAGGTGTTGCAGCTCGGGGGCCAGGAATTGTTCCAAGGGAACTGAAATCCTTCAGAAAATAAAACTTCCTGTCATTATCAATGTCTATAACATGCCATAAGTGCAAGAGAGAGAATAGACACTGGCATACTATAATTTTCCAGTTGGAGTTTGGAATGTCCCTCTTGCTAAGCAGGAACTTGTCAAACTTCCCAATCACTGAAAATATGCAGCATAAGAGAAAATCCTCTGTGGTCTTGCTTTTTTTTTTTTTCCCCACAAGCAAAATATTTTGGCTTCCCAATTCAGCACATTTGTCTCTATGTTTTCTACCAAATCTAACATCTGAACATGGGGCTTGGTTTACCCAAAATAATGAAATGTATTTTTAATTACGAAGAGACCTGGAAAATCCTTCATTAACCCAGTGGATAATTAGCACATAAATTTTGTCAAGCTGATCATGCCAAGTGCACAGTGATCAAAAAGTCTTTGTATATATATCTTCTACACCATTGTGTATTCTCTCCCTGCCATATGTTACAGAAAATGTACTTTAGGGGTAATACTGATCAAACAGAAGTGTTTTAAAGCTCTCCTTTTTTAAAAATCCTGTCTCTCCAGCTGTCAGTGAAGTGCCAGAGTGCTGGAAGCACAGCTATATAGCTGTGTAGGACTGGGGGGTTGTAGATATTCACCCAAAACAGCCTTTCTGCAGTTAGAGGCTCCCAGGGCTTTGATTTGGGAATCTCCCAGAGCAGCTGCCAGGAGTGATGGAAGCTCATTTTGTGGGACATTCCTCATCTTCCTCTCCAGACTTATGTTTGTATGTTTGCATATAAATATAAATATAAACGTAGGTGTAATGCAGTGTGTGGGCCAGAACATAAAATGTGTGAGCAGCATCACCCAGGGAAAAAAAACCCAGGAACTGTTTGCTACTGAGGGCTCTGGAAAATCTGGCATATTAAGTTGTACTTTCATTTCCCACAGAATTTTAGGATATAAACTCCATGTTTTTTGAATCATTGTGCCTTGAAAGGTTCTCTTGATCCTGGAGTAAATGTACTCTGCCTTAGGTAGAAATAGGGGAAAAGTCCTAGGGAAAATTATGGATGCTGGGTTAGCTGGGGTTCAGTTCTTGGATGAGAATTGTGTGAGGGTGTGTATTTTAACTGTTCATAGTTAAAAATTAGCATTGAACCATTTGATTTTTGCTCAAGCGTATTATTTGGAAGGAAGTGGCTGCTGATCTTGTCACCTGTGTGGGACTGCGTCTTGCAAAGCTGCACAACATCGCTCTTGGGTTTTGGGGTTCTTGTTGTTTGGGGTTTTTTTTCTTTTCCATGGTGATGGGCACAGTGTAAAAAGCCCAAGTAGAAAATGTATCAATAGATATGTCCCATGCACAGATTTTTTGTGCAGTCACATGAGGTAAGGCTGTTCAGTAAAAAACATGAAATATTAGGAAGTGACTTTTATGGAAAGTCGCTTTATCTGAGATAAATTCCCTCTGTTTCATGTAGGGATGAACTTTCTGAAGGTGTTTTAACACCAAATGTCTGTGGAGGGGCTGAAGAAGGTGGAATAGTGCCTGGCAGACAGTCCAGGGATATGTCTGTGTGTGGCTTTCCGTTCTTCCAGCACAGTCTAGGATTGGAGCAGGATAGAGCAGAACCATGATAACTGCTTGGAATTCCAAATAATCATGGAATCATTGGGTTTGGGTTAGAAGGGACCTTAAAGATCATCCAGTTCCACTCCCTGCCATGAGCAGGGACACCTTCCACTAGCCCAGGTTGCTCCAAGCTTCGTCCAACCTGACCTTGGACACTCCCAGGGATGGGGCAGCTTCTCCAGACACCCCTAATAAATGTAGGTGGCTTAAGGAGAGCAGGGACTGAATGAAATCAATGGGCAGGAATTTTTCATTGCAACATCCTGCCTAAACAGGGAATGGGAAAGGCTGGTGTTAAAGAGACCTGGCAAAATGTGGTGGGGCAGGATTAGAAGCGTTGTGGAGAGAAAGGAAAGTAGAGCTCCTGCAGATGGTCTTTGCGTGTGGCCTTGGGGTGCAGTGCAGAGGGGATGGATGTCACAGTGGTCAGTGGAGGGAGGGCTGGGCAACATGGGAGGCAGCAGCCAGGAATGAGGAAGGAGAGGGATTAGAGTTGGGTGGAGAATGGGATGTTGAGGGCTTGGGGCAGAGCTGGCACCAAGACCTCAAAAGCAAGGTCTTTCTGGAGGAGACAAGATATTTCCAGAAGAGACCAGGAACAAGGGAGTGCTTCAGAATTATCAATGGCCTAAGAGCTACCTCAGGAGGTTGAGGGATGTTTGGTAAAGATTGTATGTACACTAAAAAAAAAAAACTTCAAACATTTAAAGAAAGCTGTCTTCCATATCTGCTGGAATAATGATGTTCTGCTCCATCTGAACAGCACATGGAACAGCCCTGTTCAGTGTCTGTGCCAACACAGCACTATTAATCTTCATCTAAATTAGTCTAGCAAGAGAGGAAATCCTTGAGATGTCCCATAAGTGGGTCCTCAGAGCTACTCACATTCCTGCAAGGCTGTTTAAGAGCATTTAGAGTTTTCCCTGTAATACTTTTTTCTGCAAATGCAAAGTGTCCATTTGTATGGGACACTCACCAAAAAGGAGCAGGCAGTGTTTTTGTGCTTGTATAACAGGGCTTGCTCAACCAGCTCGAGGAGAGGAAGGAAACGGGGTCTCCCTCTAGCACTGACTCATTTCCTGAAGGCTGTGTCAGCAATCAGGCCTTGGTTCCTCCTGGCACACCAGTGTGTGAGAGTGTTCTCAACTAAAAAGCTGGGCTTAGACTGACCCTGTGTTGAATTGGCTGATAACATCTTGAGAAGTGCTACTGTGGAGGCACTTTGGTGTGGAAATCAAGGGACCTGTGCTTGGACAGTGTCATGTTCAGACCTGGATATGGCACAGAGCTTGACTTTGGTTCTTGGATGTTACTTGAGAAGTTGGATCTGATTTGTTCTGCTCTCCCACCTTTTTGGTAAAGCTTGGGTTTGTAATTGTCTGGTTTATCTCAACCTTTACTTCCCCATGCAATGAGTCAGTTCAGACCGTGAATGTGGGAAGGAGGCCCTGGACAGACCATCTGCATGTGCATGTACCCGCAGAGGAGATGTGTGTTAAATGAGGAGAGATGCTAGAGACAGTTCTTCTGGCTGATATGTGCTACCTTGTCCTGCCTGCGCTAACAGGTCATGGATAACAGGGGTTTGAGAACATCCACTGGAAAGAAACAGGAGGTTCTGCTTCTGGCAGTCCCTTAATGTGGGTTTCTTTGGAGATTTGAGGGGGTTAATTTATTTCCTCACTTGCCAAAAGCTTCAAGAGGAGCACTGGGGCTCTGGGATCAGCAGCTGCCTCTAAGGAGTTTGCCAGAGTTTGTCAAAGGAGTCCCAGGAGCAGAAAGGAGAAGACAAGACAAGAAGGGTCCAGGAGAGGGTTGGGGCACAAGGCAGCAGCCACAGCTGGGATAAAGGTAGAATGGGAGCCACGCAGAGGGAACAAGGAGGCTCTTGAGGGGCCAGAAGGCCTTACCTTGGCTCCTCTGAGTTCAGTAGCATCAAGATGTGCCATCCTGTCTTCTGGGGAAGAGCACATTTAATCAAAACCTGGCTTCTTCCTGCAGAGTCCCTTTGCAGTTCTCCTCAGTGTCAGAGAGCCCTTATCCATTCCAGCTCATGCCCTCTCTGTGTCAGCCCTCTTTGCACCCATTTTATTGAGTCTTTTTTTTAGTTTTTGATAAAATATTAAGAGGTTAATAACCAAACTAATTCCTGTCGGTTCTACTTAAGAGGCAAAACTCTGCAGCAAGTCTTTGTCCTAGTGCAGTGGATCTGTGTGGTGATAGTTTGGTCTCAGCAGGAAGGGGAAAGGAGAAGGAAAACTGCTTTTTTTAGAAATGGACAATGCTTTTAGTGGAAGATAAACTCCCCTGGTCTTGCTCTGTCACCCCCGTGGTGGTTCTTGCTGTGTGTCCATTTGCATGTCCCAGTAACGCCTCTGCAGCTTCATCCACACGGACTATGCTCATCTGTTTGCCTCTTTTTCACAAACTTGTTGATATAAAGCATTAATCATTCAAATATTAATAAAGACATAATAATCCTGGCTGTTGCTAACTATCTGATTTCCTTTCTTTTTCTTTTTTTTTCCTTTTTTTTTTTTTTTGTTTTCCCGTGCACATTTTCTTTAGCTTGAAATGGCGATTGAAAACCTACAAAAAAGTGAAGGGATTACATCACACAAAAGCAGTTTGCTCAACAGCCATGTAAGTTATGATCAGAATTTACAACCTTTTCCCTGCTTTGGTGGGAGAATTATTTGTAGCCCTTTGGTGTATTCAACAGCACAAGTCCCTCAAAGCAACCTGTGATTGAGCTGTACTGCCCAAAACAGCCCATTCCCAAGGAAAGAGGGTCTGCAAAAAGTGCCCTGGTGATAATGTTTGTTGCCGAGATGCTCTGGAGTCTGTTAACTGCCTCTGACTTTATTTATTTCATCTGCCTTGCAATGGAAATTGCTCGCAATTAGATAAACATGTTTGAGAAAGTTCATTCAGTGAAACTGAAAAATGGCTGGAAAATCACTTGTAAATCTGCAGTGATGACTCGATGTGAATGGTGACAGATATCAAATATCCCTCAGACAGCACAAACCAAAAGCCTGCTCCTGTGAATGCCTTTATTCCCTCTCTCTGTGCCTCAGGAAGCCCATTCCTGTTACAATGCTGTGCTAGATCCGTGTGCTTGCCCTCCCTCTCTGCACTGTGCCAACAATTTCCCTGCTTTGTGTGGAATTCGCACTGTTCTCCTGGACCTTTGTATCCTGGTTTGTGGCTCCCATGCAGTAAAACTGAGCAGTGAGCACATACCTGGGTGAGATTTGAAGGGTTTAGTTCAAGTCACATTGAAGTCGTTGGACTTGCCTGGACTTTGCTGTGTTTGGATTAAGCTCAAGCATGTCCTGCACTGATAAATCACAGTGCACAGAGTGGTGCTTCTTTATTCTAACAGATTTCCTTTGGCTTTGCATTTGGGGTCAGATTTGTTGTCATTCTTAGGTCCTGAAAAAAACCCCAACTTTGGCTTCTTCATTGCGGAGAAATAGCCTGAGAAAACAAAAGGAATATTAAACCAGTCTGATTCTCCTAAGCTGATGTCAAACTCCAGGCCAGGGCTCCTGGGTGAGCTCAATCCTTATTTCAGCTGGTGGACACTGAAGGTTTCTGGTGGTCGTTGGGGAAAAACAAACCTGCAGGGTCAGGCTGGTAGTTCCCGTTCTGAGCATCCCTGTGCATCCCTGCCATCCCACGCTCGCCTGCCCATGCCAAGAGTGCTGTGCAGGTTCATCCAAGGATCTTGTTGTTCTGCAGGATTTTTCTTGTTTCTCCCAGCACAGAGCAGGATGGGTGGGTCGTGATGTGGTGTTGAAGGAGGTTTGAAAAAATCCAGGAAAAGGGCAGAGGAAAGAAAGCAAAGATCTCACCTGACCACAGACTGCACAGGATGGAGCTGGAGCCCGATCCAGCCTCTGATCAGACCTTCCCCACCCTTGTCTTGCAGGGTAGAAGTACAGAACTCAATGTCCCTCTTCTGAGGGCACAATTCATGCGTTGGCATAAGGTTTAAGTGCTCTTAGAAGCTTTAAAGCAAACAAACTGCTTCCTGAGCATGTGTGGACATATCCACTCTCCTCTTGTCCCCACTGAAGGTGCTGCTCCAGGACAGACACCCTGGGCTGGGGTGGGGCGTTCCCTCTGTCAGGGCACTTGCTGTCTTATGGACCCCCAGTGTCCTCGCTCTGCCTTTCCAGAGCATGGAGTGATGTTTGCGGACACATGGGAACATAATAATATATTATAATAATACACAGTGTCTGTAGGAAATACAGCACATTGAAGAACCAGACCAGGCAGACTCTGGTTCTAGAGAATTTTGGTGCCATTCAGGGGAGGTTCTTCCCCCAGAGTGTGGTTGGGCACTGACCAGGCTCCCCAGGGCACTGGGCACAGCCCCAAGGCTGCCAGAGCTCCAGCAGGGTTTGGATGATCCTCTGGGGCACAGGGTGTGACTCTTGGGGATGGGCCTGTGCAGGGCTGAGGGTTGGACTGGATGATCCTTGTGGGTCCCTTCCAGCTTGGCATATTCTGTGATTCTGTGATTGCCCAGGGAGGTTCTGCAGCCTCTGACTGGGGAGGTTCTAAGAACTCATCTGAGGGACCTGAGCTCCCATGAAAGTGAGCCCTAATCTGAGTAGGAGGCTGGACTGGAATCACAGACTGGTTTGGGTTGGAAGGGACCTTAAAGCCCATCTCATTCCAACACCCTGCCATGGGCAGGGACACCTTTCACTAGACCAGGGTGCTCAGAGCTCCATCCAGCCTGGCCTTGGATGTTCCCAGGGATGGGGCAGCCACCACCTGGAGACTGGAGATCCCAGAGCTGTCTCCCAGTGCAGGGTGTGGGACATCCCAGTGAGCAGCAGCGCTGAACCTCTCGGTGCATCTTCCCCAGCACGTGCTGTGGTACAAGGGATGTTTCAGTTCCCACTTCTTCCTGGTAAAAAAAGAAAACAGAACACCAGACAGTGGATTCCCCATCCCAAATTCCACATGGCTGACACATGAGATTGTCAGGCTTGTGCAGGAGGACCAGAGTGAAGCAGCAGGTGACTGATTTGTCAAGGCTGAAAGCAAATTCCAGCTTGACCAAAGCAATAAGAAGTGGAGAGATGATGCTAATTGCACTTAATTGTGACTTAATTGCTTTGAGCCTTAAGGCTGCAGAGTTTTTCATTCTGTTCTGTCCCTCATTTTAAATTTGGCATTTTACACATGTGTACATTCTTGGGATAATGGTTTATTTCCTACCATCAGCAGATGTTTCATGCCAGAAATCTCTGTTGGTTGGTTTTTTCTTCTTAAAGAGAGGACAATTAAAGGTATCTCAGTCAAGAGGTAGTTTTTTACACAATGCCTTTTAACCAAAATCAAGGTGAAATGGAGCCACACTTGATAACTTAATTTGGCTTAAAAACTCTCTGAGAGATTATTTAAGAGCACTTGAAATCTCAAGCATGGAAGGTGAAGCTCATGCTGATACTCACAGACACGGGATGTTTCTGATGGAATCACGTCACTGTGTGACCGGAACTGAGTGACCCAGAGTCCCTAGGTCAGAGGATTATTTAATTGCCAGTTATGAACTTGCAGATGATGCAAAGAAATTGGAGAAAAATTGCTACAATTTTTATACGAGTGCCTAAAGCTGGAGTAGTTGAATGCTATAACCTGCCTGAGGCCCTGTGGCTCCTGGATATCTGTAGCACTTGCAGGATTAGGGGGACAATGTAGTTTTTCCTCGCTGCCTGTAGAATGAAATACCAAAAACCACAAAATAAACCCAAAAAACCCCCATTGGAATTCTTTCCTGGGGGTAAATGGCTCCATCCTAACTCTGAGCTGCACTGAACCTGGATTTAGAACCTGCTGCTCATAGTCTCAGCTAAAAACACCTGAAATATGAACCACAAATTGTTGTTCATTGGGGGTTTTTTGTATTTTCTAGAAATATCCATAAGAACCTCTCCAAACCTGGACCTTAAAAAAAAAGTGTGTTGATTTTCTCAGCCAACAACACGTATGGTTTCTTCCATCCTTAACAAGCCATCCTTGGATCAAACAAGGATGAGGTTTTTGCTCAAGATTTTAAAGAAAAACAAACAGAAGAAACAGAAGTAGAAATGAAAATTAAATGTTCCCCTGCAGTGCCTGTAACAAACACAGCAGCATATGGCTGCAGAGAGATTTTATTGGAACCTGATCGTGGCATAAACAGAAATAAAACTGGAGAATACCTTATTGTCACACAAAATTCAGAAAATAAACAGAATAAGGGATACAAATGGAGAGAATCTTTAGTATTCTCATTTTAAGTGCTTGAATTTGTTGTTACTATGCAGGAAAAGCAAAAATCATGTTTGGAAAATTATTTCTCTTCTGACAGATTTCTGTTTCAAGCTCTTTTGTGCCTTTCACAATAGATTTCTAATTCAACAGTGGGAATTCATATTGTGAAACTCTGCAATGTTTAAAGGAATATAAAAAGACATTTGCAGGAAG
The DNA here is from genome assembly GCF_025592945.1 of Manacus candei. Taxonomy (NCBI): domain Eukaryota; kingdom Metazoa; phylum Chordata; class Aves; order Passeriformes; family Pipridae; genus Manacus; species Manacus candei. The sequence continues at coordinate 1,063,814 of NW_026138126.1, read as the reverse complement.
AGAAAGCTGGAAGATGAAGGAAATCTTCTAGAAATATCGGGGATTAGAATAAAAATGCCCAGGGTTAATTTAAATCAGAGAGTTTTACTTATACATGAATTTTTCCATAGTAGTGCAACTTTTATATGTTTTTTCAGGCTTAAGGTTTAGGCAATAAATTGCTGGTACACATTAAGTATCTGCCATAGGATAAATAAAATAAATGGTTTAAAAATTTCAAAGAACCTTAATAAATCTTTTAAATACAGGGGATGGGCCAAAATTAGCACAGATTTGGGCTACTTAAAACTGAGTTCCTGCTAATCTTTTATGCCAAAACCACTGGGCTCCACTTTTGTTAGAGAAAGCTGAGAGGGTGGAGGTGGCTCAGGACTACAGGAAGACTTTTGGGGCTTCCAGGGATGTCTCTTCTGCAGATGAGAGCACAAAGGATCATTAGGGATCATTAGCAAAGACCATCTCTTAGAACTCTGGGGTTTGGAGGTCAGAATGATCTTTGTGGAAGATCAAAGAGTGTCTCAGGTGATGAGGAAAGGTGGGAGAGTGACAAGTAGCTCTGTAAAAAGCTGGACAGAGGTGAAAATGGCCAAAGGTTTTTCTTCTTCCAGCTGTGGCAGCCCCTGCTCTGCTCCAAAGGCCACCAGAACTGGTGGATCCAGTCACTGGAACTTGTGGTTGGTTTGAATCAAACCCAACTAATGAATCACAGAATTCCAGAATGGTTTGGGTTGGAAGGGACCTTAAAAATCACCTTGTTCCACCCCCTGCTGTGGGCAGAGACACCTTCCACCAGCCCAGGTTGCTCCAAGCTCTGTCCAGCCTGGCCTTGGACACTTGCAGTGGTGGGGCAGCCACAGCTTCTTTGGACAACCTGTGCCAGGGCCTCCCCACCCTCACAGGGAAGGATTTCTTTCCAATCTCCTATCTAACCCTGCCCTCCGGCAGTGGGAAGCCATTTCCTCTTGTCCTGTTCCTCCAGGCTGTTGTCAAAAGTTCCTTTCCAGCTCTCCTGGAGCCCCTTCAGACACTGGAAGGAGCTTTGAGGTATCACTCGGCCTTCTCCAGGCTGAATGAAATAGTTTTTACTGCGCAGCTTTGGATTCAGCTCATTCTGTGCAGCAGCAGTTTAAATTTGGATCTGTGAATGAGCCCCACAGCACACTCAGTCAAGGTGCCGAAAAGCCTTTGTGTGAGAGCAAAGTGGGATATGAAACACAGAAACTGAAAATAACTCACTGGAGTGAGGTGTCAGAGATGTCATCACACAGCTCAGGTTGTATTTTCACAGAGTTATTGATAGAAAACTCCAGTCTCGTGGTGAATTGGGACCCTGAAGTTTCATCAAGAGAAAAATGGGAGAAAAGAGATGAAAACTGGAGTAGGAGTGGAGAGGACTTGAGCGTGGGCCAACGTGTAATCCACGTGCCTGGTCAAATCCTACTGATTTCTAGATTAAGTCTGTGCTTAATTCCAAGGTCTACTGGAACTATTAGTTGTAAAGAGATGGTGTGGCTGATATTTTGGCATCCACAACCTGAGTGTGTTTTGCCACTGATCTGGTGGGAATGCAGCTGGTTCTGGGGGAGCTGTGCCTCCCACACAGGCAGGGATGAAGGTCTGGGCAGAGGGGGAAGCCTGGAAAATGTTAATCCCAAACATCCCTTGGGACAGTGAAAGGACTCTTACCAACACTGTAGATATTAGTCCATTTGTACATCTAGTTTCTTCCCAAATTCCCTTAATATAACACTTATTTCACTGATGCTGAAGTCATTTAATCAATTAAAGAAGATTGCGGGCTTTGTCTTTTTGCATTTTCATTCCTGTGCTGACACAGTGAGCAGGACCTGCCCTTTCAGACTGTCTAGGCATAAATAATTTATATTAAATGCAAATTTTAATCAACAGAAGTGTCAAAAGTTCAGATAGTAAATTCTGCAAACTAGATGGATCCCCTCAGATTTTTAAGGTTGCTTTGGCAACCGTTTATTTTATTTTTAAGGGAGCAGTTGCAGACATGCCAAGCTTCAAATTAATAAAGACTTTGCGGCAGATTTGATTACTCTAAAATTTATTCCTCTTAGGCAGTATCTTAAAATCTTTTTTCTTGGAAAACATGAGTTCTTACAGCTTTATTTTGGCTCTGCAGGAATTCAGCTGAACCCCAGGTGGACACTGAGTTGGCAGGAGGGGTGTATTTAATGCAAGAAGTGACAGCACTTTTGTTTGGGTTGTTACCTTTGGGATGGGGGTTTTGCAACCATAAAAAATTATCAATTATAACTTATAAATTATAAGTTATGTAAATTAATTTGTATCAAATTAATTTGTATAAATTAACAACTCAGCATTAAGTTCTCCTGAACTCCTAAAGTCTGACGGGCTTTCTGGATGTTTGAGAGTAGGCTCTGCTTGACGCAGCCCGTTTCAGCCCTCTTCAGACTTCCATATTATCTGTTTTTCCATACATAAAGCTCCAGTGGTTGTTGGATAACTATGAGACAGCAGAAGGTGTCAGCCTTCCCAGGAGCTCCCTGTACAACCATTACCTGAGGCACTGCCAGGAGCACAAACTGGATCCAGTGAACGCTGCTTCCTTCGGGAAACTCATCCGCTCTGTGTTCATGGGGCTGAGGACCCGGCGCCTGGGAACCAGGTTGGTAGGAATCTACATCGAAATAAGAAAAAAAGCCTTCCTGCAACTTCTCTCAGGTGTTCTAAGAACCTACTGAGCATCATTTAGCAGGCACAGGTCATTTTGAGATCTACAGATACAACCAGCCATGATCGTGTGGGATAATAACCTTTATTTGAACTGAGGCTTCTTCTCATCCCTTTAGTATCTCATTTTCTGAGAGAACAGCTGGAGCTGTGCCAGGGGGGTTGGGATGGATCTCAGGGAAAGGTTCTTCCCCCAGAGGGTGCTGGGGCACTGCCCAGGCTCCCCAGGGCAGTGGGCACGGCCCCAAGGCTGCCAGAGCCCCAGGAGGGTTTGGACAACGCTCTGAGGGACAGGGTGGGATTGTTGGGGTGTCTGTGCAGGGCCAGGAGTTGATCTTGGTGGGTCCCTTCCAGCTCAGCATATTCTGTGATTCCGTATTGTCTGAAAAAGAGGAGGTAATTCACCCTCACAGTTGTTGCTGCCACCCAAATTCTGGTTCAGTGAAGCCGTTTCTCCCTTTGAGTCCAGTAAAGATCCTTCGTAACAGAATCTTTGATGCAGACAAGCTGTCGAAGTTGTAAATGGTTTATTTCTGAAATCCCCAAAGCATCAGGCTGAATCTTGTGAGGATTTTTTTCTTTTAAAACATCAAAGATCTGTGGGATGTTACAACAAAAGCGTAGCATGAGAAATACACACACAGATGTGTCCTTCAAGGGAGCATCCAGAGCTTCTGCACAGCTGAGTGTGCATTTTATCCCAACTTAGAATATAAAAAAATAGGTAATATACTAGAGAAAAAGTGGTTTCTCTGATTGTGTAAGATTTTATAATAAAAATTCAAGCTTAGATATTTGGGCTTCTAAAGGAGAACAAAACCAGATATGTCCAGGGCATTGCACAGCTGGAATGTGGAGGCAACAGTTGTAGGAAGAGCAGTTTGGATTTCTGTAGATGGGGTCAAGTGCAAGAGCTATGAAATAATTTCCTTAGATGAGAGAAATTCTTTCATTCCATCAAGGATTAAAGAAAAAACAAGCAAGCAAAAAACCCACTTAAAATTGCAAATGAGCAGGTTGGGAAGGAGATAGTGAACCTAAATAAGTATGGAAAGATCTGTCCACCATTATTTTCTAATTTATTATAATTTTAGATTATAAAGGCATCTTTTATTTAATTTACAGGCATTTAAAATCACTCAAGACAGGGCTGAACATGTAGTGTCTGTAAAACCCTTTTTTGCACTGACTGAACAATTGAACTGGCCCTTGAAAAGGGAAAATTCCCCCAACAAAAGAAGTTGGGACAAATAGTCCTCTCTTAAATTTCTCTAATTTCACTGGGATTGAAAAATTCCAGTTTGGTGGAAAAACTTCAACTGACACGTCTCTCTAATGTGATGGAATCGCATTCTGCTAAGGAGCATCACAGCAGCAAAGAAGAAAGAATTTCAGCCCCCTGTGCTTGCAGAAACCTTCCGGTTTTTCCAAAACCTTCAAAAATGAGCAGCTCCAAGAACAAAACCACATCAAAACTGTTGCTGTGAAAGTTGTGGCACCACAGAGACATTTTTCTTATCATAGTTTTCTGTCCAGTCAGGCTTGTTTTATCCAAGCTTAGATAAAGATGGAGGTTTGTTTTTATGGAAAAAACAAATCCTTAAACCCTAATCAAATAGCAAAGTGTCCCCTGTGGGCTCTCTGTCATTCTGTTTAATAACACTTTGTATTGTAACTTTTGCCTGCTCTTCCCCAGTTGCCATGGAACAAACCTGGCTGGGTTTAAACATGGATGTCCCTGAGTTTGGCCACACGTGGGCTTAAGTTTTCTAAGGGGTGATGGCATTTATTAGTTCATGACTTCAGCCACTGAAATTGCTGCCTGAAGCTGGGAATATTGTCAAAACAACCTAAATTGCAGGGCCACTTACAATGTCAATGTTGATACTTCCAGGGGGAACTCCAAATATCACTATTATGGGATCCGCCTAAAGCCAGAGTCTCCGCTGAACCGTCTGCAGGAGGACGCCCAGTACATGGCCATGAGGCAGCAGCCCATCCACCAGAAGCAAAGGTAAGTGCTCCCAGGGCCTTCCCAAAGAGCTCAGCAGTCCAAATCCTGGGAATTGGCTTTGCTTGGGGCAAAGGGGGAGAGTGATGAGCTTGAGTTCAAACCCAAATGTTGCTTGGAGCAGTGGGAGGGTCCAAAACCAATTCCAGTAGATGCCCCATTCCTGGAAATATTCAAGGTGAGGTTGGATGGGGCTTTGAGCAACCTGGTCTAGTTGAAGATTTTCTGGCTCACTAAATGGCCTTTAAAGGACTACATGGCCTTTAAAGGCCTGTTCCAACCCAAACTATTCTGTAATTCCATGGAATGGCATTTATCTCCCTAATCTGTTTGCCAGCACTGTAAGTGCCACCTTTCCCAGCATACCTGTAGCCAGACTGGTTCAGGATCTCAGCTATGGAGTTCTTGTGCCAAATCAGTGTAAAGGACTTGGGGGTTGTGCTGTGTTTGGGTGCATTTTGGTTTTTGTGCAGAAGTGCAAGTTAAATAGTACCATGGTTAGTCTTGTGTCTGAGCAATTTTAAAGATAAAATACAACATGCATAGGAATTTGGAATTGCCTTCTGGAAGCATGGACGCCTCTGGTTGTTGCTGGAGTGAAAAAGGAGCAGAATTTATTTCTTCAGCTCCCAAACAGAAAGTAAATGCAAAAAATGCAGAAAGTCGACTCCTAAGACAGAGTCAGCTCTGGAACCCACTCCATTCTGCTTCTCTTTTTTGTTTTTTGGTGTCACCTTGGGCATACCTCTTAACCCCTGCAATTCTGTCTTGGGGAGGCTTTTCAAAAGTTGCTGCTCATTTTCCCCCTCCCCTTGAGTCAGAGATAGAGATGCTCAGCCCTTGACACGTTGTCCTTGAGTGTCACCTGATGAACACACAGATCTATACAGCTGTGTTGTAAATAATATGTACGTGTTTGCTGGTGCCTGCGTGAATCCTAAACCATGCTCTGAATTTAGGTACAGAGCAGCCCAGAAGATGGATGGGATGGCAGAGAGTGGGTCCAACAGCAACCCCCACACCACACCGGAGCAGTCAGTGGCTGCTCAGAGTCAACACCATCAGCAGTTCATAGGTGAGGACACTCCTTTAATGATTAATTCTTCACATCTAGGATTTTTTTCTTGTCCAGGAAAACCCAATTGTATCCTAATAAATCTACAGTATTATATATTTCATATATAGTATGTATTCTAATAAGCTTTTGTAATGTCACAGTTGCAAAGTTTATTTGCTGACTCCTGTCCCCCCAGAAGGGTTTTTTCCTTCAGCCAACAGGTCTTTTGGTTCCCTCTTAGTGTGTTTTTAATTCCATCTGGTTTTATCCAAATTGCATGGAAGAGTGGAGGTTCTGCCAAGCCTTGCCAGAGGGAGAAAAGCAATTCTCTCCCTTGCAGAGGCTACAGTGCATATCCAACTGGAGATGATCCATGCAGACCTTCTCCTTGTGGGACAGACTCTCTGGCCCTGCTGGTCCTGGATCTACGTGTCTCCATCGCCTCCAGCTGAGACAGCAAATCCCAGCCAGCTCTGTGAGCTCCTGACACCTCTGCTGCCCAATTATATTTCCCATTGTACTCTGAAAATACCAGAGAGATGGTTTTCAGGCTTCAGAGAAAAATCTAATGCAAGTGTGGCAGATGAGGACAATGTTCTCTTGTTTCTTTTATTACACACAGAAAGAAAGCATTTTCCTTTCCACACCGAATAAATGGGTTGCAATTGTTTGCTTTTTTCCCAGTATAACAGCGTAAATCAGGGAAAAAATCGATTATCAGTCTCATTTTTTCTGTTTCATCCCAACTGGATCATGAAAAAGCCACCAGTGACAGCAACACCTGTATTCCAAGTGTGCCTAACCCTCAGCATCTTTCCCAATGTTCTTTTTCCGTAGATGTGACCCATGTCTTTCCTGAGTTCCCAGCCCCTGATCTAGAGAATGTCCTCTTACAAGAAGTTTTCACCTTGAACGACGTGAAAACTCTGCAGATTCTTTACAGGCGACACTGTGAGGTGATTAGTTGGGATATTATTTGGTGATTATCTGATTTATTAATCAGTGTGGGACATAATTCATGTGCTCACTCATATTCTGCTCTTAGGAAAAGCTGGAATATATAGGGAATGCTTGATTTGTGAGGAATTACAACTCAGATATTGTGCTTTATGTTATTTTTTTCACCGTGTGACCTGTTTTATGTTACATTGATTATCAAAACAATGCCATTTCCGTTATTTTTCTTGTAAATTATTTACTGTAAATGGCAGCACATGAAGTGTGTGCTGACACTGCGTTGACACGGGGCTGACAGAGCTGCTAACGAGCTGTGTTCTTTGTTGTCAGGCGACTTTGGATGTTGTAATGAACCTCCAGTTTCATTACATCGAGAAGCTCTGGCAATCCTTCTGGAGTCCAAAGGCACCACCTAGTGATGGTCCCACTGCTCTGCCTTCCAGGTACTCCCTGGCCTTCCACTGGTTCTCAGTGATCCATTTCTTGGTGATTTTTTTTCTTTTAAAGATGAATGAAGTGTTTTTCAGCTCCCTTAGGCTTTTTGAGTGCTTTGGAGAACTTGAAACTTTGGGCAATGCTCTCGGGCACAGGGTGGGATTGTTGGGGTGTCCTGTGCAGGAGCTGGACTCGATGATACTGATGGTCCCTTCCAACTCAGCATGTTCTGTGATTCTATAGAAGTGTTTAATATAATGGAAACACAGAGTTCAGACCTCTGAGGAAAGTGTCTGCTCTGATTATAGAATTATGGAATCATTAAGGTTGGAAAAGCCCTCTAAAATCATCAAATCCAACCATCAACCCAGCACTGCCATAGTCACCACTAACCATGTCCCCAAGTGCCACATCCATATGCCTTTTGATGATGACTCCACCACTGCCCTGGGCAGCCTGTTCCAAAGCTTAAGCACCCTTTCAGTGAAGAAATTTTCCCAATATCCAATCTAAACCTCCCCTGGGGCAACTTGAGGCCATTTCTGTCACAAGTCTGTACTCTTCATTTTTACTGAGGATATAAGGATTTCCCATATGGATGTTTTCTATTCAGAAGAAAAATGGTAAAACTTCAAGTAATAAGCAAAAAACCCACAAAAATCTGTAGAATATGTTCTCATCCAACCACCAAGTCTTCTTCCTTCTGAAAATACTCAGCATTTGAAGGTGTTAAACACCTTGAAAATGTTTGTGATGTCTCTCAATATCAGTTAATCTGCACCTACATTGGCTGCAAACTTTTTGTTCCCAGTGATACAGCTCAGCAGGTTTAGAGCAGAGGGAAAGGTGGGAAGGTTTTGGAAATATCTGGGACTGTAAGAAGAACTAGCTGAGCCCTTTCTTGCTGAAATGCCTGTGCTGAAGCACAGTCCCCACGTCCACGTGGACAGGAGTGTGTGAAAGGCAATGAGGCAAAAGAGGGAAGAGGTGAAGGCAGTAGATGTGGATTTGCAGGAAGACTGCCCAGAGCTGTGGCCCCATGGATGGGGAGGTGCTTGCAGAGACAAGACCCGTACAAACAATCAGACGTTTCCTTTTGAAAGATACCTGAAGGCTTTTTTGTGCTGCAAATTGGGGTTAGTAATAAAGAAGGGTGAATGCACTGAGTGCAAAGCTGCTACTCACCCAGTGTCCCTCCTCCTCCTGCAGTGAAGAAGAACCCGAAGGGACCCTCCCAAAAGACAAGCTGATCACTCTGTGCAAATATGAGCCCATCCTGAAGTGGATGAGGAGTTGTGACCACATCCTGTACCAGGCCCTGGTGGAGATCCTCATCCCTGACGTGCTCCGACCGGTGCCCAGTGAGTACCCACAGCCCCATCCCAGAGCATGACTGGTGCTGGGGAACTGGGTCTGACAAACATGGAATCATGGAATGTTTGGGTTGGAAGGGACCTTAAAGCTCATCTCATTCCACCCCTGCCATGGGCAGGGACGCCTTCCACTAGCCCAGGTTGCTCCAAGCCCCGTCCAACCTGGTCTTGGACACTTTCAGGGATGGGAGATGACTCACTTCCCACAAAGATTTCCCTGGTAAAAACTGATGTAGAGGTGTTCGTTTTGGCTAAAATGTTATGGCAACAGCAATATTCCTCCTGCAGCTTTGCTCTGTCGTGGTATTTTGTGGCCCCTGGGAATTCTCATGCCTTTTAAATTTGGTGTATTGCACATCACATCTCCTGATTTTGGCCGGGAGTCAGGTAAAACAGCATGTTACACACACATGGAAGCACAGCCGATCCTTGGGAGTTGTTTCCTTGGAGATCACATCTTTTTTTCATATGGAACCATCCTGGAAAATAGGGGTCAGCTTTTATTTGGGAGGTTAGTGATGGGATATTAAGGATTTTCTCTCTGATTTGGCTCCCCAGTGAGGTGCATTGTGTCAGTCTCCACAAAACCTCAGCTTAGACCTAGACTGGGCCTAGTCCTGGAAAGTCGAACAGTACTGGAAAGCTGTGTCCCCCTCAGGGCTATTTTCAGTCATATACTGGGACACATAAGTGCCTTTGAAGAGCAGATTTCACCATTTGGAAAGTGCTCAGAAGGACCACAAATAAGAAAAGGATAAGAGAAAATAAAAATAATGAAAAATCATAGAAACCTTGAGGTTGGAAAAGACCTCTAAGATCAGTAAGTCCAATCATCAAAGAATAAGAACAAGAATAAGAATAAAAATAAGAACAAGAATAGGAATAAGAGTTTGAGTAATAACATTAAAGAACAAGAATAATTTGAGTGTGTATCAGAACCCAGCTAATTTCCTTGATGCAAAATCAAGGTCTCAGCTAACCAGACAACAGGCTGTGCTTTCCCCAGCAGTCCTAAGCTACAAAGTGGTCCCCAAAAATGACACAGAACAGCCTTTCTAACTTTGCAGCCTTCTTTGCAGGCACACTGACACAGGCAATCAGGAATTTTGCCAAGAGTTTGGAAGGGTGGCTGATGAATGCCATGAGTGAATTCCCCCCGCAGGTCGTGCAGACCAAGGTGAGCACGGGCGCGAGATGGGCTCAGTGTATGTCTGCATGTTGCAGTTTTCCACAGGGATTGGAAATCCTTGCTGAAGTTGGGCCAGTTTGAGTCAGTTCTCAGGATTAGCACAGTGTAATGATTAATTCTGAACCAAAATCAGCAATGAGTGGGAGGGCAGGTCGGGCAATTCCTTTGTACCAGAAGCTGATGCTGCTCTGTCCACGGAGCCATTTCTGCATCTCGAAATTGCAGATGAAGCTTTGTGTGAGAAAATCATAGAATATCCTGAGTTGGAAGGGAATGCCAAGGATCATCCAGTCCAACTCCTGCCCTGCCCAGGACACCCCAACAATCCCACCCTGTCCCTCAGAGCATTGTCCAAACGCTCCTGGAGCTCTGGCAGCCTTGGGGCCGTGCCCGCTGCCCTGGGGAGCCTGTTATCCCTGCCCTGGAATGAGTCTGTCCTGGAAAGCACAGGAGGGAATGGCATTGCCAAGTTCCAGTAGGAACCAGTAGGTTCACTAGGAACACAAGGTTCCTACTCCCTTTCTCCTAAAGCCAGGGATTCTTGCAGCCTGTTCCCACCTTGCTGGTTTCTGCTGGAGACAGAGTGTGAAAACCTAATAGTTTAAAGAAAACGAATAATAGAATCAGAGAATCATTTAGGTTTGGGTCCTTCCACCTGATTCACCTGCTCTGTGATGAGCACATTTTACCTGGTGGGGCATCATGTTGCCCAGGCAACCAGGGAGACATCATGGGAGAGATGAGAGTCGTTATTCCCTAGAAACAAACCCAAACTAAGCAGCACCTAAAGAGACCCAGCTGGTTCACAAACCACACAGTGTCCTCAGCATGTTTCACAACCGTCTGAGCCAAAGGATTTACTGAGTTATTCTGAGTGCCTGGCACAAGGATTAGGTTGGAAACGACCTTTAAGATCACCAAGTCCAAGCATTAACCCAGTACTGCCAAGTCTGCCATGTCCTCAAGTGGCACATCCAGATGTGTTTTGAAGACAACCGTGAGTGGTGATCCCACCACTGCCCTGGGCAGCCTGTGGCAGTGCAGGGTGTGCCTGGAGCAGGGTTTGCCCCCCCAGCCCCACGTGCTGTGTTGCAGGTGGGGGTGGTCAGTGCCTTTGCCCAGACCCTGCGCAGATACACATCCCTGAACCACCTGGCCCAGGCCGCCCGGGCCGTGCTCCAGAACACCTCCCAGATCAACCAGATGCTCAGCGACCTCAACCGCGTTGACTTCGCCAATGTGCAGGTAACTCTGCCCCTGGGTCGTGTTCTCTAGGGCTGGGGCTCCACAGCCAGGTTGTAGGCACCACCTGATTTCGACCACCGCCTGATTTCCAGTGCTAAAAACCAACTAAATGAACAAGTTGATGGGTTTTGATGTTACTTTTCCATGTAAGTTTTCCAATCTCGCTGTGAACGGTGGAGGAGGTATGGAGGAGCTTTTGTAAATAAGAGTCATAGAATCTTATTTATTTGTTTGTAATCTTATTTGCAAATAAGAGTTGTAGAATCATTAAGGTTGGAAAAGATCTCCAAGATCAACAAGTCCAACCTTCGACCGAACCCCACCATGTCCTCAACTCATTTTTTGAACACTTCCAGGAATGGTGACTCCACCACTTCCCTGGGCAGCCTGTTCCCAGGCTTAACTGCTCCTTCCATGAAGAAAGAAGTGCTGCCAACAATAATATAGTTTAATAATAACATTATACTATGGATGGATCAGAGACAATATTCAGAGCTGGTTTGCAGCCCTTGCCTACTAGAAATGAAGCTGCATTCCTGGGCTGGGATACAACACCATGCAGGTTTGGCATGAGTAACTATCAACCCTTCTTCCCGAGCAGGAACAGGCCTCGTGGGTGTGCCAGTGTGAGGAGGGCATGGTGCAGAAGCTGGAGCAGGATTTCAAGCTCACTCTGCAGCAGCAAAGCTCTCTGGACCAGTGGGCCAGTTGGCTGGATAATGTTGTTACTCAAGTCCTGAAGCACCATGAGGGCAGTCCCAGCTTCCCCAAGGCAGCCAGGCAGTTCCTGTTGAAATGGTCCTTCTATAGGTACATCTCCTTTCTCATTTTGGAGGTATTTCTGCATCGGGCTCAGGGCATGTGAAGAGCTCCTTGAAAAGCCAAGGTCACGTTCTTTAACCGTAAAACTGTGGTTAACTGTGGCTCTGGTACGGAAGGAAGTGTTGTGTCTCCTGTGTCCTTTCAGGACAGGGATAGAATCATTAAGGTTGGAAAAGACTTCCAAGATCAAGACCAAATCCTGCCATGCCCAAATAGGACAAGATGCTCCATCAACTTATTTCTTAAAGTGATTTGATACTCTTGGGTTAGAGGCAGAAGGGAATAAAAGTTGGAAAAGACTTCCAAGACCATCAAGCCCAACCTTTGACCAAATCCCACCATGCCCAAATAGGACAGGATGCTCCATCAACTTATTTATTAAAGCAGTTTGACACTCTTGAGTTAGAGGCAGAAACAATCCCACAGGGGCAGAAATAATCCCACAGTACCTTCAGGGTCCAGAATTCAGGGTGAAGAATCAGACGTGACACAAGTGCGAAACATGACCCAAATGTTGTTTCCCGGCCATATTCCAGCTCCATGGTGATCCGGGACCTCACCCTGCGCAGCGCCGCCAGCTTTGGGTCCTTCCACCTGATCCGCCTGCTCTATGACGAGTACATGTTCTACCTAGTGGAGCATCGTGTGGCCCAGGCGACCGGGGAGACACCGATCGCCGTCATGGGAGAGGTGAGAGTCCTTCATTCCCCAGAAACAAACCCAAACTAAGCAGCACCTAAAGAATCAGAGAATCAGCCAGATTGGAAAAGACCTCTGAGATCATCGGGTCCAACCCATGACCCAACATCACCTTGTCACCCAGACCATGGCACTGATGCCACATCCAGGCTGTCCTTAAACACCTCCAGGGATGGTGACTCCACCCCCTCCGTGGGCAGCCCATTCCAATGCCCAATCACCCTTTATGTGAAGAACTTCTTCCTGATGTCCAACCTAAACCTCCCCTGGTGCAGCCTGAGGCTATGTCCTGTTGCTCTATTGCTAGAAGAGCCCCACACCCCCCCAGTTCCCCCTCCTGGCAGGGAGTTGCAGAGAGTGAGGAGGTCTCCCCTGAGCCTCCTCCTCTCCAGGCTGAGTCCCCCCAGCTCCCTCAGCCTCTCCTCACAGCATTTGTGCTCCAAACCCTTCACCAGCCTTGTTGCCCTTCTTTGGACCCACTCCAGCCCCTCCATGGCCTTCCTGAACCGAGGGGCCCAGAGCTGGACACAGCACTCGAGGTGTGGCCTCACCAGAGACACACTTGGTTCACAAACCACACAGTGTCCTCAACATGTTTCATAACCAAAGGATTTGCTGAGTTGTTTTGAGTGTCTGGCACAAGGATGGAGCTCCTGGAGCATCTTCCATGAGCTGGTGGATTGTGGAGCAGCTGGGCTTTGGAGGCCTGGAGGAGGGAGGAAAAGGATCTCCCTCTTTCTCTCCATAACCTGTGGAGAGAACCCTGACTTTGGGATTCCTGCCATCAAACACTAAGTGAAGCAAAAAGGTCCAAAAGTTCCTTTCAGTAATTGAATTTCTTCAGGCCTCTGCAAGTTCCAGTGTTACATGCACAGTCACACTCTCTGTTTTTGAGGTGAAGAAGAGAAATTATGGGTTGTTTGTGCTGTTTGTGAGGGTTTGGGTTTCTTTTTGTTCATCAGTCAGGCAGCAACTGGTGCCTGGCTTGCAGGCAAGTCCTGTTCTGCCTAGCTGGGGCCACATCCAGTTTTTCCCTCTGAAATGCAGAGTTAAAAGCCCCAGCTGAACCTGTGACAGCAATATAGAAACTACTGTGAGATTAAAACTGAGCTCATTTGCTCCTTGAAGCTCATGCTGTTTTCTTCCTTCCAGGGAGCTCATGTGGGGAGCCAGGCAAACCAAAGCCTTTCCCTTCCCCTCCCACGCTGCTGCTCCAACTGCAGCGCTCTGAGTTCCCACTATTCCCTCTGAGTTCCCACTGTTCCTTGCAAAACCTCTGCCTTTACTGATATTAAAGGAACATGAAAGACTTCCTGCAAAACCCAGCTGTGGGAGGCTTTCCTCCCTCAGTTTTTTCCTTCATTAAACCCTTGCAATATTCCTGTTCTCCAGGAGGAGGCTGATTCTTCCCAGCAAAGGAGGAGGAATTGTGTACTTCCATTTCCACTGAGCTTTCTCTGGAGCTCTCCTCAGCTTCTGCTGCTGCCCACCTTTCCATGACTTTTCAGCATTATTTTTGTAGCAATTTGGTGTTTCAGACCTTGTCATTGAGAGAGACAACACGTCTCCAGAACCACAGGTACCCTCAGCTCTCTGGTTCCAGTTGGCACCGTGGCCTCACACACCACACGCTCTCTGACATGACTGCAAAGGCTTTGCAGAGAGATGGAGTGAAGGGAGAGCAGGAGAGGGGCATTGCCCAAAAGATGCAAAAGGCTGGAGAAAAAGCGCATCCTTTGCACTCTGACATCACCTGGGAGATGGAAAAATTTCTCCCTCTGGTCTAGAGCTTGATACTCCCCTGGATTGGGGGGGAAGGGGTAGTTTAAATGGCAACAAGAGGCTTTCCCCTCCCCCCCCCCAAACATGTGGTTGGTTTTGCTTTCTGCTCTCCATCACCAGCACTGCTGATGCTCATGGTCTCTCCTGGGCACTTAAGCTCTTTGTTGGAACTGTTTGGTGACTGAGGCCATTGAGCAGGTCTGGCACTTTGGGTCTGCAAAGCCTCACTGACCTTGTAACTCCCTTTTCTTTCAGTTTGGTGACCTCACATCCCTGTCTCCAACACTGCTGGACAAAGGTACACGAGGGAAGTCCTCTGGGTCAGGGTGGGAGGGGGATCTTTGTGCTGGCTCTTCCAGCCTGCTCTGCTGGGAAAAAGCTCCCCTTCCCTCTGGTCCCCTCTCTGATGCTGAGCCATGTCCTTGCAGATGACATCAGTGAGCTGGGCTCTGAGGTGGACACAGACCGGGCCGTGGGGGAGCCACTGGTGAAGCGGGAGCGCAGCGACCCCGGCCACTCCCTGCAGGAGATCTGAGCCAGGCACACAGCTCCTCTCCAGCTGGACAAAGACATCCAGAGCCAGGTTGGATGGTCCCAAGCCTGAGCCTCCCCAGATCTGCGTTCTTAGTGCCTCTTAGTTTCTCTTCCATGTTTACTTGTGTTCGAGGATGGATCCCAGCGCCAGGGCAGGCGCTGGGATGGGGCTGGTTTGGCCACCCTCTTCCCTCCAATGTGGCTGCTGTCTGGAGGGAGAAGCTCCAGAGTCTGCTCCCAAGGGATGGAAGCCTCCGTGGTCAGCAGCAGATTGGATGTGCCTGGCTGGGAGAGCCTGTCCTCCCTCCCCAGCCAGAGTGAGACAGACAAGTGAGGCTTTCTCCTTCAGGGAAGGTGGTTTGGGTTCCTTCCTCACTTCTCAGACTTCACTGTGATACAAACTTGAACCAATCAGTGCCCGAGAGGAAGGAAAAATACCTGACGCTTCCCCTGCAGCCTTTCCAGACAAGCTGTCCTGGCTCTGGCTTTGCCAAATCACTTGCACCGCAGAGGACAGGACAGTTGGTCTCTCTTGTACCCACTCCAGGCTGCACATCCCTCTGATCCTGATGGACACAGGAGTGCTCTGGGACTACAGGACGAGCATTCCCACCTGCTCCCATGTCTCCCCAGCTTGGCATTTCACCACTGATCCCTGAATGCTCCCGGGACACCGTCAGGCCAACTCAAGATACCAAAGGACTCCAAGGAAGTGGCAGCCGGTTGCAGAGTGTGTTCACTGCCTGTGGGCAATCCTGTGACAATCCCATGGCACCCCTATCCCCCAGGGTGCCCAGGCAGAGGGGCACTGGCCCCACGTCCTGGGGTGTGTGAAATTCCCACTCCATGTCCAGCTGTAATGCTGAAGGAGGTGCAGCCGTGTCCGGAGCAGGGTGAGGGGATGTGACCACAGTGCCTTAGCATGGGCCATGTTCCTGCTTCCCCCTAGCTCCAGGAGAGCCAGCACAGCTAAGACTGATCCAACAGCTCATCTCATGTCATGAGGGGCTGTCATGGACCCAGGGGAGCTCAGCACTCTGGTGACATTTCCCCTCTCTAAATCCCTTTGCCTTTTCCCGGTGGCTCCTGTGGGGCTGAGCCAGGGGAGCTCAGTAGGGTCTCTTCTCCCTTTCCATGTCCTGTGGGGTCTGTGCTGAGGTGGATTACACTGGGATGATGTGGACTGCACTGGGGTGTTGTGGGCTACAGGGCAGAGGAGGGGGGGGGTATCATCAAGCTAAACTGCAAAAACAAGGCCCCGGGGCAAATCTTTCTGTGAATAAAGGCCGTGTCATAAGTAGCTTTTATTATTATGGTTTCTAATGATGCAGTATTTGGTGTGAGCTTTTCCAGGGGTCTCGTGTACATTTGCATAGCAGAGTATATTCTGTCCAAATCTCTTTATTTCCTCGTTCCCAGTAGTACTAAGGTAGCTGTGACACTTTAAAACACATTAGAAATGGCCAGTGAAACCAAAGTGTGTGTAGTGGCACATTTTCCCTCTGACTGTCCCGTGCTATTATCATTGTCTGTGAGCGTCTCATATGGAAATGGAGTGAAATGAGAGAAGGAGAGAAGTGAGAAAGGCAAATTTAAATGTAAATAACAACCAGAACTCCTGGAGTCAGAGTCCAGTGTTTTGGATCCTGCTGATGAGATAAGAGGGTTCAAAAAAACAGCTGAGCAACCAAGTCTTAACTCCCCTGTTCCCACTGAGGGTGGTGGGAAGTTCAGCTGGAACATTGGCTCTTTCACCAAGGGACCCCAACCTGCAAACAAGATGCTCTGGAGATCTGCAGCACCATGTGAGGAGTCTGGGGAACCACCTAAACCCCATGCACAGAATTCCAAGCCTAACCTGAATAGCAATAAACATGTATCCAATGCTCAGGCCTGTACAAGGAGTGTTGTGGTCCCATTTCTTCTGTGTTCCCTGAGAGGAGATATCAGGAGATGCTGCAGCACTTTGGAGAGATGCAAGGAGCTGCACAGTGCAGGGTATTTACAGCAGTTTTGGGCAGGGATCCTGTGTCTGCAGGAAGGCAGGATCCCCATGGAGCAGCAGCTGCTGTGTAGGGATAACTCCCCATTACACTCCCAAAGGGGAGGAGAGGCTGAGGGATCAAGCTGAGCATTGGGCCGTAGGAAGCATGTTTTAATTATGCTTCCAGACTAAGTGAAAGGATGGGAACAGCGAGACAGGGATGTGACAAGTGCTGGATCATTCCTGTTCAGATCCCTCAGGAGGGGGAAGGTTTAGCCTCAGCCTCTCACCCTTGTGCTCTTGCTTCCCCCTCCCTCTGGGTTATGCCCAGTCTTGCAGGGGTGGCTGGACCAGCCAGAGTCTCTTCCTTTGGATACTGAGCCTCAGGGCTGGAAGCAGGGGGTTATTTCCCCCAGGGGAACTGGGCAGCACCTCCCGACCCTGAGCTGCAGGTGGAGAGCAAACACAGCTCAAAATACTCCTCACAGTACACACAGCCCCCCATCCTCAGCCTACCTCTGGCTCCATCACCCCTCCAAGGTGGGCAAATCCACAGAGATTTCAACATAAGCATCCCAGGACTTTCTCTTCCATCTCTTCCCAACCAGCAGAGAATGCCAGGAGGTGGCAGGAGAAGGGGAGATGGCAGGGATTGACACCAACCCCAGAGAAATCAGAGGGGTGCAACGTTCCAGAAGCAGTTGGACATTGCCAGTCCCTATGACTCATCCCAAAAGGATGAGCTTCAAGCTGCACAGTGCAGCACAGCCCAGGGATTTATCAGGAGCAGCCCTGCATGGGGAAGCTGCAAGGCCACCAGCCTGGGAGATGCTGCTGGTCTGGTGACAGCCAGGACATCATGGAGAACTTCAACATGTACGTGCAGGCAGGATGAGCCTTGGGCTTGCCTCCTGTTTGTCCCCAAGGGAATGTGTCCCTTGACTGGGGTGGGTTTAGCTTCATGGTCTGGCACTGGCACACCTGGATTTTACCCACAGCCTTGGCTGTGCCTCACTGAGGCATCAGAGAACAGGCACCTACATCTGGAGAGCCTCTGGGACACAGGCACTTGCAAAGTGAGATGATACAAAGTTCTCCAAATGGAAACCAAAACGCATTTGAAACCAGGCGCCAGAGGCACCTTCTGTTCTTTACTTGCTATTTCTCTTTCGTTCGGACTGAAACAGCATCTTGCCTTGTGCCAGAAGAGTCCTTGGCTGGTCCATGTGGTCACAGGGCACAGAAACATCACCCAAAGCCCTGTCTGGACCCACAAGTGAGGGTCAGCTGGGCCGGGCTCCCAGCATCAACCCTGCCAGTGACACTTCCAAGTTTTCAAGCCCTGGCATCATTCCCAGCCCAGTATCACCCCCCTACCTGCCCCAGCCCCTGCTGCTCTGACCCCCCTGTTCTCATCCCCATGTGTCCTCACCCTCCCACCCTGCCCAACACGGGGCTCAAACCAGTGATGTTTCATCCCAGAGCTCCTTCCCCATTGTCCTGAAGCCCTGGGCCATCCTCCCCCCCCTCCTGCCCACACCCTGCCCACACCCTGCCCCATTCCTGGGGCTCTCCTACTCCCTCACTGGGGTGGGAGGTGTTTCTGAAGGGAGAAGGACCTTTGCCAGTCACTCTGGCAGCACTGAGAGCCAAAATCGATGTCCTGGGCTGAATCTTCCTCCCTCCACCTCCCCATGGCTGTTCCTGATCGTGCACAAGGCAGAGAAACTGAGGCAATGCCCGAGAGGCCTCGTGGCATCAATTCACTGTCCCCCTGGGTACCAGAGGGGACAGATTCTGCTGCCCCTGTTCCTGCTGCCCCTGGCCTGGCTCTACAGCCGAGGCAGGAGGAGCCTGGTTGGTCCCAGGGCTCAGCTGGGGCAGTTTAACCACAAACAGGTTTCACCTGGAGCCGATGGGTCTGGGGGCAGATCCACAACCACCCCTACAACTCATTCAGGGTGGTTATGCTTATAAACCCACAGCCTCCCCACAGCAGGGGTTCCCTCTCTCTTTCCTTTTTTTTTTTTTTAATTTTTTTTTTAAATTTTTTTTGTATTTAATTTTTTTGGCTTTGTGTTTTGGGAGCCTCAGTTTGGAGCTGGGGAGAGTTGGGATCTGCTGCCTCTGGGTATCTGGAATGTACTGCTAAGTCTTTCTACCCTTCCCAGTGCTGCCAAGCAGGTAAGGAGACAACACCCAGCTGTCTCCACTCCCCCTTCCCTGGGCTGGGCTTGGGGGCTGCAGCCCCGAGCAGGGTTCAGGTGACGGTCAGGATGTGTCCCAGCGCTGTCCTTCTCCTGTGTAATGTCCTAGATAAAGGACAATGTCATCATGCAGCTCAGGGGTGGCCTCAGGGCTCGATTCCCGGCCCAGATGCAACACTCCAGGGCCGGTGCAAGGAAATTCCTTCCTGGCACAGCACCTCTTCCCCCCGCGGAGCCGCTCACTCGCCCTGCTCAGCCAGGAGGACGCCTTGGAGAGCTTCGACGGGTACGTGGTGTTGGGATGTGCAGGGGGGGCTGAGCCCTGGTCTTTCCCTATGTTTATCCCCAAGGGAATGTGTCCCTTGGCTGGAACGTGTTTAAGTTCATGGTCTGGCTCTCCCAGCCTGGGGAGGCTTGCAGGGGACAGGCTGGTGTTGTTCCCTGTAGCCAGGGCAAAGCGGGTGGCCCTGGGTGTCCCTGGTGCCTCTACTCTCCCACCGTCGTGGCTGAGCCCTTGGGGACACTTTGCATGTCCCAAAGGCACCACCCACCTCACACCTGTGTCCCCACAGCTCTGCCAGAAGGGTCCGTGACCCGAGTGATGCTTTGGGCTCTGATCTGCTGGACCGCAGCTGCTCCCTCCCCGACCCGCAGCTGGTCCGCAGGATCGTGTCTCAGGTGGAATTCTACCTGTCCGATGAGAACCTGGCCAGGGACGCTTTCCTCCTGAAACACGTCCAGAAGAACAAGATGGGCTTTGTCAGCATCAAACTATTGACATCCTTCAAGAAGGTAGGGAACCTGGGGAGGAGTGGGAAGGGTGGAAGATGTCCAGGTGTGCTCTGCTGTCTCCAGTGGAGTGTACAGGGAGGTCCAGACTCCCCTCAGGCTGTTCCTGGCAAAGCCCCGATGATGCAGAGCGGGCTTCTCTCTCTGACTTCAATGCCCTGCAGGGAGGGTGGCTGGGGGAGCAGTGAACAGTCCCCAAACCACCCCTGGGGCTGGATTCACCCATGACTCCCCCAGGCTGCTTTAAGATCATCTCTTAAGCAAAAAACCCAGGCAAGTGCTGGTGGTGTGACATATGGGGAAGCTGAGGTTTACTGCCACAGCCCCGAGGACACTGGGGACTTCCTGCAGACCCCAAGGCCGCTCATGTGGAAGGGGGACATTGCCTTGCCGTGATTTTGTGTTGATAAGGTTGCAGCCTGCCTGGATGATGGGTTTAGGGTGGTCCCTGCCTGAGAAGATCACAGGCATGCAGCAGCCCCCTCTCTCCCCCAGGTGAAGTACCTGACACGTGACTGGCAGCTCACGCTCTATGCCCTGAAATTCTCGGAGCTGCTGGAGGTGAACAAGGAGGGCACCAAAGTGAGGCGCCGGGTGCCCATCCCTGAGGCCCTGCTGAGCATCCCCCCCAGCAAACTGCTGCTGGCCTGGGAGCTGCAGCCCCGGGAGCAGGACCCACTGCTGCTGCCACTGCTCCAGGAGAACTTCCTGGAGATCATCCTGAGGATGTTCAGCCCCTTCGGAGCCATTGCGTCCATCCGCGTCCTGCGGCCAGGCCGAAAGCTGCCCTCGGACGTGAGGAGATACTCAGCCAAGTTCCCCGAGCTGCTGAGCAGATGCTGTGCCCTGGTGGAGTACGAGAGCCTGGACAGCGCCTGTAGGGCCTTCGAGGACCTCGGTCACCGTGACAGTGACAGTGGCATCAAGGTGGTCCGGCTGTGCGGGAAGGGGAACAGGAGGAAACCTGGGGAAGAGAGGCAGGTGGTGGAGGAGCTGGTGGATCAGCCAGGCTGGAAGGTGCAGGGAGCTGCCCTGAGCCTCCCCTACAGCCACGAGGACTCCCTGCTCTGCAGCTCTCCAGGGTCAGATGATGCCTCAGGGCCGCTGTCCCTTCTTCTGAACGAGAACCCCGTGGCACCTGCCTGGCCTGGCAGCAACTTCAAGCCTGGGAATTTCAGCGCCTTCACTGGATCACTCCTCACCAGCAGCAAGGTTTTCCCTCCTCTTGGGCTGGGCTTGGGAACCAGCAGCTGCTACAGCCCCCGCAGCAGCACCAAGAGCCCCTGCAGTGGCTGGGGGGGCACCACGGGTGCCTGGGGACCCTGGAGCAGAAGCCCCTCTCCTGATATTGAACCTCCTCCAGGAAATCCCCTGACACCAAAGTGGGTGTCTAAGCCCCTCAGCCTGTGGGATGGGGTCCTTCACCTGCCCCACAGCCCCGATGACACGAAAGGCTTTGGCAGCAGCTTTGGGAGCGGAGAGCTTGTCCTCCGGCGCTGAGGCTCCTTTGCATTTGGGGTTGAGGCTTGTTATTTTCTTTCTTTTCCCTCCTTCTCTCGAGCAGAAGATTTCTCCGTGGCCCCAAGAGCTGTGGGCGCTGGCAGTGCAGCTGCTCCAGGGGACGGAAGTTTTGGGACAAGGACGATGCTCGAGGTGAGAGGCTGAGCAGCAGCAGGAGTTGTGCTGTGCTCATGCCAGTGGGACTGTTCTTGCCTGGGGCCCAGAGTTAGGATGGGGTCCAGGTTTTGGATGGGAAATGGGCAAATAAAGAGAGATGAATTTTCCAGGCACTCTCTGGCTGGTGGTGTGATTTTTTTTTTTTTTTTTTTTTTTAATTATACCTTTTTCCCCCCTTCCTGGTCTTGCTGCTGCCTGAGCTGCAGACAAGGGCAGGAGGGTCCCTGTCTGCCTCCCTTGTCATTCTTGGGGGGGGGACATTGGTGGGTAGGTGTGCTGCAGGTGGGGTCTTGGTGTGCCCAGGGCAGGTGGCACAGCTTGGCTCAACCTGAGAGGGACAGGACTGGTGGTTGTTGGTCACCTCTGCTCCTGCCCCCACCAGAGCATCCTCTGGCTGCAGCGCTCAGGTTGGACCCCACCTCAGGACTAGAAGAGTTTGGGGAGCCCCAAGGGCTGAAGGACTCAAGGGGCCCAAGGACCATGTATTGGGAGCTGCTGTGGCGGCAGGGCCACGGTTCCTTCTGCCTGGCTGAGCTCCCTGGCATCTCCCAGGATGGGGCTCACTGTGTCCTCCCTGCCCCAAGAGCTCCTCTTGGAGAGGGGAAGAGTTAGGGGGAGATGGAGTGCCCCTGACCCCCTACAGGTAGCTCTTGAGGGCTGCCTGTGCAAGTGCCTTTGGTCTGCTCCCAGAGCTGGGATGTCCTCAGGATTAGTAGATGAGTCCCACACCTGGAGTGCTGTGATGGACAGTCCTGGCTGTTCAGGAGAGGTGGGTAGGGCTGGAGAGGGGAAGGTGTCACCCTTTGTGAGGGAGAGGATTGAAACAGTCCCCACAGTTGGGGATGATGTGGTTGGGAGCCTCTGGGTGAGGATGAAAGGGGTGGAAAACGAGCACAGGCTGCAGTAGGAGATGGTGTCCATCTCCCAGCACTGAGGATTTTTCCGTAGGTAGTGAGGAGAACTCTCTGGACTGGGAGTCCTTGTCCTTACGGTGGATTTCAGTTTCCCAGCCCCCAGCTGGAAATGGCCTCCTGCTGTGGCCAGCAGGTCTGGGAAATTCCTCAAGTTTGTGGGAGAGAACTTCTTGTCTCAAGTACTCAGGGAGCCATCAGGAAAGACACTGTCCTAGATTTGCTGGTTGGGAATGGAGAAGGACTGGTAGGAGCTGGGATGGTCTTGGCCCACAGAGCTGCTGAAATGGTTAATGTGTAAGGAGAAAGAAGGACATCAGAGCTGCTTCCCAGGGCTTGGAGAGAGCAAATGTTCTGTTCCTTAGGGAGGGGTGTAGCAGATTTCCATGGAAATCTTGAAGGGGCTCCTTTGTGATCCCCAGGAGCAGGTGATTCCCTGGCAGAGCCAGGCACATCCTGTCACATGCCCTGGGTGCAGGAAGAGGGCAGTCCCATTGCCCTGATGCCCAGCTCCCTCCCCCTTGCACCACGGTGGGGCAGGACCACCCGCTGCCTGCTCCCCCCAAAACACCACTCCAGATACTTGTTTTTTTCCAAAAAATATCCTTTTTATTGGCCTCTCCCTTGGTGCTCCCACAACGTCCCTCAGCGCCTGCAGCCCAGTGGGATCTTCGGGGCCTTTGAGCTCCCACAGACTTCAGGCTTCTCCCCCTGCCAGAGAGTGGCCAGTAGAGGCCCAGCAGGGACAGGGACATGTCCCCAAGCCCCACTGTCCCCCCAGATCCCTGTCCCACCTGGTAGAGGTGGCAAACCAGTCCCAGCAGCGAGGCCTCTGCCTGTGCCTGCAGCTCATCTGTGTGCTTCTGTGGGGGGAGATGGGGCTGCTCAGGGGGGTCCCCACGGTGCCCCAGCCCTGCCTGGCACACTGGTCCCCCCACCATACCCCATTGATGACAATCCAGGGCACAAACTGGTGTGGGGGGTCGAGTGCCTCAGTCAGTTGGGCGTTTTGGTGCATCAGGGCCATCCCTGTGTCCCCCTGCACGCAGGCGGCGATACGGCCCCTGTCCAGCTCTGGGGCATAGATCTGCAGGCACTGCCAGGAGAGGGGACACACGGGGCACTCAGGGGGACAGGGATGTCCCTATAGGGCATGAGACACAGGGACATCCCCACAGCAGGGCATGAGGGACGGGGGAGGGGACATACAGCCTCCAGGTTCTTGGTGATGGAGCTGCCCGACTCCAGGCAGAAGATGATGGGGAAGTAGGTGCTGAAGTTCTTGGCCTCGTGCATCAGGCAGGCCTATGGGAACAGAGTGGGTGGTACGGGGCCACTGGACCCCCCCATGCCAGCACCATGGGAACAGGGACCATCACCTCGATCATGTTGCCCAAACACTCCTCGGGGCCGTGCTGGCACTGGAAGTCCCACTTCCCGCTGACGTTCCTCTCCTGCGAGACCAACCGGTCTGAGCGGGGCCGGTGGCACCGGGGCGAGTGCCCGCGGCACCGGCTCGGCCAGATCCTACCTGGGCATTGCCATAGGGCACCAAGGTGATGTTCAGCATCTCCGAGGGCAGCAGCAGCCAGGTGGGGAAGAGCTTCAGGACCAGGAACTCACGGCACGCTGGGCACAGGCTTTCATAGTACAGGCTCAGCTCCACCGGGGCAGCCGCGGGGCGAGGGAGGTTGGGGCAGCGGTTCTCCACCTGCGTGCGGGGAGGTTTTGGGGTGCACAGGGGGGATACAGCTGCAGACCCCCAATATTTGCAGGGGGCAAAGCTCCTGAGGTGTGGGGCAGAAGGGGGATGAGGGTGTGCAGGGCTAGAGGGAAGTGAGAGCGGCCAGGGGCCTCAGGCAGCCGCAGGATCCTGTGAGTGGCCGAAACCCAGCGCTGGGGTTTTCCACGAGAACTTCCCCAAACTGTTTCAGAGGAAAACAAATTTAGGCCAGGACACGCCTGGGTGGGGGTACAGCCCTGCACCCACTGCCGGGTGGTGGCTGCAGCCCCGCGGGGCTCACAGGGCACTGCCAGAGCCACCGTCACACAGTTGTCACCGCCTGGGGCTGTTCGCGGCAGGAACAAGCTGAAAAGCCGTTTTATGCTTAAAAAGTAGAAGTGCCGGAGGCGGACAGGGAGGGTCCAGGGTCAGGGTCCGGCTGGAGCACAGCAATTCCCCAGGGATGCCGGTGTGGCACGGGAGCTCTGAGTATCCCCGCGCTGTGCCCACCTGTGCCACAGCAGCGCTCGGAGCCGCCACTGGCTCCAGGTACCGTGGCCAGGTGATGCCCCAACCCCGTCCTCATCCCGGCCGCCGGGCAGGCAGGACACGTCCCCACGTGTGGGATGACCCTCCCCTGCGTGGGGCAGCCCTGACACCCGCGGCTCTGACCTGGCAGGCGACGGCGATCTCCGGCGAGCTGCACCAGAGGTGGGCAGGGCGGTCACAGCCGGGGGCCACCCCGAGCCCCGGGGCCACCAGGGCCACCAGGGCCACGAGCGCCAGGGCAGGCAGCGGCACCATGGGGGCCATGGGGACGCCGGGGTGACGCGGAAGCGAGCCCGTCCCAGCAAGGACTTTTAAAGCTCGGCTGCGCCCGCCTCCCTGCGCCCTTCCTGCCCTTCCCGCCTCTGCGGTGACGCTGCCGCCTCACGTGGGGCTCCGGCCACCCCGTCCCTGCTGTCCCCCCGGGGCTGAGCTGGAGCTCCGGGGTCACAGCCCCGCCAGCCGCTGCTGCTTCCCCGCGGGCTGCGACGCGTCTGGGGCTGAAACCCGACCTGGGGCAGCCCACGCCTGGTGTTTCCCGAGCAGGGAAGGGGCTGGATCCCTGCCGAGCCCCCGCGCAGCCCCCCCGGGGCGGTGCTGGTGCTGGAGCCCCCCGGGGGTGGCAGCTCCGGGTACAGGAAGGGGGTGCTGCCCAAGCCATCCCCTGAGCCCAGCTCCGGGGCTGAGTGCGGAGGAACCTCGCATTTCCCCGCTGTTTAGAGACGCCTTTTCCGGCCGTTTCTCGCCCCTTGGCGAGCCCAGGGCTGGTCCTCACGTGCGCCGGCCCTGCAAAACCGGGGAGGAGAGTCCTGGCACCACTCGCAGGATGGGTCATATCCTGCACCCAGCCCAGGAACTGCCGCCCTCACGCCCCCGCTCCCCACGTAACACCCTCCCCCAGCAATCCAGCAGCCGGGTCATTAACAATGTTTATTTCTTTCCTCTTTTTTGTTCCTTTTTTTTTTGTCGTTTTCGTGGGTTTTTTCAAAGTACCGTACAAAAAAAAAAAAATCCTATTACAGTAACAAATACTGGATTTACATTAGTAAACATCAACGGAAAGAGCAGAGAGCACTACTGCTGGTAACGGACAGCTCGGGGGGGCAGGTTATTCGTTATTGCATACGCCTAAGAAACTAAAACCTCACGCAGCCACCACGTCCTCTCTGAGCACAAACCTGCACCAGCACCCCTTGGGGGGGTTACACGAGGGATCATGGAGCCCCCCCGAGCAGGGACACGGAGGGACAAGTCCCAAACTGTCCCCGGGGAGCAGGAACAGCCACGTTGCACCCATGGCACGGCTCGGTTGGAGGACGTGGGGGGTCACAAGCACCAAAGCACAGCCCAGCGCTTCGAAACGCGGCGCCAGCGGGTTCAGAACGAGCGAAAGCAGCAAAGGACAAATCACAGCGAGCTTATGCCGGGGGAGCAGCGCTGCAGGAGCTCGGGGGCTGGGCTCCCACCCCGGGGAGAGCGGGGAAAAAGCTGCGTTTCAGGGAGCCGAGTGAAGCACCGTCAGGGAAAGGCAGCCCTGGGGAAGGGCATCTTCCACCTCGTCGTACACAGGACGCGCGAGCAGAGCCCTGTCGGGGACAGGCCACCAAGTGGGCAGGAATGGCAGTGCTGGAAGGTGCAGAGGGGGCACCATGACACCACACCCCCCCTGCTCCTGGGGAGGAAGGGACTGCGGCTGTGCAGCAGAAAGGGACAGCACGGGGAGAACTGCAGAAATTCAGCCCAAAGGATACAAAAACAGGGTAAATTTCCCTGGGCAGCAGAGCCGGGCGAGCAGCAAGCGAAGTGTTGACAGGTGACAGCTTGAAGCTGAGACTCTTCCAGATGCTCAGCAAGTCCTGGCATGAGCTGGGAGCAACTCCCCTTGGCAGGACTGGCCCTGAGCTCACCTTGTGGGGTGGTGGGGGAACGTGGAGTCCATGGGGTGAGAGGCTGAGGATCCCATCACCTGCAGCCCATCCCGTGGTACAGGGACATGATGGAAGTGCAGGGACAAGCACAGGACCAGCACAGAGTCCCCAGGCTGAAAATGTGCCACGGTGACCAGTGTGGGAGACTGACAGAGCTTTGGGGTGTTGGTGCAGCCCACCCAGCCATTCCACAGACTCCAGTAGGTCACTGGAGAGCACTATGAGGATGGAGCCTTCCTGCCCCGTTCCCCCACGCTCTCATCTCTCACGCGCCCGAGCCCAAAGAATTCCCTTAATTATCCCTGGTAGCATTTCCCAAGTGATCTCTCAAGCCAGCCACTGCACCCACAGCTCCCCTGACCTGTCACCTGCACCACAGCATCAAACACCAACAAACCAGACCCAAAAGCCAGGGCCCAGAGAGGACATGCAGAGCAGGGAACAGGGGTTGTACAATCGAGCACAGGAGAACTGCCACAAGCAATGGGAAGAGGACGATTGCGCCAGCAATCCCAGCTCCAAAAGGATCTGGGGACCAGCCCAGGGCAAGGCGACCAGCAGAGCTGGCCGGGGAAGGAGAGACAGCATGGTCCCCAATGCAGGTGGCACATCAAGGACAGGCTGCAGGCAGAGCACAAGCACACAGCACTCCGTGAAGCCAGCAGAGCCCGAGCTGCCACAGGAAACAGAAGCAGCAAAACCCCATCCCTGGGATGCAGCCTCCAAAAGGGAACGAGCCTCTCCCGCAAATCAAGACCAAGAATGCTTTCCTCAAGCCAAGCAGATGAGAGAACCCAGGGAATCAAATGCCACCACAGCCTCAACTCTCAGCTCAGCTTTTAAAGCTCTTCCAGAGCCACCTTGGCTGCCCTCGGGCCCTCTGAACTCTGACACAATGCCCTGCCCACAGTGGGAAGCCCTGCCCCGGACCCCATACAGTACCCATGATTCTAAGTGCTTTGCATACGTAGTTCACCATCATGCAGATACATTTCAGCATGCCCTGGGCCCAGCAGATCTGTCCTCCTGCAGCAGAGAGGTCCTTCATTCCATGTAGGGCTCGTAGTGTGCGCTGGACTCCAGCCCTCTCCTGCTTGAGCTCCAGGGCCCAGGGCAGCCTGGCAGCTGCTGCCCACGCTGGGGGTGGCAGTGGGGGCTCAGCAAACGCCAACACCAGGGAAGCTCACAAAAAGAACCATATTTACAGAGCTATAGTCCAGCTTCAAACAGGTTACGTGTGCAGAGAGTCACTGAGGCCAGCCGGGAACGAGCTGCGCATCCCACAGATCCTGCCAGGAAAAACACGGGTACCAACACGGATTTCACAGCTTCACTGGCACAACTAAAGCAAGAGATCCATCACTAACTGGATCCTCCCTGCCGGGGCAGCAACAGTCCAGAGGTGGTTATGACACTAGGGAATGATGGTGAGGTGGGGAAACCTCAGCCGGGGAGCCCCACGGAGGGTGAGGTTTCTCCTTCCTAAATGAGTCTCTGCATGCAAGAGCAGCAGCCCTCGTACCAGACACCATCACAGCCTGCCAGACCACCAAGGGAAGCGAGACTGAAGGATGCATATGCTGCTCCTCTGCCTCCTCCAGCATCCAGAAAGGGAGCCCCTCGGTCCCAGCTGGAGTGCTCCGAGAAAATTGGGAACCAAGCTCTACAGTGATGCATAGCGGGGCGACCTGCCAGCAAGAAGGGGATCTGACCTGCTTATCAGGGAAGGGGAGGGGGCTATGCTCGCCCCCAGCAATTTAATCACGACTGGATCCCACCTCCTAGAGGCTGGAGCCCGCTGGGAATCAACAGCCCAGCCTTTCTGTCCCATCAGCCAACACGGGTTTCAGCTACTGACCAAGAGGGACATCAGGAACAGTCACAGACATCTCAGAGGCTCTGAAGGAGCAGGAGCACAGAGACTCAACTATACAGGGTGCAAGAGTCCAGAGCCAGAAAGCAGCGCCCTGGGGAGAAGCTGAAGGCAGCTGTTGTGTTGTGCATGGGCTGCTCATCTGGCTGGTGGCTGGGAAAGGACCGGGTGAGCCAGCGTGACATTCAGGGAGTCATTGTGCTGCACCAGGGACGTGTGCTTGTAGTGCAAAACCAGGTCCTTGAGGGAGGCATAGAGGTTGTAGGGTTCAGCGAACCCATAGCCCGTCGCTGTCTTGTAGATCACGCAGTGCTTGGTGTCACCGTCCACCCTGTCAGGGAGACAAAGAGCCTGGGTCAGCAGTGGGACAGGGACAGCAGGGCATGAGCAGGGGCCACCAAAGCAGCCCAGAGATACACCTGGCCCCGGCAGGAGGAGCCAAGGCAGAGGGGAGACTTTGGGAAAGCCCAGCTGACACCTCCAGCATCTGGCGAGGGAAGGGTGGAACCGTGTGGGAACACAGCCCTCACCAGCCCCATTCCACATCTGCACAGGGATACTCACACCACAGAGCAGGCGTAGCATCCCTTCTGGCTGCTTTCACGGATCAGGAAGGTGCCATCCCTCTTGCCACACAGCATCTCCTCTGCCTGCACGCGGTTGATCTTCCCCACGTACCACGTTCGCTCCTCGTGGTGGGGCAGCTCCTCCTCGTCGTCCATCATGGAGTACTGGCTGCAATGGATCACAGGCAGGGTCAGACTCCCTCAGTTTGGGCACCCAGATCTCCCACACACTGCTGCTGCCACCACCCATTCCGGCAGGGAAGACTCCTCAGCTCTCATGCAGGGAGCTGGGAGGTGCCCACGGCCTCAGTGCAGGCAGAACCTGCACTCCCACACGAGCAGGGACAGGGACACTCACTCCTCCGTCTCGTTCTTGATGCCCAGCCACTCATTGATCTTCTTCTGTCGGGCACCCTTCTGCGTGAGCCATCTGGGGGAGGAAAGGCAGAGCTCAGCCCAGGCCAGGGCTCCAGGGCACGGCCATCACCAGAGGGCAGCAGCCGCCCCTCTAAGGGCCCGCCGAGCCCCGTGGCTGTGCTGCAGAGTTCACTCCCGCACCAAACAGGCTCTGAGCTGGTCCAACGAGCCCCAAAGCCCTCGAAGGCCAGCTGGATTGCTCCCGGGCCGTGCTGGAGGGGAGCTACGTACACCAAGTACTGGTCCCGCAGTTTGCGCAGCTGCATGAGGTCTGGCTTGAGGCTGTTCATGCGCTTGTCGATCTCCCGGTTCTCCGAGGCTTGCTTCTTCAGGTCCTGCTCCAGCTTCATCTTGCTGTCGTGGATCTCTGTGATGCGAGACTTGAGCTTCTCCGAGTTCATGAGGATCCTGGGAGAAAGAGGGGGGCTGTAAGCCGGAGTGGGGGAGGCAGAGGAGGCTGCTTGCCAGCTCCAGCCCACAGCACACTGCTGAGAGACAAGGATTGTGCATGCCTCGGCTCTGTGCTGGGCCAGGAGGATCCTTCCAGCTCCTGGAGCCCTTCCCCAGGCAGGGCAGGTCTCCATCTCCCCATCCTCACCGTTGCACCTCCTTCTCGTTGCCCTCCCGCCGGAAGCGCTCTATGTACTCCTTGCTGCACTTCTCCTGGGTCTGACACTGCTCCTCAAAGATCTTGATCGTCTCATTGAAGGCCTCGATTGCCGTCCTCTTCATCTGCAGCTCCTGGGGAGAAGGGAGGGGAAAGCTGAGGAACATTTCTGCCCATTCTCATCCTCTTTTCCTCCCTCCCCAAAGCAGCACTGTCCTTGCTGCAGCTAAAATAACCCCCACTTCAAACCCATCCTCTGGGGAGCCCTCTCAAGTCCAGTAGCAGACAAAGAGGGCAGCGGGTCCCCAATCTCTGCCCTCCCATCTGCACAGCATGGCAGCTACCAGCACTCAAGGGGTGCGAGGGCAGTCCCTGGGGAAGGCAGTGCCCACGTACCTGGGAAGTGCGTGTGTACTCCTCATACAGCAGGTCGTACTCCCAGCTCTTGTCCTGGTACTGCTGATGATACACCTTCAGCTGCTCCCCAACGGCTTCCACACTGTCCTCCTTCACCAGCTGGTCCTGCCATAGGCACAGCCTCACTCAGGACCTGCTCCAGCTGGTCCCATGAAACCCCACCAGCCCTGCACGTCTGTCACCCCACAATGCAACGTCCCGGCCTGGGCGGAATGGGTGGGACATTGTCATCTCCCAGAGGAGCAGGGATGGAGGAGCAAGTGCCACTGGTTCAGGCTGTGTTGGCCATCGTGCACCTGAGGCCCAGGGCTCACCTGCTGGTACTTGGAGATGGGGTAGAGCAGCCTGGTGTCCAGCTTGGCGTTGTACTGGGCGAGCGATTCGTGCCGGTAGTGGGTGATAAGCTCCACCACGGAGCCAAAAGTCAAGGGCTCTGAGAAGCCATACTTCCCTTCCCGGTGGAAGATCTTGATCAGCTTGTTATTGCCTCCCTTCCTGTAGTGGGGAGGGGAGAGGAGAGGGCACTTACCACCACCCCAGCACCCTACAGCAGGTACTCTTGGCATCCCAGCAGCTGGAAGCACAGGAACTCAGACCCACAGCTGCATCCCAGAGTGGCAGAGGATCTCAGTGCCCTACCTGAGCGTGAGTGTGTATTCCCCCTGGATCTTGCTGGAAGCATCACGCACCAAGAAAGTCCCATCCGGTGTGTCCCGTAGCTTCTCGTTCACCTCCTCCCTGCAAGGAACAGGATTGTCACGGCCTGTGACAGGCTCCCCTAAATGCCTCGATGGACAGGGCACCCCAGGCACGAGCTGCCAGTCACCCCCTTACCTAGAAATGTCCCCCCAGTACCACTCAGCATCCTGCAAGGGTGCGCTGTTCCCGTTGGCCAGGCTGGCTGCGCTGGGCTTTGGCTTCGGTGGTTTGGGAGGCAAGGCTGCAAGAGAAGGAAGGTTGAAACTGGGTGAGCCCAAATCCTAGCTCCCCACAGGCAATCCCTTGGAGTGCTGAGTCCCCCTCCCTGCAGTGACTGGCCTGGAAAGCCCCCTTGGCTGCCATGCTACCAGGAGCTACTCCAGGCACATCTGTACCTTGGGCCAGCCTCCAGGCACAGCTGGGCTACCGAAACACCCTCAGCAACCCATTCGTGGGGGCAGAGACTCCACACCCACAGAGCATAAACACCAGCGCCTCGGGCCACAAGGAAGGGGCATCTCAGTACCTGGAGGCAACTGTTCCGGCTCCAGCTCCTTCGTCTGCAGGAGCGTCTCCAAAAACAGCACGGAGAAGTCAGGGCTCAGCTCTGGGCTGCAAGGAGAGAGCAGACAAGTTAAGAACAGCAGTTGTGGGGGAGAACAGCAGTGGCACTGCTCCTGTGAGCCCTGGGCAAAGGGGCAGCTGGGGTCAGCTGGTTCACCCCAGCTGCCAGATCCCAGGCTGACACAAAAGCACGGGCTCTGTCCTGGCTTTGAGTCCCACCCCTGTGTGCTGTCAGCAGTTTAATCCCACAGGCAGGGGCTGCAGGCAGACCTGCTGTTCCAGGCTGGACTCCTCGTCCTGGCAGGCAGTGGCCAGTGCTGGGAACACTGCTGGAACCAAGGGCCTCACGTACCTGGCGCCAGGCAGCCGCAGGAGCAGGGGGCCGAAGATCTCTCCCAGGGCCCGAGGGTGGAGGCCATTGCTCTCGGCCCGCTGCGATACCTTCCCCAGATGCCGGAGCAGGAACTGCAGGGTGAGTGTGTTCTGGAGCGGTACCGCAGGCGACTCCAGGGCCAGCAGCAGCTGCTTCCGGCAATTCTCTGGCTGGGGGATCTCTGGGCAGAGAACAAGACACGATGGAAGAGCTGGGATAGCCAGCACTGCTCTCTGCTCCAGTGCGTCACAGCGTGGGAGCGCTGTCAGCAGCGGGGGCCATGTGCCAGGCTCATAGGGACAGGGCTTATTTTAATCCCCCAAATTTTAATCCATCCCATTCCCAAGGCAGACAGGGAAGGCCCTTACCCTGCAGGATGCGAAGGATGTCTCCATGCACGGACACAGGCACCACGGGGGAGGGCAGGTCCTGCAGGTAACCCCGCAGCACCTCACCCAGGGAGTGCACGTCCAAGGGCTCCAGGTCACCCAGGGTCCAATCTGCCAGGGCACAGATTTCCCATGGGTGGTGGGCACAGCACTGGACACCCAGCCAGCAGCTTCAGTGCTATCAGCATCCATCCTGAGACCATCCCACACCTCCCAGCCAGCTACCACGGGACACAGCACCACGAGGGAGCTCAGGCAGCCCTCAGGCAGCCCATGTGACAGAGGATTCCTGGAAGTTCCCTGTACACCCCAGAAACAAGCTGGCTCTGGGAACCCCAGCAGTTCCCCTTGGGAAAGGGCAGAGGTCATTTTGGGTGCCCACACAGGAATCTTGCCACAAGAATCCTGGGCATGCAAGGCTTGGGAGAGAATTTTGCTCCCCACTGTTGGCAGAGCCAAGCAAAGACTGAGCAGCCACACACTGAACCCAATGGGGATAACATCTTCCTCGAACGCAGGGTGCAGGATTTTGGGAAGCACATAAAGCCTGTCCCAAGAGCAGCACAGCCAGGGTTGACAGCACTGTGTGGTTGGGGTTTGCAGGAATGTCTGTGGAAGGGGATATGCCAATGTGGTGCTGGATGAGGCCCAAGCCAAGAGGCAGAGAGCTCTGAAGGCTCCCCGGCAAAGACATCATCTCTGGCACCACAGAGCCACCAAGCTATGAAAGATCCTCCTCTGGTTATTAGTGATGTGACAGAGCCAGAGAAGCCTCTGCCAGTTCATCAGCAGAGCACCCAAAGAGAGCAGGAGGCAAGCACAGGGGTTCATTTGTTTGCCTGTGAGTCTCCAAGCCGGCACCACATCTCTTTGCTCCAGCCCATGGAGGGTGTCAGGAATCCCCCCTCTCCCATCCCTTCCACACGAGGCAGGGACGTGTTGGGACGGGGACAGCCCAGCCCCACAGGCAGCGTGCCAGGAGTCAGGAACTGCCGAGGACAGGCAGCCTGGCCTGGATTGCATTACTGCTGGCGCTGTCACATCCACTAATCTCCTCCATCTGAGCTGATTCGCCTCCACCGCGCAGAGCTGGTTCTTACCGGTTCTCAGCGCCTGCCTCAGTTCGGAGCCAGATGTCCTGTACAACATCTCGCTGTCTAACCCTGGAAGGGGGACACTGCTGTCAGCTCCCAGTGCCAGCCAGGCAATGGCTGTGGCACAGCCATCCACGCCTGGATGGTGTCCAAGCCAACTCCCTGCAGATGCTGCTGCAGCCCCCTTGGTCCCCAGGACACCCAGTTCAGTGGTCCCCTTTCTCCACCTTTCTTCCCCTTTCTGGCACAGATCCAGGCTGGAAGCACTTCCCAAACCCCAGCATCCATCCATGGCGTGTAGGTGCTCAGACCCAGCACCCTCACCCCAGGCCTCTGTGCAGGATGGCACAGTGGGGTCAAGCCATGCACTGGGCAACAGCAGATCAATCCAGGGAGGAGTGTGAGGGCAGCTGAGTCCTGTGCGTCCCACAGAGCTCAGCCTCCCCCTCTGCCCTCACTGTGGGATTCTGGGATATATCAGTCTCCCCCTCTGCCCTCACTGCGGGATTTTGGGATCTACGAGCCTTCCCCAGTGCTCAGCATTACCCCTTACCTTTCTTCTCAATAGCTTCCAGCAGCTTCACCAGGAGCGGCGGAGCAATCTCGGGAGGGCTGAACTGCTCCTGCAAGTCCAGGAGAGGAGACCCTGTGGGAGAGGGAGGGACAGAAGGGCTCACTGCCAGCTCAGCCACCAGCAGCAGAGCAGGGCACAACCAACACAGCTTCCAACAGGAGCCAGGAAAGCTGTGGCCCAGGCAAACGCAGCACAGAGGCTGCAAGGAACCTGTAAGCTGGCCCAGAAACCAGCACAGCACTTGTTGAGCCCAGCTTTGCTCCAACCCCTAATTGGGTGTGCACAAGAGATCCTACTTCTCTCTGCAGAGGCTTGGAGACCCCCAGCCCCCAGGCAGGCAGCGCAGGGGTTACCAGGGCTCCTGGAGCTCAGGTTGGGCTGGGTCCCTGCCCAGCACAGGGGCTGTGCAGGGCTGGCAGTGGAGCAGGCCCAGGGAGCTCGCTCGCCGTGGTGAGCTGTGATTAATCCAGAGATTCAGACAGAACGCCATGTCAGCAAATTCCTGCCTTTGATTGCTCGTTTAACATGGAAACCGGCCCTGTGTCTCCCCCTCCCCGTGAGCCCACAGCCTCCTGCAGGCTGCTACAGGGTACAGACAGACAGATAGCCTGCAGCACAGAACTAGGGTCCCCCCCATTCGCGGGGGATCCTTAGCCCCTTGGCGAGTGGTATTTCACTGCCACTTCCAGCAGATCTTGAGATTCTGGCTCCAGGCACCCCCTCCCCCTGTGCATGCCGGGGCAGGAGCACGCAGGCCTGGCCAGGCTGCTGCCAGCAGGAGGTTTGCCGAGGGATGAGCGGTGCCATCCTGGTTCCAACTGAGCACCAGTCGGTGCAGGAGGCTCCTCCGGGTTGGTCCACAGCACCAGGCAGCCCTTGGGCAGCCCACAGTGGGTGAGGACACCCAGCACACTCCACTCTGCAGAGGCAGAGCCAAAAGGTTGCGAAACAGCTCCGTTGTCATGGATCTGACCTGAACTCGCCTGGTGTGGTCTCACCACGAGGCGCAGCAAGCTGAGACTCCACACCCGGCTGAGCCTCCTGCACCCACAGCCTCGTGGGGAGACAGAGCACCCACGGATAGGGAAGCACATGGGGTGGGCACCCAGCAGCTCTGCTGGAGGGTGGCAGGGAGGGGGCCAATCTCCCACCAGAACGAGCCCCTGGGCACAGGAAGGGGCCCAGTGTGGTGCTGGTCAGGGTGGGGAAGCAGCAGGCAAGCTGCCAGGCTGGCAGCTCCCAGTCTGACCCTTGGGAAGGGCTGAAGGGAGAGTAAATGCTGGTGCTGCCCACGTGGCCCGGCTGGGAATGCGCTGCTTCAGCAGGGAGCAGCTTGTCCTTTTTTTATCAGGCAGCCTGTGCCGGAGCCAGCAGCGACTCCTGAGCCTGCCGGGCCTCCGGGTTGGGCTGCCATGAACAAGGCTGCTCTCAGCACTGCTCCCAGCTCGGCCCGGGCAGCTGCGGAAATATTTCCGAGCCGCATTTTCCGCCCATGTTCTCTGCGGAAGGCAAACACCAGCAGCTCGTAAATCCACTGGCACAATGTGCTGGCTCTCGCTGTTCAGCAGGGCCAGCCCAGCTCCCGAGGGCTGCGTGACAGAGTGTGGTGCTGGCCCTGCTCCTCCAGTGACACTGCGGGGTTCAGGGAGCCCGGCCAGCCGGGGCAGGACCCGGGAAGCATGGCATGAGCTCCGTGGGGCAGCCAGGAGACAGCTCTGCCTCTCCCAAAATGCAGCCTGTGAAGAAACAACACAGGCTTGGCTCAAATGCAGTTTCTCCGATGCAAAAATGCGTCTCCCCAGCAGAACACTGAATACAGAAATACAGACTATTCTGAGTTGGAAGGGACCCACAAGGATTGTCGAGTCCAGCTCTTAAGTGAACGGCCCATATCAACACACAGGTTGAGTGTAACATGGTCCTGGGTGTCTGAAGTGCCACCCTGCAGGCCCTGGCTGTGCCCAGAGAGGAGGCTGGCTATGGGGATGCACCCACAGGGGAGAGGGACAGGGCCGGCACCCTCCTCATGTGCCCTGGTACCCCATCCTCCCTCCCCACAGACAGGCTGGCTTTTATTTTCCTTTCCAACTGTACCTTTTCTATGTGTCAGGAGTTTTGGAACATATCGTGTTCCACACCCCAGAGATTATACCAGCAGCTCTGACCACCCAGACACACCTCCACCAAGCCCTCCTTGAGAAGAGGAGGAGAGAGCCGACAGTGACAGCCCCTGAAGGAGCGTGGGGCTGGACACAGGCAAGGCCGGCACATCCAGCACAGAGCCTATCCCAGGCTTCCAAGAGGAGTTGCTTTCTTGGAAAGGCAGGTTGTGAGTGGAATGACTCAGATCAGGGCTCTCCCTGACAACCCAAACGCTCACACGGCCCAGCACCATTCCCACCCTCCAGAGATGTTTCCTGGGGCCACCCCTCTGGCTCTGGCAGCAGGAGCAAGTGAGGTAGCTGCAGGCAGTTGCACCAGCCCCACCACCCTGGTTTTGTAAGACCCCAGAGGTGTTTCACACAGCTAGAAGCATGTGATGGATAGTTGTGACTCCCAGGCAAAGAGAGACGGGGGGATGCAGGACTGAGAACATGCCGTGACACCCACCAGCTCCTGCTGCTGCCCCCAGTCCTCCTGTGTGCACCTGCACAAGATCTTCTGCAAGGCACGGGAAGGCAAAGTGTGGCTGTCACTCCTCATTTGGAAGGGACCTTAAAGTCCATCTTGTTCCACCCCCTGCCATGGGCAGGGACACCTTCCATTATCCCAGGTTGTTCCAAGCCCTGTTCAACCCAGCTGTGGACACTTCCAGGGATGAGGCAGCCACAGCTTCTCTGGGCAACCTCTGCCACCCTCAGAGTCGTTCAAGAACTTCTTCCTAACTTCTAATCTAAATCTCTCCTCTTATAATTTAAAACCTCCCTTTTGTCCTATCAGTATCTGCCTGTATAAGAAGTCTCTCTTCTTCTTTTTTCCTTTTAAGTACTGGAAGGCCACAATAAGGTTTCTCCAGAGCCTTCTCTTCTGCAGGTTGAACACTCCCAGCTCTCCCAGCCTGTCTCCATGGCAGAGGTGCTCCAGCCCTCAGAGCATCTTCATGGCCTCCTCTGGACTAACTCCAACAGGGCCACATCTCTCCTGTGCTGAGGACCCCAGACCTGGAGGGAGTAATCCAGGTGGAGTCTCACAAGGGTAGAGTAGATGAGGGGAACCCAGGGGCCGCTGAACCCCTGCCATGGGGTTTATGTGCCTGGGAAGAAAAAAACACAGGCAAAGGGCAGGCAGCTGCCACAGCTCCACAAGCAGGGCTGAGGTACATTGGCCCTCCTGGACCAGATCCGTGCCAAGCCCAGTGCCAGCTGGGAGGCAGCTGCAGGTGCAGGACAGCCCATGCCCAGCCCCAGGGTGGCTGCCCAGCCCCAGAGAGGGCCCTGCGACCCGCGGGGAGGGCTGGCTGCCAGGCAGACAAGCAATTAGCTCCAGTTCTCAGAAGTGCTCTTTTAGACCCTGACTTTTCTCCTCTTGCCCAGAGACAAGTAATTGTGTCTCTCAGCAGGGCTGAGCAGCTCTTGGCAGGGAGCACTGCCCCAGGCGCTGCAGAGGCGGGGAGCTGGTGGCTGGGAGAGGTCAGGGCTTCTCCTGAAGGGAGGGAGCAGGGCAGAACTGAGTAGAGCAGGGACCAAGGGCCACAGGGATCCAGGGCAGTTGCAGGACAGAGAGGGAGAAGGATCTTGCAGAGGTATGAGCAGGACAAGGTTCGCTCCAAGAAGCTCTGCTGAGCAAGTTGAGGAGGAACAACATGCTTTTCTCTGGGCTAGGACTGAGCCTGAGCCCACAACCTCCAGGCAACTCAACTGTGCAGCTGCTGAGCCAATGCTGTCCTGCAAAGCCACTCACACACTCTCCTCTGTCACACATCAGGAATGGAGTTGTCCTGGAGCCAACACAGCACACAGCAGGGCTTACCTTGCTCCACAGCCTCCGGCAGCCGGCAGCCGCTGGCCCCAGGCGTGGCAGGCAAGGGTCTCTGCACTCGGGGTCGGTGAGAAGGGACCGAGATCTTCACCGGCCCCACATACTCCACGTAGGTGCCAGGGAAGTCCCCCTTCTGCTTGGTCCGCTCGTTGACACCCAGGATCCACCCGATCTGGTTGGGGGTCTGCTCATCCCCATCTTTGAAACCCAGGGACTGCAGGGCCCCCTTGCTGACGACCAGGATGTCCCCGGGCAGCAGGTCGATATCCTCCTCGCGCTCCTTGCGGTAGGGGTAGAGCGCGCGGTACTGGAAGCCGTCGGTGCTGCCCATCCTCTCTGCCGGGGGGAGAGGAGAAAGGCTCTGAACAGTCAGACAGCACGTTCCAGGCAGGAGAGGAGGGTCCTCAGAGGCAGCTCTCCCCCATCAGCACTCTGAATGTCTCTGTGTGAAACAGCACCCCAGGAGCCTAGTCCGGGTGCTCCGGAGCTCTTTAGGTGCAGCCCCTTTTCCTGAGCTTGAAACCACGATTCAGCCAAATTATGGAGCAAAGGGAGAAGGAGACAAACATAATCCAGCACTGGTGAGCGGGCATGCAGCAAGGAAACCCGAGGTCAGGGTCTGTTTCACCAAAAAAGAAGTGGGTTTCTTGGAGTCTGGGAGGCTTCCAGTCCAGAACAGTGTGTCGTGCTACGTCCCCTTTCCCAGTGCCTGCAAAGAGAAGAAGACTTGTCACTGCACAGCCAGGCACCCCACACCCTCCTGATACACCAACATTCAAACTAGAGGTTCACCTGAGAAAGGCAGGACTCGTTTCTCTCCTACCTACCAGCTGATGCTCAGCCTTGAATCCAACCAGGACATGCTAATCCTGATTTCCACTCCCAAAGCAACAGAGGAGCCAGTGGCTGCAGACAGGAATGCCACCTCCTCTCTGCTACAGCCAAGCACCAGCTCTGCATCTTAAAGAGGTTCACTCCTGCTTCTTCAGCTTACCCTCCTCGAAGCATTTATGCAAACAAGGAGACAACGAGTGAGACAAAACAGCCTTTATGCAGGATAACTTTCACATACAGAAAAGGACGACCCTGCGCTTACCAGCTGCAGGCCCTGAATAGGAGCAGAACAAACAGATTTAACCTTTCCTTGTAAAATCCATTTAATTTCACAGTTCACCTTTATATCTCACCACAAAATCCCCCACAAAGGCATCTTCTGAAGGGAGCTGCCCACAAATGTAGGTTACCCAAGCTTTCAGCGAAAGGCTTTCGAGAGGTGCTGCCATTTCCACAGAGCAGCACTTCAAAGCTTTGCTCTGAGCTAAAAGTCAATTTTTGAACTTTTCAAAAGCACCAACAGCATCAAGTGCAGGCACGGGTTCCTTTTGCAGGGATGGAGGCGAGAGGAGTTAAAATAATCTTTAGAAGCCTTCAAGTCTACTTAGATCTCCTAACTGCCCTTCAGCTATTCAGAGAGAAATTGAATATGCTGCCTGCCGTGCCCAGAAATCCACCAAAAAGAATAAACCTGGGTTATAACATGTTGCTGAAGAGATGTACGAGCTGGGGCATTCCCACCAGCCAGGCACGTCCTCTTTTCCCATCCCTTCTTGGCTGCACAGGCCAGTTTTCCACCTCCCCCAGGCAAATTCCAGCATTCCGGGATTTGCACAAGGCACGGGGCAGCCAGAAATCAGCCTTCCCAGGGACACACTGGGCCCGCTGAAACGCTGCAGGTCCTACTAACAGCTTGAAGCTGCTTTGGCCCAGAAACCACCAAACCCAGCTCAAAACTCTTGAGTCTCATCTGAAAAGTATTAGTGAGCAGGAAGGTTCTTCTCAGAGCTGCAGGAGCCTGGGCAGAGAGGGAGGGGAGGAGGCAAAGGGAGCCAGGACACCCTTCCCAGCAGGGTCAGTGCACAACCAAGCGTGGCACAAAGCCAAGGCTGCTCTGACCGTGGGTTAGACTCTGCTGAGAGACACCAACAGTGGTGATCTGCAGGATTTCAAAATAACCCTTCCGGGCCAGCAGTACGTTACAGTTCATATCAGCTACAAAACCTTCTTCCCTGCTGTGTGGGGTGTCACCCCGCACGTGCCAACACACCTGCACGTGCCACCAACCCCTGCACGTGCTGCCACAAAGTCTGAAGATCGGGGTAAGTCCCCTGAGAGGAGCCAGCTCCACCTCTCCACAGCCAGGCTCTCCAGCCTGGCACCATGCTGAGGGCTCCTTCCCTTGGCAAGGACAAAAGGCACAAAAAGGCCATGGCACAGGAAACCTGTGAAGCAGCCAGAGCCTGCACCGCCTGCTTGAGCTCGGGCAGGAGTCCCAGCCAAGCTGTCTTTGCCACGAATGAACAGGCGCTGCCTGCAGGGAGGTGAGGTACTTGCAGCCAGAGGCGGGTGGGGAACAGAATTAAGCCTGATCCAGGTTGCCGGAGAGCTTCTCCAGAGCTCCAGGAGCAACACCAGGCTGCAAGTCTCATGGAGAGCTCCTGGGGAGGTCTCTTGTGTTCCTAGGGGAAGCAGCACATCCCAGTATGGCTACCATGAGAGCTGCCACCATGCTGGGATTCAGCTGCAGCAGAGCCTGCATTTCCCCAATCCAACCAAGCCCCAGCCAGGAAAATATTACTTCATAATCCAGAGCATAAAGAGAGATTTATGGCCAGGCTCACTGGCTGCCCCTCTGAACGCTGCCTGTCGAGGAGTCGCAGCACCACAGGCACTGTCTGAGTGCCAAGGGTCTGGGCGGGAACGGTGCCGGCAGCTCCTGCTCCTCCCAGAGAGGACAGACACCAGAAGGCACCCAGAGGCAGCAGAGCCCAAACCCAGCTGGGTTGATGCTCCCCCGCAGGCACCCCCCAAGCTCCTGCCCGCAGATCCCAGCCCTGACTCCTGGCGCCTCTGACAAGCCGGTGCAGCTGAAGAGGCTGGAAGGACAGAACGCTCAGCCCTGGCTCAGCCCTGGCAAACTCGTTCAGTAGCTTTTAAAAGCAGATCTGCATGGAGGGGTGGGAAAAGAAGAGTGACTCGGGAGCACCGAGTGTGTCCACGGAGCAGGTCCCGCAGCTTCTTCCAACCAACTCCTGTCACAGCCTTGTTCCCTGGGGTGGGAACGCAGAGGTAGTTCTGTGCCACTCTGCTCTCCATGGCCCAGAGGGTCACTGGGCACACGCAACAATCCAGAGGACTTAAAGCCAGGCTGGTCCTGGAGTAGTCTCACCTGCCTTCCCCACGCTCAGACCACATGGGCATCAAGTGCTCTGCGAGGAGCCCCCCTGGAAATCCAAATCCACATGGTTAATCCAGTGCCGTCCCCTCCAGGGGGAACAGTTGCCCTCTGTCCTGCCACAGACCTAGCGAGTGGCTTCCTTGGCCAAGCCAATGGCCAGGAAAGCTCTGCACCCTCGGAGTGCAGCTGACCGAGTCTGCGTGTCTCTGTGGATCAGGAACACACTTCCCAAAGCTCTGGAACAGCTCTTTGCAGGGAAGGCAGGGCCAAGAGCCTGGGACACGCACGAGCCTGTCGGCTGGAAGCACACCTCCGAGCAGGGGAGAGGGACCAGCCTGCCAAAAGATTTCGGCTGGGCCCAGCTCCAGGTTTGCTCGGATCTCGGAGAAGAACCTCATGTGTCTGTGCTGGCAAGCACTTGCTTAACGCTGCTCTGCAAATCCCATGCATCAGACAGCTAAATACCTTTGGTAAATCTATCTCAGCACCCAGAAACAATCCCCCGATTCATTAACTGCTGTCAATACTTTCTTTGTTTAATGCATCGGTTTGAAACAAAAAACACATTACGAGTCTTTTTGTGTGTGCCCAGTGCATAAATAAAAGCATCTTAACGTTTTAAATGTGGTTCCTGTGCTTTTTCACCCAGTTCCAAATGCAGCTCAAAGTGCAGCTTGACTTGAAATAAGATTGAGTGTTGCTTTCCCTCCAGTGAGGGGAAAGAATGCCTAAAAATATTTTAAAGAAGAAGATGCCTACACCAATCTACACAGCCCAAAACCTCTCCAAGTTACATCAGATCCTCAGCGAGCAAAACAAACAGCAAATCAGGTTTTGAACTGCACGTTGCAGACAATGAGAACAAACTTTTCTTTTAATAAAAAGAGAAAATAGGACAACACAAAGATAAAAATGGACAGGGTGCCTGCTATCGTGACATCTGCTGCTGCATCACATCCTCCTGATTTACACAGCCAGGGCGGCTCCTGCCCATGGCCACGAGCTGCCCTTTCCCAGGGACACAGAGCATTTACTCCTCACGCTTGAGTTTCATTAAGTATTTTGCTTTGTTCACACCAAAGCCCAAGGAAGTGAAGGAATATCTGGAACATTTCACGGAAAAGGTCAATGTCATGGTTAGCAGGAATCTGAGGAGCTGGGTAAATACCTGCCTTGGGATGACTGATACCCTTCTCACTTTTGGGAGACACCTGGAGGTCCCAGTGACCACCTCAAAGGCTGAAGCACCTCAGGTATTGTGCACACCTACTCCAAAACTTCTCATACCGTCCAGAGGCTTCTGACATCCAACTTTTTTTGCTGAGCTGAAGCGCGTCCTCTCTTAACCATCTCAGAAACTTTCTGCTCTTCCCTGCAAGAGTTTTTTATATGGCCAGAGACTTCTATATGCCAGCAGCGAGCAGAGAAGGACCCAGTGCCCTACACCAGCCCCACCACCTCACTCCAGGCTGCCATTACCCCACCTCCCAAGCTGCAAGAACACACTTAATTCCATTTTTGGAGCATTCATGAAGCTGGGTTTAGGGATACATAAACCCAGGAGCTGTATTTTGGCTCCTTCCCTCAAAAATTACAGTTCTAAAAAAAACCTGAGTACATGAAAAAAAAAAAAAAGTCCAACTGTTCTCGCTAACTTATCTGCTTAAAATCACATTCCCCGGGGTATTTGGAATTTATATGATTTATTAGCAGCCCTGCACAGCTCAGCAATCACATGAAGTAACCAAGAGGTAAGAAGTACCCACATTAGCAGACCAGCACTATTTGCGTGTTGGTGAGAGAGCCAAGACCTTCCAGCTTGAGAAACCCACCGTCCCCTTCCTCTGTTTGCTTTTTATCTTCCATTACTTGGCTGCTCCAGCTCCAAGCCACAGCTCCAGAGATTCCCAGAGGAATTAAAAGAGCCTGCGATATTATAAATACTCTTTTTTCATTGTAAACACACCCCAGCACCCGGCGCTCTGACACGGCTCCAAACTGGCTCTGACAAACCACTCTGCTCCTTGCCACATTCCAGATGAATTTCCAGCACTTTCCCTTCCAAACCCAGAGCTTTTGTCCAGCGAGACCCAACTGTGGGCAGAAAAGGATTTTCCTGTGTGCCTAAACCCTTGTTCCAGCAAGTTAAAAACGGAGGGGTTTGGGGCAGGGGACCAAGTTTAGGGGAAATGAGTCCACGCCATGAATCGCATGGCCAAATGGAAGCACAATCTGCCCACGTCAAAGGGAGTCGCCAAAGAAACCAAAGCATGCCTTGGACTTTCCCACATGGTGGATGACTAGAGCAGAGGCCAATCCAGCCTTGGGGACACACCAGCCCTTGGCAGGGCGGGGGAATGGCCAGGAAAGCAGTGATTTAGGCTATATTTACTCAGCTGTCTCCATGCCCTGCTCTCACAGAGAAAGTCACAGGGCCAGTTCCCCAGTGGCTCCAAGAGCTGCTTGGGAAATCAAAGCTGCGCATTAATGGGAGGAGAGGCAGCCATGCCTCCACCAAAAGGCAACACTGGAGCCACTCTGGCTCCTGCAGATCCCATTTTAGATAGGTTTCACCCCTGGTTTCATTCCCTATTGAGCAGAGACCCCCAGTCTGGGAGGTGCATGACCACAGGAATCATCCTCCTCAAGGGGCTGAGAAACGCCAGCAGAAGGAGAAGAAATGCAGTGACCAACCTCCCTGGGAACAGTGGGACTTGGCTCATCCCAAAGCCAGGGTTTGGGGGCAATTGTGTCAAGAGAGAGCAAAGCCACCCCCAAGGCTGAACTGTGGCATATCCAGCCAGACAGGGGCACCAGCTCTAGCCCGGGGTCTGCTGGGGCTGAACTGCCACCGGGCAGGGGGGGAGCAGTGGTGGGACCCCCACAGGCTGCTCTTCTCTGGGTCTGCCACCTCAAAAGGGTGCCTAGGACCCCCAGAAAGGGGGGAAATG
The DNA here is from genome assembly GCF_025592945.1 of Manacus candei. Classification (NCBI taxonomy): domain Eukaryota; kingdom Metazoa; phylum Chordata; class Aves; order Passeriformes; family Pipridae; genus Manacus; species Manacus candei. The sequence goes on along the minus strand of NW_026138126.1, from coordinate 1,019,487 downwards.
TACCCTGCTGAGGGTGATCCCTAAACTGGCATCACTGCGGGGGGAATGGCACAGGAACCCCTGATGGCACTGCTGGGATGGAAACAGCACGGGGAAATTGGGGGGGGAAAACAGTCCCTTCACGGGGAGGGGAAAGGGACAGCCTGCGAGGATCAGTGGGGGCACAGCCCCTGCACGGGGAGGGGACAGGGACAGCCTGCGAGGATCAGTGGGGGCACAGCCCCTGCACGGGGAGGGGACAGCGACAGCCCGAGGGGGGTCGTGGGGCACAGCCCTGCAGTGGGGACGGGGCAGGGACAGGCTCGGGGGTGTCCCGGCCCGGGGGTGTCTCTGCCCTGGCAGCGGGACACCCCGCGCTGACACCTCCCGCATGCCTGGGCACATCCGCGAGGCCGCCCCAGCACGGACAGAGTCCCGGCCCGGGGCCCACCCCGGGGGTCCCCGCCAGGCCCCGGGGGCGCCTCACGCTGAGGGGGTCCCGGCGCCGGCCCTGGTTCCGATTCTGGCCCCTCAACCCGATCCCCCTCTCTCGATCCCCCCTCTCTCGATCCCCCGATCCCGGCCTCGTCCCACCTCTCCGCCAGCTCCATCCGCCGCCGCCCGGCTCCAGCCCCGCTCTGCCGCCTCCGGCCCGGCCCAGCCTGGGACAGGCCCGAGCGCCGCCGGAACGGCCCGAACCCGGCCCGGAAACAGCCGAGCGAGGACGGAACGTCCCGAACCTTCTCCGGAAATGCCCGAGCAGGGACGGAACAGTCCGAAGACTAGGCCCCGCCCCCTCTCGCCGTTCGGCTGCCGTCGAGGCCCCGCCTCGCGCACGCGCCGCTCCGGAAAGAGCCGAAGGGGCCCGAAGGGAGACGCGGCGGCGCCCCCTGGCGGCGGAATGAGACAGCGGGAAGGGCACCGCATCAGGATAGAACCGGGATAGCACCGGGATTGGACCGGGATAAAACGGGCATAAAACCGGAATAGAACCGGGATAGCACCGAGATAGAACGAGGATAGCACCGGGATAACACCAGGATAGCACTGGGATAGAACTGGGACTGGACCGGGATAAAACCGGGATAGAACCGGGATAGCACCGAGATAGAACGGGGATAGCACCAGAATAGTACCGGGATAGAATCGGGATAGCACCGGGATAACATCGGGATAGCACGGGATTGGACCGGGATAGCACCAAGATTGCACCAGGCATCGGGATGCACCGGGATTGCACAGGGATAGAACCGGGATTGTTCCGGGATAACACCAGGATTGGACTGGGATAGCACTGACATAGCACCAGGATTATAGCGGGATTGCACCGAGATAGCACCGGGATAGCATCAGGATTGTACTGGGACAGCACCAGCATTACACCAGGATTGGACTGGGATACCACCGGGATAGCACCAGGATTGCACTGGGATGGCACCAGGACTGTACTGGGGATGGGGCACAGCACTGGGCACTGGGCATGGGGCACGGCACCGGGATTGTGCTGGGCACTGGGATTACACTGGGAATGGGGCACAGCACAAAGCACCGGGACTGCTCTGGGCACCGAGGATGGGACACGGACCCGGGCATGGGGCACCGGGCACTACACCAGGCACAGGGCACAGACCTGGGAACAGGCCTTGGCACCAAGCACGGGGCACCACACAGGGTGTAGGCCATAGGGCACCAGGCACTGCACCCAGGATCTGGGACACTGCCCCAGGCATGGGGCACAGCACAGGGGACGCAGGCAGACACAGGGCACTGCACTGGGCACCCACAGCCAGAGCCCAGTACCGGAGCCAGGCCGGGTGCCAGCTGTGCCGGTGCCACTGGCACAGCCATATCCCAGCCCTCTGGCTCGTGCTGGGGCAACTCTGGCTCCCCCAGCCCTGTTCACCCCTTGCCACTACCCCCTGGAACGGGTACTCCCTGCCTAGCCACACTCCAGTGCCAGCAGTGCCGATCCCATCCCGGCTCTGGACACCACGCTCAGCGCAAGGGACAATTTTAATCCAGCATAAAACTTCCTGAAGGTAGGAACACAGCCGGGCGCTGGGCAGAAAGACACGGTTCCCCTTGGCTTTTGAGACATTTTCCATTAAAAATTCCTTTTCCCATCGTATCTGGTGCACAGCCAAACCCCCCTTCCCATGGGGAGGGGGTGCCCGGTGTGTTCCCAAAACCCTGCTGCCTTCCCGAGACCTTCACGCAGACAGTGGAGGAAAGAAGCAAAGGAAACATGGAGCAGCTCTGCTGGCTCATTTTTGGGGGGTTTAACGGCACCAGTTTAACGGGAGAAGCAGGATACGGAGCCTGGCACAAACCATACGTGCACAAAATAACCCCAACACGCAGCCCAAAAACCCACCAGGGCCATGGTGATGCCTGGTGGGGGGAAAGCCAGAACATGCATTAACAAATGGGAACATTTATATCCTAGAAAATGGTAGAAATGGGGGAGAAATGCTGGGCTGAGCTGTAGTTTGTTGAATAGAACAACAAGGGGGGGGAAAGGGGGTAAAATTCCCAAATTACAGGTGCTCACTGGCTTGGGGTGGTTTTGTTTAAAAAAAAAGCAGAAGTTGGGATTTTTTGGGGTGTCTATGCACTGACCAACCAACACCACAGGATTTGGAGACAGAGAAAGAGCAAAAACTGACCCTAAAAATCCCATTAATATTCACATCCAGTTGCTGACCCTGTGGCAATGTCTCTCTTTTTCTACCCCTGGAAGGGCCAATGGAGCCTGGTGGCTCCAAAAGGCTCCAATAAAATAATTAAACCCTTTACATCCACTATACACTTATAAAATGACCCATATGTTCATCATCTGATGATCCATATGCAAATAAAATCCCCCCTCTGCATCCCAGCCCGGAGCGCCAGTGTTTGGGAGATGTTACTGTAGGTTTGGGGGTTTGTTTTAATTTTAAATGTTAGAATTTGTGTTTCTTAGGACATTTGGGGTGTTTCCAGATAAAACCGAAGTTAGAAAGTAGGGAAAAGTGAGTGGGGTCTTTGCAAGGTTAGAAAACAGTGTGCCATCCATCTGGAAGCTGGGAGACACACGGAAAAGGCTGGGACTCTCAGAGCTGGGTTGGACCCTGTGACAGTCCTGCACTGCCCATTTAGCTTATAAAAAGTAATAAATTAATTAAGGAATATTTGCATCGAGTCCTTTCTGTACACAGAGGGTGGGGCCCAGCCGGGAGAAACACCACCACCGGGAAAGCTCCTGTGTCTCTATAAAAATATGAGCATCTCTCAGGGAGTACAAAAAGCCTTCACAGGGAGGAGAAGTGCCCGGCCAGCGCCAATGTCCAGAGTGGCTCCGGGGATGTTTCTCTCATGGATATGCTGCATGGGATGGAGTTTTCATGCCACAGGGAGCCTGAACCACCCCTGGTGCCAGCGTGGGGCTCATGTGTGCTTGGCCCTGCTCCATGTGCCACCCTAGGGCGCTGGGATGTGAGCCCCTGCCAGCTCCTGGCCCCGTGCCGGTGCTTCCCAGTGGCCCACTGATCCCTCCCCAGAGTTCTGGCACTGCTGGGAGCCACGGTCCCGGTGCTCACACCCGTTCCACCACGGCAGGGGGATGCTGCTGTCTGGCTGCTTGGTGCTGCCAATGGGGTAGGAGCCCTGGCATTCCCACTCGGGCACCGCCGGCTCCTGTTCATCACTCTCAGAGCCCTGCACCGCGATCTGCGGCACCGGGCTGGGCTTCAACTTCGGCTGCAGCTCCGCACCGGTCGTGCTGCCACCCTGCAGAGTTGTGCCCGACCCATCTTCACTCTTCCCGCCATCTTCGCCTCCTGGCACCGTCTCCGGCTCGTCAAAACTCACTTCTTGAACTGCCTCTTGCTTCTTGAAGGAGTCCCTGCGCTCAGAGAGGTTCAGGCGCCGCATGACCACCATCTCCTGGTCCCTGTCGTGCCTCTCCCCGAGCCGGGAGCTGGTGGGGTGATAACCATGCTCCCCTGGGTAGGGCAGCACTTCTCCCTCCCCAATGGCCTCCCTGTCCATTGGGGATATCTCCAGCCCCAGCTTGCGGCCGGCACAGGTTTTCTTCTCGGCCAGGATGGTGACGATCTTCTCAGCCGACTGGACACGCTTGAGGAGCGGGGAGCGGGGGCAGTCGGCGCTGCGGGGGCGGGAGCTCTGCCGGACAATGGTGGGGGGCGACAAGGTCTTGCCCTGGAAGGAGTGGGGGGTTTTGGGGTACCCAGGGAGTGGAGATGGGGAGCGCTGGGGGGAAGGCGGGCGCTGGGAAGAGGAAGGGGTGCAGGCGAGGGGCGAGGGGGGGATGCTGCTGGTGGATTTGCGACGTCCCACTTTGTAGCGCTGCCCGCCCAGTTTGGGGGCCAACCCATGCAGGGAGCTGGGGCGCACGTGGCCGGCGGGCGACGTTGGGGTGCTGGAGGAGGGAGAGGTGCTCTGCGGGGACACAGCGTCTGCCACACAAAGAGAAACAGGTCACTGTAGGGATAGAGGGACACACAGCATCCCACCCTGCCCCTCGCCAACATCCCCCCTCGCCGTGGTTGAGGTACCTGAGGGCAGGTCGGGAGCAGGGCTCCGGCAGGGTGTCGTGGGACCTGGGGACAGGCTGTGCGTGGGGGACTCTGGAAGGCTCTCACTGGAGGACAGCGAGTGGTGGAGGCCAGAGGAGAAGCTGCGGCTGGTGTGCAGGACTGACGACTGCTTGGAGATCTTCTTAAAGAGGGATTTTCTCCTACTGCAGGGGACAAGAATAATCCTGGCTTCTCCTTAAAGCTGGTGGCTCCAAGTCTGCCGACCTGGTGCCAGTAGGACCAGAACCCAGTATGGCAGATCCAGACCCAGAGCTGGCAGGACCAGATCCCACTGAACACCTCAGCATGGCATATCCAGAGCATCCCCATGGTATGGCACACACCAGGTCAAACTTTTATCCATCTTATCCTACCCCAGTTCTACCCACCTCTCCTGGCCATCCCTTTTTCTGCTCTTCTTACTCCTCCGCGCCATCCTCGTCTTGGAGCTGTTTTTCCTCGCAGGCCCTATTTTGATGGAGGTGTTCTCCAGGGCTGTGGTGCGCAGGGCCACTTTGTTCCCGCTCTGAGGGATGGAAAACGAATCACTGCAGGAGCGGATCCAAACCAGCTCCTGCCACCAGATCCAGCCAGCGGAGGTGACGCCAGGGAGCTGCTGAATTGATATCCCAGTTCCAGGAGAGCAGAGCAGCTCTGGACACTCACCTTGAGCAGCAGCTCCACGACATCTCGGTGAACCAAACCCAGCACAGACTCTCCATTCACATGTGTGATGAGATCGCCCGCTCTCAGCCCTGCCTCCTGCGCGGGGCTCCCCTCTTCCACGCTCTGCCATCAGAAGATAAGCATTTTATTCATATGCAAATTTCCTCCTGGGGTTTTCCCAGTGGGAAATGCCATGCTTGGCACCACCAGTGCCTCTCCACACATACCCAGACCATGTGGTGCACGGTGTAGACATCGCTGTCGCCCATGTAGACGCGGATGGCCCGCAGGGTGAAGCCGTACTTCTTCCCCGAGCTGTGGATGATGATGGGCGGCCGCAGGCTGGCGATGACAAGGGATGAGTCCCGGCTTGGGGAGGAGTCACGGGAAGAGGGGTTGGATGAGAGGGAGTGAGGGGAGATGGGGCTCATCAAGGCACCACCACCGAAGTCATCTGCAAGTGGGAGAAGCCAGCTCAGCCCGGGAAAACCATGCAACAGCCACTATCCAGGATAAACCAGGGAGCACACAGACCTGATGTGATGATGAGGGACAGGGCTGAGACGGAGGCAGATTTGGGGACACGGCTGCCCAGCGAGGCTCTTTGCCTCTCTGGCACATCCTTCTGGGTGCTCAGCCGACGGCCCCCACTCGGCTCCAGGCTCCGGGGAGTCGAGTTTTTGGTGCCGGTGCTGTTGCTCCGGAGGCGGATGCGGTTGAGGTTGGCAAGATCAGCTGCACAGAGGGGAGGAGAGAGAGTTTGGGGATGCGGAAAAGCCACTCCACGCCATGCAGAACCCTGGGTGGCCCTCGAGTATCCGACACTGGTGCCCACAGCCTACGCACCGGATAACGCCGACTGCTTCACCACACCGCTGGTCCCCACCTCAGGGTCTCCCACCACAAACTTGGGTCTCTCTGGCTTGGTGGATGCCACACAGGGGCTCTCATCCTCCGAGGAGAAGGCAAACTTGGGCATAGTGTCCAGGCTGAGGGTACTGGGCAGCACAGTGGGGCTGCGGCTCCGCTCGTGCCTGGAGGTGTATGGCGTGGAGCTGCAGGACGTCCAGGAGCGGAGCCTGCGTGGCAAGAGCAGGAGGGCTCAGGACTACCAAAGACGGGTGAGGAGATGGCACCAAGATCCTCAGCACCCCTGGACACTTCCCACTGACCCCTCTGCACACTCTCAGTCCTGGCACAAACCCTTGGCAGCAGCACAAACCCCAACCACCAGCACAAATCCTTGATCCCAGCACAAAATTCTCAATGTTGGCACAAACCCTTGGCACCAAGAGAAGCCCGCACCAGCCCACGCCATCTCCCCCTCACCACGCACCGGGGCTCGGTGCCTGCTGGCCTGCTCTTGTCCTCATCTCCTGAGTGCCTGTCCCATCGTTCCTCTTTCTCATCGCTGTGACTCCGGTCAGAGGACGAGAGGCTAAGGTTGGAGTTGACCGCCAGGAATTCCGAGCTGCTGTACACCTGAGGAGGAGAGGAGTTGTCAGTAAGGAGCAGAAATCTGGGAATCCAGGTGATCCAGTGTCAGCCAAAACACTGATGCTCAGCACAATCGCACTGGCTGCAGTGCCAAAGTGTTTTGGATGTCAGAGGAGGGACTGGAGCACCTTGCTGAAGCGGTGGGAGCAGGAGGAGAACTGCCCAATCTCCACCGATGATTCCTCATCGTTAGTTTCCTCATCTTCTGAATCCAAGTGGTGATACCTCTCGGAACGAGCTGGAAGCAAGAGCCAGAGTGGGCAGGGCTGCCACCCTGCCTGCAACACCTACATTCTGCCAAGTGGGACCTACACCCATGGGGTGACAGCCCAGTCCCAAATGCCGGGGGAGTTTTGGGGGGAGAAAGTTAGTAAGGGTGAGCAGCCTGGAAAGAGGATTCCATCTGTTCTGTGGCTTTGGTTGTAAAGGGGCCAGCTTCACCCAGGAGATTCTCATCTACCACAGGAGCATCCGAAGTGCAGCAGGAATAATGGATTGGCAGCAGGGGGAAGGGAATGGATTTGGCCTCACTATCAAAGTAGCTGGTGTCATCCTCTGACTCCAGCTGGGGGATGAACTCAGCCTTCTGCCGCAGCAGCCCATTCCAGTCCAGATGGAGGAAGAAGGAGTGATGTTTCACCTCATGTGCACCTCCTGCCAGGCAGAGAAACCCACATCAGGGGTACAGAATAGGATCCAGGATGCTCCCGCTCCCATTCCAAGTGGCACAATCTCTCCTCCATGCAGAACAAATGGCTTAGGAAGGATGGACTGGAGCCCTGTGCAGCCTTCCTGAGCTGAACCCTGAGCAGGAGACCTCTGAGCACCCTCAACGTGGCAGGACACACTTTGGATTCAACACCGCCCAAGCTCGATCAGAACTGGGGGGCCAGGTCACCCCCTGAGTGCTACACGGGGGCCGCCACACGTACCAGTGCCCAAGCGCTCGAGGGGACACTGTCTCAGCAACCGTGTGATCAGGTCCTGGGCGTCTGCAGGAAGAGCCTCGTCCCCTTCTGGCCACATAATTTCATCTGCGAGGAAAAAGGAGAAAGAGTTTGGAGTGGCTGGAAGGGTTTGGACACTTCTGGGCAACAGGAAAGTCCCCTAGGAACCACAGCAGGTAAAGCATCCTCCCAAAGTGGGAAATCAAAGCTTGAGGAACTCCTTCATGGTTCACACAAGTATATCGTGAAGGAATGAAGCTCCCCATATGTTAAGGACAAGCCACAACTGCTGGGAAGAGCAAGCCAAGGAGCAAACTTGCCACTGAGACTCACCACTGATGACCTGGCCAAAGAGCTCCTCAGGAGTGTCTCCGAAGAAGGGGACGCAGCCCACCAGGAACTCGTAGAGGATGATGCCCATGGCCCACCAGTCCACGGGTTTCCCGTAGCCCTGGATGAGGATGACTTCGGGGGCAATGTACTCTGGAGTGCCACACACCTACATGGGGAAGCAGTGCCTGACACCTCTGCACTGGCCTTTGCAACAAGTCCCGAGGCCACCCCAGTGATGGCAGGTCAAGCCAAGTGGAGCAGGATCTCGCACCTGCTTGTCCATGAACTCCCGAGTGTCCTTCTCCATGTGTCCCTCGTAGAGGTTCGTGGTCATGTTCATCAGGCCGATCTTTGACAGACCGAAGTCTGTCAGCTTTATGTGGCCCATGGAGGTGATGAGCAAACTGCAGGAGAAGACAGACAACCCACAACGCTGCTGTTTGCTTCTGGGGAGACCTGAGAAGGACCAGCTGCACCCCAGGACCTCTGGTCCTGGGGCAACAGCACAGAACCAGGACTTTGGGCACCAAACTCCATTACCTCATTCTGCCCTATCCTCTTGGCTTTCTCTTGCCCATCCAAATCCAACCCCACCCTTGCTCAGACCTGACCCATGTCCTCACTTGTCAGGTTTGAGGTCCCGGTGGACGATGCCGTAGTTGTGGAGATACTCCAGTGCGAGGACGGTCTCGGCAAAGTACATCTTCGCCATGTCAACAGGCAGTGGGCCCATGTTCTTCAGCAACGTGGCACAATCCCCCCCTGTAGGCACACGGAGGGGCTCAGAGAAGGCAGGAAGGTCAGTAGGCCCAGCAGGCTTCCAGCCAGACCCTCACATCCCTCCTCAGAGCAGCTGATCCCCAGGCATGGGGCACAAATGCTCTTCTAGGTGACCACGGCCATCACCCTCATCAAGGTGAAACTCAGGGTCACAAAAGCATCTTCTGGTGCTTCCCTCTGCTCCCTGGAGCAAAGCAGGGCAAGAGGTGTCCAGGTGGTCTCCTCCATGCTCAGACATTGATATCCTCCCCTCCTCACTGCACCGTCCAGCCCCCTTCTCACCTTCCACATACTCCATCACCATGCAGAGGTGTCGCTTCGTCTCAAAGGAACAGAACATGCTGACCACGAAGGGGTTCTCTGCAAAGGTGAGGATGTCCCTCTCCACGAACACCTGCTGGATCTGGTTCCTCAGGATAAGGTTCTGCTTGTTGATTTTCTTCAAGGCAAAGCGCTGCCGTGTCTCCCTGTGCCTCACCAGGTACACAGCCCTGGAGACAGTGAAATGGCTGCACCTCAAAACACATCCTCCAACAACCAGGACTGACCACACAGACCATAGAGCTTGGACAGGGAGGACTTTGGAGGGGTTTATGGGTGGAGACAAGTGATAGGAACTTCCCAACTCACCCATAAGCCCCGTTGCTGATCAGCTTGATGGTCTCAAAGTCCCCCTCGCAGGGTTTCCTCCGTGGAACAGTGACTGAAGGCTGGCTCTGAAGAAGACACAGAAGGTTTTTAATGTTTCCCAATGCTCTGGAGCTGTGATTGCAGACAGGAATTCACCCAGCACCATTATCACCTCTAAGCGCTTCTTGCTGCCAGAGCCCTCTCCAGCCACAAACCCCAAACCAGAAGCCTGAGATGCAGATCAAGAGCTCTGTCCACCCAAGAAGCCAGATGAGGGACTATGAGATATTACCCTTGAATCCATCAGTCACCCTTGGGGACAACCCAAATTAACATATCCCAGTCTAGGACAGTAGAGGAGCTGCTGCAAGGAGCTCTGATGTGGGGTGAGGCAGGAAGAAGCTGAGGCACAGGTGGGGACACAGACATTGAACCACGCTCACCTCACAGACATCATCGTTCTCTGGCGTGATGGTGTTCCCACTGTCAAAGTGATCCAGCTGGCCCATTTCTGCAGGTGACAGGGATGGTTCTCATTTCCTTCATGCTCAAGACCCCCACCAAAATTGCCCCCTCCCCAGCCATTCCCCTTCCAAACTCAGAGATCCTGCAGGGATTTAGCCATGTGCTCTGCTCGAGCCATTGTATGGAGAAATCCAGGTCATGACGTTAAGAGGTTCAACACAAGGTTAAACATTTACATAATTCTTTTTTTTGATAGTCATTCCTGCATTCTCTGGGGATTATGGTTCCCCCCCAGGGCCATGGATTAAGTGTTTTCGAGCTTAATCTGCTTTGCTGAACGCATTGGAAGCAATAATCAGAGATGTGGGGCTGGCCAGGAGGACGTGGACATCATCCTGGCCCTTCTGTGACCCCCCTGCCATGATACCAGCGCAGCCTTCCAGGTCCCCCTGCCATCTCCCAGTGCCCATTCAGTGGTCAAACTGGGAGGCTACAGCTCACTGCAGACCTCAGGGCCACCAACCCAAGTGTTTCCCTACCCTCCAATGGGTCCTTGACGAGCCCCAGTTGGCTGATGATGTATCGGGGAATATCAGTCTTAATTCCCTGGCCAACTTTGGCATGTCCTTCTGCAGCTTCCAGGAGATGGTAAAACTCCTCTGGGTCAAACTCCTGCATGGGGAAAACCAAGCACAGTTGAGGAGAGAGATTTTGCAAGATTAAAACTTTTCTCTAGGCCTTGCAGGTGACACCTGTAATTGGGGATAGACCCCGGATATATCGTTCCCCCTGGATGCATCATTCCCCCATAATTCCCCATGTCAAGAGTGATGGAAAAACAATGTAGCCCATGAGTTGGAGGGAAAACAAAGGAGAGCACATCAACAGCACACTGCATCGTGACTCCATCCAGCTGAAGGAACCACAGCACTAAGGCAAGTGCTTCAAAAATTCAGCACATCAGCCAAAAAAACCCAAAACCCTGAAAACTACAGGATGATTTGGGTTGGAAGAGACCTTAAAGCTCATCTCATTCTACCCTGCTGCCATAGGCAAGGACACTTTCCACTAGACCAAGTTGCTCCAAGCCCTGTCCAACCTGGCCCTGAACACTTCCAGGGATGGGGCACCCTGGAGGCTTTGGCTCCTCTCCAGACCATGAAACACAAGACAAATCCATGTCTTACCAGGCACTCCAGTAGTCGAGCAGGACGAGAGATGATGATCAGCAGCTTCCTCACCAGCTGGTCGATGAACTTCACCTCCTCGCTCTCCGAACGCTCCTGAGCCTGCCAGAGAGGGGATAGAAGCCAGGGGTGTACTGGTGGCATCAGGAGGTGGCACCAGGCAGGGAACTGCCCCCGTACTCACATCTCGCAGCATCTTCTCGAGTTTCTCCTGCAGCTCCATGAAGTAACGGGAGGTGATGAGAGCTCCCTGGGACTTGGCCAGGCAGTCACGGGCCAGCTCAATGATCTGGTGGTGGATGAAGCCCAGCACTCCATCTGCCAGGGGCAGAGTGCTGCTCGAGGAGAAGCTGGTGATGGTGTCCTGCAGACGCTCTTCCATCTGGGCTGTGGCCTGCAAGGAATGGATGGTGATGCCTGGGAACACATGTAGCCATGCTGTGCATTGGATTTGGCCAGCCAGGATCTCATCCTACCACCTCCCGCACTGGGTTTGGCCAGCTGGAATCTCATTCTACCACCTCCTACATTGGGTTTGACCAGCTGGGATCTCTTTCTACCGCCTCCTGCACTGGGCTTGGACAACTAGGATCTGATCCTACCACCTCTTGTGTTGTTTTTGGACAGCCAAGATCTCATCCTACCACCTCCTGCACTGGGTTTGGCCAGCCAGGATCTCATCCTACCACTTCCTGCAGCTCCAATATCCACAAGCACATCATGGCTTCACCTGGGACCTAGCTTCCAGCAGCCTCCACCAAAGTTTCCAGAGATCTCTTCCTGCCTGTGTGATGAGGCAGACCCACAGGTCCCTGCATCCCCAGCTCATTATGCCTCCAGTGTCCTCAACAGCCCCCAGTATCTACCCATGCATTCCATACTCCAGCACAGAGGAGAAGCTGTTCTGGGGAAGATGCTGTCAGGACGCCATGGAGGGACTAATGTGCCCATCCCCCTCAAGTCCTGGCAGTTACCTTGGGGAACCTCTCCTTATAGACGTGGTTCATCATCACAACCTCATTATCAAACGTTCCACTCGTCCGTCCAGGGCTGCAGAGGGAGGAAACCAGTTGTGTTGTGAGGTTCAAGTCATTTACATCTGTGCAAATAGCTACTACCACCCCTGGAGAGCAATTTGTTCCCTCCTCCTAACTCTTGATTCCAAGTGGTTAAAGCTCATCCCAACAGAGCCATCAGCCTTGGGCCAGCACTTCCAGCAGCATCCCTCACACTGCACATGGATCTGGAGTCCCTGGGATGTGGTTCATGGAAGGTCAACCTCCTGCAAACCCGGGTCTCCAAACACAAGTCACTTGAAAATCTAGAGCTGAAAGGCTGGATTTTCCACTTGGCTTTGAAGAACAAGCTCGTCCTTTCCTTCCTCTGGATCCCATGATTTCTTGCCGTTGTTGCCCTTTTTCCAGCTCACCAGCAAAAAAAAACCCCAACCAAACCCTGTGGTGGACACTTCATTAAACATGGCTTTTCTCCTACTCTCACCTAACACTGCGACTCCCAAGCCCCTTCCTGCAAAGCAAGCAGCAGGAACTGCCAGCAACTCATTAACCACTATAAAATAATAAATGTGGGGATTAGAACCAGACCTAGGCCACTCACTGCCAGCCCCAGCCCAACCCCAGCTCAGCCTTTGCTGTGCCAACCAAGAGCTAGCACGTCCTTGGTGAAAACCTCACCACCTACAAAACCCTGGCAGATAATTAATCTGATTTTAATGAAATTTCAGCTGGCAACACGCAGGACTGCAGCTCTGCCTTTGGTGCGAAGAGGGACGGAGTTTTTTTCACAGGGAAAAGAGGATTTAACCAAAACATCCCCTGCAAAAAGCAAAACATTGTGGTGCTGGACAAGTGGAAATGTGGGTGGCTAATTTTATAGGTCTTGGAGAACCAGTGTGGAGCTCAGCAGGCCTGTAGGGTCGGGTCACACCATGCTACAGCCACTGCCTTGATCCTCTCCCCAAATTTTCCTCTCTCCAGCCCACAAATGCCCATTCACCTGCATTCCTTGTGGGTTTTTTTGCAGAGGCAAAGGCCAACCCCAGCAAACAAAGGTGATGTTTCCTGGTGCAAGTCCAGAAATGGGATTGAGTGGTGGCAAGGACAGCCACCACTTGGGCTTCTGCTTGGCAGTCCCCTCCTCACCACCAAAACCATTCAGACAATTGAGCAAGAGGCTGCAAACCAATAACAAATCCCACTTTCTCCAGCTTCAGCCCCAGGAAACCTCCCTCTCAGGTGCTGTCTGCTGCCGGGAGAGCAATGTCATGTCCCAGTGGCCAAGAAGATGCTGAGAACCAGATCTTAATGCCCATGGAGCATCCCCTAGGGATGCTGTAATCCCAAGGACACTGTAACTCTCGGGGATGCTGTAAATCCCAGAGGTGCTGTAACCCCCAGGGATGCTGTAACCCCAAGGACACTGTAACCCCCAGGGATGCTGTAATGCCCTGGGGATGCTTTAACCCCAAGGATCATGGAACAGTTTGGGTTGGAAGGGACCTTTAAAGCTCATCTAGTTCAACCCCGCCATGGGCAGGGACACCTTCCACTAGACCAGGTTGCTCAGAGCCCCGTCCAACCTGACCTTGAATATTTCCAGGCATGAGACACCTACAACCTCAGGCCACAGTTTTTCCACTTCCCTGCAAAGGGAAAACCCAAATGGGGGTCAACACCTTGGGACAGGCTTAGCAGGACCAGGACACGCCAGGAACAGCTCAGAGGATGTGCTGGATGCGCCAGCACCCTGTGCACCATCCTAGCAGCACCATGGGCGCCTTCCCAGAGTGGGTGCTGTACCTGAGGCTCCTGGATCGTGGGCGCAGGCAGGGCGAGTGCCGGCCCTCCTCGTCCGTGACACTTTCCGAACTGCGGAAATGCTTAGAAAGGAAATGCAGCTCGTCGGGGGTGGGCTGGTACGGCAGCTGGTGCAGGCGCTCCTGGGAGGATGAAGATGACTGGGAAGAGAGAGAGATGCAGGAGATCAGGAGATGGATCCATGCTTCCAGTGGTTTTTGTTTTGAAATCAGAAAGCCCACGAGGAAATTATTCCTTGGAGCCTCTTAGGAGGCTGGAAATACTGATAGGTAGCATGGTCTGTGCTCGGGAATGTGAAGTATGGAGAAGGCAAACTCCATACTGCCTGGGAGATCTGCACTGCCCAATCCCAACCCAATTCCCCCACTCTACCACCCAGTGTGGTTCCAGTGAGCCCCATCCCCTGTACCTGCAGCATCCCACGCAGCTCCTGCCTGGCCATTCCACTGCATGGTCAGGATATGTCCAGTGCACCCTGGACCTGTGACACCCAGGGATGTTGTAATCCTCAGGGATGCCATAACCCCAGGGATGCTGTAATCCCAGGAATGTTGTAATCCAAGGACACTGTAACTCCCAGGGGTGCTGTAAACCCAGGGATTCTGTAACTACCAGATCCTCTGTAATGCCAGAGGATGGTTTAACTCCCAGGGATAATGTGACCCCAGGGACGCTGTAACCTTGGGGGTGCTGTAACTCTGGAGATGCTGTAAAGCCAAGGGATACCATAATTCCCAGGCATGCTTTAACTCCCAGGGACACTATAACCCCTAGGGATGCTGTAAGCCCCAGGGACACTGTGACCCCCAGGGATGCTGTGAGCCCTTAGCCAAGCCCTATGACTTTCTTAAAAGCTCATTTGGGAAGCATGATGCAGCTAAAGCACACAGTCCTCTAGGAACTGGGAGGCTGCCTAGGAACTGGCACCACGGGGCTCTCAGGAGGCATTTCACCAAAAATCAAGAGGTTTTAGGTTCTTATCATCTACTGCCTTGAGAAAGCAAATGTTACCGAGACCGTGGAGCTGGGGGTGTTGGTCCCATAGCCAGAGGAGGGTAACGAAGCCAGTGACCACCTTCTGCCATCAGTCCTGCGAATGCAAACATGACAATCACATAACAGGGCAAAACCCAACATCTAAATGCAAATCAATAACATCAGAGCAAAAAGATGGGGAAGAGGATTCAGGTTTGAGTAATAAAGTCCTGAAGCCTCTTTTCAGAAGGAACTGAAATCAGGTGAAATAAGGGGTTTGCAGGTGAGGGGGGCTGTTCTGCACCCTTGGCACACAGGTGTCTGTGAGCACAGTGACAGTGGGCAGGGTCCCTGCAAAGGGACAGCACTGGGGCTGGCTCAAATCCACTTCAGATAGGTAAAAAAACCCCAAAATCCTGCCAGCATTTGATTTTTAATTAGAGCAAAATTCAGCCTGTTGGGAGTTTTCTTGGTGAGAATCCGGGATTCCCAAAGACTCATCTTGAGACAACAGGCGCCACAGAGCAGAGCCTAGTTATAAACAGGAAGGCAACCGCTCATACGTAGGCGAGTGCTTCCTCTTGGACATGTTTCTAATGGATAGGGAACATCCAGGTCAAGTCGAGGCCCTTCACCTCCCGCTGCTGCTTCCCGTGTGGGGTCAAGGACTCCAGGAGCTGGCAGGGTGCTGGATCTGGCTCCTGCACTACCTCAATCCCCTCACTGACGGCACTCTCAAACTCCTGACCCCGCCTGCTGTCTGGTTTTTCACTCTGTTACAAGTTGTGCAAACAATCCATGAGCCTCCAGCATTTTTCCATGTGACGATCGATGGTTTAAAATCAGCCTCCATGTGTGCAATTAATTAATTGCTTCAACAGGATTTTGGTGGCTGCATCTGGAGCGGTGTGGGCTGGAGAGGGAATGCAGCAAGATGTGCCTCTGCAGGGACCTGGATGAGCATCCATCCAGGGCCATCTGCTGAGCATCCATAAGGAGCGCTTGGAGCGGGTCGGAGTGGGGGCTGAGCACGTGGCTGGGGATAGTGTGATGGAAACAGGGATGTTTCTGCTCCCAGAGCTGCAGACAGCCCAGTCCTGGGGCAAAATCTCCCATCTAGGGATGCAACAAAGAATCACGGGCAGGGACACCTTCCACTAAACCAGAGTGCTCCAAGCCCCATCCAACTTGGCCCTGAACACTTTAAAAAGAAGATCTGTGATGATGTGGAGCAGACACCTCCCCAAAATGCAGACCCTGCCCATCCTGGGTACTCACCTGTCAGTCCGAGGAGCATGGCTGGCATGGAGGGAGGAACCAATCACAGCAGAGCAAACACCACCAGACCAGAAATTAGGTAGAAAAAAAGCAAAAATAGAAGCAAACCAAATCACTTGAGATAACTGAGCAGTCTCAGTTGGTAGATGGTATTTATTAGTGAACATTACTGGCCTGGGAATAGGGTTGGGAGCTCACCTCCGAGCGAAGGGGAAGTTGATGGAGGTGCTGGCAGAGAAGTTGCGTGGACTGTCCAAGGGGCTGCTCCCAGCTGCAGGGAGAAACAGGGAAAAGTCACCCCAAAACCCACCCTAGTGTGATGCTACATGCTGCTCCTCCAGGGAAAGAGAGGGTAAATCACTTCCCAAACTACTCCCTCTTGGAAAAGGCACCTGCAGCCAGGAGCCGGTCCACTGGTTCTAACAAGAGGCTGCAGAAGAGAAGGTTCCCCCACCACTCCTCTAAAATATTCGAGTGATTTTGGGAGATGCTCAACCCACCCACTGGGACATCCCTTACCTGTTGGCACAGAGAGGGGGGAGAGAGGCCGTGAGAGGGTCGGAGAGGGGGTGCCCACCACTAAGCTCTTCCTATTGCTGCTTCGGCAACTAGAGAAGAAAAAGCAGGAATTAACTTGGGGAAGCAGAGCTGTCTGGGCTCAGGGATGTAAGGATCTGCTTGTACATGGAGCCCCGTGCCACAGAACACAACTGCTGTTACGGATCTCCCACGGCAGGAAAGATCCATCCCCAGGTTCAGCGCTGCTGGAGATGGGCCAACAGGGTTATTTTTAACAATGAACCATCTCATCAAGGTCCCACTTCTGGTTTTGGCTTGCTGGGGAGGGCAGAGGCAGCGGCCCCTTGGCAACAGCCCGAGGGCAGGAACAGAAAAAGGGATGTAAAAGGAGGAAGAGAGGAAATGCCAAGTGGTCACAACCTGACCTGCTCCATTGCATTGAAAATTACCCCAATTCCTATAAACCTCCCTACACTTGGTGGTCCCCATGTCACAGTGGAGGGGACAGTTGGCCCCTGACCCCCTCAGATTTTGTGGGATCTCCAGGCATTTGTGATGCCCTGGCAGCAGGAGGAAGCCGCATGTGCCAGCACCAGGTGAAAAGAAGCACCAGCACCGCGACAGCTCAAACACTCCAAAACTCCCATCCTGGTAGCACATCCCAGCATCCCACAGAGCATCCCCGAAAGGTCACATCCACAAGCACTGGGTCTTTGTATCCCCACCTCTTCTCCCACCCTCCCAACTCACAGGATTTCAACCCTTGCAGGAATTTCGTTTTTCTTTTCAGCCCTTCCCCAAGCCCTGAGCCCAAGGCTGCCTTGCAAGAGTGGCTCAGTCTCAAAAATTCCCACAGGGGAGCTGCGGCTCCACTCCTGTCACACCCCACTCCCACATTTCAGTCCCATTTGAAATGGGGCTCATTTAAGTTCTCTTTCAGTCTGACAAGAAGGAAGTGCAGATATCCATGGCACGGAGCAGAAGCTCAAGCACGAGGACAACCTTCCCCTTCCTCTATTTCCGCTTCCTCAGGCTGCAAAGACATCGAGTTTCCTCACCAGTCTGGGAACAGGAACCCACAGAGATGTTGCTAATTAAAGGACATCGTTTAACATCACACCATGGCCAGATACACCCACAACACTGAGAGGAGGAACTCTGAGCAAAGGGATTCTCCATGCATCCCAAAACCAGATAGGAATGGCACATGCACAGCATCCAGGGTGTAAAGGACAGTATTTCACAACAGGTTGTCCCTCCAGGTGAATGAACAAGGCACCAGTGAGAAGCCAACACCAGCAAGGTATGGTCAGAGCTCTACACATGTGGTCAGAGTCCACACATGACACCCAGCACCCCTCACCTCCCCCTGGCAACTCCCCCCTGCACAGCTCCTCTTGCTGTGCTTTTAGTGGGGTTCAAACCAGGAGCCTCAGCTCTTCTGCTTAATCTGAAGGTCTCGGCCAAGCCAGCAACCAGGGTGGCTGGTTGGGGCCCCCAAAACCCTTCTCTGCTGGCTGCACCCTCCTTTGCACCTCCCTGCACCCAGGATGAGGGGTGTCTGGGTGTCCCTCTGGGACACACCCCCCCATGACTGCCCTGAGCTCACCTGGAGCTGCAGTGCCTTTGGAGGGCTTGGAGACTCCTGTTCAGCACCTGGGTTGAGTGAGATGCTGCAGGGAGGAGGTAGAAACCTTCCCCTTCTATCCATTCACCCCTTCCTAGAATCACAGAATCCCAGAATGGTTTGGGATGGAAGAGACCTTAAAGCTCGTCTCATTCCAACCCCAGCCATGGGCAGGGACACCTTCCACTAGCCCAGGTTGCTCCAAGCCCTGTCCAACCTGGCCTTGGACACTTCCAGGGATGGGGCAGCCACAGCTTCTCTGGGCAACCTGTGCCACGGCCTCACCACCCTCACAGGATAGAAGTAAGAATTAGGAAGTTTTTCCTAATATCCAATCTAACCCTACTCCTGCCCTCTGCCTTTGATTTTCTCACTTTAACACAGGCTTGAACCTCAACTACAGCTGCAAACTCACAGCCCAGCACCCACCCCAGGGCAGCAACAACCCACATCCTTGGATGGGAAACCGAGGCAGTGTGAGCAGCCGTGCCCCACCACCGCAGTGGCAGAGGCAGAGGCTCAGGAACCAGGAGGGCTGCAGAGAGCTGCCAGCTCTTGTGTTGCTTGCCTGCCTGTCCTGCCACAGGGACTGGGGTGCACATGTGTCTGTGTCTTGCAGAGGGGACAGCCCAGGGGACGAGGCGCTCCCTCTGCTTGCTCGGTTTCATTTTGGAAGTGAAAACAAACCTTTAATGAAGCAAGTTCCAGTAATGGTGACACAGAGCGAGGCCAACGTTTCCTGTTTCCGTGCGCTCCACCCTCAGCTCCACAACCATCTTGCGCCACTTTAACCCCCCTTCGCCTGATGCATCATCTGCAGCTGGTTCCCATCCTTCATTGCACGGAAACCTCAGGCTAGAAACAAGCCCCAGGGCAGAGAGGAGCTGCCAAACCCTGAAGGCAGGAGCTGGGGCTGCTGCCCTCTCTGCCTCCATCACTTAATTGCACGTTTGGTACCAAAAATGGAGTGGAAAATCGTTGTCAGCATCTCCCGCTCTGCTCATGCTGAGGCTGCCTCGGCTGTGGCGCTGCTGTTGCCATCCAGCACTTATTTCAAAGGATGTGGAAAGTGTGTGAGAGCCAGTGTGACCCCAAAGCCTGGAGCAAAACAATGTGTCACCTGTCCTGAGGCTGCCTGTGAGGAGGAACCGGCACGTCCCGCACTGCACCGGCACCACATCAGCACCGAGCCCTGGCACAGCCAGGATGGTCACAGGCAGGAGATGAAGCAGAACCTGGTAGCTTCACAGAATCCTAGAATATCCGGAGTTGGAAGGGAACCACAGGGATCATCAAGTCTGACTCTTGGCCCTGCACAGCCCCAACAATCCCACCATGTGCCTAAGAGCATTGTCCAAATGCTCCTTGAGCTCTGGCAGCCTTGGGGCTGTGATCCACTTCCTGGGAGGTTTGCCGCAGGCTGCCTTCTTGGAGCTGAGGGAAGAGCAGGATCCAGCTGCACAGCACAACACTGATGTCTCTAAGTGGCAAATGGCTCTGCCAGGATCTGGGCAAGTGGGATTGGGTGACAGGGTTAGGAAGGGCCATCATCAGGACATGCACAAAGGGGCTGCAGTTCCCTCTCCTCTCCTGCAGGATCCAACCCGTAAAACTTCCCAGGATGGTAGAGCACCATGTGCCAGATGCCAGTCCGGTGTGGGGCACTGCTGGCGGGTGAATCCAAGGCAGAAAGCCATCAGTTTGGGACAAAGAGGGTGGGGGTGTTAGGAGCTGCAGGGCAGGGCTGGGCGGTGATAAGGGAGCAGCCACAGTCTCAAAGGGCAGAGCAGGCGGCTCTGCTCCCGCTGTGTGACTGGGAGCACGTGTCACTGCTCCCTGCTCCCTTCCTTGCTGGTTGTGGACGTTTTTCCCTCCAATCCCCCAAATGGCACTTATGTGCCTGGAGATCTGGCGAAGTGCCACGGATCACTGCGTCCTGGAAAAATCGCTTTCCAGCAGGATAAATTTCATGTTTAACTGTGAAACCTGCTGAACCAAGCAGCTGCATCCAAAGTTTCTCCGTGGCATTTGTCCTCATGGCTTGTGACAGCGCTGAACTCGGCTGCCTCCAGGGATGGGGCTGGGATGGGCTGGGATGGGGAAGGCTGGGGACCAGGGTCTGGATGGTGAAATGCAACACACTGCCTGGCACAGGCCATGCACGACCCCACCACATCCTCACATCCCCACCAGGCACCCAGCATTGTTTTGTGGAGCTGCTCTGCACCCTCATCCCACCCCACCTAAAAGCCTGGCACTGTGGATGCTCTTACTAACCCACCCTGGAGCACCAAGCAACATGCTGGGCACCTCCCAAGGGCAAAATCCCAAATCCTTAAAGGGAATCACAGGGTAACAAGTTGGGTATAGACTTATTTATTTCTCTCCACTCCAAGAAAACAGCCTAAAGGAACTGCTCAGCACCCTGGGTCGCATCCCTGCATGTCCCTGTGCCACGTTTTCCCGGTGGTGGGAAGGAAATGGTACCTGTTACGTCTGCTGGCCAGTTCTCCTGCGGCGTGCGGGGTGTGAACAGCCACGGGCAGCATCCACAGACAAGGAGAACCCCACCAGCCATGGAACCACCAGCTCCCCTGCCCTGCACCGGCCCCCTCAGCATCCACCCCTGAGAAGTGAGGATCCCTCAAACCTCTTAATCCCACTAAATAACGTCATATGCTTTCTGCCCACCGTGAAATAGGCCAGAGTGGTTCTCACCGTGGATTCTAGGAATACCAATGAAAGAAGAACAAATCCTCTGCCCTTCATGAAAATTACATGTTCATCATGCTCATCTGGAGACAGATGACTGCCTAGATCATCTTTCCAATTACACATCTCTCCCAGCTCCCTCCCCCCCCGCTCAGCCGCCCCAGATTGGAAAACCCCATCCAATGCCTTTTCTTAATTATTAACTGTCCTTCTTGCCCATCCTTGTGTGCCAGCAGCAGGAATTCCCACAGCCCAGGTGAAGCAGGAGCCTTCCCGGAATGGGATGGGATGGATTCATTTGCTAAGCAACCGTGTTGCTTTGTGCCAGCTCACACTAACACTGAGAGACATTCATAACGGGAATCTCTCTCCTCTGCCTCCGTGCTGTCTTAAACACCTCTTTTACACAAAGCCTCGGGAAGGTTTTATGCCTGGGCCAGACACAGCCCCCCAAACCTGCTGGATGGAGGTCCCAGCCTCCACCACCCATGCCTGGGGGGCTCAGTGGGTGCTGACTGCACCTCCTGTCCCCCTCCTTGGGGACATGTCCCACCAGCCAGCCTGGGTCAAGCCTGGCACTGCAGCTGGAGACCCCTCTTACACCCCATTTATGCAGCCCCCTGCCATCACTGCCCCAGCCCCGCTGCCAAAGGGGATATGAGTCCTTTGCCCTCCCAGACTTCGGGCTCCTTCCCACCCCTCCAGGCATCCTATGGTCCCTCACCCTGGCTCAGGCCATGTGCCACATGAGATACATCCCATCAGTGGGTGCCCACCTTGGCACAGGGGGCACAGGGGGCACAGGGGTGTTTCCCCCTTGTACATGCAAGACACTCCCCTTCCCCAACGCACACACCCCCAGGATGGGCACACGGTACCCCAAAATGCGCTTCACCTAATGCCCTGGGACCCTAAACCCCACACTGTACTCCCAAACAATGCACCCACCGATGCACAGCCCACCCCACCCGCCATGCCCAGGGTTCCAAGGGTGCTCCCTCAGTGCACAGCATCCACAAAAAAGATGGTGCACAGCCCCCCAAACCACACACCTGGGTGTGCACCCTGGGTGTGCACCCCTCCACGCACGGGCCTCCCCTCCAAAATACACACTTCTGTGTGCACCCCATAGAGCACAGACACCCCCCAAGGCACAGACCTCCGTGTGCACCCCCCGAGGCACTGCCCCCTCAAACCAGTGCACCCACATGTGCCTCCCCAATGCTAAGCCCCCTCCAAACCACACATGTTGGTGCACAGCCCCCCGGTCATACAATCCAGTGCCCATCCCCCCATGCACGTTGTTGTCCCCCCACAAACCAAGCAACCTGCTGCACTCCACGATGCACACAGATCCCTCAAACCACACACCCCACGTGCCCCCTAAGTGCTAAGACACCCCCCCCAAACCACACACATGGGTGCACGGCCCTCCCCAAACCCAAACACATCTCTGCACCCCCCGGTGCACCCAGACCCCCTCAAAACACACACCTCCAGGGTGCCCTCGTGGTGTAAAGACCCCCAGACCCAGCCACCACGTGTGCAAAGACACATGCCCTGCCAAAATCACGCACGACCGCGCCGATCCCCCACCTCAAGCTCCCCGGTGCATACCCCGGTGAAATCCCCCTCAAACCACGTACCCCGGTGCACACCCCGGTGAGACCCCCCCCCAAACAACACACCCCAATGCCGCTCCCCTCCGTGACTCCCGGGGCCGGGGCCGGCCGTCGGTACCTCTTGGAGCGCTGGAGGAGGGCTCCGGCCGCCCGCTGGCCCCGGTACCCGGGCGGGGCGGCTCCCCAGCAGCTCGGGTCTGACATCGCGGCCCCGGCCGCGTCCTCCGGCCCCGAGAGGCTCCACCGGCACCGAGAGCGGCGGCCCCGGGACCACGCGGGGCCGCGCCGGGGGCCCGGAGCGGGGCCGGGAGCGGAGCCGGGAGCGGGGCCGGGCTCCCTCCGCCTCCCGCCCCTTCCCGCCCAGCGGCGACGGGGTTACCATGGAGACCGTGCAGCGCCCCGAAACGAGGTTAGCGTTTCCATGGAGACGAGGGGAGCACCCCCAAAAGGAGCGGAGGTGGGTGGGGGGGTTCGTCTGAAAAGAGGCAGCGCCCAAAAACGGGGTTGGGGTTGTGGTGGAGGAGGGGCATCACCCCCAAAATAAGGGCAGGGTGGGGCAGCACCCCAAAATGGGATCGGGGTTACCACAGAGAAAGGGCAGCACCCCAAAATGGGGTCAAGGTTACCCTGGAGATGCAGCATCCGCCACTGATGCATTCGAGGGGCACAAATATCACCCCCACAAGTCAGCGGGGGCAGCCCCAAAGCCTGGGGCTTCCTGAGAGTACCCTGCCACCCACGGGATGCTTCCTCAGAGGGCACCCACCCGGCAGCATCCCGGCAGCACCTTGCAAACCTCCCTCCCACGCCAGCTTTTCACCTTCAGTCAGGGAGATCCCCAGCACAGACCCAGTGACACCCATCCTCCTCAGTGCCGGTGACAAACCCCTGCATGGTGGCACACCAGGGCCACTGGAATCCTTCCAAGCCGTGAGGGATGGCATCACCACACTCACTGGGCCAGTGCCACGGCCAGAAATCCTGGTGCTGCTGGGCTGGGCAAGGTTTTAGCATGGTAAAAGGGGAACACTGAGCCTGGCAGCAACTTTCCCCTCACCTCCTGCCCAGCAGCCACGAGACACCAGTACATGGAGGCACCCGAGGGTGCCACCAGATTGCCTGTCCTTGTCCCCATCTCACCCCCATCACAAGCATCCCAAAAACTCTCTCCCCAAAGCCTCAGTTGAGCATCCACATGGCCACATTGTTTTTCCACATGCCACACTCACTGGGGGGCAAGGGGTGGCCAGTCAGGACTAGTGGAGGGGGGCAGTAGGCAGGGAGCCCCCTGTGCAGGCAGAGCACAGGCAGCACCCAAGCTCCTGCCTTCCTGCCCACAGCAGGTGGCTCTGCCCGTTGCTGAGCAGCAGCAGAGCTCCCCACTGGATCCCTCTCTCCCTGGCAGATGGATGGAGGCACCAGTGTCACCTGTGGGTGCCAGGCAGGTGCCGCAGGTGCCATGGGGCGCAGGGCTGGGTGTGACTGCCAGTGCCAGCACACCTGCTGCACCTTGTCCCCGGGGCAGAGCACAGCTGGCACACTCCGCAAGGTCCTGGCAGCACCCACAGGGGCTTGTGGCATTTTGGGTGGGGGGCACCCATCCCCCAGAGCAGCCCCCATCCTCATCTTTCCCCACGGCAGAGTGGAAAAGCTGATGAGGGAGGTTTCTCAGGCGCCCTCCCCACTGCCACCCTGCTCCCTTCACAGTGCTCTGTGTGCTCTGGGCCATTTTTGACGTGCTCCCCCCTCACAGAGACGTTCAGAATCTGTGCTTGAGCTACTGCCACAACATTCCCACTAGGGCTCCCTGAAATGGATCAATTGGTAGCAGAATGAAGCCCATCAGCACAGCCTGGCTGGTTTTGGGGTGTGCAGGGCTGGGAACAGACCCCAGTCGCATCACCTCTGTGCCCTGTAGAAGACAGTACACTTCTAGGGCCCCCCAGGGCATCCCCAGAGAGGGGGACCCACCTTGCTGCCCCCATCTTCACCTCTCCCTCTGCCGATTCCCCGGAGCTGGTGGATGCGGTGCCCAGGGAGGGTTTGGGGAGGTCTTACCTCCAGGGGTGCAGGGTTAGTAAGGGGCTGCAGGGGCTCAGCAGCGTCGGGCTCTGGCTGCTCGGAGACAAACTGCCAGGCAAGACGAGCCGGCGCGGCGTCAGCGGGTGCCGGATGGTGCTGGAGGGTCCGCCTATGGCCGCGGGGAGACAGGGGCCAAGAGCGAAGGGGACCGGGGCTAGAGGGGCGCCAGGCAGTGGGAGTGAGGCAGAGCTGGAGGGGGAGCGCAGGGGACAGCAGGGACGCTGCGGGGTCTAAGGCTGCGGCGGGGAAAGACACTCGGTCTAGCCCCGGTGCTGTCACCGGCGACTGTCACCGGGGGTCCGCGGCTGTGGTTGCAGGAGGAGGAAGGTCTGGGAGCTGCGGCCCGCGGGCGAGGATGCAGTGGGATGGGAATGGATGGGGATGGGAGATGCTCCGGGTCGGGGAAGCAGGGGGACGGGGATGCCGCGGGGCCTCGCCGCCCGCCCCCGGGGCCGGTACCGGTACCGGCGCGCCGCGCCCTGCCCTGGCCCCGACTCACTCCAAGGTCAGCGAGGGGATCTTCAGCCTGTCCCGCCGCGACTTCATCCCGCCGCCGCCGCCCCGCTTTGCTCCCACTCCGCTCCCGCCGCACCGGTTGCCCCAGCGCTGGGCGGCTCCCGCGGGCGGGCGGCCCCGGCGGCCCCGACGGGGCTCCCTGCTCGGCCCGCCGGGCCCAGGCCCGCCCCCGCGGCTCGGCACTGCACAGCACGGCACGGCTCGGCTCCGGACGGCTCGGCATGTCTCGGCAGCCCCCGGGCCCTCGTGAACCCAACCCGGCCCGCCCGGTGCAGCAGCGGCCCCGAACCGGAGCGCTCCGGGATGCCCTGGGGCGCTGCCGCTGCTGAGACACAGCAGCCTCAGCACAGCTTCGATACAGCCCCAGTGCAGCGCCAGTGCATCCCTAACACCCCGGTGTGGCTGCACTGCATCCCTAACACAGCCCCAGTATAGCCCCAGTACTTCTCCAGTGCATCCCCAACACACCCCAACACAAAAAGCAGTGCAGCTTTGCAGCAGCCTCCTACCACACCCCAGTATACCCCAGTACACCCCAATACTGCTTAGAACACCCCAATAACTCCCCAGTACACCCCAGTAGACTCCAATACTGATTAGAACACCCCAACACACCCCAGTGTACCCCAGTACACACCAGTACACCCCAGTACACCCCAGCAGACGCACAATCAGGTATCAGAGAACATGATGATGCCACCTTGGATTTGGGCACAACAAGCCCTGGTGCCATTCAACATCCATCTCTGCTGCTGCCAATGGTGCTGGTGCTGTGTCCCCAAGCATGTCCCTCCTGATGACACCCCACCCCCTGCCCCAGGTGGCCCAGCTCAGGGACTTACGCTCTTCCTCGGCGTGGCAGACTCAGCTCTTTCTGCAACGAGAAAAGCGAGAAGCGGGGTTAGAGTGTGACCCTGGGAATCGGAGGGTGCCCACCTGCAGGACCCCTGCTCCTGCCAGCCACATGGCAGCACCCCTGCTGTCACACTAGGCTGTCACTGCAGGGTCAGTCCCTACTCACCGTGCCCAGGGTGAGGGTGACAAATCACCTGCCCAGGGCCGGCGCAAGGGAACATCTCCTTCCAGTGTCCCTGGGGCTGATGGCCCGATGGCCAGGCCCAGGAGCAATGGCATGAAGGTAGTGGAGTGGGAGCAGCACCACACACCCATCTGGAGCACAGCCTCAGGGCAGCGGCTATGCCATGTCCCCCCCATCTCAGGACTGGGGAGCAGCCGGCAGCCCCTGAGTTGTTTATTTTTCCAGCCACTGGGAATATTTCTTGTGAGAGCTGTTTGCTTGCAGGTGGTACAACAGGCCAAAGGGCAGCTGTGGGCTGGAACCCCAGCCCATGTCATCCTCCTGGTGTGCCAGGCACTGTCCAGCTCTGACAGTGCCCTGGTGACCACCTGTGTGCCACTGGGCACACCAGAGTGTCACAGATGCCACCGGCATGCTGTGTGGATGGGCTGGTGTGTGACCTGGCTCTCTGGGATGCTGGGACATGTGGCAGCTGCAAGTGCTGGTTAATGCCCCATCATTGCCCTTATCCTGTGCCCACCGGTCCCACAACCCTGAGCAGTTCAGACTCATTCCTAGCATGGGCAGGGACCTTCTTGAGGGCAGGGACCACTGCCACCCATGTGGGGACACCCAGCAGCACACACAAACCCCCCAGTCCCTCTGGGCTACCCATGCCCCATCCTGCTGCCCACACCACACAGGTCCTGTGGAAATCCCGGGACTGGGGCACTCTACAATGCAGTGATGCAGCAGCATTGCCATGGCAACGGGTGACATCATGCCTGGGTGCACAGGGACTCGGCAGCCCCGGGCCTACGGGTGCGTGTCTGCCCTGGGGTGGCGTGGGTGCAGGGAGAGGGTACACGGGGTGTGGGTGGGTGTCCCAGTGCACCCAGCCCCAGGCCTGGGCTGGGGAAGGGGACGTGGGATCCTTGCATGGAGTGGGAGCCCCTCAGCACCTTCACTCTGCCCTGCCATCACCCATTCTGGATCCCCAACCACACCCGGGGCTGTGCCACCGGCCACCAGCCCCCACGCAAGGGTAGAGGCAGGGAAGGGTCACACGGAGGGTTTTACTGTTCAGCCATGTGCAGATGGGGCAGTGGGACAGAGGACAGACACCCTTGTCCCCCATGCTCACCCCCATGCTCACCACAACACAGCCTCCCCACCCATCTATGGGTGCAAGAGTGCAGAGCGATCTGTGGCACCCAACACCCATCACTGCCAAGGGCTCTCTGGCCATGCTGTGTCCCCAGGGGCGCCCAGAGCATCCCTGATGGCCGTGAGGACCCCGGTGGGGCAGTGCCACAGGGTCAGCACCCACAGCTGGCAGATGTGGACGCACATCCAGCACGGTGTGTCTCCCATCAGCAGGTCCCAGTGGGAAGCCAGGATTAACCATCAGCAGATGAGGAAAGCATCAGGGACAGCATCAAGGATGGCATCAGGGATGGCATTAGGGATGGCATCAGGGACAGCATTTCTGCTCAGCAGTTCAGGATTAGGTCCTTGGCAGGAGCCCCTTCTCACCCCTCCTGCTGTGGGGACAGGGGCACACGACCAGGCCCCACAGCTCTGCTCTTCCCAGGACCACCAGGAGCGACCCTCACGGCCAAGAGCCCCAAAGCCCACAGCCGTGGCTCTGTCCATCCCCATCCATGGGCGGGCAGCTCCCAGGCAAGGCTCTCCCCGGGCTGAGCATGCAGTGGAGCACAGCTGCCTGCGGAGCTGCCAGCTCGGATGAAGGCAGCGCCGTGCCATCCTCCAACCACCCCGACAGCTCCACCCGGGCCCCCCGGGAACTGCAGATGGAGATGGAGGCATGAGGTCACCTAGAAAATCCGGCTCAGCACTCAGCAATGTGAGACGGGGGGTCCGTGGTCATGACCCCTCTGAGCATGGCAGTGGGTGTCCAGGGTTCCTGAGGGATGCAGGATGAGCAGGGAGAGTGGGTGTCCCTCAGGCTGGGGAGCACGAGCACAGGGTGGTGGATGGGGCAGCTGTTCAGAGAGGTGCTGGCACGGCGGTTTGGCACGGACTGGCATTGTGTGCTGGACTGGAGGGACCACGGCGCTCCCATGGGAGCCCCCACACAGTTGGGTGCCCCCCACCAGCATCCCATGGCATGGCTGGGGCTCACACCCTGCCCTGCTCCCAGTGCTGGGTGCCTGGCTCCTGCCCCACCTGTCACACACTGCTCACACACAGCACCCACCTCTTGCCCTCGTAGCACCCACCTCTCACACACAGCACCCACCCCTCACACACACCCTCACTCAGAGCACCCCACTCCCACGTGCAGCACCCACCTCTTGCACACACCACCACACAGAGCACCCATCTCCTGCTCACAGCACCCACTTCTTGCACACACAGAGCACCCACCCCTCACCCGCAGCACCCACTTGCACACGCAGTACCCACTTCACATGCACCCAGAGCACACACTGCTCGCTTACAGCACCCACCTCTTGCACACCCATACCCCACAACAACCACCTCGCACCCGCAGCACCCACCTCTCGCACACCCACACCCGGAACAGCCGCCTATCACTCAGAACACCCACCTCCCACCGGAGCACCCGCCTCTCACTCGCAGCACCCACCTCTTGCACACCCGCACCCCGAACACCCACCTCCCACCCACAGCTCCCGCCCCCTGCGCCCCCGCAGCGCCCACCCCTCGCAGATCCGAGCACCCCCTCGCCGCAGGCTCACCGAGACCGGGCTCCCCGCGCTCCCCCCCTCCCCCGCCCCGCTGGTGCCCGCTCGCCGTGCCCCGTGCCCACCTGGAGACCCCGGCGCCGCAGGATGCTGGGCTCGTCCATCCCGCCGCCGCCGCCGCCTCCCGCTGCGCCCGCTCCGCCCGCTGCGCCCGGTCCGCCCCGCCGGTGCGCCAGGGGCGCCGCCCAGCGGCCCCGCCGCGTCACCGGACGCGCATCAGCACCGGCACCGGGGCTGGCACGGCACAGAATGGGGCTGGCACGGCATGGAGCTATCACACCACAGAACTGGCATGGCATAGCATGGCACGGGGCTGCCACAGCACGGCACTGCATGGCATGCCAGTCCTGTGGCACAGGACTGGCATGCCACGGGGTCGGCATGGCACAGAACAGACTGGGACTGGCATAGTCTGTCTGGCTCGGTACAGCTCAGTGCAGCCCAGCATGGCACAGTCTGGCATGACATGGCACAGTATAGCACATCATGGGGTTGGCATGGCATGGGGCTGGCACGGCACAATATGAGGCTGGCACAGCACAGAACTGGCATGGCATAGCATGACACAGGGCTGGCACAGCGTGGGGCTGGCATGACATAGCATGACATGGGGCTGGCACATGGGGCGTGACACGACATGCAGCTGTCAT
This sequence comes from Manacus candei, assembly GCF_025592945.1. Taxonomy (NCBI): domain Eukaryota; kingdom Metazoa; phylum Chordata; class Aves; order Passeriformes; family Pipridae; genus Manacus; species Manacus candei. Next base: position 989,858 of record NW_026138126.1, on the reverse strand, counting down.
GGCACAGGACTCTCATGGCACGGGGCTGGCCTGGGGCCGGCATGATACAGTGTGGCACAGGGCTGTCACAGCATGGCATGCAGCTGGCATGGCACAGGACTGGCCCAGTCTCCCTGCCTTGGTACAGCTCAGTACGGCCCAGCAAGGCACAGCCTGGCATGGCATGGCATGGTATGGTATAGCACATTATGGGGCTGGCACAGGGCTGGCACAATCTACCTGGTTCAGCACATCTCAGCATGGCAGACTCTGCCATGGCATGGCACAACAGAGCATGGGACAGCCCAGGACTGTCACAGTCTTCCTGGCTTGGTACAGCTCAGCATGACACCGCCTGGGGCTGGCACAGCAGGGCATTGGTGGGAGCTCAGTGTGGTCCAGCCCAGGTCTGTCCTGGTTGGCACAGCACAGCACAGTGTTTATGACCTGAGGCAGCACTGCCCAGTACAGTCCAGCATGGCATGGCACAGCCCAGTGTGGCATGGCATGGTAAAGCATGGCCCAGCCTGGCCAGCATGGCACAGCACAGTCCAGTCAGGCACGGCGTGGTCCAACATGGCACAGCTTAGTGTGGCATGGTACAACATGACCTGGCCTGGTTCAGCATGGTACGGCAGAGCCCAGTCCAGCCTAGTACAGCCCAGTCCTGCTGTCTGTTGTGGCCCAGCAAAGCCCAGCATGGCTCAGTTCAGCACAGCACGGCTTGGTGTGTACCCACACCCCAGTGGGCAAGACAGGGAGGGCACACAGGGAGGCAGGAGGTGCCAGGGGCCCTCTGTGCACCCATCCCAGCCGTGCCCACACTGTCCCAGCACAGAGACACTCCCACCACCAATGCCCTCCGGCCCCGAGCGAGCACCACACAAGGAGCCACTTTCTGTGGAAACAAGGGGACTCTGTGCATGGCCCTCGGTGCCACCCGGCTCCACCGTCCCGAAGTCACCCGCCCGTCACACGGCTGCTGGTGCCCCGGTGCCACCGTGCTCTCCCACCTCACTGGGGCTTTGTTTGTGGCGCAGGGAATGAGCTGTGCTGGGAACGAGCACAGCAGCCGGGTTTGGAAACACACCCCCCCCTCCCCCAAAAAAACCTGGACAACCCCAACCTTGGAGATTCGCCCAGTTACAGGCAGAAGATCAAAACCACGCTGTGAAGTTTGCAAAAAAACCAACCCAACCAAAAACCCCAAGACTCATCTTTTGCTTACCTTGCGCTTCTGGCCGTGCCGGGGCACGTGGTGCAGCTGGGACACGAGGTGCAGCCGCGGGGCAGGGCCGGCCCCATCCCGGCAGCCGTGCCGGCAAAAAAGCGGGATATTTTGCGTTGCTTTCTCTTTTGTTTCTGGTAAAAGTGAGGCAGGCTCTCACGTCTCACGCTCTGACCTGCCTGGGAACGGCCGCCCTCCAGCGCGGTCTGAGCAGAAGAGGAAATACCAGGCATGGGAAGCTGTGCTGAGCACCGGGGCTGCCACCACGCCTGAGAGGGGCACTCATTGGGTGCTGGGGGATTGGGCAGCCAGGAAGGGCAGGGAAGCTCTGAATCCGGAGTGGGACACCCCGGGTGGGCGATGCTGGGGTGGCTGCTGGCGGCACTGGTGGCGGGCGGTAAGTGTTGCTGCGGTGCTGGGAGATAAGAGATAACTTCAGAAGACTTTCAGTGAGTGATTCGGGGGTGATAAGGCCAAGGGAGGTGGTGCTGCGATGGAGATGCTCACCCAAAACCACAGTGACGGAGTAAAGGCGGTGAATCCCTGCTGGCAGCAGGCAGGACTGGGGTGAGCAGCACCAGTATCACTGGGGATGGGGGAAGTGGGGGGGTCTTGGTGAGAATCGCTCATGTGGCTGCTCCAATACCCCAGTCGAGCAGCATGGTGATCAGGCAACAGCTACAGCGCTGCTCCCTCAGTGCATGGGAAAGCGTACGGGATGCGGGAGCCCCCAGACACTGCCCTATACCACAGGCACCATCACAGCCCAGAACTTCTCCTGCTGGAAGAAATGCAACTCTCTCAACTCTTTCCACTGCTCCTGGTCACCTCTCGGCCCTGCTGGCAACACCTCCTACTCCCTGAATCTCTGGTGAGTTGGGCATTGTGGAGGGGGATGGGGAGCCCATGGGATATGTCCTGCCTCACCCGGATTTGACCTTGTGCCCACTCCCTCCCCAGCTGGCAGCACAAAGGGTGTAGCCATTTTGATGCACACAAGATGACAAACTACAAACTGCCACATCACAAGCTGTACATCTTAAACAATGTTGTGGCCTGGGTAGAGGCAAGCTGGGAAGGCCACGTCCACAGGACCCCCAATATCACATTTGTCTTCAACGAGGCCGGTAAGTGCCTGTGGGACCAGGCTGAACACCAGCACCAGGGCCAAAAACTGCCAAAACCACTCAAAACAACATCTTTGCAGAAAAACCAGATCCACCTCCCTCACGGGTGCCCTTCTCCAAGACTGACGGCCAGCTGAGGCTGCGGGTGCCACGGCCACAGTGCCCTGGCATGGACCAGCCAGCAGAGCGGGAGGCTCGATCCTGGAGAGCAGGAGACAGCGGCTGGACACAAGTAAAAAGGCTGTTTGCTGGAGCTGGGACAGCTGGGAGCACTGTGGCAGCCCGGGGAGTGTGGGGGCTCAGTGATGTCACTGTCCTCCCCCCCAAACCCAGCTGTGCCCCATCTGTTTCGCTGCCTTATCGGTTCTGCCTCATCTTCTGGCCATGGGATCCTGCTGCTTCCCATAACAGGATTAGGCCGTGATTCGAAGGGATTACACAGGCAAAATCCCAGATTATACTAATGACGACAACAGATGAAATCTGGAGGCTTGTCCCCAGTGAAGCCCCCACAGCTGGGGACCCCCTGCTCCTCTCAATTGCTGCCAGGAGGGTCCCAGGGTTGAAGAGGGGCTACCCCAACCAAGGAAATCCCTTGGGCCACCATGTCCCCTCTATTTGTTTCTCCCAGTGCCTGGGATGATTGCAGATCACACTGATGGCCCAGTAACATACTGGTTTTACTAGGAGGGTGTCTTCATTCCCAGTTTTCTCTACAGGTGGAATGTATGACCGTGATGGTGAAAGATGAAGATGACTCAGGTTGGTTGAGCCTGTGGGGATGTTGGGGACAAGCATCTTCTGGGAGTATTCCCAGGTTCTGGCAGAATGCTCTGCCCCGTACTCCTCCCCAGCACCCACAACAGCCAAAAGATGGGAGAAAGAGGGGTCATCTCCCACCTGACCCTGCCACCCCTCTCTAGTGAACTGTACCCTGAAGGGGAATGGCACCTTTGTGGTCCAGCTACGGCAAAAGACCTGGAGCAGCTACTGGAGTGACTGGAGCAGTAACATCTCTGTTCCTGAGGGTAAGGAAGAGGAGGGGAGGCTGGTGAGATCCTACCAGCTCCCAAAAACATTGATCGCTCAGTCAGGCTTGTCCCTCCTGCAGAAATCCTGGAGAGCCCAGTGCTGAGCCACCAACTGGAAAAACTAGGAAGACATGGGCAGCGGGTGCTGAGGCTGAGCTGGCAGGTACAGCAGCATCTCTGGGGACCCTCCTGAGTGTCTCCCCCACCATTTCATCCCCCACACTGTCCACTCTCCCTCCCCAGCCAGTCCTCAAGGGACAAAGGGATGTCAACTACACACTGCACGCCCACATGCCAGCGTGTGGCTGTGCTGAGCTGGACGAGGAGGACGTTGTGGTGCTGGGGTGGGAGGTGAGGGAGTACAACCTCACCCTGTCTGGAGCTGAATACGAAATCCTGCTGAGGGCTGTCAACGCCGCTGGGCCAGGGCCGGCGTCACAGCTCCACGTGCCGGCAGAGCAGCATAGAGGTACCTATCCCACCGGAGGGCCGAGCTCCCCTGGCAGCCCCTCAGGGAGTTGTTATTTCCAGCTATCCCTCACATCCACCATTTCATCCCAGATCTCAGCTTCAAGGATGTCAGCGTGGCCGGTAGCACCGTGACGGCACAATGGGAAGCACCAGTCCCGGGCGAGGCCTATTGCTTCGAGCAGCAGGTCCTGGCAGAAGCCCCCCAACAGGGTATCTGCGTCCAAGAGGAATTCCCTGCCAAGAGCATCCACGTGGAGAAAGGCAAGGGAGCACCCCAAGCCCCCCACTGGGGTCAGACTTGGGGTCAGAGCTTGGTGGGGGTCTAACCAGCACCCCCGGTTCCTGCCCAGGAGCACTGGGAGCGCCGGTGTGTCACCGCCTTGCTGTGCACGGCTGGGACCCGGAGCAGGGCTGGGCCACCTTCGCCCTGTGGCACCACTATGCCAATGACGGTATGTGTGGGAGCACAGCACCTCTATGCCTGGTTTAACTCCAGAAAGGGGTTCCTGAAACACTCCCCCCTTTTTTGGCACCACTACCTGTAGGCTCGCTGGCCGTGCCCATTGACATCAGCAGCGGAGATGCCGCCGTCGTCCTCCAGTGGAAACCGTCCCCCCGCGCCGCCTGTCCTGGGGTGCTGGCCAAGTACCTCATCTGCCACATGGCCGAGAGGGACAACATGACCTGTGAGTAGGACTCCTCTAGCCCCGTGGGGCAGGAGGAGGGTGCTGCCCAGGCAGTTGCCAGACTGCTGCCCACTTGTTGTTTGCCCAGACAGTGAAGCTGATGCCACAGCAGTGAACTACACCCTCCAAAACCTCCAGCCCGGCACAGCCTACAGGGTGGGTGTTTGGGAAGTGACAAAGGACAGCGAGGGGACCTGCAGTGCTTGGAAGAAATTCCAGACCAAGGCGTTAGGTAACGGTTGGGATCCCATCCTCTCCCCACTCCCCATGGGGTGCTCGCCCTCACCCCAAAATGTCTCCTGTGTCCCATGTGGGGCGTTGGGGACAGGAATGCCACCACCCAGCCGTGCCTGTCCCCAGGTCCTCAGGGAGCAGTGTGGAGAGCCAACCTGAAGTACCTGGGCATCTCGCTCAGTGTCCCCGTCATGGCTGCCATCTACCACCTGACCAAAAAGAGGTGACAGCAGCACCCTTGCCCCCCACACAGCTCAGGCCACCCCCCATTGCCCAACCCCTCACTAACCACCCCCTCCCTTCCCAGGGCTCGCCACCTCCTCTTCCCACCTCTTCCTAAGCCCGTGGGCACCAATGCCATCCAGTTCTCTGCCGGCGAGAAGGGCCAGGTGAGATGCAAGGTGCTGCCCACAAACACCCGCACATGGTCCTGGCAAGGGACATTCCACCCCAAACCCACCCAACCCTTAGGGCCAGACCTGGATAGGCCTCCTGGAGCCCTCGGAGAGGTTCAACCCAGCTGAGCTGCTGCTGACGGAGCTGAATCCCAGCAAGGAGACAACTGACACCACCACACAGACTGATGTGCCACATCCCAGCGTGCCACAGCCCAATGTGTCACAGCCCAGCGTGCCACAGTCCAGTGTGCCACAGCCCAATGTGTCACAGCCCAGCGTGCCACAGTCCAGTGTGCCACAGCCCAATGTGCCACAGCCCAGTCTTGTGATGGAAAAGCCAGCGGAGGTGCTGGTGGTGTGTCCGCCAGGCTGTGATGAGGAGATGACCTTTGCCTACCGCAGGCAGGAGATGCTGAGCCCAGTGGGATTTCCACCGCCTGGCAGCACCAGTTGCACTGGGCACCCACCCAGCAAGGAGGAGGAGGAGGAGAAGGAGGAGGAGGGAAGGCAGGGGCTATGCCAGCCGCTGATCCCCATTGCCCTGCTCATCTCCAACAAATCCATCATCATCGGGGACCAGGAAGGATGGAATCCATCACAGGAGAAGTTGGTGCCATAGCCATCACCAGGCTGGAGCAGCAGGGATGGATGGCAGGAACAGGGTGTCCAATGGGGTGCTGAGTGTGTGGGATGCTGGGTGCCCACCCCATGGGATCATGGTCAAGCCAGCACTTTCAGGGGGTTTTCTGGTTTCCAGGACAAGGAAGGCGATGTCTCTGGATTCTGTGTTACACCATGCCAGGTTTTAGCCACACACTTCCCAGCCTCAATTTTTCACCAGGAATAAAAACCAAGGGATGGTGGCTCCTGAGTCTGTCCAGGGCTGAGGGTATTTCCTTGGCTGGATCAGGAGGAGAGACAGAACTTCATCCCTGCCAGCTTCCACCGCTGGGACCAGCATCCCCTCCATGGGATGGGACGCAAAGCACCAAACACCATCTACCTGCAAAAAAAAAAAAAAAAAAAATCGGCAAAAAATAAAGAGAAAAAAAAAAAAGCAAACATTAAAAAATTAAGTAACTCCACAAAGCAGCAGGGCTGAGATGGTTTTTCCTCGCCTGACCCGGGCAGATTGCAGCAAGGATTTAGAGCCGAGGGCAATCCATGGCGCTGCAGAGGACACAGCCGGTCTGGGGTGATCCCTCGGCCCCCCCCAGCCCCTTCGTGTGGGGCCACGTTGCCGCCTTGGGCTTTATCTGGGGCAGAATTGGAGATGAGAAGCGATTTGTGGTTTTCTCTGCCTGGCGGCGTCTGCGCTGACTTGCTGAGAGAGCAAAAAATTTTAAAAAACTACAAACTACGTGGGGTTGGTAGCACGGGGAAGTCCAGGTAAGGCACCGCCGCGGTGTCTCAGCCACCAGCACACGGCTCGGCCTCCCCGCTGCTGCTTTTAGCTCGTGTTTTGCAAAGGATTTCACCAAAATCGCGCTCGCAGCACCAGCACCGCGGGCGGAAACGACGCCGATGCCTAGCGGAGACACCGCACCGGGAGCGCGGGGCTGCGGGGCGGCACGGTCACCTCGCAACCCCCGCCAGGGACGGGTGGGCTGGGATTTATGGCCAGTCCCAGCGCTCCAGAGGTGAAGTGGCTGCGATGGTGTTTCTCCCATGGCTGGGGGTCCCGTTCAGGACCCGCATCACTGTGCTACCGTCCTCGTGCCCACCAGCGTCCGGCATCTTCACCCAGCCCAGGACGTTCAGCTGCTGATGAAGCCACGAGGTGGCATCAGCCCCACGTCCCCACGGCGCTTCCCAACCTCTTGGCAGAGCAAATTCATCCTTCCCTCCCCGCCACGCATCACCTCACAGGCCCCCCGTGTCCTCTCTTGCGCACCCCAAATCCCTGGGGATCGGCTGGAGATCTGGCGTCCTGCCACGCAGAAACCCAGGCGCGGGGATCAGATTTAGGGATTTTGTTGGGATTTGGGCGATGCCAGGCTCACTGTCGGAGCACACCAGGCACACAGGGAGGAAGTATCCGGTTACAGGAGCGGGTGCACACTCGAGTTTCAGCCCCGGCCCCTGTTTACAGCCCGGGGTCAGAGCAATGAAGGAAACAGCTCTGGGGTCACGGCTCAGCACGGCTGGGTGGCAGCTGTAAACACATTGCCCGTCTCGGGGCCAGAGCCGACGCCAGTTAATCATTCCGGTTCACGGAATGAGTTCACAGCAGGACAGACAGTCCCAATTGCTGCATTAAAAACACCCTGGGGAGGGGGAACAGCAGACCCCCCAATGGTGGCACCCTCCAGGGATCCATCCCACCCATGGTGCCGCTCACACCCCCTCTGATGCCTTCAGGGTTGGCCCTGTGCATCTTTTCCCACACATGTCCCGAGCTGGCCAGTGCTCTGCCAGGAGCATGGTGCCCATGAACAACGTGCCGGGGAAAACTAATCAAGCCACAACCTGCCAATTAGTGCGAGTGAGTGGCTCGGGACTTTCTAATTAGTTTAAATTTCACAGGATTGTTTTCCAAATGAGTCCCCGGGAGCTGTGTTGAGCCTGGCGACCCAAGGGTAGCTGCCAGGCCAGACTTTGCAGCCAGGACATGACCTTCCCTGCTCCTCCATCCGGATCCAAATGGGTGCAGGACCCAGGCATGCTACAGGGCATCGATTATGCCTGGTGAGAGCCACCACCACCCACAGCCTGAGGGTGGGCAACTCGTTACACCCAACAGCAGACTCCAGGATAAGCAGCCAAAAGCCATCACGGCAGGGAAAATAAAGGTCAGCCCAGCTGAGGGGTGTAATGGTGGGGGCACAAGGGGTTCAGCATCGATCCCAAAGTCACCTCAAGCTATGGGTTCCCCTATTCACACCCACTGGTGCCAGCACTGCCCACACACCACCAGTGACAGTGCTGTTTCCCTGGGCAAACATGGAGCATCCCTGCTTTAAAGGGGAAAAACCTCATCTTATTCCCTCCCTATTCCCACAGAGTCCCAGTCATGTGTCCCCAAAAGTAAATGGCACGAGGGACATGTGCAGGTGGATTTACCTGCAAGTGGAAAACACAGCACCACATCCCAAGAAAGCAGGTGGGGCAGCCAGAGCTGCAGCAAGGTGGTGGGAGCCTGGGGATTTGCCTTGAGCTCCCTGATTTTCTAGAATCATAAAAGTTGGAAAAGCCCTCTAAGATTATCGAGTCCAATCATTAACCCAGCACACCAGCCAAGCCCACCACTAAACCACGTTCCCAGGTGCCACATCCACATGGCTTTTAAATCCCTCCAGGGATGGGGACTCCACCACTGCCGTGGGCAGCCTGTTCTTGTGCCTGACCACCTTTGGGTGGAGAAATTTTTCCTGAAACCTCCCCTGCAGCAACTTGAAGCCATTTCCTCTTGATTTTGGGGGATGCAAGCTCAGATGGCACCAGAGGAAAAACATAAAACAGCTAGAGTGGTTCACTATGGTCCCATCAACATCAGCCCTTGGGACCTCTAAGCCCCCGGGGAAGGTGAGGTCCATCCCTGTGGGTCCAGGCTGATATTTTTCCCCCAGATTAAGATGTTTAGCTCCCAGATCGAGGAGTTTAACCTGTTTCTCATCCTTGGAGAAACAGCCCCACAGAGCCACAGCCTGGTTTTAGCATGGACGGCAAAGAAGAATGTTGCAACCCTGCAACCCCTTCCCTCGCTCGTTCATCCATTCCTTTCCCAGTCCCTTCCCTCACCCATTCATCCCTCTCCCACCCCTTTCCCCACACCCAGCACGCTTTCCTCCTGCCTGAGCCCCATCCCAGAGAAGAGCCAATGCCAATGGAATGTTTGAGCCCTGCTCGACCATCAGCTATGGCTAAGAGCAGGATTATTTGCCAGGCAAAAAGCCGTTGCTGTCACCACCTCCACAATGCCACCCGCTGCCAGGCAGATTAGGTGACTAAATCCCTAAGCAAACAAACTGATCCCTGGGATTTTTTTTAGGGTTTTTTATTTTTTAAGCAGAACTCAAAGGCTGTGTCTCGCCCCAGCGGTGAACAGCTCATTTTATCCACCCCCCCCAGCACTGGCAAAACCTCGGTGGGCGGGATGCTCGGCAGATCCCTGGGGCAGTAAAATCTCAGCAGCTCCGGAATTTGGGCTTTTCCTCTCTAAAAAAAGCTTCTGGAATTCTTCTCACAGCAAAAAAACCTCCATGCATTGCTGGCACAGGCATCCTGCAGCAGGGAAGGGGCTGCGTGGCTCACAGCTGGACAGACAGACACATCTGGACAAAGAGCCTCCGGCCACAGCTGGGCTCAGCTTGTTTTGAAAGTCACGGGTATTTCAGCGCCGGCGTTTTGCAACCATTCGGTGTCACAACAACAACAACAACAACTCGGTTCTACTTCGCAAACAGGCCCCGCGGCCGCCCCGGTTCTTTCCTGCTCACGTCAGCCCGAATCTGCCTGCAACAGGCTCACCCGGGCCAGCACTGTTTCCAAACCCAAGGAGGGAAAACGACTTCAAGCAGCACCAAAACTGAATATTTAACAAACCGAGGAGGACTCGGAGCTGCCCCTGGGGCTGCACTGGGTGTTCAGCTCACTTCAAAATCCCGCTGGGATGCTGCCTGTCCCAGCACGTGAGCTGGAAGAAGACGGTGAAAACCATCTTCTACCCTCACAGGGACGCTCGGGCGATGGCAGGAAGCATTTTGTTTCTGCAGTTTTAACGTTTTCGGATGGCTGCTCTCAGGGCCGGCAGCCCCGGGGGCAGCTCAGATGCTGGCACGGCCAGAGCTTTCCAGGCTTTGGCAGCTGCAAAGCCGCAGCTATTGAATCGTGGTTGTTTTTCTTTTCAACGAAAACTTTATAATAATAGTAAAAGAAATCATAAATCCAGGGTGTAGGGAGGTGGGAGGCCGCCTCCGTGCGCTTCCCTGGGTATCGGGTGATCGGGAAGGGGAGGACGCAGCGCTCTTATCAGCACACGCGTTCCCTGCCCACTTGGCAGCAGAGCCGGCCGGAGGTTTGCAGCATAAACATATTTTGCTCAAGCAGGCGGCCAGAGTTGACCTAAGGACAACTCGATAAGAACCAGAGAACCCCCCAAAATCCCCTATTTACAGCACACCACCCCCTCCCGCATCCGTGCAGGCTCATCCCGGAGCAAGCAGCCTGCCCGGCTGTGCAGCGATAAACACAGGACCAAAAGCAACGCCCCCTCTCCCAGCTCCGCTCCCCCGATGTTTACCAGCTCTTCGCAGGCAGATCGACTCTCTCTCGTTTTTTCACAGACCAAACCGCCAGGAAAGCGGAGGGAACCGGCTCAGCCCCTCCCGGGACCGTTCGGCAGCACCCTCCCCACCAGCACTGCCCGCCACAGCCACCTCCAACCAGCTGGGACCTCCCGGGCTATCGCTGCCTCCATCGCCGGGCCGCAATGTGGTGACATTTACACAGCTGCTCAGCAGGAAAATGCCTCTCCCTGCTCCACACAAATGCCTGTATTAAAAAATAATGGGACGCAGGCTTGCTAATGTGGCTGCGAAAGGGCAGGGGGCATCCCTGCAAGCTGCCTTGAACTCAGAATATTCTGTGGTTCTGATTCTCCCCCCCAAAATTGAGCTTAATCTGAGGGGTTTTTTGTTGAAATCAGCTCAAAATTGCTGCTTATTGCAGAGTGGTGGGGAAGAAAAAAAAGGGCATAACCCTGTTTTGGAAGACTTTGAGGTTGGGGAATAGGAGGAGAGATCAGAGCCGTGGGGTTTGACAGGGTCACACCATCATTCCTGCCCCAGAGCAAGGATGAGGTGACAGTGAGCAGTGAGGGTGACAGCCCCGACTTCTCCCTTCTCAGCGGGGAACACCCAGAGCAGCCAAGCAGGGAGGGAGGTGGTGGCACACGCCCCACACGAGCAAGGTTTTAGCTGTGGGGAGATTTGGGGGTCAGGGCGTGGGGTGTCCCCGCGGCAGGGGTCGGGCACCCACCCCGTGCTCGATGGGGGTTTCTCTACGATCTGTGAAGCGGCGCCGGGGAGTGACAGGAAACAAAGCCGGGGTGGGGAGCGGCGCTGGGAGCAAAGTCCTATCGCTCCATGTCCCCGTCACAGGGCATGGCCGTGTCACCTGCAAATCCCAGACCGGCGCGGGAGCCCTGGGCTGGGTGAGCGCCATCCCCGTGCGCACTGTTTGTGTGCCAACACGTCACGCGCCGCCGCTGGATGGCTCGGCATGGGGGGGGGGGGGAATTTTTTAGTGTTGTTGTTTTTGAGTGTGTTGGTTTTTTTTTTAAACAAAGCCAAAATATTTGTGTCCCCGCAGGGACGACTCTGGGTCACCGAACACGGGGCGCCGCACTGGGGTCCCGGCGGGAGAGGGGACACCCGGCTCGCGGGGGAGGGTCCGGTGCCAGCGGCTCCTTATTCAGTCCCCAGTGTTTATACATAGACATGTTTGTGCGCGGCGCCGGCCCCTTCCTCGCTCCCAAACAACTGGATAAAAGTCAAAAAGTCATAGAAATTTTCCATCACCGGAGGAAAGGAGGGAGAGAGCAGTGACTGTGCAAGGGACTGGGCAGTGCCACAGCGAGGGACCCCAAGTGGGGGAGTCAGACCCAAAAAAACAAGGGCTTGGGTTTGATATAGTGAATAAAGGAGGTGGTTTGCTCCCGGCAGCCTGCGGCAAGGCATCGGTAGCACCCGCTGCCATCGGGGTTTGTGGGGTGTCCCGGTCTATGATCCCCTTGGAACGATGCTCGCAGGGGACGGGCCATGTGGCACATGAAACACGTCCATCCAGCTGCTCCAGACCCCGCTTTTTGGCACAAACCCACCGCTGTTGCCCGCAGTTTCCCCCGCCCCCCCCCCCCCCGCGACCGGAGGAGCTCAGTGCCCGCACCGGGCTGGGAAAAGCTGCGATTCCTGTCGAGCCAGTGGGGAAAGCCCCGGCGCAGGGATGCGGGGACTTCGCCTGTGGTTTCCGTGGGCGGGAGCGGCTCCGGCAAACAGGCGACTGAGTCAGCGGGCGGAGGGGCGGCCGCGATGCCGCCCCAGCTTGTCGGGGTGCACGGCTGCTTCCCGGAGCCCTGGCACAGCTCTGCCGCTGCCGTGTGAAGGGGAACTCCCAGAGCCCTGAAAGGGTGCCAGGGCCAAGCCATGCCATCCACAGCCGGAGGTTAGAGCAAACCCAAAGCAAGGCCCGGTGCTCCTGGGGACTGTGTGTGTCCCCTCAAGTGTTCAACCTGGGGGTGAACAGGTCCCCCTGAACCCCCATCAGCACCGACCACTGCTCCCCAGGGTGGGAGTGCTGTGAACCCCCCATCCCACCAGCACAAAGATGCTGAATTTGAGCGGTGCATGAACCCCATCCCCGGTGCAAGGACAGAAGAGGGCCAAAATCCAGATTTATCATCACCGACGGCCTCCCCACCCCGTGCAAACAGAGTAGCCCCCAACGGGTGCCCCTCGGCAGGTTTTGGGGTGAGTTGTGTCCTGCAGGGCTCAGCCCAGCTGGGATGGGGGAAGGTGGTGCTTGGTTTGGGAGCTGGATGGGCTCCCGGCCCTCCCGGGCCGGAGGCGGCAGCGGCGCAGTTAATCCCGGCCCTCGCAGGGCTGCGCCAGCTACAGCACATTCTGTCCCTGCCAGCGCCGGGACGGCCACGAGTTTCGCGTGTCACCCTCCCCGCGGCACGGCCACCACTGATCCCCCGCCACTGACCCCCTGCCAGGGGACAACAGCCTCAAGTGATAGGGCCGAGCATCCTCTGGGAACAAGGAGGGCTCGGGGGAAGGAGTAGCCCCCCAACACGATGCAGAAAGGGCTACAGGGCCATGAGCTGGAGCCAGGGAGTCCCAGCATCTTCTAGATCCAGCACCCTTCAGAGCTGTGAGCTGCCATTTCTGGAGGGTCCCAGCACCCTGCAGGGCTGTTGAACTGCAGTGGGGAGGGGTCCCAGCACTCTGCAGAGCCGTGGAGCTTGCAATATGAGGGAAGTATCAGCACCCCTGTGGCCAGAGCAAAGGGGTCCCACGTTTTTGGGACTGAAGGATAAAAAAGAAAAGAGAGTAGAAGAGTGGGGGGTGGGGGTGGGTTTCTGTACCCCTACCAAGGAGCAGATTCTGCCGGGTGGTCTGGGCAGCATTTTCCAGCACATGGGGCCAAGAGCTATAAATAATCCCGGCACTGTAGTTGCATCACGCGCCTCCTGCCTGGGATCGGGTCTCTGTGCTGAGCCGGCACCACCGTACATGGCACGGGGCCATCCCGGCTCAGTAGACCCCCAGGGAGCTCCGTGTGCCCCAACCTCCCTGTGCCAATAAACCAGAGAACAGCCCAGGCTGTTCAATCAGGACTTTGGAGCTGGGGAAGATAAACAACAGAAGGTTGGAGAGACCAGCGGCAGCACGGCCAGTGGTTGGGAAAGCACTGCCTGGGGCAGGTCTGCACCGTGCCCCTGCTCCAAGTGTCCAGACAAGGTATTTTTAGCCCCTCCTTGGATTCAGGAGTGCAGCCCTTTTCTGGCAGGAGCTCCAGCCTGGCCGTGTTGCGCTGCTGCCCGACTGTACAAGAAAAACCTGGAGGCATCTACAAGAATCCCTGCTGGAAAGATCTCTCCCACTCGAGGGCCAGGAGCAGTTCCCACCGACGTTGGGCTCCCCGGCTCGGCACGGCTTGTCCCAGTCACCGTGTGACGTGGTTTCCCAGAAAGAAGCGGTGGGATAGACAGGGTGCTGGGCACTCGCCTCCCCCTCCAGCCCTGGGAATAAGCATCCCCTTGTGCAGTTGGGGCAGATGATCCAGGTCTGACCAGCAGCCCCCGGCCATCTCTGCTGCACAGCACAGAACAGCTCCCTTGTGCCATGCTAGGATCAGCCTGGTCACAGGGCTTGCTTTGGAGGCATCTTTACCCAGGGGGTGCAGTGCTGTGCTTCGTGTTCCCTTTGATGTCACCAAAAAGCCCCAGAGAGGCCATGGAGCACCGTGTGGCAGTGGCAGATCCGGGCATGATCTCCCCCGAGGAGGATGCAAACAAATTCCCTGAAAGGCCAGTTAATCCTCCTCCAGGGAAAATTACTCGGAGCACCAGGGATGCCAAATAAAAAGCAGATTTGAATAAAAGTTGCAGGAGCACCAGGTTCTCGCAGGCAAACACAGGGACAAGTTCTCTCCCATGACCTAGGGCAGGAGCACGTGCTCGGATGCAGCTGTGGCGCTGAGCAGCTCAGCAAACATAAATATAAATAAAGGGGGGGGTGAAAAAAAAAATCACATTCCAATGGCAGTATTTAAAAGCAGCACAGCCTGTGGAAGACAACTAAAGCCCTGACTCAAGCCTTGCCTTGCACACACCAAGAGTTGCTGTGCTCAGCAGAGATGTGGAGCACAGAAACGCTGTTAAAAACCAAATCCCAGCCAGAGGAAGCAGGTGAAGGAGCCTCCCTGCTCTTCCCACACAGCAGCAGTTCCCAGCCAGCACAGCATGGGGCTGATCCCAACCCTCCTTGGGCCCGGCTGAGCCAAAGCAGGAGTGTCCCAGCTCCCAGCTGGACCTACTGGCTCCCTGCCAGGCTCAGGATGGAGGAAAGGGTGTCTATCCTCCCAAGAGCCTGGACACAAACAGGAAGCAAGTGTGGAAAAATGCAACAGGTTTGCTCACTGCCCTGCATCCCAGGTAATGGGAAAAGAGCCAAACCTGCACAGCTACGGAGGAGCCAGAGGCACAAGGGACCAATCCTGATGGGAAGCAGTGACCCAGTTAACCCCAGCACACAGTGGGACAGGGCACAGGGTGGAGCTGGATGCCAATGGGGCAACAAAGCGAGGGCAGGGAGAACTCCCACATCCCAACAGCCACATGGCTCTGGACAATGGGAAGCAGGAAGAGAAACAGAAAACTATCCAGGCAATACTTAAGGAATTTATTTCAGACAAAAATTCCCCACAAAAAAAGTCATACAAAATGAGTAGAGACAAGAGTGGTCATTACAAAAGTGTTCACAGATAGAAAAGACTCATCTGAGCAACCCCAGCGAGCAGAGGTAGCCCCGGTGCAGAGCCCAAGGCACGCTGGCTTTGGATGTGCACGGCCAAGGATTGTCTCAGTGAGGAAATGCAAAGGTCCTCGGCCCCCAAACTCTGCTCAGGTCACCCTGGAGCGAGCAGGGTCAGCCCCTGCCACACACACACACACTCATTGCTGCAACATCCAGCTCACCAGTTCTACAGCAGTTCCCAACCCAGTGAGCACAGGTTGCTGCTGTGTCCTCATCCCACCAGGGCCACCGACCCCTCTATGGGCACAGGCTCAAGCCCATTCTGAGCAGGACTCCTGGCTCCGAAAGATTCATTCGAACTCCATATCTCCCGTCAGCATCTGTGGCTGCCACCAGCCTTGGATTATGCTTTTTTCTCTTTTCCTAGGCCACCAGCCACAGCTCCAAGCCCCCATGGTGGTACCACAGTTTGGGGACTGGTTTTTCAGCCGCATCACGGAGGAGGCACCAGCACAGTGCACAGGTTTGGTGCTGACACACAGGAACCAGCCTTCCTGTTCTTGGTAAATGGCACCAAAATGCTGCCATGGATCATAAATTCATCCCCCAAGTCCTCGTAACAGCCCTTGGAAGCCTTTACATTTCAGGTGAGTAGCTCAAAACCATTCCCCCCGCAGGTACCCACAGGCTTATGGCAAGCATTATCAGCAGCAGCCAAAGCCTCTGCTTCATCTGGCCAGAAAAAGGCCTTTCGCTTCCTCCGGGACCTGCAGGCAAAGGGCTCCACCCGCATCGCCCCGGGGCTCAACCCTGAGCAACATCAAAACATCCTCCATAATCCTGAGAAAGGCCTCCAAGTTCCTGCTTTCCACACAGGAGCTGCAAGCAAGGGGAGAGCAATCCTGGCTTATGCCAGGTGTTCCCTGTTCTAACCCCAAAATCCTGGGGCAGTTATTAAACCCTCCACATTCTGCCCAGCCACACACAGAGCCACTCCACAATGCCAGGTCCCTTGTGTTCTCCCCCCACACCCGAGGCCATGGCACCACATTGGGTGTGGGTCTGTGGGACAGTCACGACAGGAGCAGCCAAGG
The DNA here is from genome assembly GCF_025592945.1 of Manacus candei. NCBI lineage: Eukaryota > Metazoa > Chordata > Aves > Passeriformes > Pipridae > Manacus > Manacus candei. The sequence continues at coordinate 973,627 of NW_026138126.1, read as the reverse complement.
GTGGTGAGCAGAGCTAGGGTCTTGGCACTACAAAGCTCTGGTTTCACAGACACCACATCCCCATTTCCAGCCTGAAGTGCTGTGAGGGTGTGCAAGCTCCCATCCCAAGGGATCACCACACTGTCAGCAGCGTCCGACGCACTTCTCTCAGCAGGTCATGCAGCGTGGGCGGATGCTGTCTGACGGGGGGTTGGGATCAACCTGCAAAGCCAAGTTTGGAGTCAAAAAACCTCAGCAATGGGCATTTCCCCAGAAGTCTCCCAGCCCAGGGGGATGTGCTACCTCTGAATACAGAGGAGGAGGTCGGAAGCGGAATTCCTGGATGTAGGCGAAGAAGGGACCTTCCAGGATGTCGCCAAGCTCGCTGCGGCATGGTGGGGCCAGGCTCTGCTCGGCCTCAGGGCTGGACACGACTGCTGAGTACTCAGGGGGGGCTGAAGAGAAAGGAGAACCATCAGGGAATAGGAAACACTCTCCATTAATGGGAGATATACAGGTAAAGAGCTCCAAAACCACTCTTACCCAAACCCTCCCAGTTCCCTGGCAAAGGAACCCAAGAGATTCAGCATAACAACCAAAAAATTAAGTTAAAAAGAAAAAGCAAATGCTGGACCAGTTGAAAACTTTGTCTGACCCTTGCCGTCCTGACAAGGGGGTTTATCCAGGGGAGAGGGAGATGCTCACCCTCCGGCTGCTCCGGGATGGTGTTCAGCCAGTCCAGGTTGACGCTGTACTGGCTGCTGACACTGGATGTGCGGCTCCCGAACGGATGCAGCGGGATGGTCCCAATGACAAGCGGCAGTTCAAGGAGCAACTTGGATGTCCCAGGAATATCCACACAAACCTGCAGAGACAGGAAGCAGCAGGGAAGCTTAGCTGTGGTGTTTTCCCAGTCTGGAGGGGCGGGTACCTCCCCAGAGCAGGAGGGAGTTCTTGCAGCCACCTGCAGAGCTCCTCATGAGGTCACTCACCTTCAGGGAATATTCCACCTGGAGGATGCGGCACTGGAGGATGGAAGGCCCCACGGGCGGGATCTTGAGGGCCCGCCCGTGCCACACTTCCCGCTTCCCTGCTGGAATGGAATCCCCAGTGATGCTGGTCACCACTGACCTCTTCTGCTTCTTGGTGCCCCGAGCGATGAAGGTCTGGGTCTGGATTATGGCCGCCTTGGGCACCACGGCCCGGCTTGTGCAGTTGTCGATCTCAGCAAAGATAGGGATGACCTCACCTGCCAAAACAGACACAACATGTTGGAGGAAGGGAGACAGAACCCAGTCCTGCTTCAAGGAATTCCTGCACAGGATCATCGAGGGTTGGCCATGCTACCCAGCACTGCAGACACATGGATTAATCCGGGAGCATCCCAAGGAGGCTGCCCACATCAGGTCCATGCGCTAAAGCTCTGACTGATTTCATGCCAGAAGAACCCAGTTCACAGTGATCCCAAATCCCCTCCCCCTGGGGTCCATTCCAGGGCCCCTTGAGGTTCAAGGGCACCAGCCCCTCATCTCACCTGGGGTGTAGCCTTTTCGGTCAATCTTGGCAGTCACAGACACCTGGCCACGATTGCAGTACCAGGCACGAGCAAGTTTCTCCTTAGCACCTGCCTGGGGAGCCTGAAGAAGGGGAAATATTTAAGCAATTTAGTAAGTAAGGATGAAACTCAAAGCAATCACCTCGCTGGCACCAAGAACCTGCTGGGAAAGCATCAGCAACTTCTCAGGCATCTGATGCAAGATGCTGTCGCAACACGTTAAAGTTTCCAAAAACAAAGAGACACAGCTGACCTCTGCCCAGCCTAGGTAATGCTGGAGGGCGTAAGTTACAGGGGGGTAAATATTCCCTCTGGAAATCAGGCCTAGGCAGACATGGGCTTCCGAGGAAAGTTTTGGATGGCAGGGTGGAGCAGGGGGAACTCACCAGCAGCGCAGGTGTGTTGATGTCGATGGGTTCAATCACAGTAAACTCCCTCTTTGCTTTCTTCACTGTGGCCCAGGGTCTGTGCAGCTTGGCTTTCACCCAGTAGCGCACACTGCCGTGCTTCCCCTCAAAGGAGGTGACCAGGGTCCTGTGGGTGAGCAACCAGCAGTTTCCGAATGGTTCTACTCAAAGAACCTCCTTTTCAAGATGCCCTGTCACCCAAAAAAAAGCCAACTTACTCGGGGAGCTGGAAGGTGAAGGGGAACTCATGCCTTCCTGCCTGCAGGACAGTGGATTCACCATTGTCTGTGGGTAAAACAGATTTAAGAGGATTAAGCTCCTTCCTGCACAACTCCTTCCCTGGGTGAACTGGCAGCACAGATGGGCAGCACCCAGCAAAGGAGCAGCACAAGGGCAGAGCAGTATCTCTGCCAGGGTTAAACTGCAGCAGCTGTGACACAAGAGTTGGGCACTGTCTGCTTTCCACGTGTCTCCACATGCATGACCCGGGGCACCTCCCTGGAGGGCCAGGCAGCTTCCCCAGGTGGGCTCTACTCCAGAGATGCCCAGCCAAGACTCCAGGAGGGAGAGTCATCGGCCCCAGTGCCCCTCAAGGGTTTGCACCCAGGATTGGAGGGGACCTCTGGGGATTACCTAGTCCGACACCCCACTCAAAACAAGCTCCTGAACCTTCATGAGAGTTTTCTAATGCTGCTTCCCTGCCAGGAAGAGCTCACAGAAAAGGGGGAGTCTTGGGGGAGGGGGGGCAGTCCCTAATCGGGGTGCCCTGCACAACAGCAGGGTCCAGCTGTGCACCCCAGGACCCCAGAGTGCACTCCGAATTTGAAGTGTCTGCATAGACCTACACACCCAGTTCCCAGAGCGCCCAGATCCTAAGGCACTCCGTGCACCCCGATTTTAACCGTTTGGGGTGCCAGGCACCCCGATTTCAGCTGGTCGGCGTGCCAGGCACCCAGATTTCTGTAGTTTTGGAGTGTCAGGCACCCAGCAGCTGGGCCATCCCTGGCACCCAGATCTCTGCAGTTTGGGGGTGTCAGGCACCCAAATTTCAGCCGGCTGGGGTGTCTGGAGCACCCAACACCAGGGGTGCCCCAGGCTGCCCCACGTCCCCATCGTTTCAGCCCCTGGGGTCTTTGGTGCCCCCACGCCCCCGCTGTGGCCGGCGACCAGGGGGTCCAGGTGCCGTCCCCGGGGAAGGGGGTGCCGTACCTGGGGGTGCCAGCAGCGTGTCGCGGTGGCTCAGAAACTCCACCTGGTCGCTGTAGCTCTGCGTGTAGGCGGTGCTGGAGCCGGCGCTGCGGGACTCGGTCCAGTGAACGCGGGCAGCGCCCATCGCCCGCAGCCTCAGGGCGCCGAGCCGGGCGGCCGCCGCCAATTCCAGCACCACGCGGCCCGACACCGCCTGCCCGGGGCTGAAGGCGGCCGGGCCGTCCCGCTCCGCGCCCTCCAGCACGATGGAGAAGCGTTTGAGGCGATCGAAAATCATGGCGAAGCGAGCGCGGCTCAGCTGAGCCCAGAACCGGCGCGATGCGGCTCAACCCAGCCCGGCGCAGCTGAGCCCGGCTTTAAGCGCCCGGCGCGGCCGGGGGCGGCCCCGGCGGGGAGGGACGGGCTGGGCCGGGCCGGGCCGGCCCCGCCGGGCCCTGCAAAACAAGGCAGGGAGCATGTGCGGACCGGCCTCCCCCACCCCGACCCGGGCGGGGCGGGGGCTCCGGGATGGGGGTTCAGTTTTGGGGTCCGTCTTCAGTCCCAGCGGGGCTCCCCACGCCCTCGCGGTACCGCACCGAGTCATCCCCACGGGGGGGCTGCTCCGCGGGAATGTGTCCGGGAGCAGAGACGTAGTCACGGGGCTGAGCACTGCCAGTGGGTGACCCCTGGGTGCTGGCATGTTGCTTAGTACCCCCTAAAACTCCCTGCAGCTCTTAAACTTGACCCCCAGGCCCCTCTCTAGCTTCCATCTTTGCCCCTCAAACTCCAGTCTTGTGCCCCAAACTCCCCCTTCAACTCCATCCTTGCCCCCCAAAATCCCCTTCCATCTCCTATCCTTGACCCTCAAAATCCCAGTTCCCATCCTTGCCCCTCAAGCTCCCGCTCCAGCTCCTATCCTTGCCCCCCAAATTCTCCATCCTTACCGCCCAAACTCCCCATCCTTGCCCCTCAAACTACCCCTCCAGCTCCCATTCTGACATTCCATCCCATCTTCATCCAGAATCCCCATTCCTAGGGTCACAGCCAGGGGCTGTGCCGAGGGGAATTCCTCACTTGAAGCAGCAGCCCCTCTCATTTCAGTGGTCACAGGCGAGAGCCCAGAGCCGCTCTGCACACCAACCCACATCCCTCCTTTCCCAAGAGCCATTCCCAGGGCTCAGGACAGGCTACAACTGGATCTGGGCTCCTTGCACAGCACGGCTGGGCCAGCTGGCGATGCAGTGATGTCTGGGACATCACTTCACTTAGTTCTAAGAAATCAAGAACTGGCCTGGGTTCAGCTTGTGCAAGGACAGGGTGAGCAATCCACCTCCCTGCGCTCGTTAACCAGGCGAGTGCCGGTTTTCCACCAGCTCCTGCTGGGATTGGGGTGGTGCTGCTCCAAAACCCAGCGACAAATCCCACCTACATGGGCAGGAACAGCACAGGGACTTGCTCTGTTGGCAGCATCTGCGGTTGCCAGTGCTTAGCTGGGGTGAAAGCTTGGAACTGGTGATTCTCAGGGTGCATATCAGCATTATCAGCGCCATGAGATGTTGTAAAAGGAAGGAGAAAGGAGTCTGTGCCTCCCAAAAGGGTTAATGCAGCTATAGAGACTTCCACTTTAATGATGATTGTCATGTTTGCAGAGCACCAGAGCTCTCTACCTCGGGCATGGGTAGGGGATAAGACAAAACAGGCCTTCAAAATGTTACTCAGCATTTGGCCGCTGAAGTTTTGGAGATTTTTGATTTGCCCCCAGCCATGCCAGGCAGGACCAGGCTGTGCTTAATTAGGTTGCTCTCAGCCACTAAAACTGAGCTAGGCTGAAGCCTGGCACAGCTTTAGCTGCCTCCAAAGCCTAGCTGGAATTGTCTGTCTCCCTCCCCAGGGTAAGGGGACCATGGTTTGTTTTATGTGCACGACCATTTGCTGCCACAAACAAACATGAATCATAGCAAACTCCGTAAAGGGCGAGGGAAAGGAGGAGAGAAAGGAGGAAGGAAGGCATGTTGCAACACGAGTTAACCGGTGACACTTGGTGTCACTGGCTCTGGGAAGGAGCCTGGTGTCCCTGTGGTGCCATTGGGGGGGGGGGGGGGAGGGGAAGGGCTCTTGAGAGGGACTGGAGCCTTGCCGGGCCCCTTTCCTTCCTTGGCATCCTCCTCCCCCTCTCGCCTGCTGGCACACACCCCTCGGCCCGTGACTCAGCCTCGCCCACGGGATGTGAATCCCTGCAAACCTCCCTCCCATGTCAGTCGCATGCGATGCCCAGGCTGTCCCTCGCTGCCTCCACGTGGGATGGCCGGCCCCTCTCTGACCTCTCTGGGACCCCCGCGCCAGGAGAGGGTCTCTTCTCTCTCCTGGCACGTCCAGGTGCAGGGGCTGTGGGATCGCGAACGCTCCTGGGTGCCCAAACCCAAGGAAAACCCAGGTCTGGCTGGGTACAGGGACGATCTCCAGCTCTTCAGCCCCATCTAGAGTCTGAACCGGCTGAAGCTGGTCCGAGCAGGAGCTGACACCCTGCCCGGCTCAGAGGGGGCTTCTCCTTCCCAGACCCACTGCTGGGACCTGGTGGCTTTTCCCCACTGACACCAGAGCCACATGAGGGGCCCTGAAAACCAGAGAGAAGGGAACGCAGGAGGTAAACAGGCAAGTCAGCAGCTCTACCCTGACCCAATATGGGGATGAGATGGGACAACAGAGAGCCTTGCACAAGCTCACACTCCTAGCTTGAGGAATACACTCTGTCCCTGCCAGATATGGGAGTGTTGCATATGGATGAGGATTAAGGTGCTGATCGAGGGCCACCCCACAGTGCAACAAGAGCCCTGATGCCATAACTCTCCTAGATGTCTCCATGAAAATAAAACGTCTTCTGGGTGTTTGCCCCTCTCCAGGGCAGGCACTATACCTTTGGGAAGTGCTGTGGGATCCTTGGACAAGAAAGATCACTGCACACCAATCATTTATGTTTCCTTGGGTGCCTTCACATCACCTCATGCACGAGAGTCCAGGGCTTTCCTTGTGCTTCCTTCACCCATTAACCCCTGTGTTTTCCTTCCTTCCTGCTCCCTATCTCAGATGATTACACAATACACATTTAAAGGCCCTGCCTGCACATCCTCCTTGCTCCCTTTTTCTTGTCTCTCAGCACAGCACCCCGGTGCCAGTGCTCACCACCCTGCCAGGAAACTGCAGATAAACTCAGCTGAGGGGAGAGCAGGAGGGAGGGCTCTTATCTGTGCCTGGCTCCCCTCCTCTGCAGTGCCTTGTTACCATGACAAAACCTGCATTTTTTAACCACCACTCAGACACAGTTGATCTCATCTCATCCAGAAGCACCAAGAAGGGAGCAGTCACAGGGACTGTTGGATGATGACATGTTTCTCGCCAGCTGACACCAGGAAGGCCGTCACACTGCTGTTGGGGACAGAGCAGGACCCAGCAGAATCTGAAGGAAGCAGTTTTGGCCACAGGACAGCCCTTCTCTGCAGCCCATAGCCTTTGCTCCCTTAAAATTGCTCCAGTGATCACATGCCCTTGTCCCTCTCACAAAGCACAAAAGGAATCTGTGTATGGACAGAGACAATAAAATCCCATCCCCCAAGTCCTGGTGGGGCTCTTTGCCCCCAGGTAGCCCAGCTCAACACTAACACTCCCTGGGCAATAGGTGAAGGCCAGGAACCGTCAGCTCTGAGTTACGGGTGGGCGTTCAGGGTGCTGGCAAGGCAGAGCAACTCCAGCAATTCCTGCAGCCCTTGGCCAATGCCCTTCTCCAGAGGGCTCCAGGGGCTCCTATCATACACAATCCCAGCAGCAGAGTCCAAACATGCTCACAACAGCTTGTGACTTCCCTACAGGCATTCACTGCTAATGGGGAATAAAACTCACTCTGCCACCTCACAGCTAAGGGGACACTGACCAAGCACTGCGCGGCCAAGTGCTCAGGGCCTTCGCTGTTGGAGCACAGGGCAAGGGCTTCTCCCAGGGCCTTAACTGTAATCAGGATCCTTTGCAGAGTTGCAGCTGCCAAGGGCCATCCTTAGTCAGAGCACAGAAAAGCTGCTCCCAAAAGACACAAACTCCAGAGCAATGCAGGTGTTTGGAGCAGATGGCAGGGCACAATCACTCGGACATAAAGCATATGACCCCCCAGTGCAGTCCAGAGACAAGATCATCTCCAGGAAGGCAGCTCACATCTTCTTTCCATCCCTCCAGTTTATTCCTGCAACTTCTGTATTTGCCAGATTGGGCCTGGCACCACTCTCTGGGTTGCATTTGACCACTGATACAATTAAATGCCCTCAGCATAAGTCCTACAGCCAGGGCCAGGCAACTGGGTCACAGGCAACAACAAGGCCATCAGAAGGCATGTCATTGGAGGGAAGGATAAAAGGCACGCATGTTCCTAAGAAAAGCCAGAGTTAATGAGCAGATAGACAGCTGAGATGTCCCATATCCCTTGGCTCTGGATCATTTCATCCCAACCACACAAAGAATTCAAGTGGCTTGTCCTCCTGCAGTTGATTCAAGCAACTGGCACTCAGTCCTAGCACAGGGGAAGCAAAAACAAACACCAACTGAGCTACTAAGTGCTCTTTCCACGCTTGTGAACAGCCCCTTGTGTTTGCACTTCCCTGTGCAAACAGAGCAAAAGCCACAAATCCTTTGAGCTGAGTTTATACCAGCAGCCTCCCAGAAACCAGCAGCAGGGAAACCCTCGGCCAAGGTGCAAAGACGGGTGTCCAAGAGGCACAAACAACGCTGTGTGGTCTGGCAACACCCATCGGGGAAGCGGCTCACCCAGAGCGGACATCGCAGCCCCAAGGGGGTCCCAACATTTTCTCCCTGGTGCAGAGCCCCACCCCATACCCCAGCCTTACCAGGGATGAGCTGGCAGTGGCGGCACAGGAAGATCTGGTAGGCTGAGTAGTCCCTGTAGACAACGTTGAGCCCGATGCTGCAGCTCTCGAGCCAGTGCACGGTGGCACCGCCGTGGGCGCTCACCTCCAGCGCCTGCACCCGCAGCGCTCCCCGCAGCTCCAGCTGCACCCGCCCGTGCAGCAGCTCCCCGCTCCCATGGGCTGGGCCGTCCTCCAGCTTCACCACCAAGCTCTGCACGCGCCCTGGGAGCTGCATCGCTGTGGGCCCCACTCTCCTGGCAGCTCCGGGAGGCTGGAGCCTTCCAGGGAAAGGAGACGAGCAAAGGGCTACATCAAAATCCCCTGATTTATCCTAAGTGGCCCCACCCTGCAGGCCTTCCTGGGGGGGTTCGACTGAGCCCCTGTTTTGCAATGATGTTTTAGGGTTGACCTCATGTGCGTGGGGCTGGTGCCGGGGCCACGGGGCTGAGGGACGTGTTTTTAAAGGGATCGAGGAATAACGTGACTTCAGCCTTATCTCTGAGTCACAGGCGCTGCCGACGTGACACCGGGACGTGCCAGTGGCTCCGTCGGCAGCAGGGAGGGGTGTCACACACCACCAGCCCTCCTGGGAGATTTCATATGGGTGGGCAATCAGAGAAAGCCTGTTTGGCCTTCCCAAGGCACTGCTGGAAATGGTGGGAGAAGAGTTTAGAAAGCAAAGACCCTCACCCCAAAAAGCCAGTTTTACTTTCCATGTCTGAAGTTGGATCAAAATCCACATGAAAAAGTGAATAACCACAGTTAGTTCCAGCAACAGCTCTCCCAGCTGGTGCCACCAAGGGGTGATTCCAGCATTTATCCCCAGGGAACTGTGGCTGTTCCTGCAGCAGCACAGGTGCCAATGGCACCTCAGAGTCACATCAAAGTAATGGGGCAGAGCTGTAGCAGATGAAAGTCCCTGTTACTCCACCAAATGGTGCACCTGAGGTATTTGAATCCACGTGTTTACAGGGACTGAGGAGAGGTGCCTGTATGCATTTGCAAGATGTGAGTGCGTGGCTTCTTTGAAGTACAAGTGGAGCAAAGATTCCATTCCCCCATTCCCGAGGAGTCAGATCCCCAGAGGAAAGCACAGTGGAGCAAAGACTGTCCCATTCCTGAGAGACAAAGAGTCAAATGCCCAGAGGAAAGCACGAGGGCACTGCTCACACACAGACTGCAGCAGCTGGGAACGAAGCCCAAAGGCTTCAGGGCTGGCTCACGGGGAATCAAACCCATCTGAGAAGAGCTTGTGAAGTGCCAAAGCAGCAGCTGGCCCTGCTCACTCAGCCCCCCCAAGGGCTGACCAGCCCCCCCTGACCCCTCTGGAACACACCTAGACCCCAAGCAGAGTTAGTGCAAGCTCAGCAGTTGGGAAACCCACGTGAGTGACCAACTCAACAAAAACATCCAGCTCACCTCTAGGAAAACAGCCCACACTCATCACAAGCTGAGCAGAGTTGCCCAGCTGCCCTACTCTCCACTGACCTTTGGTTCCAGGCCTTGACACCAAAATCTAAACAGATTCCAGCCCCCACACAGCCCTGACAGTGCTTCTCATTCTGTTTCTGGTCTCTTGCCCTTCCTCTGTGCTTCCCCCAGCCCACCTGCTTCCTCCTGCGCCTGTGCCTGCCCAGAGGTCTCCTGCAATCCAGAGGGATGTGTCACCCACTGGGTCCTGCAATCCAGAGGGATGTGTCACCCGCGGCTTTGGGCTAATCTCCCAGTGTTTATTCTTGCTGTCACAACACCTCCTTGTGTCCTCATTCAATCTGAGAAATAGATGTTCCCTGTGACAACACACAGAGGGGGGCAAGAGCAGAGCACAAGGAAGGCTTGGAGATCCCACGCCGTGTGGGCAGCTCACAGGGCCTGGTTGATGGAGGAGGGAGAATGTCACCTTCCCCTGGGGACAGGGCCTTTCCAGGGTCACCATGGGGACACACAGCTCACTTGGGAGTCTGCCTTTTGGATTTCAGCTGGGCCTCTAGACTTGGGTGTGAAGTCACCCCTCTGCTCAGTCCTGCAGACGTCCTGTGCCGTCCTGGGCAGCCCCACAAGGGAGCTTTTCATCTGAGAAGAGAAAACATCTCTCAGCACATTGGGATGGGGCTGAGAAAGGGGCAGGTGGCCCCACAGAACCTGGTAGCCCCAATATCTGAGCCCGGTGGTGCTACATGAAGGGTCACCTCACCTGGGCAGCTGCAACACCCTCAGTCTCTGGCAGATGCTCAGTGGTGCAGAGATGTTTGCCATGGGCGGACACCTCCAGGCAGGCCAATATTCCTCCTCTGACCCTCTGTGGGAGACCAGAATCACCTACTTCTCTCCAACATTCCTTGGCTTAAGGATTTGGTTGCCTGTCCTTCCTCTCCTTTCAAGATATTCCTTATCTACAACTCTGCCTCCACAGAACATTCACCCGAGGCTGGAGCAGACAGGATTTGCTGCACACTGTCCCATCCCCAAACTGATGATGTCAAGGGGAGGCTGCAGCTTTGCTGGGTATAAACCCACTTCTCCAAGCCACACCGTGGTTAATTCAAGCCTATTAAGGCTGGACCTGCTGGGGAGTCGCTGTTTCTGCTGCCTGTGTGGGACCAGCATGGCTTGCTTGGTTGTGACAGAACTTTCATCTGCTGACAGATGGAATTGAAATAAAAATTAAACTCAAGGCAGTAAAAAAGGGATGCAGTACCAGAGAAGCTTTGCAGGCACAGATCCACATGTGAGGAGAGGAAAAGGCCAGCTCTGGCATCAGCAGTTTGCTCAAAACCTTCACCCAGACAGAAAACAACTCCCAGGGTAAGGAGGCAAATGAAGAAACTCACATGGCAGTTACGGGAATATCACTCCATATGGCAGTTATGGAGCTGCTCCAGAAGTCTGGGGCCAAGGAAAAGATCAATTCAACTGTGATCTGTTCCACATTCTGTAAATCAAAGATCCATGGCATGAAGGGACCTCTCTCTTACTGGCCATGAGAAATAGGAGGCAAGGTCAGAGGAGGATTTTCTTAATGCCTTCCCTGGCCATCTCTAACCACATCCCTTCCTGAGGTTGCATAAGTGCAGCTTTTGATCAAAATCCTCTCCTTCCTCCCAAAAATAAACACAAACCAACTTCTAAAAACAAACATGGCAAGGCAGAAAGATCAAGCCACTGGTTCGTGTCCCAGAAATCACTCATGAACATGCCAAGTGTTGCTGCAAAGAAGTGGCTGTTGAGATGCCATTTGTGGGTGTGGAAGTGCCAGTCTGTACCTGTGGCCTCTGTGCCACAGCCTTACCCTTCCTAACTGTGCAGTGGGAAGAACTCTTGATTTTGAGGTGGATAATCTGGTGCAGCCATTCCCTGCCTAAAGCTGTTCATGTGGTGGATCTGGGAGGCAGCACATTCCTTGTCATAAACTCTCCAAGATATCAAATATGAGCTTTGTTTGACAAATCACATTGCTCATCAGAAAGGGCAGTTCCTGGGATCAGGTTCTCCTGCTGATACCAGTGTGTCCTCTCATCCAGGGCACTGTTTCTGCTTCTGGTCTCCCTAAATTTAACACAGGACAAGCTGGAGGGAGCCAACAAAGCTACAGAACAGCCACTTAAAGCATAATCACTTTATTTCCCCTCTGTTTTTCCACCTTCTTAGTTTTCACTTGCACAGATCCCATGCCTTTCAGGACAGAATTCCACATGGGAACACACTGCCCTTTAACTGTGTCCTAGTCCTCCCTAAAATCATGTTACCCGTTCTCTTGGCTTTGCAGGTGGAGTCCATCCACCCTCAGCCTGTGCTCGGCGAGGAGTGTGGGAACAAGACTGTCCATCCCTTTAACAGTGAGAATGTACCCTGCCAAACAGCCAGGCGGGGGGAGGAAAGGGGTTATTCCTAAAAATGCTCTATGTGATTCTTAGATCCAGACACACAGAGGCAGCGAGTGCTGTGAGTCCGGGGAGAAGTGTATGGGTACCACTGATGTTCTCTTTAGTGTGTCTCGTGAGTTACTGAAATACCTAAATACTGCTCTAAGGAAACCACAGAATCACAGAATGGAAGGGACCACAGTGCTTTACCTAGTCCCACCTCCCTGCTCAGGCAGGGCCATTCCAGAGCACTAGATGTGTCCAGAGGGTTCTGGAACATCTCGAGTAAGGGAGACTCCACACACTACTTGGGCAACCTGGAACACCACAGAACAAGAGAACTGGAGGTCAGCAAAGGGCTGACGGGGGGTTCGCGGACCAGATTGGGGTAGGAGACGCTGTGAAAGGGGGGAGGCCCTGAGGGGGGAGGCCCTGGCGGGGAGGGGGGCTCGGGCAGACCAGGCCAGGCCGGGCTGGGCCGCGTTGCCATGGCGACGGCTGTACCGCCTCCTTCCCGACGTGCCGGGGCGCGCCCGTGACGTCTAACCCGGAAGCGTTGCCATGGCGGCGGCTGCGCTCCGCGGCCTGGGGGCCGCGCTGGAAACGCACCGGGGACGGGACCGGGCCGTGAGTGAGGGATGGTGGGGTCTGACCCACCGGGATCGGGCCGTCAGTGAGGGATGGGGGGTCTGACCCGCCGGGAGTGACAGATGGGGGGTCTGACCCGCCGGGACCGGGCCGGGACTGACGGGCCCGACCCTGCGGTGACCCGCCCTTTAGGGAAAGAGAAGCACTTAAAGTGCGTTTAAAGGCTCGATGGTGGAAAGGAATGATAAAAAGGGTCCGCAAACAGTCAGAGAGGTTACTTGGCGTGAGAATTGGTGTATTGGTGCCTGAGCACAGGGTGAGGGGGTTTGGGGAAAGAGGTGGAGGGAAAGGGACGGGAGGAATTCAGGAGGGAGAGGGGAATTAAGGAAAGAGAGGGAGAAAGGAAGAGAAAGAGGAAAAGAGAGAAATTTCAAAAGGAGAGAATTAAAGAAAGGAGAACAGAGAGAATTTAAAAAGAAAAGAAGAGAAAAAGAGAGAATTAAAGAGAAAAGAGAGAGAGAATTAAAGAGGAGAAAAGAGAGAAAAAGAATTAAAGAGAGGAGAAAAGAGAAACAAAATTAAAGAAAGAGAGAGGAAAGAGAATTAAAGGAAGAAAGAGAGAGAGAAAGAAAGATAAATAGAGAAAATGAGAGACTTAGAGGAGAAAAGAGAGAAAAGGAGAGAATTAAAGAAAGGATAAAAGAGAGGAAAAGATAGAATTAAAGAGAGAAAACAGAAGTCCTGGTTCCGGCATCAGCTTCTCTGGACCCCACACCCGCCAGTCCCACTGCTGACTGGGCTGTGCCCCACAGGTCCGTGCCCTGTCCTACAGCCTCCAGCTGGTGGGGGGAGCCCTGCCCGGGCCCGGGGGGCTGCCAGGGGGGCTCCTGGCTGCCTCTGCCCAGCTCAGCTCCTGCCGCACCGTCCTGCGCCTCTTCGACGACCTGGCCATGCTCCGGCACAGCTGCGGCTACGGGCTGGGCCCCGAGGTGAGAGCGGGCAGGGGGGTCCCCCACAGCCCCCCTGGCCATCCCCTGCGTGTTCTGGCCTGTCCCCTTTTCCCCCCTCCCGCAGGACGAGGATGTGCTGGTGCGGGGGCTCAGCGTGCTCTGCAACGTGGCCAACCAGCTCTACTACCCCTGTGAGCACCTGGCCTGGGCGGCTGATGTCGGAATTGTCCGTGCCGCTTCCCAGAGGTGGTGGACCCTGAGCACGGCGCTGTGGGGCTCTGCCCTGCTCTTGGGAATCCTGCGGTAAGGCCCGGTCGTGATCCATCGGGATAAAACTAAGGGCCCTCTGGCTGCTGGAGGTGCTCTTGCTCATGGAAGAGAAAAAAACCCTTCTGTTTGGTGCTATAGGAGAAATAACTCTGCTGTTTTCAGGTCCCTGAAGGTCTTGTGCCAGTTGAGAAGAAAACTGAGGCAGCACAAGTGGTATGATTTCCTTCCTTGGCTGTACAGCTGATCATGGAATCCCAGAATGGGACTGGGAGGTTGGGAAGGACCTTAAAGCCCATCCAGTCCCACCCCCTGCCATGGGCAGGGACGCCTTCCACTAGCCCAGGTTGCTCCAAGCCCCGTCCAACCTGGCCTTGGACAATGCCAGGGATGGGGCAGCCACAGCTTCTCTGGGCAACCTGTACCAGGGCCTCCCCACCCTCACAGGGAAGAATGTCTTCCCAATATCCCATCTAACCCTGCCCTCTGGAAGTGGGAAGCCATTCGCCCTTGTCCTGTCCCTCCAGGCCCTTGTGCAAAGTCTCTCTCCAGGTCTCTTTAGCACCATTTTAACCAGTTTTCATTATAATTTAACCCCATACACCAGTTCTCATTTGTATCCATCACAGTTATTAGGATATTCTGGACTATCACTGATATTCCCTTTGCTTCCAGCAGCACATCCTCACCTCAGAGCCAGAAGTTGAGAGCCCAGGTGAAGGCAGAGGTTCTGAGCATCCTCATGGACGCAGCAGATCTTTCCAATGCCATCCATTGGCTGCCTCCAGGATTCCTCTGGGCTGGAAGGTTCCCCCCGTGGTTAGTAGGGCTCCTGGGGACCATCTCCTCCCTGATTGGAATCTACCAGGCATCCAGAGGAGGAAATTCTGAAGCTGTTTAAATAATTGAGCTTCAGGAGCCAAATTCCCACGTGGTAAAAGTGCCTTTAGTGAGGCAGGGTGTATTTTAACTTTCCTGTGTGTTGCTGATTGTAATCCCATACATCCTTTGTGTGGATTGTAATTGGGACTGGAATCAAGGTGTCTGTTGCAGAGAGGATTGTTTGCAGTTGATAATTTTTGTCTCTCTCCATCAGAGAAATCTTTCAGGTGAATCCTCTGAAAATCAATCTGCGGTTGGTAAAATTGAAGGGGGGAAAAGTGCCTTCCATCCTTCCTTACTCTGTCCCAAAAGATAAATGCAACCTTCCAGTGTTTTCTGGAAGAAAAGAGCACAAAGTCGATGTTAGGTGGAAAAACTGTCGTGGTTCAGTCACACAAAACTCCTAAGGGACAAATCCTGCAAGTTCATCCTCCAGGACAGGGGCACAATCCATATCCTGGGAGTTTCTCTGTCAGATATTTTGGGGTTTGAGCCCAGAGCAAAAAGAGGAGTGAAAAGTGAAAAGTTTTGTTTGTGACAGAGGCAAGAGGGGAAGGAAATAGCAACTGGAAGCAGAGCGAAGCTTCCTTCTAGTCTGCCTTGCTCATTCAAGGAAAAATTGAGGAAGTTGAGACTTCCAGGAGCTCTGAGGCTCTAGCTGTGCCTTCGTGGAATGCCACCGGGTGGAGCTCTTCCACCAGGCTCCGGCAGATGCTAACGGTCTTTTTTTGGTTGTTTTCTTTAAAAAAAAAAAAAAAAAAAAGCAGGAAATTTATGAATCACCTTTCAAAGGAGCAATCAAACGGATGCCGAGATGGGTTTTGCAGTTACAGTTCTGGGCGGGCGTTGCCAATAATAAACAACACGAATCAAAGGTGGCCCTGAGTGATCGTTCCCTCTGAGAGCAGGGAAAAGTTCTTTAGCTGGTTCTGGAAAGCTCCAGGCAGTTCCCAGGGGTCAAAAAACATGAGTGCTCTGTGACCTGCAGCTCCCCATGTGTTAACAGCCTTCCTCCCACCGAAATAAATCTGAGCCCCTGACTGGCTGCCATGGAAATGCACCCTTTGAAAACAGTTCTGTGGTGTCCCTACACCATTCCAGGGGCTTCCACCTTGTTTTTGTTGTTGCTTTTGGCATGGACAGGGGGAGCTGTGTCCTGCCTGTGTTCAAAGAGCAGAGGAGGTCTGGATGCTCTTTGTCCTTTGCCCTGTCCTTGCTGTTTACCTGGACCTTCACCCTGCAGAGTGTCCCTGAGGATGCCTTTCCTGGCTGTGCTGGGAATTTGGTGCCAGATATACAGGTTTTGGTACAATTTTGAGCATAGGCAGAGCTTACCTGGAGGAGACTCTTGGTTTTTTTCTCTACTTTTCTGAGTCCTGTGCCTGAACAGGGAGAGGAAGCAGATCCTTCAGCTTAGGGACAGCTGTGGCTCTTGCCTGGTCCTCTCACCCACCGTGGTGACTCCTGTTGCAGTTTAGTTTTAATAATAAATCAGATTGGTTTTGTATTCTTAACCCTATTAAATCATTCCTTCAGGATATGCTCTCCTGCTCAGCACAGGATGAGGTGTAGCTCTAACTCTTCAGTAAAAAGACCCTAAAACCCCCACCTAACCTCTGATGCCAAATTTTTAAAGCTCTAAACCTTGCTTTAATTTTAACATACAGAAAAGGCACTGTAAACTCTTCTAAGTGCATTTGCTTCATCCAATTCCTCATGAAATGATTTTAAGTTACAGCTGGTGGAGCTGAAACGTGCAGAGATAAAGCAATATTGGATGATTCAGAATTTCTGGAATTTGTATTTTTTCCTTAGGGTGGCTTTGATCCCTGATTAAGCACCTGTGGTGGCTGCTGCTACCTGCCCAGAGCAGCACTTGCTCATTTTTAGTACAAGACCTTGTACTTCCCAGAACTTGCTTTTTTGTTTTGTTTTTTTTTTCTCTTTTCTGCTTCGGCCATCAGCCCAACTCGGCTCCTGCTCCTGAGAGAGGGTGACAGTACCCTTCCTTGGCAAGGAAAGGTGATGGTGGTGCAGGTGATGGGCTGCCCCGGGGGAGGTAAAGACGAGCAGCACCTTCTGTGCGGGAGCAACCGCTGGATGTTTTCAAGCTCCAAATTTCAAAGGTGGGCTCCGTGCAGGAAAACTTGCTGAGCAGGGCTGGTTTGTCTGGCCGTAACCTGCCTTTGTCAGCAGGGCGGGATCCAAAGGCCGCGGGCGCGCGCTGCTGATCCCAGCCCGGCCGCCCAGTTTATGGCCTTTAATGGTGGGGTGGCTCCGTCCGCACAGCTCCGCCGGGTTCAGGAGCCTCAGATCCGGCGGCCCGAGCCCTCGGCCGCTGCCTCAGCCGCGCTGCGGTGCTGGGGCGCGGGGGGCGATGCTCGGAGCGCGGGGACACGGACACGTGGGGGGGTGAATGGGAGTGGTCAATGGGGGGACACGGACAAGTGCGGGGGATGAATGGGGAGTAATCAATGGGGGGGATCAATGGGCGGGGGGGGCTAACGGCTGCGCATGCGCGCGCCCGGCCCCGCCTTCCATTCACTAGGAGCGAGCGCAGGGCGCCGCGGGCGCTGATTGGCTGCTGCGCGGGCGGGGGCGGGGCCGGCACGGGGCGGCCACGCGGCGGCGGCAGAACGGGCGGGGAGGGGGACCGGGACCGGGACCGGGACCTCTGAGCAGAGCGAGGGACCTCAGAGCCAGGTGCGGGACCTCTGAATGAGGTGCGGAACCGCGGGTGCGGGACCACGGGGCCTGGTGCGGGACCTCTGAGCCAGGTGCGGAGCCGGGGCGGGCCCGCGGGGCGGGCTGGGCGCGGCAGCCCCGGGAGCGCACATCGCCCTCTCTCCCCGTACTACGCGGGGCCCGGCGGAGCCCTGAGCTGCCCTGGCATTTGGTCCGGGAGCGTCCGGTGCCCCGTTTCGGTTAGCGCTGGGCGAGACCCGCTGGGCGAGACCTGCGGGACGGTCCCTCCGAGCTCCCCGTTCCGGGCGGTACCGCACTCCCGCCGCCGGTTCCTCTCGGGCGCTGCTCCCCCGCCAGTGCCGGGCGCCCCGTGCTGACTCGCCGCTTTTCCCTTTGCAGAGCGGTCTCAGCACTATGTCCGTTAGCAGCCACGAGAACCGGAAATCTCGCTCGAGCTCCGGCTCCATGAACATCCACCTCTTCCACAAACCGGGCCACGCCGACAGCCTCCTCACCCAGCTCAACCTGCTCCGCCAGCAGAACCTCTTCACCGACGTGGTGCTGCGGGCGGGGAACCGCAGCTTTCCCTGCCACCGCGCCGTCCTGGCTGCCTGCAGCCGCTACTTCAACGCCATGTTCAGCGGGGGCCTCAAGGAGAGCAGAGATGCCGAGGTGAACTTTCACGACTCCCTGCACCCCGAGGTGCTGGAGCTGCTGCTGGACTATGCCTACTCAGCCCGGGTACTGATCAACGAGGAGAACGCCGAGTCCCTGCTGGAGGCCGGGGACATGCTGCAGTTCCAGGATATTCGGGATGCCTCGGCCGACTTCCTGGAGAAGAACCTCTACCCTGGGAACTGCCTGAACATGCTGCTGCTGTCTGACGCCCACTGCTGCGAGCGGCTGCTGGAGCTGTCCTGGAGGATGGCGCTGGCCAACTTCACCTCACTCTGCAAGACCGAGGATTTCCTGAGGCTGCCCAAGGACAAACTGCTGGAGCTGGTGGAGAGCGAGGAGCTGGAAGTGGAGGATGAGACGCTGGTCTACGAGGCTGTCATGGGCTGGATCCGGTACGATCTGCCTCGGCGCCACGAGGTTCTGCCGGAACTGCTGCGCTCTGTCCGCCTGGCCCTGCTCCCCGAGTCCTACCTGTGCAAACAGGTGGCCTGTGAGAAGCTGGTGACCAGCCACAAGCTGGGGGAGGAGATTGTGGCTGACGCCGTGCGATGCAAGATGAAGATCCTGCAGAATGACGGGCTGGTGACGGGGTGCTGCGCCCGGCCTCGCAAGGTCAGCCAGGCCCTGCTGCTGCTCGGGGGCCAGACCTTCATGTGTGACAAGATTTACATGCTGGACCATAAAACCAGCGAGATCATCCCCCGTGCCGACATCCCCAGCCCCCGTAAGGAGTGCAGTGCCTGCGCCATCGGCTGCAAGGTTTACATCACTGGGGGCAAAGGCTCCGAGAACGGCGCTTCCAGGGACGTCTGGGTCTACGACACTCTTCATGATGAGTGGGCAAAAGCTGCTCCCATGCTGGTGGCGCGGTTTGGCCACGGTTCCGCCGAGCTGGACCACTGCCTGTACGTGGTGGGGGGTCACACAGCCATGAGCGGGGCCTTCCCAGCCTCTCCCTCCGTCTCCCTCAAGCAGGTGGAGCACTATGACCCTCAGCTGGACAAGTGGTCCCTGGTGGCCCCTCTCCGGGAAGGTGTCAGCAACGCTGCTGTGGTGGGGGCCAAGATGAAGCTGTTTGTTTTTGGGGGCACCAGCGCCAACCAGAACAAGCTGCCCAAGGTGCAGTGCTTCGATCCCTGCCAGAACCGCTGGACGGTGCCCACCAGCTGCCCCCAGCCCTGGCGCTACACGGCGGCTGCCGTGGTGGGCAGCCACATCATGGTCATCGGCGGGGACACGGAGTTCTCAGCCAGCTCCGCCTACCGCTTCCACAGTGACACCTACCAGTGGTCCAAGTTTGGGGATGTCACTGCCAAGCGCATCAGCTGCCGCGCTGTCACCTCGGGGAACAGGCTGTACGTGGTGGGGGGCTACTGCGGGGCCCAGCGCTGCAAGACCCTGGACTGCTACGACCCCTCGTCCGACACCTGGAGCAGCGTCACCACGGTGCCTTATTCCCTCATCCCCACTGCCTTTGTCAGCACCTGGAAGTACCTGTCTGCCTGAGAGTGGCAAAGACTGGGAGGTAAATAGTTGTGGATCAACCTAGAGCTCCTATGTATAACTTTGTGCTGCACAAAGGTTAAACCTTGAGGGGCAGATGCACGTGGATCTGGACTGCAGTTGTCCTCGTGCGAGCATCAGCTCCAGAAAACATGTTTTCAGGCTGGCAGTTTGGGATCTAAAACCCTGCAGGAGAGAGAAAGTCTCTTTAAGGTGCCAAAATGCTGCAGGGAGAAGATTGGTATAAATAACAGGACTCTTAACCTGGCATCTTAGCCCTGCCACTGAGTCTTGGCCTATGCAAAGATTTTGGGGAATGCTCTGTGTGAGGATTGGGTGTCATCCCTAGGTCAGAAGGCTGCTGGAATGGATGTTTTCCCAGGCTCGGTGTCTGCAGGAGCTGGGACAGACCGTGCGGTTCCACAGGGCTGCTTTTAGCACAGCCTCCTCCTCCTGGTGCCACAGTTAATCTGCCAGTGGCACCCAAATGTCTTGTGGGACGCCAGGGCTGGGAGCTGGTGCCAGAACAAGATTATAGTTGGGATTTAGTCCCAGAGTGGTCGGTAATTGCGTTTATAAGACAAACCCTGTCTATGTATAAACACAGGGTTTCTCTGCTTCTAATTATTCCCTAGTGTCCCTTTCATGCCACTGCTTCCCTGCTACATAGAGATTGACTTTCAAACATTTGCAACTGGAATTAAACCTTTCTAAAAGGCTCTTTGGCAGAAATGATGCCAATGAATCACAGATCCTGCAGGGTTTTTATTTTCTCCTTGCAAGAGTTGTACTAGTCAAATGAACTTATTAATGCAATAAAATATCCTGTGATACCTGTAGAAGATTCCTGGACCTTGAGGGATATCAGCAGCCATTCATTGCTGAGCTCTCTGTGGGATCCAAGGCCTGAGGGGTGTTGGGTTTGCTGTGCGCTGGTGTCACAACACTCTGCTTCAGGCTTCACAACTTATTATGCCAGTGTCTCACTTGACTGAGGATCCAGATGGATCCAGATGGAAAACACCTCCTCCTATCCAGCAAGTCTGTGAGCTGGTTGCCAGCGTGGGTCCCACCAGCACCTGCAGGGCTCAAGGCAATACAGCTCTGGCTTTGAAGTGCTCCTGCAAATCCATCTCTTTGGTCAGCCCAGGGAGGGGACAAGCATAGAGGAACCTCCTTGGGCTGGAAGCTTGTGCTGTCCCTGGAGACAGCAAAAGGTGTCCAGGTTTTCCACTACCTTGTGTGATCTCAGAGCAGGAACCAGAGGGATATTTTTTGGGTTTTTAGTGGTATTTACTAGAAAGGACAAAGGATGCTCCTGACTGGCCACAGGCTCTGGACTGTGCTGCTGGGACTCTCAGCACAGGCAGCACTAGAGGCTGGAATGTCTGAACATGTGACAGTACTTTGCCCATGGGCTGGTTCTTTACATTTATTTTTTTTTATACAGCAGTTGTGTGTTTATTACTCAGCCTGGAGCTACTTAAATAAATTTGAATAAAATCCATTGTGTTCATTGCCTGCTCTGTATGATTAAGCTGCAGGTTTTCCCAGCCCTTGCTATATAGTAAGGAGTATTCCCTGCTTGAGTCCAAATTGAGGGCTCAGATCTTCCTGTATCTTTGTAACATGGGACTGAGGGAAGCCCAGCTCTCACACTGCCTTCAAGCTTTGAGGAACACACAAATCTGTTTAAAACTCCAAAGGTTAAGCTATTCTCTGTCCTTACCTGGTCATCCTCCATGGAGCTGTCCAAAGGAATGGGGGAAAGTGTTGCCCCTTCTGTCCCCAAGGGCTGTGCACTCCAGGCCCTGCTCCAAGGGAGGGGGGACAGTGGCTGGGAAGGAAAAACTCTGTTAGAGGGGTAGGAGACAGGAATCAGCACAGTCAGAGGAAACAGGACCAAAGGTACAACCAACTGTCTCACCATGGAAGCAGGGGCTGGGTGTGATCCATTATTTCAGAGTTAAATAAATCAATGTCACAGCCCTTCTGAGCTGCTCATACAGGCAGCTGGCATGACTGGAAACAAGCTGCCCTGCTGGGGACTGGAGCAGATACACAGACTTCATTTCCACCCTGTTTTCTGATGCCTTTGCCATTTTCAGCTCCCAGGCTAGGCCTTTTTTCATGTACCCTTGCTGTGCCACCTCTCCATCACTGGCTGCAGGGAGAGGAGCCCACAGCCTGGAGCACACAGGAAGCTGCAGGGGAAAAAGACCCATTTCAGTGGGAAAAGGCTGTTAAGATCATGGAGTCCAACCACCTAGCAGCTCCCAGCTTGGCTGTGCCTCACACACACACACACACACACACACACACACACACACACATGCAGGCAAGGGAAAGTCATGGCACAGGACAAGGCTGGGATGGGCAGCCATCAGGAAGTGTCTCCAACCCTGTTCCCAACCAGGAGCAGTTTCACCTTTGTTCCATCCACAGTTCCTCCTGAGGGTTGGACAGAGTGTGACTTTGCTCAGCAAGTCGGAGGAGCAGAGCTTTCATTCATGGCTGTTTGAGCAGCAGCTGTTTTATTTATGCTGCCAAGCAATAAGTGTTGGCTCCCAGCCACATCCTGCTCTGGGGACGGAGCAGCTCCAGCGGCTCAGGTCCGTCTGCCTCCCGCGCCTGGCGCTGGGCATAATCTGAGCTGGGTTTGGGTAGTCTCAGCTGGTGGAACCAGCAGCCCCCACTGCTGCTGAAGGCTTTACAAGGGCTGGGCATTGTTTCCTCGTTTCAGTCCAACTGCCTCTCAGGGAAAACCAGCACTACAAGCACATCGGGGCTCAGCTGCACCGGTGGCTCCCTGCTGCTGGCAACAAAACCTCATCCTCCTTCACCTGGCAGACAGCCCTGTGCCATCCCTTCAGCTCCACCTCCTGCTGGCAGGAACCAGCTCCCAGCCCAGCAGGGAGCACCCTGGGGAAAACCAGACAGCTTTACTCGTGCTTGGGTCTGCTGGAGTCAAGTCACCCCAACAGACCTGTTTTCCCAGTTTGACATTTCCATGCATTGATCCACTTGCTGCTTCAGTGCCGGGGCCAGAGGATTCAGGCCAACTGAGCTGGAGGTGAATTTGGTTGCTGGGGCAGAAATCCTCCTGAATGAACAGAGTTTAGAATCTCAACATAATTCAGACTTAGGCATCTCCTCCTAGCCCAGCTCCCCCATTTGTAGCTGCACCCCTCCAGCTGCAGGAGCTAAACCCCAGCCCACAGTCACATCTGGAAGAGGTAACACACATGGGCTTCACTAGGCTCAAAGCCAAAACAATCCAAGTGTGACATTGCTGTCTCAAGGGATGGTCCTATTCTCACACAAAGCCTACAAGCCACCACAGCCAGAGAAATAGGGGATCAGACTGACCCACCTCCCTCCTGGCCACAAGGCAAGACAGTTAGGGTTGATTTTAAGAGAATTCTACTGCTGCTTAGGGGCGTTCTGCTCAGCAGCTCCTGCTGCCAGAGCACTGAGGCAACACACGGCTTTTCTCCCTTCCCAGCTCAGCAGTAACTTAAAAATTTCACTTTCTGGCTAAGATGGGACATGGATCATTCCAGTGTTCTGCAGCACACCCACCACACATCTAGCAAGGAACTATTACAATGACAATTCATGGTAGCCCAGCAAAACAAAGCTCTAACTACACACAGTGTGTTTTTTGTCCAATGTTCTAGGAGGGAAAACAGACACTGCACACCTAACTGTCTGAAATTCCCTGGCAAATCTGCTTATCACATGCAGTGATCTGAGATGGCTTCAGGTCTAGCAACACACTGTGCCCCTCACAGTGAAATGACATCAACTGCTGCTCTGACGTGGGCGAGGCGCATTTGCTCCTGTGCACATGGAATCATGGAATGGTTTGGGTTGGGAAGGGCCATAAAGCCCATCCAGTCTCACCCCCTGCTGTGGGCAGGGACGCCTTCCACGAGCCCAGGTTGCTCTAAGCCCTGTCCATCCTGGCCTTGGACAATGCCAGGGATGGGGCAGCCACAGCTGCTCTGGGCAACCTGTGCCAGGGCCTCCCCACCCTCACAGGGAAGAATTTCTTTCCCATATCCAATCTAACCCTGCTCTCTGTCAGGCAGAAGCCATTCTCCCTTGTCCTGTCACTCCAGGCCCTTGTCCAAAGTCAAGGAGCCCCACAACAAACTGATCCCTGAGCTGTTTGAGCCTCCAGTGCATGTGACAGTCCCAGAGGCAGGGACCGTGTGTCGCACGCTCCAGCACTTCCAGCTCTGAGAGGATTTGCTGCTTCTGGGCCCATGGGATCTGGCAGAGGATAAAAGCCAAAGAGTGTAGGACAGGCCCCACATCCCTCATCTGCTGAGCCTTGAGCTGGCCCCATCGCTGGGATGAGAAATTAAACCGGATTTGAATCACAGGGGTGAGGAAAGGGAAAGGTAGCAAACAGTACATTCCCACTGTCAGAGCACACTATGGAGCCAATCCCCTCTGAGCATGTTTGTCCTCAAGCATCTGGTTTGATGATGAGTCTCAGATGCAGTATGGGAACCATCAGCCTCGTCTCACCCACATGAAAGAGGAAGGTTTAGCATAAAGCTGGTCATTGCCGATGGTCCCGGAATGATTCATACAGAGAAAGAATGTGGTTTGGGTTTCGGGTTAATTAGCTGCAGATTTCAGAGAGAGACAAGGCAGGGCGGAGCTGCTGCAATATTGGTATGAGCACAGCTCTAAAGGCAACACCAGCCACCCATCCTGAGCTCACACCCTCCCTGAGATCACACCCTCCCTGAGCTCACAGAGCAGCGACAGCCTTATCATTGCCACTGCGAGGCAAGGTGTTTGCAATCCCCAAGGAATGTCTGCCCGGCTGTTGTGGCAAAAACTGAGCACAGCAACACCCACACATCTTTGAACACCGATGGCTGCAGCGGCACCAAGTTTCTAACAGATGCAAATGTTGCCCAGGATTTAAACTTGCCTCTACTGAGCTCTGGGCTGCTGCAGCTGGGCAGTTCCCAATGGGAATCTGTGCTGCAGGGAACCCTCTGGGCTGTGTTAACCCTGGATCTCCCTGAACCCTGCATCTCCCTGATCCAGGCTCTTCTGTCTTTCTACAAACAATTCCTACAGGTCTGACACATGAATTTGCAGGAGAACACAGTGCAGCTCCTTGTAACTTCTCTGCTATACTGTCCCTCTCTGCTGCCCCCCACAAAATCACTTTGATTCCATTTCTTGCTGCTGAAAAGTATTTAGAGATGGACATGGGAGTCACCGGCCTTGCTCTGGTGACACAGACATGAGGTCTGGAAGCACAGAGGCAGTGACTGCACCACAGCTCAGCTCCTGGGAGCTCAACGGGGCAGAGAGAAGGAATATTCTCCTGAAGGAAGCACAAGCAAAAGCTTCTACACACACACAGACAGACACACAGACTGTAAGACATCATTCTGTCACGCATCAGTCTGTTAGTTCCCATGAAGACCAAGTTTTAAACACTGGTCTGCCTAGAAGTGTTTGATTATTGACATATGCTGGAAAAGTAGAAAAACTGATATTTTTCCAGTTGAGTTCCAGTTTGTGCTGCAACGCGGATGTCACATGGACTTCAGAGACTGACAAATGCTGCCTGATCCTGTACAGAGAGACTCCAGGTCCCCCAAAGCTGCTCCGATAAGCCCCAAAGGCAGGGATGGGCAGACAGCCCTGCTGGCACCAGCACCAACCCTGGCTCAGAGTTCTCCTCAACACTGGCTGCACCGCAGGATTTCGATGATAAAATTCTCCCTCTTCCTTGAGAGCACCAAACCACATCCCAGTTCTCCCACTCTCCCCAGTTCTGCATCTGTTCTCATCTCCAGAAATGATTCCAGATTACAGTTCTTGGGCTCCCTTGCCAGTGTGCCACGAGTGGGGATTTCACCAGGAAGCACAGCACCAGCCAGAGGCTGCGGGATGGTGCTGGCAGGTAGGGCTGCCAAATTGGCACAGGCACCAGGGAGAAAGTTTCTATTTTTGTTATACTTGTTCCAAGGGGGAACCGATACTGCCTGGGACAGAGCCAGGCATGTCTCAGGCTGGCACCATGCAAAGCACCTCCACACTAATGTAAGCAACTCAACTGAGTTCACTCTCTCACCAGTGAGTTCAGATGCTTGGGAGCACCTGATCTTTCCCTCAGGTGTTCACCTCTCTGCCAAGGGCTGCAGCTATTGTTATCCTCCACTAAACACCTCTCATGCTCCGTCCTCTTCTTTGGAAAATCATCGGTTTTCCTCATATGGCACATTATTTCTGTCCAGGGCAGAAAATGAGAAGCACGTGAGAAGTGGCAGCTGCTTTGATCTTCAGTTCAAATAGAAAATAATAAATAATTATATAAAGGCAGACAGTTTTTAAATGTTCTTTTTTTATTGCTAGAAGTTGGTTTCAGTCCTATTGCAGCTTTGAAATCCTTCAGTGGAGAAACATTGCAATCATTGTAAAAATCATCATTTGGTGTGCTAAGATCAAGTTTACAATTAATCAAGAGTGCACAATTCAACAGAATATTAACATTTAACCATCAACTTTACAAATAAAATAGACTACAAAGATGTTGCTACTGCAGTATCAACAGTAAAGGAAATATTTACAATGTTTACACCCTAACAAAAAAACAAAACCAAACTCTTCCCCAACAAAATGGTCAATTTAACCATGGACCATGATTATTTATTAAATCTTTACAGTGCAAGGTGGGCCTAGAAACCAGACCTAAGACTAAAGAGCATCAAGAGAGTTCACAGCTCTGAGTGAGATGCACGCAGCTATGCCAACAGGATCTCCATCCGTGAGAGATTTCCTTCCGGGCACAAACAGAAATGGAATTTGAAATAAACTTTTCTAAAGTGCTCCAATTGCTCTCAGTACAAAAATATAAAAAACTGATTTATAAACATGGCACAAATGTTATGAATCAGAGCTCACACAAATGCTGTCTGAAGAAGGAACATGCTGATGGTGAGTGATGAAGTTGCCAGTGGTTATGGAGATGTCGAGTCTGGTCTCAGAGCAGGGGAGAGGCTTGGCTTTACCTACAGCACATGTGTAACCTGGCATCAAGATTTGTTTCCTTGTAGATGTGAGAACTGCTGGGGAAGACAACAAAATCTCCAAATTCCCTCGCACAGGGGCACAACACACAGGGACTCCACTGAGCAGCACCAGGGAGCCACAGCTCCCATTCTGCAGAGTTAGAAGAGAAACAAAATACGGATTTTTAACCCTTTCCTAGTTTAAGCTTCAGCTTTCATCATAAATGCAAATGACAAACACCAAGCTCCATGTATGCAGGATCATCTGACTATTACTCAGCAAGACAAAACTGCCTGCAAATTATTTAGAAATGGCTCCTACCTGTGCAGGAATGCAAGTACCTGGATGAGCAAGCAACTCTAGGAATACCAATTCTTCTGCCTCATGCTGGGGGATGATGAGCGATCTCAATTTGTGGGACAGGCCACAGCTACAATCCACAGACAGCACAGTTAAAAACTAGGGAAGCTTTCACAACACACACAGGGCAGCTGTGCTCAGCACTAGTGACCACGGAGGGATCCTCAGCCTGGAACACAAGGATGACCACATTCCAGGTGGGAAGAGAAAGAGGAAGCCTCCTTTACACCAGCATCCAAATTGAAATCAGAACCACAGAAACAGCCTCTACTCTGCAACAGCACAATATTAAAGGACAAACATGCTGCTAATTTTAAGGCTGTGACACCAAGCAAACACGGTGGCAATTCAAAGCTCACGCTGGCATTTCCTCCACACCCCAGCTCAGGGAGAAGCCAAAAGGCACCTGGGAGGCACAGAATTTTGAACTGTCTAATCCTCAGAAATCACTTAAAAGAAAACTTTTATCTGAAGTGATTGAAAAGTCCAATGGAAAGGACGTGACTCAGAATCAATAGCAGGTTACTTAGCCCAGGACACAGCAGTATTTTGCGAACTAATTTGCCTAGAAGAGTTATTTTTCTAGGACCAAGACCTGAGCAGAGAGTCCAAAACAAGTTACTCAGCTGGAGTGGTTTGATAACAATTTCACAGATTCAGTTTTGCACAAGTGAAGAGGCTTTTTATTCATTTAAAGAAAATCATATTTATGTAAAGAAAATAATTCACTTGCTTCCCTCAGCCTTCCACGAATCACCTGCCTATGCTCTGGTAGGGTAACCCTGGACTAGCAATGAGGTATCACAACACCTGCTAATTCCAGAACCTTCTCTAAGCTGGGTCCAGTCCCAAGCAGGAAGCCACACCAATACCCATGATCCACACCCAAGTGAGAGAAGATGCTGTCTCAATTCTGGGTGAAAACAGGTTTCATAAAGCCAACTGCAGCCAGACATGTGGACTGAAGTCAGAAAATTACTTTTAAGGTCATTTCCCTATTACAGATTGAAGACCCATATTCCAAGGGGCTTTTGGGGTTGAAAAACGGCCTGGCTGTCATGGGCCTGGGTCCATTTATTAACAGCCAAAACTTATTCAAAGTACTGCTGACAATGAGTATTAATATAATTATGTTTAAGTTAAAACATTAAAAGAAATGAGACCTCACTGCAGACTTTACTTTCCAGATGTCACTGTTCTACATTCAAATTCATCCATTGCACAGAAGTAGAAAGCAGACAATGAGCTGCTCCAGCCATACTTTAGGACAGGCACAAAATTAAACTAAAGAAATGTTTCCAAAAATTGTTTCCAAACACCCAAACTGACATCCTTTTTAGTTGAGGTGGTTTATTCCACTGATGCAACTTAGCTTTAGGCTAAAACTCCTAAAAACCTGGTAATTTAAGGCAAAGGGGGCACTGAGTTTTCACTAGGAGTGGCCCAAACCACAGCATGAAGGGAAGAACATACAGTGCATTCCTGCTGCTTCCCTGTGTGCTTCCAGGAGAAATCACAGGGAAGCAGAGGTGACTGGACTGTTGGATCTCACACTGCTGGCTTGATCAGAAGTTACGCTGATTTTAAGAACTCCCCTCCATTCCAATCTAACTTTTAGAAACACAAAACTGAATATAGGGTAGAATTATGTTCTAACCAACACTGTATCACAACAACACAAAAATCACCATGTGTAAATTTTGCAGTGCTGCTGATTTACCAAGCAGTCCTTCACAGCAAAGTGTGCCCAGTTTCACAGCACTGCTTTGTTGGAAGCTGGGGGAGCATCCGCAGTGTGGTAACGAGCCACGTGGTTCCGAGTTTCCTCTCACTGAACTCAGTGCCATTGCCTCAGGTTTGTACCAGTATCACATAGCAAAGAAAAAGACCCTTAAATCCAACAAGTGTTCCAGCAGGAGTGCTTGTCCCAAAGACCAATTCACTATTTTGTGGCTTATCTTTTCCCCTGACCAGTGAATTTAGGTTTTTTAATTTCTCATTTGAAGACAATAACCCAAATTATCACCACTTGAAAATAAACTCTATGTTTTCTGCTGAAAATTTATAATGTTTCTTGCACTGTAACTACTGCAATAATTTTTAAACTCTCAAGCAAAGTGAAGTTACAGCCTTAAAGACATTACTAACATCACACAGGGCCTAACCAGAGACAGCTCAATGATTTGAGACTGGCAAACTCCATTGGATCAATTGCCATGGATGGAGAACTGACCAGGCCTTCCATCCACTGCTGCTAAAAATCACTTTAAATCAGAGTGGAAGATATAAAAATAGTTATTATCAATCATGCTCAGAAAGGTATTAATCCAAGTTTTTAAGCTCTGAGATACTGATTTCTTTAATTCTGTAACAATACTCCTAAACAATCTCTCCCGTGCATCATAAATCTGACCAGCCACATTCAACATATACCAGAATGCACATCCCTGGGTGAGGTGTGTAAAAAGGATCTGAGATACAGAGTGAAAAATACAACACAAAACAACTGTGCAAATCACTACAAAGGAAAATAATGCCTTTTCAGCAGAACATTTACTGTCATCACCATCGCATGATCAAGAACTGACCCATTTAACAAGAGGTATCAAAGCTGGTTTAGCTAACAGCAGCTAAACACAGGTTTAGCTAAGAGTATTTTTTTATTATTTTTTTTTTTTTTTAAATTTTAAAACCAAACAGTTTTTATTCCCTTCATTCCTAACACAATGCTGCAGAGAAGTCTCTGCAGTAACAGCAGCTTTGATATCTTCTGGTACTGGGAGTAAAGTCCCCACAAATTAACAGACAAACAAAAGATGCAGAAAACAGGATTAAACAAGACAATAAATTACTGCATTCAAAAGCTTCTTAGACATGTCTTCAGCTAAGAGCAAAATCCAAGTCTCTAAGCTCATTCTGAACCAAGCCATAAGTATTGCCTGGGTACCTGCACTGCTCTCATCAACACAGAGATAGATCCCAGCCCATGCTGGTAGCCAATGAAATATGCATTCAGTCCAACTCTTCATCACTGCTGTGAATCCTCACATGTCCAATCCTCCTCCTCCTCCTGCCTTGAAGACGCTGTCAGAAGCTCACCTTACCTTCTCTTTCCCTGTACCTGGCCACTAGGCTGGTCCCACTGGGCTCACAGTGCCTGGTACACCTGGCTGGAAGGAGACTGGCTCACTGTCACCTAATTACCAACAACCCAGTACTGACCTGGACCTGGACCTGGATCTGGGAAAACAGATTTCAAAATATGCAGCCATTCTGGGGCCAACTACTAAAACTTTTTACATAAAAACCTGTGTGATGTTATCAGTTCAACATCACTGATAACAATTCACAAGATGGTGCCCACAAAGAGTGTACATTCTCCAAAAAGAGCACATTGCAATAAATGGCAGTATTTTTTACCATGCTCTGAATTGATATATCCATGCCATGTGTCAATACATTTCCATGTTTGGAGAATTTGAAAGCAAATTGTTACTACTGTGCCCTCATTCTGAGCTGCTGGCAGAAAAGCCAGGAAAGTAGGAGAGTTAATCCTGGTCTGGTCCTTGCTAGTAGTAACTGGGCAAGGACGAGAAGACATCCATGTCGGGTCTCCATCACGGTGCACACTGGGGCCTGAGTTCTTGAAACAGTGTGTCAGGAGATTCATCTTTAAATGGAAACAATTAGAAGAAAATTACATCTTCTTTGCTGGTATCATCTTGCACATTCAACAGACTTGGCTGAGAGGTCACCAGGGTCTGAACCTGAACATTATTGGGCTTGAATAGGTTCGCTGAGGCAGGTGAAAGTGCTTCTGGCTGAGCATCTGTGGGGCCATACAATTCTAGAGGAAAAAAATGGAAGAAGACACAGTCATGACACTGCACAGAGAGCCCGAGGCATTCCCACAGCCAGGCAGGTTGGTTAAGACATACCTGGCTGGAATGCAGTGGTCTGGCTGCTCGGGAGGACTGGGCTTGCTGACCGTCTGCTTCTTAGGACACCCTCCTCTCGTGCAACAAGCCTGGGGGGAAGCAGCTGCTTCTGATCAACAGATGCTGAAGAAAATATTTTATAAATTAGTATTTGAGGTGAGCAGTACCTCACAAACCTCACTGTTTCATGCTGGGGCCCACTGTACTGACACCTTATACACCCAAGGAAACTGTAATACCACAAAGAGCTGGTCCTGCTGTTGCAAGTTAAATTTTCACTTCAGCTGTTTAAACCATGAATACTTTCTCTCTCCTCTTCCTTGAGACTTCTAATTCAGTTACTAGCAGCCCCTGACAACCTCAGATTTAAACCTCAGTATTATCAAGCACAGCAGAGAGAAAAAAATCTTTGTAGCATTCAAATAGCAAATGGCCATTTGTACTACTTCTAACACACAGAGCTGTGATGAACTTTTGTCTCTGCTCTCCATCTGTCTCACAGCTGCTCAGCAGCATAGCACATTGATTCTGCTGTTACAGACTCTCAGTTTCTTAATTCAACAATAAAAGCAATTCATGAAATGGTTATTCTGGATCCAAAGAACTTCTCTCCCTCTCTCAGTATGCATTCCTTACACGTCACAAAACCCAAATTCAATACACAGCACTTTGCCTCTGGTACAGAAGGTTTTGTTCCATTTTATTCTGAGATCTACACATGGGCATAACCAGCGTGCAGCCCACTAATGCTCATAAGAGAATAGAGACCAATGTATTTGTGGTTTATACCTTTCATATAAATTACAGAAAAACACCATTAAGTACATTTCCACTGCAGAGACCATTACGTAAAAGCTATTAAAAATAAACTTGGGGAGATGTGGTATTGGAGCTTTATTTACCATGCAGGGTAAGAGGATATTAGGCTTCATTTACATGCGGAATCATAATGAAGTTTGCAACTGCACTAAACTTCAGGCATGGTAGAAATAGATGTTTCTACAATGTGCCAAAGCAGTTCCCCCTCCCCTCCCTGACAGCTTTGGCCCCAAGTCTGCTGTAGCAGTGCAGGCCCAAGTGATGGTCAGACTTGCCAAGTCTGAATCCTACACAATACTAAAAAGATAATTTTATAACTTAAAATTACAGGCCATTCCCCTAAGCTGGCAATGAGGCTATTTTAAGTGGTAGAGACAAAGCAGTTTTTACTGCCTCTGTCATTGGCAAAGACCACTACTCCAGTACCCAGCAGTCAGCAGCAGAAATTACACCAGGACAGGGTGACTGTATTTTTACTTGCTTCTATTTGTGACAAAATTAGCCCTTTCCAACTCTACAACACATGCAGCATCCCAATTCTGGACTGGAGATCTGTATTTAATGACTGACTGGTGCTAAGAAAGGCACTGCATTCAATGTCACTACAACTCTGGACAGATAGTAAGGAAAGGCTAAGCCAGCCTCAAAACATCTCACTTGTGCACAACAGCTTTTCTTTGGTTTTGCTGTTTCCCTTTAACACTACAGTTAGACAAGGAGATTTTACATCCAGGTGTACCACCTCTCACCGTCATTCTGTCGTGCTGGAATACACAATTCCATTTTCAACATTATCCCTTTGGGCTGTATTTCTAACTTAAATAGCACTGACATATAAATCCTAACATAAGGATTTTAAGAGGTTAAGAGATTTTAACTGCAGCAAGCACACTAATAACATGTAGCATATTAGTTTCTGGGTTCCACATGGGTATCCAGAGGTTTAAACTGCAGTGTTCTGTCTCCTTGTGATGCTGTTAGAGAATCGAAATGCATTTAAATGGATTTAAATACACACATACCTGAACTGTCTGTCCTCTGAGATGCTTTGTTCTTCCCACCTTTCTCCTTGCTTCCTTTTGTAAAGGTGGCCAGCTTGGTAGGGATCTGCTGCTGGACTGCAGCTGGTTTCTGGATCTGGTTGGTTGCACTCAAGAGATGTATTGGCACTTCATTCTTGAGGGCCAGAACGGGCCGGTTCTCCAGGGTGGTGCTGTCCCTGCGGACCAAGTCCGGCCGCTCCAGGTAATCCAGCCCAGCCACGCTCACTCTCACAGAGGATTTCAGCATAGGTGGAGAGGGTTCTACTCCTTCCCCGTTGAAGCTGATGGAATGACTCAGCATCTGGCTCTGTGTGAGGAAAAAGGCATTTTAAGTCAAATAGGGGTTTTCACCCTCTCCAGGACAATAAGGAGAGACCGCCCTCAGCCCTGAGAACATGAAGCACTTCCTAGTGAAAAGGAGAATAGATAAGATGAAGCCTGAAGTTTGCTGGGAAACAGAAGGAAGAGCAAGAGTGTAAGTCCTTGGGCACTGAAAACAACCTCAGCAGCTTCAAACTGCTTAATACTGCACGTAGGAAAGGAATGCAAGAGCAGACTGCACTGAGTGATGATAGGATGGAAAGCAGGACTTTCAGATGGTATCAAAGAACCAATTTAATCAGACTTCGAAGTTCCCATTATGAAACACTGGAAATGCTTTCAGAAATCAACTGTACAAAATGCTATAGATGTTGCACAGCTCCTGCAATCACTTGCCTGCAATAGGGCAGTTGCTGTATTTAGAAAATCCTCTGTCAGTCACAATCAAAAATAACTTATTCTCCATTTCTATCTTTAAAAAAAAATATATTCTCATTACCAGAGATTTTCTGGTAATTGTGGAATTTCACAGACTCTGGGGAACTGCCAAGCTCTGATCTCTCTGACAGCAGCCACCACCAGCTATTTCAGGTGGCGGTTCAAGGAGCCCAGTAAAATGCAAAAATGGGTTAGTGCTGTAACAAGTGCAACCTTTATTCGGAAGCAAGCAGGTTAACAGAAATAACCCTCCAAGAAAACAAATTCCTCACCTGGCCCATTTCTGGGGAGAACGTGCCTGACACTGTGTTCTGCTTCTTCAGCTTCCTCAGCTGATCCAGACGCTCTTTTTCTTTCTCGACTGCTCTCTGGGCTTCCCTCAGCCTCTCCAGGTTGTGCTGATAGGCTTCTTGCTGCCTGTCCAGTTCTTCCCTGTCCTGATTCACCTTCTCCAACTTCTGCCGAGCCTCCTCCTCGCGCTCCTGCAGTCGAGCTTCCCTGATTTCAAACTCCCTCTGCTGCCGACTCCTTTCCCGCTCCAGGCGCTGCTGCTCCAGCTTCAGCTGGTTCTGAAGCTTCTGGACATTCATCAGTTCTTCCCTCTGCTTTTCCAAGTTCCTCTGTTTCTCCTGCTCCAGCAGCAGATTCCCTCGGGTGGACTGCAGCCGGTATTGTTTCTCCCGGTCTGCCATGGTGGCGGTGGCTCTCTGCACCTCAATGTAACTGTCCTGCTGAGATATCACTGCCTGGAGGGGTTCAAAAAACATGCACAGCTCAGCAGAAGACAACAGCATCTACCAGGTTAGATCACCGAGTCTTTTGTCTTCCAGAGCAGATCTAAACTCCAGCTTGTACAGCCCATGGTGACTGACACAATATTGAAGATGGCCAAGCAAATAAATTATGCTTATGTGTGTCAAAGTGAATGTTTCTTGCACCTAGAATTGTTACCCCAAACCAAATCAGGCAAAATATTGCTGATTACAAGGCTGCAGCAAAACCAACTAATATATACACACATGGATATCAACAATTTAAAGAGGAAATGAGCACATGGAGCAGATGGAGCTCAAAGCAGCAAAATAACTAAGTGGGCAGGAAAAAGGAAACAGTTACTTCAGACAACAGCTCTAACACTTCCTTCAAAATACCAGACACAGTGTTGGTTTCCTTGAATCTCAGGTCTAAACTGCACTTCATTCTAGCTTTAGGGGATATTCTCAAGGTAGCTCCTCTCCACACCTGCATACATTTTATTATATTTAATGCCTAACAAATCTCTTGGATAGCAAACAGTGGTTTACCTGAAGGCTGAAGAGCAACTGTAACAGTGTTTGTATCCTTTGCACAAGCTGAAAAGGAGGAAAAAAAGCATTAGGCACTTAAGCAGAGCTGTTTGGATATATTAGACTTTAAAAAAATGTCTAAGCAGTGAAAATAGCCCATGGTATCTGTACAAAAACACATGCAATGGAAGCATGGCTACCAGAGACACAGTAGCAGCCAATACGCAGGCACAAGGAATTTCAGTGTATTATTCTTGTGCAGATGTGAATCAGTGCTCAGCAACTCTCCTTGGGATTCCACAGATCACTCCTCACCATCTTCTCTCCATCTGAGCTGTGTAACAATCACTTCCTCCCATGCTTCAGCCCTGAATCGCTACACAGATACAGCCCTCACAGGAGGCTCAGAGGCCAGTTTGGTCACAGGGCTGGGAACACGCAATTGCTCCAAAGATGCAGGAAAAGTAGTCATCCAGCTCCTTGAAATGTGTGCTTACATCCCCAGAACCCATCTTTGGTTTCTGTCAGGACTTTTATCTTTGCATTCATAATGTGTTAGAGATACAGGCTGTTAATCTGCTGGAATCTATAGACATTACAAATAATGACTTTTTGGCGGGTTTGTTTGGTTTTGTTTGGTTTGCTCTTATTATAACATGGCTTTTTGCCATTAGATTTCTTAACAGCAGAAGCAACCTACCTGTGCCTCTATGGTAGGCTGAAAACCACTGCTCTCATCCAGCCTCATTCCATCACTCTGTAAAAAAGACATAGAGACACATGTTGGGCACTGGCAGTGCTGCCAGAATAAGCTGGAAGGGTTCGTCCCATGAGGGAACAGGTACTGCTGGAGCACAGATTCCTCCCATGCACTGAAGGACATACATCAAAAATACTGAAACCAGGGGCCAGGCTGGAACAGGAGCATGGTGATTAAAGCCACTGTTAATGGTACAGCATCAAACAAGCAAATGGAAAAGCGATTTATCTTGTCTCTCGAGTGCTAAGCTACCAACTTACCCCACAAAGCATCCTTAATAGAGCTGAGTAATTTGACAGACAAAACTGTTCCAGTCCAGTCCTGCCAGCTATCAGGATTTTTAACTTTGCAATATTTGTTCTGCACCATTACTATGATGAGGAACACAAGGAAATGCATTTAAATCACTCATAAAATCAACATACGGTTTGAGATCCTTCTTCTGCATCAGAAGGGAGGTCATGGACTTGCACATCTGAACTTGCTGCAGGGGCTCTCCAGTCCCACTGTCTCTGGTCACCAGCACTGTTCTTCCTACCACCTGAAAGAAGAGTGGAGTATGAGGAGCTTACACCAGCACAGGGCCTGGGAAAACTCAGTGAGTAACAGAGTAAGCAGAAAAACATAGTGAGTGTGAAGTCAGAACCAATACACAACTGCATGGCTTCTCCATGCTGATTCCAGCTGGGAGACAACAGTGGACTGCTCAAAAAAGTCTAAAAACTTGAGGAGAATGGGTTAAAATAAATTGGGACAGTAAGTTCAAATTACATTATACTATTTTCAGTCAAGGAGCCACGATGTCTGCATGAAAATAATTGGCTGTGGCTCCCAGAATTGCAGACTCATAACATGGAATACTGGTTTAGTAGGAATATTCTATTCAAAGCAGCACCACTGTGAGTGTGGAAGGAGGTAAAGGAAAATGGAAACTATGTTGTAAAAAGTACCTATGTTATGACACATACAGAACATTTCAGAGACAACAGAAGTATTTTAGAGATTAATAATCAGTGAAATAAAGACCATTTGGTTTTTCAATAAATGCATGAAGCAAAAATGGAGATAAAGAGTATCTAGTCTTTCCTCACATTTCATTAATTAACTGATAAATCATCTGTGCCAAAAGGACAATTTATATTATTTAAGGATTCAGCAAACCTCTAGTGACTGTGCAGATACAAAGTGGGAAAAAAGTGTTCATGACTCAGTAATAAAAGCAGACAGCTGAATTCAAATTTTCTAGGTTTTCAGGTCAAGCTCATTTTTTTCAACAAAATTAAAATTCTGTGTGGAATTGTGGTAATTATAAAATATGGGTTAAGGCAATAAAGTATGGGTTATGCTCTTAGCATAACACTGACAGCCCTGCTCTGCTCTCTAGTGTTGGTATCAGGAGTAAGAAAATCCAACATGCTGCAAATTTGCTCTGATCCTCATTTTAGAGCCAGGTGAAGCTTCCTTACATAAGAGCCTCAATTCCTTGTTCTCATTCTCTGTGCAGTGAAGGCATTAAAGAGCTAAGGAGCTCAGGAAAATGCTGAATGGTCCTTTTCTTACTTTTACTTGAAACTGAGGGACTACTGTCATGTCCTCCAAAGGTCTCTACTCTCCGGGCGAGTCCTGACCCAGAGCCATCCTCAGGCTGACAGGATCCACTGCCAAAGTGAGTGAAGATAAGGTCCTGGAGGTTTTCAGCTAGGAAAGAGGAGAACGTGTCATGTAAACAGCCATGTCTATGCTGCCATACAAGTTGTCATGCTAACAAGTTTAAAAAAAACATTTAAACCATCAAGTCCATTAAAAGATCAGGTAGTCAGAGATGTCCTGCAGTACAGATGAGTTTTTCTTTGAGATTCGCTCTGTATGACAGGCTCTTTGTATACGGATGAGCTCTTACCTAACTGCAAGTTAAGATTATTAAGCCTTGAATGTTTGGGTTTTCTTTTTTTTTTCTCTTCAAAAGAGAAATTATGCTTGTGCTTATTTTCTTTCTAAATATACTATCTTTAGATAGGCTATTTTTAATATATAACCCTCCTATAATATTACATTTCAGGATTGGTGTATTATTAGAGCACTTAGTTACCCTTTCTGAACAGACTCATCCCAAGACTCCATTGGTTGATCCTTAACAAATAAACCAATCCAAGCTGTGAAGGTCTTCTACCTAAATTCACAAGTGCACTTCACCTTTCTTGTAGATTAGTTGTGAGAACAAGGAAGTCTGAACTATGTTACATAAAAGTATTATGTTATTACAGGACGGTTTTCAGGACCTGCTGCTGGTTCCCATCCCTGCACCTGAGTGAATGCCTCCACAGCCTCACATTCCATCTACCTTCAGTCACTGCAGACTTCAAAATCGTCTCTCCTTGCAGGTTTTCTGAGATATCTCCCCGAAAAAGCAGCCGAGCTCGGGATCCTTGGGAATGGTCTTCAAAGCCATTCATTTCAGACATTTCTGCATAGATCTGTTGCTTCTCAGTCAGACTTTGCAGAATCAGGTCGTCTTTCATGTTCAAACGCTCTAAAGGAAGAAACAAATCCAGTCAGAGTACACTCCCTGTAAGAGTAGAGTGTTCAGTTTGGAAGATTATCACTCATTTTATGATCGGAGATTTAATTAATTAAATGCAGAGATTTAATTAACAGTTAAGGGGAAAACCTATGGAGCAGGTAGAGCTTATTAGACTCTTTAGCTACTGTTTCTATATAATCTTACACCATTGTGAAAGACTTATGAAGGAGAAACTTGATCACATCATGTGATAAAGAATTAGACAGTCATAAATCACAGACGATGCTGAAAAGCAGCTCATGGAATATATAACTAAGTCTGAAAAGCAGCTCATGGAATATATAACTAAGTCATTACCTTGAAAATCTTTTAACTTTGCAGCTCTTGCTTCAGCCATCCTCCTCTCTGCTTCAGGTTCATTAAATGTTCCTCCTTCTTCATCAGGACAGCTGTACAAAGGGAAAGACAGATCTATGCTTGATTTGCGCATTAGATGATTTAAAACCATCTCAGGATTCAACCTGAGATTCAACCTTTTGCCTTGGATCTGGTTTATCCTGAGTGTCATTCTTCCTCCTTTATCCAAAGCCCTCTTGCATTTGACATCTGTAAACCAAATTTCTTGTCTCTTTTTTTTTTTTTTTTTAAAGATAAAAGCAGAATAAAGTCTTTGACTGGTTTTTATTGCATCTTTATCAGTAGCTTCTTCTCAATGAACACAAACAGAATCGCACACTAAAGTCTTAAAGAGAAAGTTGAGGGAGAGTGTAATGGATTTTTAAGATGAATTTACATCTGAGTGCTGCAAAAAGAAGACAGATGAGCAAGAAATTAAGCCCTCCTGCTTTCCCTCCTGACTTACCTTTCCACAGCCCTGCGGATGTGTGCCATCCAGGAATTCCTCTCCTCTTTGGAGCTGGTGTGAATTTCATACATTTCTGGTCCTTTTAAGGAAGCACTAATTAAAAACATTGCCTTTTCCTCATTAGCCACCTCTCTCACAATCAGCTTTTGTAATGAGATAACTGGTGGTTTAGAGTCCTGCAAAGTAAAATATCATTTATTGCACTACATTATTTATGTTCTTTAGGATTTCTGCTTCCTAGCTCCCCCCTCTTCCCACTTATACAAACCCACCAGGAGCTGCAATATCACAATATAACTCCAACCTTTTCACATGACACTTTTGACGTTATTTTTTTACCATCAACCATTGATGAAAATGTGGAATGAAGAATGTG
This sequence comes from Manacus candei, assembly GCF_025592945.1. Classification (NCBI taxonomy): domain Eukaryota; kingdom Metazoa; phylum Chordata; class Aves; order Passeriformes; family Pipridae; genus Manacus; species Manacus candei. The sequence continues at coordinate 934,395 of NW_026138126.1, read as the reverse complement.
CATGTCAACACCTGATCGAACATTAAACTGTGTGTCAATTTAAACACCTGAGGATTCCCATTGGGTCCCAGAAGTCAAGAAAAGGCTCAAAAAACTTTGCTCAAAAAGAGGCAGATGCAAAATTTGAAAAAGAAAGCAAAAACCTAAATGACACCTGAAGAGAAAGAAGAGACCAAGAGGAAGTGTTAGAGGTTCGAAGTAGGCAAGTTAGCCACAAAAGAAATAAAATCCTAACACAGAGGTGTTACAGAGTGTCACGCCCTGAGAACAATGAAACAAGGTGACAGATAGCGTATTGTATAACGAGGATCAACAGGATTAGCTGTCAGTCTTTGCAGGGAAAAACACATTTACAGAGGGATATTAAGTTACTAAAAACCTATCTAGGCTTTTTACAGCATAAGTCCAACACATGTAGCCTAGAAAGTTCCTTCCAGGATAAAGCAGCTCTTTGTAACTGCTGAGCCTTCACAGAATAATCTAGAACAGTCAGGAACTGAACTGTGAAGAACATCAGGAACACTAGGTTTTTCCAACTTCCCTGAGCAGCTGCACTGCAATTCCAGCCATGAGCAGATGTCACTGGAAAAACAGAATCACTAAGCAGATCCATTTGCTCCTCTCACTTGCTTGATTTATTAATGGAGAAGTAATATTAAATTTCAATTGAACTGTATACATAAAAATATGCAAAAAATTGGTCAGACTCTAACTGTAGAGTATGTTTCCAGAGGGGAAAAAAAATCCACCACATAGCACCCTGTTCTGTGCATTAGGAGAAGGGTAATTTGAAAAGCAGTTGCTTTTTTTTGAGGTCATTAAAATAGCTTTTGCCATTAGAATTCAGCTTTAATGTTAATGTCTTAAAAAAAATACATTCAAGAAAACAATTACATTACTGGTTCTATTACAGCCATAACTGAACTAGATCAGAACAAAATGTACACAATTAACTGCTCTGATGATACCTGTGGAAATGCCCTGGGAAAGCAAGTGAATCCACTGAATGTTTTAGAGTGCTGCAGTAATATCTGCATTTCCTGTGTTTCAGGAAAGTTCTCTGGCCCCAGTAAATCTCAGGGCACTGTGACCACGGTCACCACATCCCTAATGGAAATGACAGATTCTTTCCCTGCACATTAAACAGAGGCAGGACTTATTTACAAGTGACTTTCAAAGCACAGTTCTGGTGTGTGTAATGTCTATGACTTGTACAAAACCTCAGCCTAAAAAATTTAGTGAAAGGGGAAGTCGCAACACAAGAAGAGGAGAAGAAGAGGTCTGAGTGTGGAAATCACAGGAGAAAACCACTGGAGATGTGGATACAATGGGCTGATGCAAGGGAACACTGGTTTGCACTGGGAGACAGTGGGAGGGATTCAAGAAGGACCAGAACTGCCTCAGAAAAAGTGATTCTTAACAGCTGGCTGATTTATTAACCTAATTTTCTTTCTGAACCTCTAACAAGTATCTACCATCTCTAATTGTGTTTTTTCTGTAGTTACTGTCACTGCCATAAATACTTTAAGTGGATCTATTAAATAAGGAGAACAATACCTACCACTGATGCAAATGTGTATTTTTGGTCCTTTTCTTGTAAGAGCAACAGTACGTCAGTTAGCAGAACTGCCAGAATATCTACAGTAACAACAGAGACAAGAAAAATCAAAAGAAGTCACATTTTAAATCAGAAAGACTGGTCCAGACTCAAAAAATCACTTAACTTATATTTCCCGTGGGTCAGGGAATAGCACATCAACATTTGCAGTATTGGGTCTGCTACTGCCTTTCACCTGGGCTGTTCACACTGTTCAGAACCAGCACAGCACAAATAGAGCTGATTTAAAGCTTGAAAACACCTACACAGGCATCCTACCCATAGACTCCAGCACGCCAGAGGGAATGTGTCTCCCTCAACAGCAGATTCTTCTGGAACTGCAGCTGTTCACAGCACCACCTACTCTTGGCTGAATTTTCTGTGCCACTGAAGCTTCTCCTTGAACACTTGAGCAACAAAGTTGTTCAGATATTCCCTGGTGGCCCACTGTTTTGATTTTCTGGCAAAACAGGTATTATGCAGAACGAAGGTGTCATGGGGCTCACACGACACAGGTTTTGCAAAGTGTGAAGCAGATAATGCCTTTCCACAGGAGACTAAGTCAGAATGACTCAAAGCTTTGTCATCCACCTGAAGACCTTCCTCTTGAATTGGGAAGCAGATCAGCCAGATAATAAGCAAACAGCATAAGGAACTTATCATGCACCATTGGACAAGCCAAGAATAGAACAAGTGCTATTTCCTCCAATATCCTATTAAACAAGCAGGTTATTGTCATCTTATTTTATACCCAATCGATCAGTAATAAACAGTTACTAAAAAAAAAAACAAACAAAACCAAAAAAACACCCAACATAAATCTTGTTTCCCAGTTGCATTTTCCCCCTCCTGGTCCTTTACCTTTGAGTCTCCCTGATGCAGCTTTCCAGTACAGCATCCCATCCAGGAGGAGCCTCCTCTGTCCCATGTCATCCTTCCGGAAAAAAAGCCCATTCTTGCATTTCCCAGATGACTTCACCTCCATTTTGTGCATAATCTCCTTAAGTCGCTGCCCCTTCTCACACTCATTTACCATGGCATCTACATGAGTGATGGTGTCCTTAATTAAACTAAGGGCCTGGGTCAGCTCTTCATAATCTCTAGTTCCAGCTAAGGGAAAAGAGCAGCAGTCAGCCACATTTCCAACTTTGGAATGCAAGATAAGAGCCATCCAAACATTTTTTTAACATGCAGGTTCCATACTGAACATCTAACCGTATTTCCTAAGAGCTTAAGTTTAAGAATAAATTAAAATAAAATAATCTCTAATAAACCAACACGCTTGACTACTATGGGTTTGTGGCTGCAGACTTTGAACGCTGTCCTTCTCCAATGAGAAGGAGCTGAGAGAATTGGGACAGTTCGGCCTGGAGAAGAAAAGGCTTTGGGGTGACCTAATTGCAGCCTTTGAGCACCTGAAGGGGGCCCACAAGAGAGCTGGAGACTATTTACAAGGGCCTGGAGTGACAGGACAAGGGGGAATGGTCTTAAGCTGAAAGAGGGCAGAGTTAGATTAGGTATTAGGAAGAAATTCTTCCCTGTGAGGGTGGGGAGGCCCTGGGACAGGTTGCCCAGAGAAGCTGTGACTGCCCCATCCCTGGAAGTGTCCAAGGCCATGTTGGACAGGGCTTGGAGCAACCTGGGCTAGTGGGAGGTGTCCCTGCCCATGGCAGTGGGGTGGAACACGATGATCTTTAAGGTCCCTTCCAACCCAAACCATTCTGGGATTCTATAATTCTCTTGACCCTCTGATGAGGTGAGACTGCTCTGGATCCACACCTAAAACAGCATCTTCAGCCAACAAAGAAGTGAGAAAGCAGTTACCAGACTGTCCCTGCTTGTGTGAGGAAAGAACATGCAAAACATGGCAGAAAAGCTATCAACAGACAACTGTGAGGCTTCTAGAGAACACTCCACCTTCTGTGTTCTGAATGATCCGTTCCACCAGCACCGGGTACTTGGTGATGCGCTGGGTCACCAGGAGGATGCACTCCTGGACACCGAGTCTCCTCACAATGGGACAGTTCCCAATTTTCTAGAAAACAAGACACATCACACTCATTGTACATGTTGCTCTTCTAACTTCCTCTCCATTCACATGTTTTCTGTTTCAAATCATTTCTGTACATTAGGCATAACACCTCAAAATTAGCCGTACTCTTTTACTAAGGCAAAATTCCTGACAACACTCAAAAAATGACTTTTATTGCTGGAAAATATTTTAGGTATTTTTTTCAACTACTGTTAACTAAATGTGGAGTCAAGCAGGGAAAGTTCCAAATCTGAACTGTGTGACTGCCTATTGCTAACTGATTGTCTCTTTTTAAAGGATCAGTCCTTATATACATAGAATAAGTATTTTTTTAAAACCAGACACACCCACCTAACAGCCAAATTAGGCCAATAACAAAGAAATTAAGTCTCTATTTTACCACTGTATGTTCCCCAGCAGGCTGACCTAGAGAAACACATTCCTGTTTAGGCAGGGAGGACTGTAAAGCATAAGTTAGTGTGGCTGCAGACACAGCACACATCTGGCAGGAGAACACAGTACCAAGATCTATCTTTAAAAAGACTGAGGTTACATATTTTAAAACTCTGGTCACTTATTTAGTTCATTGAATTTAAAGATGTCTAGTTAAGATGAGCTATAAGTGTAGAGCTATGCTGGAAAGTTCACACAGTATCACTTACTGGTGACTGGAAAATGAGAATATTTACACCTCTGCAGAGCCATAAGATTCAGGTTACAGCTTCTACTTTGACCATACCTCTTCAGTCCTTCCTATTACTTGCACATTACAGTGTGCAGCAGATATACAAACAACCCAGGAGCCAATCTTCTGGGTTTATAAGGATGATGTCGTGAGCAAAACCTGACTAAGGGTCCCTGCTTTTTCTATACTAGCTCATCAACAGCATTTCTCATTGATTTAATTTATTATCAAGCCAATTTATCACGATGGCCACGCAGCAGGGCAGCCAGAGACAGAGCCATGAAAACAATCTAAAAATACAAGAAGCCAACAACCCCTCAGACAATGAGAATATGCCTCCCACCCTGCTCATTCATATTTAAGAGATCTTCAAGTACAAAACAAAGCCTAAAGCAGTGAAGTATATTTTGCATAGTCAGAACGGGAAACCTCTGGTTGTTGTTTACCTTTATTAAGTTTTGGAATTTCTTATTGCTTTGGAGCAGGTCTTTATAGTGACTAACAGCTTCATTGTGTCCACAACAGAACACACCGTATTTTTCTTTCATTCTCTCCCCATTTTCACCTGAAAACTAATCGGAAATATAAAAATCAAAGACATGAGTCACTCAGACTAAACTTATCTCCACTACAAACTCCAGGTTGTAGTGGTTTTTTAACATGCTTTATGGTGACTGATTTCTGAGACATTTCTCCAATATTTCAATTTCTTCTGTACCAGAAATAAGATTTATGCAGTTCGACATGTAAGAGCTTGGAATACCAGAAGATAACCAAAAATGAAATGATTGTAATTATGAGAATTTTTTAAAGGATTTCTGGGCCTCTGCACTTAAGAAGTCTGAGGACTGTAAAAGCTGAAAGGCAAAAAAGGGATCATGATATAATGACAGAAATTTTTGCATCCACTCCATGTAAGAATGGCGCTAAAGCTCTCATGAGTTCAATGGATCTTGACTGCATTTTCTAAAGGTTAGAACCAAGAAGTTTGGCATTAACTGCAGGAGAGCCATGTTTGGGATGGACACCAGGAATACGTTACTTTCCTTCTGGAACAGATGAAAAAGAGAAACAAAAAATCTGCAGTCACATATCCCACAACACGTATAAGCACACGCCCAAAGAACATTCAATGAACATTTAATGTTATTTGTGATGATATATTCCTGGGAGTTATGCTCCCACATTGCACTAGGAAGATAATCTTAAACCTGGGATGAAATCAATCTTTACATAACATCACTTTACCCTTACAGTTAGCTTTTTAGGAGTTTCATAGTGTCAACATCACTGGTAGAATTTAATTCACACCTGTTTTACCAAGAGGTCCCCAATGTTCTGGATTATATAATTCTGGTCACTGCCTTCTTCCAAGGATTCCTTCCGTCGCTCCTTTAACTGGAGCAGGAATTGCCCGTGCATCTCCAGCAGCTCATCCACACAGGGAAAGAGCTTGTTGATCACTACATTTGGGAACTGCAGCTCCTCTCTCATGGCTTTGGAGTACACCTTCAGCATGATTTTCAGTGTTCTAACATGGTGCATTTCAGTCTGCATTAGTTCTGGGCAAGGGGAAATACAAAAATAAAATCAAAAAGTCATTTATATGCCGTGCAGTGACTGCTGAGATGTAAGAGCAGGCTCTGAAACCCACCATCATCTTCTTCACCACAGTCTTTGCAACACTCATGTGAAGCTCTTAAATTTGCCTTGTTAATGTCCCAACCCAGCAGTGACTGTCCCCGCTTATTTAACGACATCTCCCAGTGGCTGTTGAGCTGCTCCCTAATTGTACAGCAGGGCTTTGCTGCCTATAGAGGCACACTGAAACCTGTGGGTTGCTTAAAAGCATTCACAGAAGAAATTCTGCACACTAAGACAGGTAACAGACCTGAAAATCTTCACGTGGTTTTAGTTTTCAGGCACAAGTCAAAATTGGAGCCCATAAGAACGATTTCTGCTTTGTTTCAAAACAGTGGTACTATGAAATAAGAAAAAGTTTTAAGAATAACAAATAACTCTTACCATAAATGACATCTTGCCTTTTTTTAACATTTTTGTGTCTATTTGCATAAGCTTGTTCCACTGCAACGCTCCAAGACTCTGCCTCAAACTCATGAGCATCTGTTTCTATTTCACTCCGGAGGGACACAGAATACGCATCTAGACCAAAAGCACATTTAATTTCAATTATTATTGTTTCTCATCATATCCTTCATTACCATCATTAACAACAACAAGAATAAAAACATCTCAGTGCTGCTTTAGGACTGTGTAAGAAGTTGCATAACAATCCTGAAAAGCACAGAAATTCCATACCTTCCAGAAAAATGGAGTCTGCTGTTGAAGGTGCAAGCGAGACAATGTCATCTGAAGTCTGCTTAAATTTTATAAAGCCTGAATCCCCTTCATCCATGTCTCCTGCAATCAGTCTAAATGGCCAAAGAAATTAGACCAAAAGACCAATACAGAACATTTACATTTTTTAAGTTACTTGACACAAAAAAACCCCAAAACAAAAACAATCCAACTACTTTAACAAGCATCTTTCCTAAACTATAGTGCAATTATCTTACAGTGAACAAATAAAAGGCATCATTGCACTCTTTAGACAGTTAAATCAATTTAGAAACTCCACCACTGAAATATTACAGTTTAATTAGAGCAGCATCAGCAGAGTTTGTAACTTCTGATTCGATAGTTTAAAAGGACATCACCTGGTGACAAGGCACAGTTCAGAGTACAAGGGGCACTATCACTGTGAAAGGAGCATTACTGGGACATAGCAAAAGTAAACAGCTACTAAAAACAGTTGATAGCTTTGAGTTAGTCTACTATTTTCATCAGGGTATTCTGCAGTTTAAAACACTGCTGTCTCCTATACCAGTCCCCAGTAGAACAACCTAGAATAGCTGAACTCAGAGGAGATTCCTGAATTTCACAACAATTCCCGACAAATGCATCCACGAAATAGATCATTTAGACAGATACTCAAATACTGCCTTACTTGTAGGATATCTTTTGTCACACAGGACAGAGGAACTAGAGACAAGGTGATTTAAACAAAAAAAAAAAGCATATTGTTCACGGAAATAACTTTCAGCATTAAAAGTTCAATAAAACCCTTCTGAGCCTGAAAACCAATGTTCTGTAACTGCTTTTCTTTTCACACTGGGGAAGGGGGGCAGCAGCTGAAGCCAGAGAGTTAGAAAAGAAGCAGTTTACTCACCCAAATTTACTAACAGCTCTAGCAGCGTTCAGTGAAGCCTGAGAGTTCCCTCTCTGGGCAATAGTCATGCCGAGGTTCCGGGACAGTGCTGGGGTGCCATCCGCTCCCAGGAGGAGACTTCGGGGCTGCTCTTTCAGGGAAGTGGCTAAAGAGGCAAAAATGGAATTGGTGCTCAGAAAGTGAGGCGGGCACTGCAGCTCGCCTGCCCTCAGCCCTCGCTCCGAGTGCGGCCGCAGCACCGACAGGATCTTGGATGTCAAGAGCTCATTGTCCAAAAAAACATTCTCATTCCATTTTCTTGAAAAGGAACCACAAAAAGACAGTTCGGGATGAGCTGGAATCGCATTGCTCCTGCCGCTGCTTTTTGAATTTGTATTCCCCATGCTCACCACTGGCTGCCCTCAGACTTGGCACAGTAAAGTGGCCCCAGAGATGCTCTGTTTTTATACTACCTGTGATCCTTCTAGAAATGTAAAGCTGCCACTTAACTTACTGTATTGGCTAAATCAGCAGGTCTGAAGTGCAGGAAATTGGTCCCTACTGTGCCCATTTAGTGTGGAAATTGCAAAGTATCTTCTCCTTTAGTAAAACACCAGAACCTACACACAATTATTCACACCCCACCGTATAAGGGCATAGAACATTTCATGGCAAACAAGAAAAATCAGAGATCACAGAAAAACCACAAGTTCTTTGCAATGCTTATTGCTCGCAGCAATTTATATCTGCATGCACACACACTGCACATAACAGATACCAGAGCTAAATTTAATTTTAATAATGCAGCTTTTTAATGCTTTTTAAATTTAGGCAGTCTGTGAACTGGAAAGATATTTGAAACTTTAATCACTATTACACAATACGTGGAAGCCTGTAATAGACTTATAAAAAATGGATACAATTATTTAGTACTAATGTATGTAATGAATGATAAGGACCAGGAGACAAAATACATCCTTTTAAAAAAGGAACTTCAGTGAAGTCAAAGACAAAGATTCAGGCAGATGATCTTTAGAACTGGTCCCTGACAAGGTCTGCAGCTGGCCTTTTTTCAAAGTGCTTTTAAGGACATGGGAGTGGGAGAGATCTCTTGGATCCTTGAACCCAGGGCTCTGCCACTGCAGGCACAGGCCAAGCTTCTGTCACAGTTCAGTGTCAGGGAGGCGCTCCAGGACCAGGAGGCTGCTGCTGCAGGACTTCAAGGGGGTCTCCAGTTCCCAGACAAGGTTTATGCGTCACCAATTTACATCTTTTCTAGTAAACACTGGCGTCCACCCATCCCCAAAAGTTCCCCCTTCTTAGTCTGCACTCCTCAGTGTACCTTCACTGATAATTATCTCTTCCTCCACATCTGCCTTGCTCAGTGAAGCACAGTTAAACCAAGGTATTTGTGGTTCTTCTCATGAAACAGGTTTTCCCACATTTTTTCATATCCCGTGCTCTATGTCTGCTTGTCTCTCATTTTATCTTCATCAACACACGAATTGTTTTAGGGTTGCAGGGGAGGTTTCATCAATGACATTTAACAGAAATTATATCACCACATCTTTTCCACCTGGAAATACCCTTCTCAAAAGCTTAGCTTTGAAAGTTCCTGGCTAAACACACAGCACATTCTCAGTCTACAGTAAACTGGGTAAACTGAGTCCTTTCCATCAGCTCCAAGTGATGAGCTCCAAGCGATGAGCTCCAAGTGATGAGCTCCAAGCCCCAAGAGGAGACTAATTAGATATTAGCATGATTTGTCAAGGCAGATTTCTTAAACAAAGGCTTAATAACCAACACCCTCCCATTTCCATTTGGGGAAGTACTGAAATCATGGCCATCGAGTTCTCTTTCTGTGCTCCACAAGCCAGGAACATCAAGTTCGGTTTCACAATAATAGGCCAAACCTAAAAATCTCCAGAGGCAAAACGTGGGGAGAGGGATAGGAGACACACAGTTTATATCTTTCTTAAAATTAATTTCTCTTTTACATTGATCCAACATCTTTGGGGTTTTTTTGCTAGGCACTGCAGTGTGCAGGGTTATGCTGTGGGTAAGAACATACAATGCCCGGGCTATTAGCTGTTCCTTTAATTTCCAGCCTCTGCTTTTGACTACGGAAAATGAGCACTGGCTGCCTGGTAGAGTCTGCACCGAGAAAAAGCCATTTTCTGAGTTCAATTAGCACTGTCTGCTCACTGCTGAGAGCCCTCATCGATCACTGTTACCCTCACACAGACCAGGCTGTGGTATCACAGAGCTGCTCACAACCAGCCCCACAGCCAACTTCTCCCATTTCATTAGTCCTTTTTCCTATTTTAGCCTCTGCACTTTCTCCTAAATGCACGAACCCATTCTTGGTAATGCAAACAGCCACTTATCTCCTTATAACAATTGTTCCCCGTGTTACTTCTTGGTAAGAACTGTGTCATGAAGAAGCACCTTCTAATGTAAATGCACCTGAAAAAACCTGAAATACCCAGAGCATTGCCCAGAAACCCATGTCAGCTGTGTTCTGACAGCTGTCAATCAAATAACTCTGCTCTAGTTCCACTCAAACACCTTAGAGGAAAAAAGTCTGTTCTCTTAATGCAGACCTTGTAACGTCTACAAATTAAAATGCCATTTAATACACCTGCGACCATGATGGTCTTTTCCAGGAGCAAAAAGATATTTCAGAGCCTATGTTGCAAGAGAGCTGTTCTTTCTTCTTGGGTTTTTTTTTCCTCTCAGATCCTTTTTTCCTACTTTGTTTCAACAAAGACTTATGTTCAGACCATTAGTGCTAGCTTGTCTTAGAGATTTCTAGCAGCCACTAGCTGCAGGCAAGTTTTAAATAGACAATTATGAAAATCTGATGTAAAACAAAGTTCACAGTTCTAGTCTTTTCAGAGGCCAGAGAATAGACAATCAATGAAAAACGAGCTTATCGATCCCTTTTCACCATGATATTTTGAGGTTACACAGCAAGAAGGTATAAAGAAAAATAAAAAGATAAAGAGATAAAAACACACAGGAGATTGCCAGGAGCCTCTAAGCCATTCCCAATAGAAAAAAAAATGAAGCCATCTTATTAAAAGAGACCTTCTCTATACTTCAATAACACACTGTGTATAGCCTTTAAAACATATTAAAGAAAAAAATACAATCGAACAGATAAGCCTTGAGCACAGAAATCACTCTTTAGTACAAACCTGGGGAAATGCACTGGGGCGAACTTTGTGAAGATCCAGAAGGTCTGTGCCGCAAATCTTTCTGCTATAGGAAAAAAGACAATATTCTTACACATACAGACTAAACTTTCAGTTCAAAATGAATCAGATTTTTCCTATCCTATAGCACTGACTGTAAGTGAAGCTGTACAGTGAAAATACAAAAGATTTAACACAGCAACAGCTTCGAGTTTTTTCATGTGTCAGAAGAGTGGCATATAGACATTAACACTTTGAGTAAAAATCCCATGAAGAATAAATCAGGCTGAAATACAACTAAAAACGAAGCTATAGCTGAATTAAAGCTATGATAATCAATGTATTGAATGAAAGCAGACCTTTTATGTTGACAGTCTTCATCTACTTTTTGTTGTTGTTTAATTTACAGCAATACTGACTAAACTAACCCAGCCAGTTTCCATAAAAATTTCAAACTGCATCTTTGGTAATTCTTGCAACCTTCTTGCATATTAAAAACCATTGAGATACAATTAAATAAGTAACACAGTCTGTAACAAATGGCTTTTGGAGAGCTCCTCTTTGGGGTTCTCATTTCTGACTTCCTTCCTCACCCCCATTTTGTGCCACTCCTCCCTCGCTGCTCTCTTCAAGGGTGGTTTGTCAGGGCTCATTCAGACGTGAAACTTTGGGTGATGGTGAAGAGTCAAAATGAAAGCACCAGAGCAAGTGAATCTTTTGGTTTAAAAGGAAAATGCACAATGCCCTGAGATGTTTAAAATTATATATCAAAAACCCCACAAGAACATTTCTGCCCCCAAACGAGTTACATTCTATATCACCAATTGCTCAAAGCACTTCCTCTTACCTCTAATTGCTCAGGTCTGAGCTGCTCTGCTCTCTCTTTTCCCCCTCACAGTACTCCCTAATCTGCTATCAGTCTCTGAAATCATCAACACTTGCAGGTTAAAACAAACTAAAACTCCCTCAAGTATTATTAGTTATAAGGGGAAGGAAATGCTTTTCAAAACCAATATCAGAATAAAAGACCCTGGCTGGCAGACAGACATCTATCTGAAACCAACCTGTGACCTTACATGCAATCACAGGCACCACGGTGACACAGATTAAAAATGAACAGCTTTGCAAGGCAAAGTTCATCACAGTTCACAAATGAAATCACTTATTCTGCATTGCCCAGCTTAGAAACAACATGCAACTGTTATGCCCAAATTGCCCTCCACTCCTCAGCTCTGAGACGGCACAACCTATTAAAACACATTGGCACAAAACTCAAAGGTACCACATAATTTAATTATGTTCCCCAAAAAAGTGATGGGTTTGAGCATTCTTATAAGGGTTAGTCACAGTTCTGAGGCACAAGGTAAGTAATTTTCAGTACAGCAATAAAATGTTTCACTTTATTTTCCCTACGTACATTATCATTAATTACTATAATGACAAATTAATAACTACTCGATGTCTTGAAGATGTAGGGCAAGATTCTGTGTTGATGTAAACTAAACCACTCACATAAATTAAACCTACTATGTCAAGCCTTGTCATTATAAAAAAAGAACAAATGTTAAAGCCCACCTTGGGTCTGATGCTGCTGCATTCAGCCAGCAAACTCCTGCAGTTCTTATGGACATTCACTGCACAATCTGAAACACACACACCAAAAAAAGTCTTAATTATGCTCGTCATTCCCACTGAGGGAAAGGAAAAGTGACATGTAATGGATCTCAATTTTGAAAGAGATGCAGAGTAAGCTCAGATGTTTTGGTAAGCATCCTTGTTGTGTTTGTTGTGGTCTTGATTTTACACCAAACACTCGAGTTTTTTCAGTAAGACTAAGGATCACTGATAGTGCAAGTCGCACATGGAGGTGTACAGAGCCACTCTGGAATGCAGGAGCAGTCTTCTGCTGGACCCGCACTCAGAGCACAGCCTTCCTCATCTTTGCAAAGGCTATTTTCCCCTGTTTCTCCAGTCAAAATTGACACCATTCAAGAGGGCAGCAATTTCTTTGGCTCCATAGGAATAGCTGCCTTTCTGCATGGAGTATTGCTGGGAGCTGAGCTCCAGTAAATTAAAGATCAAAACGCAACCCCAGAATCACGAGAGCACTGCCAGCACCACAGCATTACCCCTCTTCCATTTTCACAAAGGAACCACTCCCAGATTCAGGAACCAAAGCAGCCCTCTCACTCAAAAGCCATAAACCCATTAATAGTACAGTAAAATCCGATCCCTTTTTTTCCTTGTGATAACTACTGCTTGACAAAACAGAATGGCAATTGGTCATGTCAAATATTTTCCACAGTCTTTCAGCCCATCTAATAATCAAGATCCCTCATAAAAATCAAAGCAGGACACAGCAACTCAGTAAAGGACATTAGGATTTGTGTCTTCCCATATATTTCAGGCATGCCTATTAAAAGAGAAACTGAACAAAACTGGGAAGATGAACACCATATCTGCCAGAGAAAAGCCTGTTTATGTTTAAAGTACAGAGGAAAAACTACTAAAGGTCTCTTCAGAACCATCCCCCCTGCCTGGCGCCAGGACTGGGGATCTGCTTTAAGGCTTCTGGCTGGCCTAGAGAAATGCTCACTTGTGTTTTCCATAATTTCACAAAGAGTCTGAAAACAGGCCCAAAACACTTACATGGAAATAAATTAATAAAGACATAAAAACAGGACTGAGAGAAAGACTGAGTGCACAGACCTGCAAGATGCTTACACATTATGCAACTTCCTCGAGTGTGGGAAACAAAGTGCACAGTTCTGCTCACCATAAAATTCCACAAAAAAAATCACCTCCTACAACTTTTCTCTTATTTGAGATATTCCTACCACTACCACACCCCACACCACAAGCCAAAAGGCACTTCATCTAATTTCAAATGTGCCTCTGCAAACGCATGAGAAAAATGTATCAAAATTATTCACTTGCTAAAACCATGTAGAGAATAACAAATATATTCGTTATTTCAGCATTGATAAGGCCTCCCCCTCTCACCAGGAAATGAAGAGCTTGTTAAAAGACATGCCTCAACAACAAACAAGCAATTAACAATGGAAACCACTTTTCTCCTGAGACAAAGGAACAAGCTGGACAACAAAAATCACCACACAAAAGGAAATAGAGAAAATTCTCCATGACATCAGAGTCCTGCTCACAGACAGGTTCCTTTCAGGGCAGAACATGAGGACTGCTGGAGGCAGTGTTCCTACAGCCACTGCCTTCCCATACAGTCCTGGAATCCACTGCATTTATCTAGAATTCTGTAATATAGTCATCTTTATGCATTTTATCAAACTTCAACTAGACATTCCTATTCCCTGACATTTACCTATATTCAGTGATTACATTCAGTAATTCTTTTCCTATCAAAGATTAGTGGGACCAATTCCAGTTCAAAAGCTTGAGAACCTTGTTAAGGTAACTGTAAAAGGGATCTCACTTAAAAATGGGTTTCAATTTTAAAATCACTACTTGCTCAGTTAAAGATAACAACTTAGAGCGCTCTTAGTAGGTATTTTTCACTTAATCAGCTGACATATCTAATAGTGCTGGGCATGACTTTCCTGTGCTGCAGAAAGATTCTTTACACAACAGGAGAGAACATACTGGAAAACAGGAAAGTGCTACAGAAAAGCCTCAGAAAACTGCAGCTGAATCCAAGGACTTGATTATCCACGAGGTTATTTGAAATGCATTTACTCCATGACTTCCAAGGCGCATTATTTTTGCCCACAATTTTGAAACCTGACAAAAGAATCAGACTGTTTTACAAGCACACTTCATTTTATAAGACATGTTCCACCTTCCCCTATTCAACACACTGCTGCAATCACTGCTGAAGGAAGGACACCTCAATTCAAGATTAGAACACACTTTTGAATACTAGTGAATGTGGTTTCCTTTTTCTGCATGTAAGATCTCTATATTCTTTATTCCTATTACTCTGCATTCTTATTCAGCCTCTTCGAACAGGGTATCAGAGAACTGCACGGGTCAAGAAACAGTGAAAGGAAGAATGAGGGACAGGGGACAGTGAAGGAGTGACAGGAACCCGCACACACGGAGGCTGATGTTTAAGAATGTGAAGGCTTGTTACAGGTGTATAGAAATATCAGACCTCTAACAGGTGTATAGAAATAACAAAACTCTACCCTCTCCTGCCATCCAAAGAAAAGCAGCATCAGTAAACTCAAAACTGACAAAGAAAAATATTTTTGCATGTACCATCAGTAACTGGTAGCATTTGGTCTTATTCAGATCAAGAATTTGCGAAGGTACAAAAATTAAATGGATAGTTCTTTTGGCAAGCTCTTCCCAAACTGGAGAGGCACAAAAGGTATTCCTGAGAAAGGCAGAGAGAAAGACTCAGAGCACTGCAGCTGGGCTCTTCCCTATCTTTTCCCTCCATTACTCCCTGGAATTGCAGGAAGATTTATTTGGCAACAAAAAGCAGATTCTCTGAAGGATGACGAAAGAGCCACAGCTCCGGCCAGTGCTGAGAACACCAGGTAAAGTGCCAACACACAGAGAGGATCCAAGGATTTGGGTCACCTCGATTAGATGGGAACAGCACCACTCCTAGAGCTAAAGGTGCAAGAGCCACCGACACCTCACAGAGGGTGGGAGCCGAGCAAACCCACTGTGGTTATGTCTGGGCTTTAATCAACAGCTTTGGAATTAAGGCTGAGAATTTTGGGAGCATCACATTAGCCCAGATCTGCTTACTGCAGGGATTGTCACTCCCTCGGAAGCATTTTGCAGGGGTCAGTGCCAGCGATGACCTAATGACAGAGAAACTGAAACAGGGGCCTCAACCAGCAGTGAAATATTTAAGAGTAAAAGGCTCATAAACACCATAAAAGATCCTGTTCACGATTGAGAGTAATGAATTTAATAGCTGGAATAACCAAAAACCTTCCCTTATTAATGAGATGTTTTCCCAAAGGCTCACAGTAACTAATTTACAGCTTAGGAGTATTTTATTGGACAACACATGATAACACCCAAAAGCATCACCCCGCTCACAGTATGTAAGAGGGCACCAAAACACGGTGGAAAGGAGCAGGCAAATGCATTTTCTTCCCGAGCTGGAATACCTTCCAGGGGATCAGATACTGACAATGTCCTATAAATATCTCCCAGAACTGGATTCCAGGACAAATCTATGACTCACCAGACATTATGAGCACTATGACCCTGACCTTTGGTCTGGAGCGGTACTGCCCAATAAAATAACTCTTAAAAGGCCATTTGCAAACAACTAACACACAAACCCACTGTGATTAATCTAAAATTGAACTGCTGATTTTTTTTTCTCAAGGAATTTTTTTTGTGTGTTTTGTAAATTACAGATTAAAAAAAAACCACTTTAAAGCAGTATAAGTTCAGGCAGGGACACCTTGTAACATTTCAATGATAAAAGCAGTTCAAGCACTATTTTACTGCTATTCACCACATATTAAATCCAAGCATCAGAAGAGAGCCAAGGACAAAGAGCTGCCTTGTGAAATTAATAATTTTCCTGTTTTCAAGTGTCCAATGCTTCAGGGATCAAAGAGAACCTCTTTCCTCTTTCTTCACCCTTACACCACATAAGGAACTCCTCCCTCTTGAACTGACAAAAGAAACAACCTGCACATCAATGATTAATCCAGAATACAAAATCTGACTCTATACCCAGAGATACACAAGACAGCAGCTGAGAAACATTTTGAACCGCTACTGCATTCCAGAATAAGCAGAGGCACTTTGTGATAGATCTCCTCAGGAAAGAGGAGGAGTCTCAGTGGACCATAGGAAGTTTCTGTGCTGGGTAAATTCAGGTCAGGTTTCTTTAGGAACTCGGAGCAGATTTAACTTTGTCCTAGTGGTTCTGGTGGTCAATGTTTACTTGTCTTCTCATCTGCTTAATTACGCAGAGGCAGAAACCAAAAGCTGGAAGGGTGCAGGGAGATGAGATACTTCACATTCTGAAATAGAGACACTCCACGCCAGAGAGCAACAGCACTAAATTATCAAGTTTCAGCCTCTCTCTTAGAGCATTCCTCTTTGTCTCCAAAACAACCTATAATTACTTTCTCACTGTATCTGGTTTTATTGTCAAAATATCAGCAAAACAAATCAGGGAGAGGGGTTGTGTTATTCCTAACACTGCAAGTTCTGGTGGCCAAGGGGTTTTCTTTACAAAAACACATAAACAACTGATGTTTCTGTTTTTCAAACGACACCAAGTAAAATTTCCATATTATCCTAAAGAAAGACAAGTCCCAATTCGATTCTCTCATGCTGAAGCCTTCCCCCATTGTAAGAAACGCTACAGAACTGAAGCAGCAACTATGACAATCATAAAAGGTATTTAAAATATTTCATAGGTAAACAGGAGGTGGAACTACAACACACAATGTCCGATGGCTCCTGTTTGAGAACCATGTTTCTTTTTTTTTTTTTTACCATGTCAAAGAGAAACTACCAAACTACCACTTGTAATTTCATAAATTTAAACAAAAAGTGCCAATTAAAAAAGGCACCCACAGAACTCTCTAAAGAGGGGAGTGAGAAGGAACTGAGAAGCAGCCATTTCTCCTCTTGGTTTTACATAGATGACACACAAAATCTTCAAACAATATTCAGAAATTATGCTTATTTATTAGAACAGCAACACCAGATATAGTACAAGAAACAGTCAGAAAGTTATTTGTTCAAATCACTCCCTGTTTCCCACTACCTCCTCCAAAATCCCTCACCGCCCTGACCTCCTGCCAGGGGTTCCTTTCCAACACACCTGAGCTAAGCTGATACCATCTCCCGCTTCTCTCCCTAAGGTGCCAGGGTTGGGGAATATTTAAAATGGGTCAGTCATCGCAACTCCGGATAAAGAGAAGATTTCACTGTTTTTTTTCCAAACACATTTAAGGTCTTTCACGCACATCCCGGACTTCTGAAGGTACACCAGTACCTGCAATGTGTGTAAGCACCCAGAGGACGAGGACGAGGTGCAGGATTTAATGATCAGGATTTAAGGATGCTCAGACTAAAATTGTGGCAGAAAGGGACACAACTTCACACCAGGCTACAGCCACTCGCCTCCCTAACAACACACAGCAACAGTTCACTCCTTCTTTAGCCCCTAAAAGAGCTTTCTAATGTAAACACTGGATCTTCCAAGCTGCGTCCCGCCCCACAGCTGAAGCCATGAGCTGCAAAGGTCGGGACGGCTGTAAAACCTAAGGGATTGTCACAAAGGGACGATCAACCCGCCGCCACGGCCAAACTCCGGATCCCCCTCGCGTCGCCCCCACCCCCAGCCCCCGGGGGGCCGCGCTGCCCGCACAGCGACCGGGAGCGGCGGTCCCCGCAGCCCCGGGGAGGGGTCCCGATGGCCGGCGACTTGCTGAGGCTGGGGGGCCGTGGGACCGCGGGGAGTCGGGGGCTGAGGCCGGCGGGCGCACTGACACAGCCCAGACTCTTACCGGACTCCCCGGGGAGCCGCCGGTTCCCTCTCGGTCCCGGGAGCCACCGCCACAGCAACAGGAAACGCCCCCGTGTCCCGGAAGGAGAAGCGGGATGTGAGGGTGCGCCTGCGCGGGCGGCACGGCCGGGGTGGGTCTCGGCCCCTCGGGGAGCGCGGGCGGACAGTCACAACCTGTGTCCTGCCCTGGAGGAGAGCACACAGACCCTTTCCAGACCGTGTTTTCCCTCAGGGAGGGCACATGGCCACCGCCGACCAGTGCCTGTCCCTCAAGGAGGACACAGCCACCACAGCCCGCGCCTGCCCCCCAGGGTGGGCAGAGCAACCCATAGCTCTCGCTTTCTTTCAGGGAGGGCACACAGTCCTCTTAGCCCATGCTTTCCTTCACGGAGGGCACATGGCTACTGCCGACCAGCAGGGAGTGCACGGCCACACATACTCTGCATGTTCCCCTAAGGAAGGGCACGACACCCCAGCCCGTGTTTTCTTCTCGTGGAGGGCTCACAGGCACCTTTAGCCCACACCTTCCCTGAGGGAGGGCACACGGTCCCCCCCTGACCCACGCTTTCTCCTCAAGGAAAGCACAAGCACCCCAATCCCACATCTCTTCCTCAGGGAGGGCTTACGGCCCCCTTAGCCTGTGGCTTCCCTCATGGAGGGCACATGGACAAGCCTAAGCCCATGCTCTGTCCTCTGAGAGGGCTCACAGCCACCCATAACCTGCTCCTTCCCCTCAGGGAGGGCACATGGACACCCATAGCCTGCTCCTTCCCCTCATGGGAGGGTACGACCAGCCCACACTTTTCCCCTCAGGGAGGGCACACGACCACCCATACCCTGCACTTTCCTTCAGAGAGGGCACACAGTGTGTGTCCCTCAGCCCGCATCTGCCCCTCAGGGAGGGCACAACTACCCATAGCCCGTGCCTTTCCTGAGAGAGGGTACACAGGCCCCCCCCAGCCACACGTCCCCCTGAGCAAGGTCACAAGCCTCCTTAGCCCACACATTCCTCTCTGGGACAGCACATGGCCACCCTTAGCCCATGCTTTCCCTTCAGGGAGGGCAAACAGCTCCTCTCGGCCCATGCGTTCCCCTCAGGGAGGGCATGACCACCCTCAGCCCACGCTTTTTCCTCAGGGAGGGCACACGGTTCCCCCCAACATTCATAAAAACTAAAGAGGCCCATAACAGCTGGGATGTGGCATCCCCAGTGACAGCTTTAACATGGTACTTCATGTGTACACAGCACACAGCCTGGCACTTGAAATACATAATTCGATATTAAAAGCCTGGTGGGATTTACCATCCCAAAGTACTGAAGTGTTTATGGACACCCTTACCAAGGCAAGGCTGGGGTGCCCGGTGGGTTGGCAGATGCTGGCTTCCCTATCTGCCCTCAAGAGCAAGTGCCTGCCCAGGCCTTTGCCAGTGATCCTTGCACAGACAAATGGCGAGAGCAAAGGGGAATTATCTTCATTACCAGCAGATCCATGCACTGACTTGTAGAACCAAACTGTTTGCTGGAAAAACCATCTTTTCCCTGACACCAGTGTGGTTTGATGTATTAGCACCAGGCTCCTGGAGTACTCAGTGCAGGGAAAAAAACTGGGAAGAGCTCACTATCCAACCTTACCTCCCGATTTCACTCTGAGGATTTACAGTGCTGATCAAAAGTCTGTTGTATTTTCAGTCACACATATCCAAGTTGCCTGTTGAGCCTGAAAACACAGCATACACGATTGCAAAACAAACTTCCCTCTCAAAATCCACCCTGCGGCTTTCCCATGCTGCTCTGAAAGAACCTGCCACAGGTTGGGCTTGAAATGTGCTGAAATCCTGCCATGGGACCAGTATGGTCTCTGGTTTCCACACTGCCACCTGTTTAATTGATTTTATTTTTCTCTTCATCTCATAGTTGCAAACTTTTCCAAAATGTTCCCTTTTGTGCTGCTTCCCTACAGGACTGAGTACAATGAGGTCCCAGTTGTTTATTGGGGCCTGTCAGCACTACAGGGACATAATCATTAAGTAAAGCAGTTTGGGGTTAAACAGCTGGCTGTCACTTGGTGACTGATTCATCCCTGGGCACTTCAAACTTTGTGCTTCACTGTAATGTAAAAGTAAAGCATTGCAGATTGCCCAACTGCAGCTGTCACAGAGAGGACGTGCTGTGCTTGTGCAGCTGCCTCAGGGCATCACTACAAAATCAGTACAAAATCTGGCACAGCAGCCAGCTCAAAAACTCCATAGCTTTGAGCTAAGGTTTGGATTGCAAAGAGGAGAAGAGCACCAACTCTCTAAGCCTGTGTAATTCTGTAATAACAAAAGGTTTCTTGCTGAATGTGTTAGAGGTAGATTACTGTCCTGCAGCCTTATGTATTTGTCAGCCCGAGTGGACAAGATCCTGAGGTTTTATTAGGGAATGGAATGGGCAGCACTTGGAGATGCTCCAAATGAAGGCAGTACTGCCCAGATACAAGAAGAAAGTGAAAAGGAGAAGCACTGAGAATAGGATGTACTTTGGTTTCCTTTTCTAGAACCTCTTGAGTTGAGTGAACCAGCTCTGTGTCAGCACAGTCACAGCTCAGTCAGTGTTTCCTCTGCAACCAGCACTGCAGCCGCTTTCGCATTTGCTTCAGATCCTTCTCCATTGGCTCATAACCACCTTAACCCACGGCTTGATGCCGCCACTCTGGTTTAGCCTCTGTTTGTTTGGAATTCTGTTAGTAATCATTTATTCCAAGTGGGACTTCCGGTCCATTTATCACTGTCATCATGTTACAGCAGCCAAACCTCCTTTTTTCCACCCAAATAGAAGGTTTTTGGCACCTGTGTCTCTCTCCGGAAACACAAAGTTCCAGGTTGTCTGCTGCTTTTCAGATATCTCAGGACTCTGTGTGGGCTATGAGCAGAAATTTCAGGATAGAAAAATCAAGTAATTCCTGTTTATTATAAGCCAAAACTATCTTCTCATATTAGTTTATTGGTGCCGCACTGGGAATCCAGAAAACAAAACCGTGCAAGCACAAGTGCCAAGTGAGAGGTGAATTTCACACAAATTTCAAGTCCAAACCAAAAGCTATTCTGGCCTCTCCTTGGCCATGGATGGAGGATGTTTGCCTGACAAACTTCACAGACCCATGTCCTCTCACTTACCCATTGTGAGAAAGGAAATGGGTCTCCAAACCTCTTTCACAACACGCTTTAGATAAGTCCTAGTGACCAGTTGTTACGGCAATCTGTTAGAGATCAGCCAGTGCACTGAAGCAGCCAGCAAGGGTCAGCCTAGGACAGTCCAGCATAGCCTGTATGGTTCAGGAAGATTTATTAAATCTAGCACCTTCACTTAAAGAAGAGGAGTTTGTCTGAAGCCCGACAAACTTTGGTTGCAGCTGCAGGTTTCCTTTTGAGGAGGATGTTTGATCTGTTTGATCTGCCCAGGCTCTGTCTCTCCTATAATGTAATAAAGATGTGACTGTCAGCTAAAGAGGATGTGGAAGACCCACCTCTACCCCAATGCTCAAGTCACTAGGAGGGAAGCAATCCTTCTCTTCATCTGTATTCCACAGCATATCCCTGGCTTGCCTCCATGGCACAGCCTGCTTGGAGAGCTCTCTTCCTGTCAGGGCTTTCCTGGGACTCATCTAACTCTTGTTGCATAAACTCTGGAAGCATGTTTATAAGGGAAGATTAATTTAGGCACAGAACCTTCTCCACCCTTGACAGCAGAGGCTCAGAAGGAGCTTTCTCATTTCTAGGTGAACAGTAAACCCAGAGGCTCTCAGCTCATAGTTTACGTAATGGCAGAGTTTGGGTGGCCACTGTTGTCGAGATCCCAGTGACTGCAACCATTCCTTTGTTTTCCATCCCTGCCAGGCTCCTCATAGCACATCTGTGAGCTGCAGAGACTCTCCTGTGTCCATACTCTTGACACACAGCACAACCTCCTTCAGTCCATCCCTGGGATACTCTGTATCATGTGATGTAAGGATAGATGGGAGGAATCAGATGAGACAGGGAAACAAGATACCAGGTACCAGGCTACCTGGGCTGCCTACCTTCTTCACATCTCACATGCATGTTTCTAGCAGAACAATGTTTCTTTGTTCTGAATTAAAAGCCAAATTCCTCCTGCTATTACTGTCTCTAATAAGAAGTGCTCTCACTTCTCTAATTCTTCACAGCCTTGGAAGCCACCAGACTTTTTGTGTCTATGAGACAGTGGAACATCTCAGGCTTCCTAATCATTCCCCCATCCTTCCTCTCCCTGGCTTCATCTCATCCTTTTCTTTAACCATCATCTTTTCTTGTATTTTCCATGAGCCCGTTTTGCCTCGTACCACATGTTGGTGCTGCAGTTAACAGGCAACATCAACGGCAGCACCTGACCAGCGATGGACCAAGGGCTGGCTGGGGCCCAAGGCGTAGAGATGGTGAAATGTGAGTTCATGACAAGAAAACAAGAGCAGCAGCCAAATCTCCTCAGATCCTGGCAGCAACTACAGCTCAGACCGAGCCCTGACAGAGCAGCTCACACTTCTGAAAAGTAGGCCTGCTGCTCCAGCTTCCTGGTGGCCCCGGAGCTCTATCAGGGACTACTCAGGAGACTACACACTGCTCTGAGCTGCAATAATGGGAGTTGGTGATAGCAGCTACCAGCCCAGCATCATCCAAATATAGGCACTGTCAGCCAAACAGCTGTCACACAACAAGCCCTAGTTCACATCTCACCGCAGACAGGCCATTAATTTAATGAACATCTCCAAACCCTGCCCAATTCAGCCTCAGTTCAAGCAAAGGGAACACAATAAAACAAGCTATGCTGCCCTGCTGCCCATGTTATCCTGGGCAGCACATCCCTGAGCAGCTGAGAGCCAAAGGAGATGCCACGGAGTCCCAAACACAAACCAGTGCGTCGGCCACCTTGGAGTTTTTCTTCTGAATGTTAACAAGACAGAACACAGGTTCCTCATGGAAGGGCTGAGAAACAAGGTAAAAGTTACTATAACTTATGTCCAATCCCCGCACATTTATGATGGATAAAAATATGCTGAGCCACACTCCTATTTTGACAACTACCTCCAACTCCAGATCACAGATCTCCATAGCAGTTGTCCAGAGGAGAATCACTCATACTAACAACAACCTCAGCATTCCCAAGGCCATGCTTGGAGCATGGCTCCAAGCTCCTGGTGCACTGGGACTGTCTTGTATCCTCTCAGGTTAAGGTATTTTTGCAGGACTGCAAACAGAGGAGGTTCCTCAGACAGGAATGACAAGGCATAACTCTGCCTCCTCTCATAACATTTAGGTTCTCTCTAAATATTCCACAAAGCTTCCTACTTTTTGCTGTGTCACCTGAAAACCATTCACTAATAGCCAGGTCTGTACCCCTTTTCAATTTCCCTCCAGCTGCCCTGAAGGGAAAACACACTTCTCACTACACATGTCCAAGGTCAGCCAGTCCTCTTATGGCCCAGGAAGGTTTTACCGACCTTAAGAGCCTCTGAGAGACCCTCACTAGAGAGCGAGCATTGCCAGAGGGTACAGGGTGGAGAAAGAGAGCAATTCTTTCAATTCCAGAAATTTTCTCTGCCCACAGACAATCCCTTTTAAAGTGTTCTTCAGTGCCCTGGGTACCTGCCCCAAAGAGGAGGGACAGGGTTTGTCAGCCAAAGCCACGTCACAGTGGATGCAGTGGGAGCACAGAGGCCCGTGCAGATGGTACCACTACTTACCACTACTCAGTGGTAAAAAGCAACAGTCTCACCCATGCAGGTCCTAGGAGGCACCATTTGACTTTTGTGTTTGTTAATAAAGTTTTGGATGCTCTAGAAATCCCTGTGCCCATGCATAGGGCAGATGCTGAGCTGAAACATCACTGCAGCTGTGACAAACAGCCTAAAAGATCCAGCTGCACTCAGGCAGTTGGGATATTTGTTCAGGCAAAGCAGAACTTCATGGAAAAAGAAAATTAGTGAAGGGGAAGTTGACCTAGAACCCTCCTTGGGAGAAAGGGGCAGGACATGGTCAAATGACCAAAGAAAATGAGGATAAATCCAGGCAGGATTTAGAGATCGTTTAGACTCTTTGGAGAAACAACCAAGCCAGGCCAAGCAGGGTGGTGGGGTAGAGCCAAGCCAGGCAGAGAAGTGAAGCAATCCAGGAGGCTGCTTTGAGCAATTCAGGAGGCTGGTTTAGGCAATTCAGGAGGCTGGTTTAGGCTGGGCTGGAGGGGAGGTGGGAGCAGAGGCTGGGGCAGAGCCAGGCAGTGACAGCCATACTCACTCAGACACTGCAGACCACTTTTATTCACAAGAGGTTTGGCACACAGTGAGCAGCTGGTGCAGCTGGAGAAAACCCCTGGCACAAGCTGGTGCCCACTGATCTCTTTCCACCTCTCTTTTGGCTCCTTCGTGTCTTTCTCCTTCTCTCTCTCCTTTGGTTGCTCTTTGTTCTTACCCTGGAAGGAGAGAAGAACACAGCTCGTCACAGGCCTTACACTGCCCACGTGTTCCTTTCCCCGCTGCTACAAAGGAGTGTGCAGGAAGCTGGTGGGTTCAGGTACAGTGGGATGGCAGTGCTTTTCCCAAAGGTTTGAGCAAGTCCCTCTAGTCTAGGTCCAGTCTAGGTGTGACAAAGGGCAGGATACAGCACTTGGCTTTGTCTCTGCAGGCTCTTCCCTGCCACAGAGGGTGATCCAGGCAGTCACCCAGCCAAGGCACTCCTCTTGCTCTGCACAACTAAGGCAGCACAGGAGCATTTAGAACGTGCCCTAGAGAAGGGTGGGATGGAAGTTGGGGATCGCTCTGTCCCGTGCACTATGTTAGGAGGCACAGTGCATCTATTGACCAAGATAGAGGCCTTGGCCACCCAAAAGCAATCCAGTCGACTACTCTCTGGGGTAAGATCCCCTTTTCTACTTGAAGAATTTCACAATTCCTTCCACAAATTCAGCATTTCTCCCTCACCTTATCCTTCTGCCAGGATCCAGTGACTCGGCTCCGTAGGGAACTCAGGCGTCTCATCACCTTTGTGCCTTTCTCTGCTTTATCGCTCTTCCCACTGTCCTCATTTCTGAAATAAAACAAAAACATCTTAATGAAGGGGAAATCCACTGGCCAAGCCCAGCTCAGGGAGATCACTGATAAAGTTCATTAATGCATTATTTTAGAACCCCAAGTCTGAGCTTTCCGTCTCCTGGAGGATCTGGTTTGGCATCAGCCATGTCATTTATTAATGAGACACTTGCAAATAAGGAGCTGAACTTTCAAACTGTGTGTGCAAGTTCTGTCTGTGTCTGTGGTGTTATTCAGTGCCCCGATCCTGGCTGAACCCCTGCAATACCAGTGTCCT
Source organism: Manacus candei (assembly GCF_025592945.1). NCBI lineage: Eukaryota > Metazoa > Chordata > Aves > Passeriformes > Pipridae > Manacus > Manacus candei. The sequence goes on along the minus strand of NW_026138126.1, from coordinate 908,843 downwards.
GCACTCAGGATTAGCAAGGCAGTAGAGCTTAGATGGAGGGGGGCTTGAAATCAGTCTGCTCTGGGAACATGAAGTGTGTGGGTTACCCTCTGTGTCACTTACTCATTAGACAGGAACTCAAACCAAGTGATGTTCTGCTGGGAAGAGTCACTGCCTTCTTGCACACAAGCTCTCTGCTTCACCCTGGCCAGGGAAAAGGCATCAGACACACAGCAAAGAACACAAGAGCAGAACTTCTGGGTCAGCAGGAAGTCTTGTCTTTGGAGATGGGGCAGGAACACCTTTAGAGTTACAGAAGAGGCCCATGAAATGTCCCTTCTCCTTGCAATTCTACCAGAGTTTCACTGGAAGAAATCAGTGATTCTGGTACCCTGGGGATTTGCCCCTCAAGGAACCGAGTGTCCTTTGCCAGATGGGTCCTGTGACATCCCCATCCATGTCCCTCTCCCACACACACTTACCCATGGTAATGTTTCAGCTCCTGAAGAACCTTCTGGACATTTAAGCTACCAGGGATGGGGCAAAAGAGAAGGGAGGGATTAGAAAATGTCCTTGCACAGACATTCTGCATCCCACAAAGCCTCAAGTGCTGGTTTAAGACCAACTACTCAGCTGTGCCCCAGCATGGAGTGGGATCTCCGTTGCTGTTGCATCCCCAGTAGCTCAGATACACCCAAGAATCTCTTTCCTCTCAAAACAGCCGGGACTGACAATACCTACACATGGTCTGGGGACACGTGGTCCTTCTCCAGCACCTCCAGAGCAGGGGGTTCAACACCTGGAACACACAATGCTCTCAGCAGAAAACCTGGTTTACCTTTGTAGAACACTACATTGCAAGATATGCAACTGGACCCTGTTAATCTTGCTGGGCTCCCACTCTGCCTTTAATGAGGAGGAAGAAATGATAGGAGCAGTTAGGAAGGAAGAGGCTGCTCTGCATTTCTGTGGGCGAGGTGAAGGCTACATCATTTTCTATGTTACCCCTCCCCTCTCCAGTCTGTATTAAAGTAACTACTGAGGATCCTGCTTTGCAGCCCAGGGATAGGAGCTGATCCAACCCCAGAGACCCTCCACTTCCCAGGCTGTGCTATTAAGTCTCTACATTTAGCTCTGGGCCAGTCCTCACATGTGGGCCTTGTGTGAGTAGGGAGTGACCAACACACTGCCACAGAGAGGTTGTGTGGCATTGTGTCACTGGGGATGGGCACGACTGAGCTTAGACTGCACTGTTAGCCAGGGCCAGACTCAAAGTCAGCTTGGCTTTGTATTTCTGCAGCTATTGGGACCATGTGGAAGGGTAAGCAGAGGATGTCCAGGCTTGCAGAGGCTACAGCTCCAGTTTTTTATCTTCTTAATCACACCTTGAACTCATTTAATGCCATGGATATAGTCTATACCAACCTTCCACAACTGGAAGAGAAGTGTTGAAACTGAGAGGTATCTGAGGGGAGGCAACGGTCTCACAGGCTGCTGGGACAGACTTGGACCTCAGTCTCTTCCCATTGTTGACACATTTCTGGAGAAGTAAAAAGTCATGGACATCTTTGGTGCTTTGTGTACCAAGGGAGCCTCCATCACAGTTGATTCCTCACCCCTTGCCTCCTGTTTTGTCAGGGTTATGATGCAGGATACATAAGGCCCAACTGTTTGTCGGCCTCAGGTCTGGGCTCCAGGGAAGCTGGAGCAAGTGACATTTGGGACTGAAACCTTCTTAGGCACTTCTCACTTTTTAGAACATGTATCAATTGTCATTGAGCCCAAAGAAGGGGAGTGACACTCCTGCCTTCAACTCACTGACAGAGGATTATAGAGTAGATAGAGCTAGACTCTTCTTACAGGTGCACACTGACAGGAAAAGAGGCAACAGGCTCAGGCTGCATTAAGGGAAATTCCCGCTAGATATATGGGAAAAGAGGGCTGTGCTTCAGCATCTCCCAGGGCCTTTATCCTGCAAGACAGGGCAGTTTGCCCTGGAGCAGAGAAGCCTCATTCTTGCTGAGATTCCTGCAGACCTCCTGGCACACCCGGTTCAATGCTGGCACTGAAGGAGCCCAGCATGCGGCAGACCCTTCTGCCCCCCCAGCTCTCCCTCCTGCCCCTGTGCACAGCCTTCCCCACTCACCACCTCCTGCAGGCTGGGGCCCACCGTGAGCTTCGGGAGCAGCGGCTCTATCTCCACTTTGATCACTGTGCCAGCCCTGCTACTGCTCCAGGCTCCCAGCACCCCTTTGGGCAGCTGAAGGGACACGTGAGGCTGTGGGCAGGACTGGCTTCTCTTCCCCACATCCTCCTGCTCTGGGTCACTGCCCATCTCTGTGACATCCAGGCTGAACCTGATCAGGGGAGAGGAACAAGCCAGTTTAGCAGACATGTCCAAATGTGCCAGGCATGGCACAGCTCCTGCACAGCTCCTTGGGTGGACGGTCCTAAAGCGCTCATGCATCTGGGACAAGGAGGGTCACAACAACAGGCACATGGAAAAGGAAATGCCAGTAAGCATCAGCCTGGACACCAAGTCCTGAGCCTGTTAAAAACAGCTCCTCTGGCTGCCATCAGCGAGTCCCTCAGCTCCTTGGTCACCCGGGATGTTTAGTGCTGGATGGCTCACACTCATGTCTTAGCAACCTCTGAGACTGTGCAGCCACCTGGGCTGCAGCCTGGCCTGCCTGCCCAAGAGCTGCTGCCCTGTCAGCTGCCACACCAGGAAAGTCCCTCTGGGCATTTAGAAGTGGCAGATGATGATGTTTATCACATCACCACTGTGGCATCATGTCCTAAATCCTGCTCCCACAAGGGCCCAGCTTCGTGGAAGGAAAAAGAAATTATTTTCTGGGAAATGAGGGGTGGACCAGCTCCCCCAGTGCCCACAATGTCCTGCACACCAAGTGCTGTTGCAGTGCCAACAGCACAGGAGCAAAACGATGGATAGAGCTCAGTGGAAAATCTTAGTCTCTGCATGGGTTCTGTTTGCAGATCACAGTCACCTCATTCCTGCTGCCACAGACAGGCTTCAGGAAGTGTTTGCTTAGGGAAGAATGGGGCATATTACCCTTCCCTGGCCTCATGCTCACACGTGTTTCATCACCCAGAGAGTGGACAGAATATGTCCCTGACACAGCTGCTCCAGGCTGCTGTTCCTCCTGTGCCTCTTCCAGTATAAACTGTGAATGATCTACAGCGCATGGGGCAACAAGAGGTCTGAGAACCAAAGCCCGAGCTTGATAAAGAACTGCCAAGATTTCAGGCTAAGATAATTTTGAGGTACCATATAAGGAGGAGAGATAAAAATAGTCGTCACTGGCTTGCACCTAAATCCCAGTCAGCTGGGAGATCAATACATTTGTCAGCAGGGAAAGCATTCATGTAGGAACCTGGAGGTCAAGGCATTCATGTGGCAGGAGCAGAGGATGGCAGGAATTCCAGGCCTGACTCTGCTCCCAGAGCTCAGCATCATGCTACAAAACACAACCTCCTCTGCAGTCACGTGGAGGGCAGAGGGCTGGAGCATACAGAATCACAGAATATGCTGAGCTGGAAGGGACCCACAAGGATCATCCAGTCCAACCCTCAGCCTTGCATAGGACACCCCAGAAGTCACATCCTGTGCCTGAGAGGATCATCCAAACACTCCTTGAGCTCTGTCAGCCTTGGTGCTGTGACCACTGCCCTGGGGAGCCTCTTCAGTGCCCCACCACCCTCTGGGGAAAGAACCTTTTTCTAATATCCAACTGAAACCTCCCCTGACACAACTTCAGGCCATTCCCTCACAGTGACTGCAGACACAGGCCTCACCAAGCCAACTCACAGACAAGAAGAAAAAGGATTTGACAGAGCTCTCTTAATCTCTCTGTGATGGGAAAAATTCCCTTTGAGCCAGGGGATGGAGGTCATCGGGGCAGCTGATGCTGTTTAAGGTTACCTCCAGACAGAAATGAGTTCTCTCCAGATGAGAGATCCTCATCCTGGCCTCAAGACCAGGAAAAGAGGACCTTCCTACTGCCAAAGAGACATTAAATCCTCTTGCTGCTCTAGCATCTGCTCCTCCACATCCCACCCAACATGAGCAGTGGGCGTCCAGCTGCTCTGGCAGATGCTGACAAGTGAGGGAGACCACCCAGCAGCAGCCCCAGCCTCACACACCATCACTGCACTGTATATATCAAATATCTCTCACAGTCTCTGTGCTCGCAGTCCTGCGCAGTCTCACTGTACCTGCGCTTGCAGTCCACTGGTGACAAAGGCCTCTCCCAACTGTGCCTCCGAGAGGTGGACATAGATCTCACCAGTGTGGGGAAGGAATCCTGGGCCTCCCGCAGGTCCAGCTCCTTGTCTGCCTCTGCAGGACACTCGGGAGTGCTGGTTCCATCTCCTGGTCCCGCTGCACAGGGGCACACGTGGCCTTTGTTGAGAAAGCAGCATTTGGCCTCGCCGTAACGCATCAAGCAGGAAATGGGGTTGGAGAAAGCAACATCCACAGACAGTTTGCTCAGAGTTCCTGGTCTCTCTTCCAATAAGCAAACAACAGGCACGGCCTGGGATCCTTCTTCTGGCTGTGCTGCCATCTCTGGAGCTGTTTTGGCAATGGGCGCGCTCAGGAGCCCCAGATCTTTGTAATACTCAGTGCCATGGAGAGCAGAGTCTGAGAGGAGATCCTCCGTGCTGCTGTGCGAGTCTGCTGCTGGCACATCCAGCTCTGTGGAAGATGAATCCTCCTGCAAAGGCAGAACAAATCCCACCTGAGAGCCTTGCACTGATCCTGCGGAGGGGACACCTCCCATGCAGAACTCAGGTGCAGAGCAGGACCAGACTTGCAGATGTGTTTCTCAAATCAGATTTTCTAATAGCACCCCTCTCTTACTGCCTCTCAAAGTCATACCTGCACCAGCCCCACCATCTCAGGGTCCCTCTGTGCTTTATTTCCCCCAACACCAATACAAAGCACTCAGGAATGATTTTTCCCAGCGACAGAAGTAATATAACCTTGTATTCCCTGACAATCTGGATCAGTACCCCTTTCCCCCATTCTTACTCTGTCGCAAATCCCTCTGGATGTGGAGCTGACCAGCCAGCTTGCTGACCCTGGCTCTTGCCTCATGGAATAGCAGAAGGAAAGAAGACACTTGCCTTCTCTTCAGCCATGTTGGTGCAGAAGGAGTCATCCTCAGCAATGAGGGATGGGAGGAAGCTTTTGAGGGTGGGATACTCCAAAGCAGGAGTGCGGTGATCAGTGAATTCCCGTAAACATGGCTTGCAGTCAGACCCTGCAAGACAGAGAAGGTCACAGCGGGTAACCAGACAGCTGGGAGAGATGGAAAATCAGCTGCAATCGGGCGTTCTGCTCCCTTGCCCCTTAAAGGTCGGCAGTGCCAGGCAATCTCTAGACCACAGCAGCCTTGATCCTGGTGCAGGGATTCTGTAACAGCAGAAATCTCATCCTTTGAGCTGCAGCATGTGCAAGGACAGAGACCAGGCTTTTTTGCCATCCCAGCCAGACCCATGTCAGATGTCCTATGCTGCAGAGGCCATTTCCACAGTAAAAGAAGACTCAAACACATTTTGATGGTTGCTATTGATATTATGGACCTTTGAAGCAGAAATCTAGGAATAAAAATACTGTCAGAGATTTTCTTTTCATCGTTAAGGAATAAAGGATGCCACTGGGAGGCAAATTGGAGGCACATTATTGACTCCAGACAACACTGAATGTGCAGAGCAATAGTGGGAGCACAGCTCACTCCTGTGCATTTTCCCCACGCAGGAATGTGAACCTGAGTGTGTGTACACCACCTGATAACTCATTGAGAAACAAAACCATGGTCTGAATGTGTTTCATGGTACAATAGATCTTCCAGCTGAGTGAAGCACATTCCTATGGAGCGAGACACACTGTAAACCTCAGCCACAATCTCTAAACCATTGCGTGACTCACTGAGGTCTTTTTATTCTTTTGGGATATGCACAGCTGAGGTGAAGGGAAAACAGCCAGGCTGTTGGCTGAAGAACTATGGTGGATCTCTGAAGATGCAGAGAACAACAGCAAGAGACTGTAAGTGGCCATATCTATCTAGTGGGAAAAACCAGCAGGAAACTGCTAGAAATCGCTCACACAAGAGGAAAGCCAAGTATAAAAACATTAATGTGAGGAAGACATTGTTAAGAAATACACTCTTGGAAATCTTGCATCCTGCTGTGGGTTATAAAGCTACACAATTCAGCCAGGAATTGTGTGGTGCCAACTAAAAAAAGGCAGCAAACATGAGGAATAGTTGGGATGTTTGGTCCTTGGATCCCACTACACACTGCAGATGCCAGATTTTCTGTTTTAAGGGGCGTTTGGTGTGTTTAAATGTCTGTGGTGGCTTCAAGTGAGGGACTATAAATAATATAGAAAGAAAACACTTTGTGAAGGCACTATTTTAATTAAGGGCTTTTTAGCTATAAGAGCAGGGAAAATCTGAAACAGGTTTTCTAGCAAGGTTGTAAAATTTACTTCACAAGACATTTTTAATGAATAGACAAATTCTTGTCCAGGATGTTCCTGAGCCACACCTGCAAACAGCAGAGGTTTAGTAAGTTATTGAACATCACCTTTTGCTTTCCTTGAATTCATCTGGATTCAGCTTGTAATGAAAAATCAGCATTTTGAAGTCAATGCACCTTTAAACCAGCACAGGTTTTGGCATGAGCTTGTAGGAAACAGCACCTAAAAGTGTCAGTGAGCAGTGAAAGCCACTGAAGTCCCCAAACAGGCTGGGATGAAGGCTAAGGAAGAATGGACCCAAGGGAAGCAACCAGGAGGTGGGGAAGGTCCCAGGGGGACCAGGACCCTCATACAAGTACAAGGAAGGAAGAAAAAGGAGATTCCCTGTTCTCGCCATTCCTTCAGCAGCGAACTACCCACAGTTAAAGCAGCAAAGGCCCGGGGGGCAGCAGGAATGTGGCTGCTGGAGCTGACAAGGATGGTGGCCTGACAAAGACCAGAGCCCTGGCCTACAGGTTTAGCTAAAACAAAGAGTTTTTTCCTCCCCTTCAAGGTCCGGCCACCCCTCCAAGGCTACTCTGGGCCTGCACAAGGCTCTGTGCAGCTCTAAAGTGGATCCCTGGAACAGAGTCAGCTCCACGGAGGCCTGGAAAGTATTCCCTGTGCTCTGCCTGTGCCATGCAAGGCTCAGGATCTGGGCAAAGGCATAGGCTGCAGTCAACAGAGCCCCTCCAGACCCACCGAAGGACTTAAATCCTCCTCAGAGGCTTCAGACACTCGGTTCAACACGCGATAAATCAGTTCCAGGGAGCATGGTGGCTGTGAGGCAGAGACACGCAGCTCACAGGCTGCAGCCATGGAGAGACCATTTTAGGCAATGTGTGAGCACCAGCCACGGCAATTCTGGGCTCCCACATCTCAGTCTCAGCCAGTTGATGCTAGGCTGGCACCGGGAGCAGAGCTGAGCTGTGAGGGTGCTTGGGCAAGGCAGTGATGGAAAGTTGTGGGATGGTGAGCAAGGAAGGAGCAGCGTGGAGCACACACAGGAGGGATACAGGTTTGGGGGGCTGTGAACATCCCTATATCCACCATCAAGGTGGTCACCCAGTATCAGCAAGTGTGGCAAACTCTGGAGCCCCTTGAGTCTCTTGGACCATGCACTCAAGCCTGTTTGGAAGGATCCATGTCCAGCATGGTGATAAGGGGATGGGGAATCTTGGCCCCCCAGGCACTGGCAGACAGCAGCAGTCACCTTCCCTCAGTTTAAGCTTTAGATGGGATGACAAAATGACACTTTCAAGAACAAATACTGTTTGCTTTAGGAGAACATTAAGCAGATTAGGTATTGCAGTTGCTTAATTCGCCTCTGGCCAGGAACCATAAAAGGTTATTGCTGCAGGGAGCAGCCTCCTCAGAGGAATTCCCAGGGCAGAGCTGGGGAGGAAGCTGGGCTGGGATGGTCCCTGCACTATGCCAGAGCTTCCCACAGGTGAAACATGAGGACCCTGGGCTGCTGTGTGCGGAGGAAGGAAGCAGTGACAGGTGTCCAGTGCATGTGACAATCTGGGACAATCTCGGGGGGTTTTGATGCTGTGGGGACAATGGGATCAGCTGGATGAGCTGCCCTGGCTATAACTCTGTGCAAGGCTGCTGGGAGCTCAGCAGAGATTTTAATAATTCCAACTCAGACCTACAGTCAAACCCTCCCTCCTACTACCACCTCTGCTGCTTTCCCTCGGACAGGTTGGTCACTGGAGATGCACCCACGAGTGTCACAGCAGGTGACAGCACCAGAGCAGCCAGCACTGGAACGAGCTCTGCCAGCAGTGTCCTGTCCTCACCTGCCCCCAGCTCAGTGCCGGATGCTACAGGTCCCCAGCTGACGCTGGAGCCAGGCTGACGCTGACAGGGAAACACGTCAGAGGAAAAACGGATGGCAGCTCTCACCACGTCAGTCACATCCTCCAACATCAAACATTGTCTGCATTCCCACCAGGGAAAGGCCAAACCAAATGCATTGGGATAAAGGCACTGGGCAGTTCTGCTATGTGAAACAATCCCAGGAGGAAGGAAAGACCAGAATGGCTGGGCATTTCCCAGCAGCCAGGGTAGAGACTGTTGGGAAACCACGGGGAGCATCACAGACAAGAAAAAAAAGTGATTCCATCTCCCCCTGGCCCCTGCTCTGCTGGCCCTGTACCAGCTGCCCTTCACGTACTGTGTTGCAGGATGTCCAGAGCCATAGGGAAAAACCTTGGGAAAGCAAGTGCTGAACTCCCTGTGCCAAAATGAGCTGAAGGGCAGACCCTGGCCTGATCTGGGCCCCTCATTGTCCTCGTTGGCAGTGGTGGGGATTGGCTCCTGCAGCCCAGGCAGGGGAGGGGGACGATAAGCTGTCCCACACTGTAACACACTGTACAGGGAACTGCTGCCTTATCACCCTGCCTGGGGCCTGGCTGTTGGGTGCTGAGGAGCAGGCAGCCAGCACTGTTTTCTGCTCACTCTCAGCTGAAAGGTCTTGGCAGGGCTGAGGGGGATTTGCAGTCCCTCTGATTCACTCTGGAGTGAGACCCCAATGTTTTGTGCCCACAGCTCAAGCCCCATTGGGACAAACTGCTCTGAAAGCAGATGCTGAGAGGAGCTGATTCTACCCAGGTCCTCTCCAAAGCAGTCAGTGCTTGAGAGCACTGTGAGGCTGATTCATTTGTTAGAGAAATCAGCTCACCTGAGCCTCCCCAGTGAGCACAACCACTCCAGCAGGCACGGCACTGGGGAGGCTGAAGTGGGGTGTCCAGCTCTGAACTGCTCTGAACTGATGTTCAGAGCTCCTACTCTGAACTGACGTTCCTTCAAGTGTTCAGTTCGGATCTTGGTCTCCTGCACATCCACATCAGAAGAGAACTGGGAGGGGTCGAGGAATAATGGAGGAGAAAGAGTGCCAGAAGCTCTAATGCCACAGGTAAAGGTACCCAACATTGTCAGCCTGAAGTAGTGTTTGGAGGCAAGAACAGCAGTGTCCAGCTTCTCTGGGACTGCAAATGTCAGGACTCTCACTTCCCTATTCCCAAGTCATGGCACCACATGCAGGAATGAGGTCAGTTCACTCAATTGCTGTCACTTCCCATCCCTGCTGTCAGACACTGGGAAGCCCAGCCAGGGCCACCCAAACTGCACAGCTCTGGCAGTGCTCACCAGCCCTCACTGGAAGACCAGAAGAATCTTTCCCCAGCATCTGCTCAAACCCCAAGCTCTCTCCAGGCAGCGTGCAGAGACAGCTGTCTGCAAGAACCAGGACCTCCAGCTCCCTACCAGCCATGAAACAAACTTAATACAAAACCAGAAGGCTGATATTCAACCCATTCCCCAGCTCCTGAAGGCATTTATGTGCCTTGAAAAGAAGATGAAGTGGAACAAAAAGCATTAACCAGCACTTAGGCAGTGTCCCCTGCAGGGAGGAGGGGTAGCACCCCAAAACAAGCTCTGCCTGGGGACCCCAATGTTCTTTGGTACCTGCTCAGCCCAGGACAGGCTGTCCTCCCATCCTGCAGCAGCCCATCTCCCAACACGCTCTCAGCCCACTCTCCCCACACACAGGCCATTACCTCGCTTAAAGGACCATCTCTTCTTCCAGTGCTTGGAAAACGATGGCCAGGAGTGGTTGAGCAGCGAGTCTGACATTTGGGAGCCCCGTGCAGGGTACAGCCCAGAGCAGGAGACGCCAGCACAGAGCACAGCAGAGCTCAGCGCGCTCTAAGGCAGCGCTGCAGGGCTGCAGCCCAGGGGCTGCCAAGGGGGGAGTGGAGGAGCCAAGTGTTTTGTCAGAAGTATCAGCTGATGGAAGCTGTAGCCAGGGAGAAATTCCTGGTCCCTGGCGTTCCTACCTGTGTGATGGGTCAGTGACTTCCTACAGCTGGACCTGGGGATCAGCAGCCCCAGAACACACACAGCCCCCAAGCACTGCTCAAGGCTTGCAGACTGAAACAGAAAACATGCTGTTAGCACACCACAACCCCCTTCCCCTCTGCCAGAGCCTCCCAGCTCCATTCATGGCTGTCAGCTGTCAGCATGGGAAATCACCATCTTCCAGGCCGTTTGGCAAGAGCAGAACCTGAAGTGACACTGGGTAAGAGTCACCTGCAGTGCAGAGTAAGAGTTAAGACCACAGGCTTGACATTTGTACCTTTGTTCTTGGTTTCAAGTGCTGTGGTAGAACCCTTGCAAGGGACCACACGAAACCCTGTCCGTCTGCAACATCAGCATCCTCCTGCAGTTCACAGCAAGTCCCCATCCCCTGGCAAGGACCTTTCTCCAAGCCCTCCTCAGCTCTCCCATGCAGGGAGGCAGGTGGGAGCAATCTCAGCCAACTCCAAACTGCCCCAAGAGAACAAACTCCCCACTCCAAGGTCTCCAAGGCCACTGCTCCTGACTGGCACCATCCCCACAGCCAAGACTGGCTCCAAAGTTTGCTCCCAATCCCTCAATTAGGCTGAAGAAGTCAAGTTTTATCCCAGTGCAGCTGCTGGGCTCTTGGGCCAGACCAAACCTCCTCCCTGCTGTTTACCTGACACTTGTGGCCTCACTGAGCAGAGCACAGCCAGTTTGGGAACAACCACAGGTACCTCCTGGCTTGGAGCCCAGGCTGGGGTAGTGTTGTGCAAAGGCAGGTGGCAAAAACCATTTCCCTCACCTGGCCACAAAACCCAAAGTGTCATCAGTACACCCCTCCCCACATCCCCTCTGCTTCCATCTCCCCAGTAACTGGACTGGGCAGTTTGGAGTGGAATTTGGGGCTCCCAGGCACGGACCCCTCTTGCACCCAGCCCAAAACCCAGCTGTGCGCAGTGCCAGGGTGTCTTTGCAAACCTTCAGCTGTGGCACAGCAGCAGCAGGAGCCAAGAGCAGCACCTGAAGGGTGCCCAGCCAGCCCAGAACTGCCCCAGAACCAGCCATGGGGACACACTTCACTCCTAGACCTTGTCTCCTCCTCTTCACTCCGAGCAGAGTGAAGCTCCCCGTGAGCTCAGACTCCCAAGCCCACATTGTGCCCTTAAGCCTGTGCAGGGGGGAGGCTGCACAAAATCCAGCACTGGGACTTTTGGCTTCAGGACAAGCTGCTTCCTCACAAGGCCTTGAGGAAGACGAATGACAACCCCATTGTTGTGGCATGGAGCTTGTGCAGGGAGCGACTTACCCTGAGGGCTGGAGGAATCCCTGTGGTGAGTTCCCTGTGCACATCTGGATCCCACAGCCCCGGCTTCTCCAGCTGCTGGAGCAAAGCAAGAAGCGGAGCCTCACCAGGGGAGCAGCAGCCATGAGGGTGGTTTGCTCACGGGGGCTGTTGGCTCAACCTTCTCACCGCTTCCCCTTTCTGATAGCACAAACAAACCCACCTCTCCCACGCTGCATTTTCCACAACAGCGGCCCCAGTGCTGCCCCAACAATCCCTCTCACCCTCCGGAGGGTCTGGGCTCCAGGAGGGTCCAGCAGAGTCCCCAGGGGGGTTGCAAACCCCCAGAAACCCAGCAGGAGCCCTGGGAGCTGCTGAACTTGCAATGGCTGCGAGGAACAGCTATTGCCACAACTGCTTCCTGTTCCCTTCAGAGAAAAACCACTCTGTGTGTGTGCATGTGCCACGAAAGCATGACACACCCAGCCCAGCCCGGGGGCTCCTTGCACCATTTGAGCCTCACAGGGCTCCTATGAACGAGTCCCTTGTCTTTGCTGTCATGGTTTGACCTTGGGCTGCAGCAGAGACCCGAAGACCAGCAGGTCTCAAGTCTTACAGAGAATGAAACGATAGCAAAGCACGGAAATGCCTGTGATGGCCAAATTCATCCACGCAGGTGAGAGACAGGGACTTCAGCTCCAGGGCCAGAGGGGTGATGCCCCTGGTCCAGGCTCAGGTTTGTCCACACAGCCATTCCCTCCTTCCCAATGAGCCCCGTGGCTGATGCACACACACTACTCATCCCAGAGCCCCAAGCACTCGCCAGCCCCAGCCAAGCCCTAATCAGAACAAGATCCACTCACACTCCAATTACTCAGAGACCGCAGCTTTGGCAGCACTTAGAATAGCAATTACCCCATGCTCCAGGAAACCACAAGAGCAAAGAGAAATTAAGGTTTAATTTCTCTGAAGTCCACAAGAGCTCGATTAGAATCAGAGATCAGGGCTGCTCCTAAACACCAGGCACCTGCTCCAGCTGATGGGATGGTAAGTTGTCCTCGGCTCAAATCAGGACAAGCTGTTTTCCTTCAGCCACATGTCTGACACAGTTTGGGGGTTGCCGAAGCTGAGCTATGCAGGCAGACTGGAAGGGATAAGGGCAAGAGGGCTGGCTGAGCCTCAGCAGCCTCCCCACAGCATCTTAGAGAGCCTAGCAGGCAGCAAAGCTCCCAGGACAGCAAGTTCAAGCTTTGTGGCTTTGCTTAATTTTGCGTTTTAGGATCCTCAGAGAACAAGCTTGTGCCAGAAGAAGCAACTCCAAAGCATCTTAAAATACTAGATGTCGTCATTCCCCCAGTAAGAGAACTCCAGATGGGCTCAGTAAAGAAATGGCACTGGTGAGGCCTTGAGTTCTGTGTCCAGTTCCAGGCCTGGAAGAAGGACATTGAGGGACTGGAGCATGTCCAGGGAAGGGAATGGAGCTGGGGAAGGGGCTGGAGCACCAGAAGCAGCTGAGGGAGCTGGGAGGGGCTCAGCCTGGAGAAAAGGAGGCTCCTCTCTGCAACTCCCTGACAGGAGGGGGGAAGCCAGGTGGGAGTTGGGCTCTGCTCCCAGGGAACAAGGGACAGGACAAGAGGAAATGGCCTCAAACTGTGCCAGGAGAGGTTCAGGCTGGACATCAGAAGAAATTTCTTCACTGAAAGGGTTGCCAGGCATTGGAAGGGGCTGCCCAGGGAGGTGGTGGAGTCACCACCCATGGAAGTGTTTTTGCAAAATCGCGCTACTTGCTTTTATAGCAACTCATTGCGTGGGTGTACAACTCCCTGTATCCTCTTGAGGGGCAAGTCAGGGAGCAGAGCTCCACATGTGTCCAAAGCAGACTCCAAGGCTGGGCAAGGAAAGAGCATGAGCAGGGCTGAGGCAGGAAGAGCCAGGGCCAGAGCAGCTGTCAGGGAGGAGCTCAGCAAACCACACTGTGGCTGGATGGAGTCACGGGGCAGGAAATACTAAGCCATCATATTGACTCCACCAGATGCTTGGCTGCACCACACCACCTGGCTGGCAGCCCCACGAGGAGCTGGCACCAGCAGCAGCTCCTGCTCCTGCTGAAATGGCCACAGCAATCCCACCTGAGTGATGTCACTGAAGGGAAGGCAAGCAGGACATCTTCAGTAAGCAGATAAGAAGAGCAAGTCCCTCACCTCGTTGGTGCAGCTGAACAGGAGGGAAATCTTGGCTTTGTTGAAACAAAACCAGGTCTAAATTAGAAAGATTTGACACACCAGAAGGGGCCTGGGCACGATGGGAGGTGAGACAGGAGGTTCCTGGTGCACATTCCATTACAGCAGCTCCTCCCCAGGACGGGGGTGAAGCTGATCCTCTGACTTCTATGCTTTAAATCTGCCTGTGAGGAGTTTGTCCCCCTCTGAGGAAGGAAGACTTGGTCCATGCACAGAAAATAACAATTACATCACAGAGCCACAGCTCTTGATGTATCAGGCAGAAGGACCCCAGTACCAGTGTCCACCCGATGGCATCAAGCTGCTGAGAACCCTGGGATGAGGGCATGGTCCATCAAGGAGAATTGCACTGCCTTCACACCACATGCCTATGTTATTCGGGTTTATTGGGGCTTATTCCAAGGTATTAATTTAGTGCTTTCCCTATGGCAAAGCAGCCTTCAGGTGCTGCACAGACAGCAGACAAAAGGAACAGTTATTCTCGGATAATTTATTCATAATTTTAATATAAACAGTTAATTGTTCAATACTCTGACACAGCAAGAATTTTTTTCCTCAATATTCAAAGATATTTTCTGTACATGTCACTGCTTGGCTCTTAGATATGAAAAGATTGAAAAAATAAATCAAGGGGGAAGGTTTTCCTTTCTCTTCCTTTTTAAAAAAGAATAAATTGTGGCACATTTGATCCTTTATTTCAAAGGAGAGGTATCTGCAGTAGTATTTGTATTCTGGAACCTTAAATATGCAGAGGGAAAGGTGGAAGCAGCAAGAATAAACTGGGAAAGAAAATAAAAAAACCCCAAGGCCTCACAGAATATAATTTAACATGAAACTGTGGCTTATTTAAGTGCAAGCAAAGAGCATTTGCTCTGGGCTGTGTTTGATGAAGCCGATGCCCAGTTCCCCCATCCATGCGGGTCCTAAAACACAAACCAGTTCTGATACTCCAAGAATAAAATCATTCCCCAAACTTAAGCCAAAGGTAATGCTTTCCCTGTTTAAAGAACACTCTTACTTTTCCAGATTTAGAGGTGGCCTTTCTAAAATTCTCCATCAGTTTTTGTCACAGGAGAAGCCCTTGGAAGCAGAGATGGTGGAAGCATTGGAATCCTTCCGGGAGAGTCTGAATTAACAGAGCTTTGGCGTCGAGTCCAGCTCGGAGCTCTCAGGTAATTAGTCCTAAGCTCAAGATTTACTGGTGCTGCTGGGACTTACCAGGGGCCGGGGCTCAGCTAAGCAAGAGCATCTGTGCCCACTGGCGGGAACCTCCACTGGCGGTTCCTCTTTAGCTGCCAGGACTATCCCAAGTCTTCCCAGCCACCTGCTCCCAAGGGACCTTCAGGGCTGAGAAAAGAAACTATTTGAATCCCACCAGTTGGAACCTGGACTGGGAAAAAAACCACCACCAGGAACAGAATTTTTTGCCGATTGCCTGTTGGCAAAAAAATAATAACGCCATAGGAGTTAATACTAACTTTATTATACAATATTTAAAAAGTCATTTCTCTACCTGTCCCCTTACAGCTTACATTGTGCTGCAGTGAATTTGCCCAAACTGCAAGAATAAGTGCTTCCTTCCAAGAAGGACAAGCAAATTCATTTTAAAAAGAAATACACATTTAATGACAGCAGATTTGCTAAAAACGGTAACTTTAGAGTTGTTTTTCAACAGTCAGGTTCCTCCAGAAGTCAACTGGATGATTGGCTTCACTCTTGTGATGCTTGTAACGAGGCTGAACACGTCAAGGCCTTACACCGACACTCACAGACGGAATCCAAGCAGAGGGAACACAGAGTCAAGCAGAAGGTAATAAAAAGGCCAAATTCCATTAAATTCATACAAATAACCAAACTAATCTTATTTCAAATTTCATGAAGTAACTTATTTCTTGATTACAATCCATTTGACAGTTCCTTTCCCTGGACCACACACACAGGAGGGGCTCTTTCGGAGGGACCGGGGTGCCTGCACGTCCTCCGAGGGCACAGCAAGAAGATCACAGGGTTTATCTGCAGTTCCTGGCTCACTCCAGGCTCGGAACCAATCCTGCACGGATCATGGGAGCACCTAGCACAGCCGTGAGAGTAAGGTTTTATGGCACAAAGATATTTGACTTTCTGACTTGTAAAAACAAGGTTCCAGTCTTGGTAGCAGGAATCGCCACTTGCAGCGAAGGGCCTGGGGGACCTCAGGGTCTGTCTCTGTGTCACAGTGGTGTTGAGAGGGAACTTGACTGCCTCCCTCCCTCCCCTAAAACAGAGGCTCAGCACCCTTCTGGCTCCTGTCATTTCCTACTTGCCTTCATCACAGTCAGCTCAGTAACACAAGAAGCAACTTTGAGATTTTTTGTTTCCCAACATTATATGCAACATACTAAAATTAAGCAAAGTGTCCCATCGCTATAATACAAATTTAGGAGGAAAGAGATAAACTACCCATAAATTAAGAGTACCCTTTAGCAACCTAAAAGCAGCCTCTTCCACATCCACACAGCTGCTTTACAATCATCCTTGCAGTGTGGTCTAGTTCCCATCACTTTTCCCAACCCAGTGCTGGCACAGAGTTTTAGCTCTTCTATTTTACAACACAATAGAGTATTTACAAGCAGCCAAGACAGACACGTTCCTAACCTGGCAGCCAAGTTTTGCAGCACTGCACTGGCCTGCAAGAGAAGTTCCAGATTGGCAAGAGTCATTCAGGAAGTGGCAATTGAATTTATGTGGAAACCTTTCTGAGAAACCTCCAGCCTCACACTTCAGACATTTTCTCAGTGAAAGCTCAGCAGAGCACAGAAAGCTGTTTCTTGCTCCTCATGATTCACCACAGAGTGAATTTCTGTCTATGCGGGGATGCCAGATTGTGTCCAGGAGGCTCCAGTTGCTCCTGGACAGGCTGAAGAGTCTTTTGTGCTGCGAGTGAGACGTTCTCTGCACACAAAGGGCAGGAGCCAACCCTCCAGTAAATACTAATGCAAGGAAAGAAAGAGCTTCCCACTTGCTGATGCTGGTTGCCCTCCTCCAGCCATCCCACCTGCTCTCCTGCTCCTCCTGAACAGCAGCAGTGAATGTTGTGATTCCACTGCAGCTGGGAATTCTCGCCCCATAAGGATCTGGCTGGAGCAAAAGCAGCAGCTCCCCCCAAGAAAGGCTCAGCCCAATGCCCCTGCCCAGGCTGGGGGTGCTCACAGCTCAGAGCTTTCATCTGGCACATGCAGTCTCCACTTGTATAAAGTCCTCATGTCTCTGAGCAGGAATCAGTGAGATCCAAGGAAGGATTGAGGCATCCCTGGGGTAAGGATCTTCCAGCTGCAGAGACCAAAGTGTTGGCTGTGGGCTGAGTAAGGATCTTCCAGCAGTGAGAGCTGGGCTTTATGGGTGATTTTATTCTTCCTAATTCTACAGCTGAGTGTGATCAGGAACAGCCACGAGCAGCAACTACTAGTGTTATTTGTTTTTAAAAAGGAGAAACACGACACCCTCCCCCACTGGTACCACACACCTCTCCACACTCCGGGCACAAGGTAGGAAGGATGACCAGAGGAATCTTTACACACAGTGCTGGGTACAAACAACTGCTCCGTTTGGTGCAGAGGGAAGATGAGCCATGGGAATGGACTCTTTCCATGGAGCAACACATGCTCCCTGGTTCAGTGATCTGAGTGTTGCAAACCATGTGTACTCACAGGGACAACCAGTATCAACAACGTGGAAAAGCCAGACCCAATACGAGGTTCCAATATTCCTTTAGATAAAAGAGCTTCTCTTTCCACAGTTATGATCACTGCCACTGGAAATGTTATCAAAGCAAGGGTGTGCTGGGAAAGATTTATTTCAGGAGGTCACTAGCAGGACCAAGACACCCCAATCCAACCCCAAGAGCAAGGGCTGGTCCCAGTCCCCACTCCATGCTGGCACATGCTGCTCCAGGAGGAAGCAGCCTGCTTCTTTCAGGTCATGAGTTCACTACAGTCCAAACATTTAAATGGCTCTTTTGTTGTGCTGTTTTTTAAAAATCACAACAGAACTAATAGGACAAGATCAGATCCAAATTTGAAAATGGGTTCATTGTCACTACTGCTCAGATTAGGGATCAACAGTGACGAACTGTTCTCTTTCCCATTCCCTTCATGAATGGTCCCTGGTATTGGAATCAGCTGATACTGATTTTCCCTGATCCACAATAGGTCCAGACCAAAATATTTAAACAGGTTTAGAGGTGCGTAGTATTAAAAATATCCTTAAGAAACACTGAGGTAGACTGCACCAGAACAGGACAAAAATAATCCCACCACATCCACCTGCCAAGATTTTACGGATACAAATTTACATGTTCTGTGTGTTTAAGAAAACAAATTGTTTGTTGCTTTTTTTTTTACAGTGTTTTATATATTAAAATAAATAAAAAAATTCTAATAAGAAAAGCTTCTCTTCCTTAGAAAAGTGTGAGAATATGTCTTCTTTCCTGCAGTGTAGTATAGAGCTGCTAAACAGTTACGACTTTGTAAAGCAGAAGAAATGTAAACAAGGCCTTTTGAAATCCAGAGGTTCTCACCCATGTCTGGACTGTGTTTTCCACCCAAAATTTTTGAGCAAGCTGTGCCCTCCACCTGGGTCTGCACTGAGCAGCCTCCAGCAGCAAAGGGCCTGACAAAGGGCCCAGAGTCCGTCATTGCCCCTCGAGGCTGCGCCCACCGGTGTGGGCTGGGAGAGGTGCTTCCCTAGGCATTCCAGCAGCCCCTCTCCTTGGCTTACAACAACAGCTCTGCCTGGGCTGGAATCAAAACCCACACACCAGCTAAGCTTCCCTGCTCTCCCCAGGCCAGGGTGCCTCATTTTCTCCTGGCAGAGAGCACAAAATGGGTCTTGGACTTCTCCAGAAGTGGAGAAGTGGAGGACTGAGCATCTCTCCCCGCTTTTAAATCATCTCCTGTCTGACACGGGCCTGCAACATCCATCATCATCATCATCTTCATCTCCTGCTTCCGCCCTTCTCCAGCTGGACTCGCTCCCTCCACACCACGAGACACATGTAGTTCCACAATTATCCTCTAACATAGTTTGCTAATCAATCACCTTTGCCTTTATGCAAACAACAGCACAACAAAGCACAGTCCAGAAGGCCAAAGCTGACATCCCAAAGAGCCGAAATGCTGCATCCCAGGAATTCTGCAGCAGAGATCTCAGGGAACACAAAGCTGGACACCTGCAAGCACGGACAGGCAGCAAACCACAGTCACTTCCAGCTTCTGCTACATGTGCAGAGCCCAGAGCCTTGTGCTCCCCCCTTCACATTGTGTCCCTTTCTCGGCTGCAGTTCGTGCTTGTCCTCTCCTGCCAGCTCCATCTGTGGCACAGAAGGCAAAGCGAGGGAGGAGCAGGATCAGGGCTGGGATGTTCTGGTGTCCTTCAGCTCCCAATGCCCAAATTCAGGCTTCGACTGGAGCCAGCTGACTGCGTTGTATAAATCACGGAACTATTACAAAGCCTTGTCAAGTATGAACTTAACATGTGCTTCATCGCTCCTCCGAGGCTAAAATTAGTTCGTTCTGAAATCTTTGGACCACTTTAAGACCAAACAATCCCCCAAACTCTCCCTTCCTCGAAAGGATCATAAACAGTCAATAATTTATATGAAGTTAAGATTTAAACTAAAGACATCTTTAAATATGTTACAACAAACAATATATATACTCAATGCTGTAAGGACAGAAAATTCCGTGTCTCAGGTCAGGGGACTCCTACTCCGTTTGGTCTTAAAAGTACCCACAAATCTCAGATTTCTGCTCCTTTGGCTCCCAGTACGTTTTCTTCATTCGTGAATGAGAGAAAACCTACTCCCAAGAGTCCTCGGTATAAAAATAATCTGTTTAGGATTCAGTCCCTCCAGGGAAACGGGAAAAAAGATAAGTACACACTTCCGAGAAGAGGAAAGCTCCTGTGAGAACACAGAACAACTGAGTTGGAAGGGACCCTTCAGGATCATTGAGTCCAACTCCTGACCCTGTGCAGGATACCCCAAGAGTCCCACCATGTGCCTGAAAGCATTGTCACTTGTGTACAAAACCAGAAGTGTCTATTTTGCTATAGGTTCCACCCCACACAGATATACTGCACACACGCCCACGCACGCACCCCTGGGACTTAACCCCTTGAAAAAGGATGAAAGCAGCAGCTATTGGTCAATCTGAGGATCTGGCGCATCCGACTGAGGTGTTGAATCCTTCAGCTGTAGCGGAGAGTCTGCCTGAAAGCCTGGAATTCTACTGGAAATGCTTTTGTCCTGCAGAAGGTTTGTTCCACACTGTGAGGCTGTAGCTCAGACACCAGCAAGCTTCACGTCTTCTATTGGCAAATGCAGATGCTTCTCCTTCAGTTTAGCTCACACAGTTGCTTCCTGTTGTGAAACCATGGTTACAGAAGGGACAGCAGCCATGGAAACCTCTTCCATTTATGTTCACAGATAAGTCCACTGACAACCAGTCAACTTGGCAAAAAAAAAAAAAATAAAATATTAAAAATCTGAAGAGTTTGTAGATGTGTGTCATACACTGTGGCAGCAATAACAAGAGTCCTGAGATTTGTGGAGGGGGGGGAAAAGCAGACAGAACCCTGGGGCCCAACAGGAAGTGTTAGGAAGGACTTGACCTGGGCATAGAGAGAATCCGCCCGTTTTTCTTGCCACCGTTCATGTGAGTGTAAGGTATGTGCTCCTCATAGTTCCCCTTGAGGGCCATGGAGGGTCCATTGTCCCTCCCCAGCGCTTTGTCCCTCTGGGAGTACGAGGAGGGGTCAAGGGGAATGCTCTCCATGTTCTCAAAGTCCATCTCGTACTCCTCCGTCTCCAGAGGTTTGTTTTCCTCGCTGTAGAAGAAGGAGACCTCGTGGAAGCTGGGGTGCAAGTCCTCCTTCAGCATCTCGATGATCTCGATGAAGGTGGGCCGCATTTTCGGGTTGTACTGCCAGCACATCTGCATCAGGTTGTGCCTGGAGCAGGAGAACCAGAGTCAGGGGTAGGAAGTGACAATTCCATGTACCAACCAAGGCTGGTATCCATGGCAGACCACCCACCCTCTGACACCCCGAGCTGTTTGTTTTCTTTCCAGCCTCTACACTGCCTGTAGATCCTGACAGTCCTTTTTCTTTGTTTCTGTCTAGATCAAAAATTCCTTCCAATTCCTTCAATTGTTCTTAACTTGGCTTCCGAAGGAAACAGGGCTGTGGTTCACAGACTCTGTGTGTGTGCATGTGCATGCCCTTACAGCCAGGTCATAGCTTTTTAATTAATTCTATTTTAATTTTAACTCAGCCTGAAAGACAACAAAGCTCCTAAAATTTCAAGGAAAATAAGAGGCTGGGCAGAGGACAGACGTGCTGTAAACATCCCACCCAAAAGAAAGGCTGCAGCAAGAGGTCACATGTTATCAGACACCATGGAGAAAGAACTTACAAATACAAATAGAATTTCAAACTGGAGTTTGTAACTGGCCATGAGACAGATGTCCAGCACAGCAGGCTTTTTTCATAGGGATACTCACAAAACATGTTTATTTTATGACTCTGGAAGTGCTGTTTTGGCCAGAAGCAGATGTGGGAAGAGGTTACCAGAACCAGCGAGTTACCATCTGTACTCTCTTTTCCAGCCAAGGCTACTTCCCCTCACCACTGCTCCAGTGTGACTCCTTACACAGAATCCCAGGATCGTTTAGGTTGGAAAAGACCTCTGAGATCATCAAGTCCAACCTGTACCCAATGCCCACCTTGTCACCCAGCTGAGAGCACTTAGTGCCACATCCAGTCCTTCTCTGGACACCTCCAGGAATGAGGACTCCACCACCTCCCTGGGAAGTCCCTTCCAATGCCTGAGCACCCTTGCCATGAGGAAATAATTTCTGATGTCCAACCTGCCCCTCCCCTGGCACAGCTTGAGGCCATTTCCTCTTGCCCAACTACCACCACCTCTGCCGGCTCCCCCCTCCTGTCAGGGAGTTGCAGAGCCAGGTCCTCCCCAAGCCTCCTTTTCTCCAGGCTGAGCCCCCCCAGCTGCTCCTGGTGCTCTAGCCCCTTCTCCAGCTCCATTCCCTTCCCTGGACTCACTCCAGCCCCTCTATGTCTTTCTTAGGGTGAGGGGTCCAGAACTGGACACAGCACTCGAGGTGTGGTCTCCCCAGTGCTCAGTACAGAGGGACAACCACTGCCCTGGTCCTGCTGCCACACTATTTTTGACACACCCTTCTTTCCAAATGCCCTAGCTCAGGTTAAATGCTCATTAAGGGGATTTTTTTAATTACTCTGAGAGCAGCCATTCAGGGAGTTCCTGGGCCGTGCCGGCAGACCTGGGATGCAGGAACCTCCAGACAGCAAAGATCATGAGCAGCTGCAAAGAACAACCCTTGACCTCGACACAGGGAATGTCTGGCTGCAGTCTGTAACCTCTTTGAGGTGTTTTTCACTGCCTCCCTCAGTGATCTCTTCTCCCTGACCTTGCAGGCAGCCTGGCCTCATCCCTTCAATGCAGCAATGAGAAATGAAATGGCTTCAGGCAGGATAAATAAGCTCATGGCTCAGCACAGCATTCCCCTGCTTCTCCTCCTCATTAGCCACAAAACGCATTTGTGAAAATCAGTGGCAAAAAGTTGTAATTCTCCACACTATTTATGGAGAGAATCACAGAAAACCTCACCAGACCTTGGAGAAAGGAGAAGCTCCTCTCTGGCCTCTGTAGCCACCTGAATGAAGGTGGTGGCCACCACTGCCACGTGACATGAACCAACTGCCATCCACCGGCATGGAGTGGAGGAAGAACATTTTCTTTGGGCCATTGACCCAATGCTTATCTGTATTTTAAGTTTTTCCTCTGCTTTGTACTTCGTTCTCTTGCATCTGCACTCACAATGCAAGGCCTTGGCTGTTTTAATTTCCCTGCCATTGAAACACACTGGCTCACGTCACAGAATCATGGAATCCTAGAATGGTTTGGGTTGGAAAGGACCTTAAAGACCACCTCATTCCACCCCCCTGCCATGGGCTGGGACACCTTCCAACGGACCAGGTTGTTCTGAGCCCTGTCCAACCTGGGTTTGGACACTTCCAGGGATGGGGCAGCCACAGCTTCTCTGGGCAACCTGTGCCAGGGCCTCCCCACCCTGTGTAATCCCTGTCAGTGGAATTTCTGTGGGCAGTGCCTCCCCTAAAGTCTATATTGCTCCTCCCCAGTCAAGGAGGGGTTAAGAGGTACCACAGGTGGGGCCATCTCTGTTGGCCACACTTTGGCCCAGGAGTGTAGCCTCGCTGACTGTCCCTGGTTCAGCACTTACA
This sequence comes from Manacus candei, assembly GCF_025592945.1. Lineage (NCBI taxonomy): Eukaryota > Metazoa > Chordata > Aves > Passeriformes > Pipridae > Manacus > Manacus candei. The sequence continues at coordinate 885,634 of NW_026138126.1, read as the reverse complement.
GCCTCTCCGGGCAGTTGTCTGGCTGATCCAGGTATCCTCCATCCATGACAAACTTTAGCACCTGTTCGTTGGAGAGTCCCTGGTATGGCTGCTCTGCCAAACTGCTTATTTCCCAAAGGACCACACCAAATGACCTGAGAAAGAAAGAAGACTCCTGGTGAGAACAGAACATCCCGGAGCTCTCCAAGCGACAGAGTTATTTTGGAGAACACAAACTTCAAAAGCGCTATATTTTTAACAAGAGGGTTTCAAAACAACGGCTTTGTTTTGTCTGTGCTCTGAACAAGTCAGTTTAAACTATGTGTGTTAAAAAGAGTGAGCCCCTGAGCTGGAATCCATCTGGGATTGCAGCACACAACTTACCACACGTCAGAATAGGTGGTGAAAACCCCATCCTTCAGTGACTCGGGGGCCATCCAGCGCACAGGTAGCAGCCCTTTGCCTCCCTTACGGTAATAATCCGTCTCATAGATGTCTCTGGTCATCCCAAAGTCTGGGAAAAGCAATTGGGTTGTGTTAAATAGCTCCCTCCATCCTGCTTTTCTCATATCCAGATGGATGTTTCCTTCCCTGTTCTCGCATACCCGGTGAAACTCCCCCCACGGCCCTGCCTACAGTCATCTGGCACCTTGTGATTAATGTTCAAAATATTTCCCCTTCCCTGCATTTTTTCTACAGAGACTCCAGAGTTAAAATTTTCAGTGACAGTTTCTATTCTAAACATTATATTATTTGTCCTCTGCAAGGAAAAAAAGAGCTCCCTTTGCCTGAAATCCCACTGCCTTAGCTTTACCTCCAGAGAGCTCTGAAAAACCACCACACTGTGGGGTTTTGGGTTATTTTTAAATGTTATATTTATTTATTTCCACAAGGGTTTGGGTTAAAAACCTTTCTTGTGGAAGACAAATGACTTTTAAAAGTCACTTGACCTAATGATGGGATTATCGACACTGTGTTTGTTGTACCAAACACTTTCTTTGTCATAATTCTCATGGAAGCAAAGACCAGTGAGATAAATCCAGGCAGCTTTTGGATAGAGGTTTGGGAATAATGAATTGTACTTCCTTCTCTTGAATCTGCAATCATGATTTAAGGGCCAGATTGGTTTAATTTCCCTTCTAGTGAAACAGGCTGGTTCATGTCATAGAATCATGGAATGGTTTGGGTTGGAAGGGACCTTAAAGCTCATCCAGTCCCACCCCCTGCTATCCCAAGCCCCATCCAACCTAGCCTTGGACACTTCCAGGGGTGGGGCAGCCACAGCTTCACTGGGAAAGCTGTGCCAGGGCCTCACCACCCAGAGAAAAGCTGCTCTGGTTCTGCAGAAGATATTTTTCTCACTGAAATCCATTCAATTCTGTCAAGGAGAAGAAAAAGAGAAAGTGCTGCAAAGGTGGCCAGCGAGAATCACCCAAGTTTGCCACACTGGTTTTGGACTTCATCTATTTGCCTTCTCAGCAAATGTGATGCACAGAATCATCTGGTGATCACAGAATCACAAAATGGCCTGGGTTGGAAGGGACCTTAGACATCATCTATAATCCTGCACTACCCACCTCCGATTTTCACAGTGAAGTCCTCTGCGACCATACAGTTCCGAGCTGCCAGATCCCTGTGAACAAACTTCTTGGCATTCAGGTAGGCCATGCCATCTGCAATCTCTGCAGCCATCTGGATCATCTCCCTCAGTGTCGGGGGCGGACGACCAGGGTTGTTCTACAAGAAATCAATTGCAGAATCACAGAATGGTTTGGGTTGGAAGGGACCTCAAAGATCATCCAGTTCCACTCCCCTGCCGTGGGCAGGGACACCTTCCACTAGCCCAGGTTGCTCCAAGCCTTGTCACACCTGGCCTTGGACACTTCCAGGGATGGGGCAGCCACAGCTTCTCTGGGCAACCTGTGCCAGGGCCTCCCCACCATCACAGGGAAGAATTTCTTCCCAATATCCAATCAAACCTACCCTCTTTCAGCTTAAAGCCATTTAATAAAGAAGTATTAAACCTGAAATCAGGTCACTCTTGCAAAACAGACCCCTCTCTCCTGTCTTTACCTCAGCTTCAGGTCTCAGAGAGCGGAGGTAACTTTTCAGGTCCCCGTGTGCCATCAGCTCCATGACCACCAGGGTGGGTTGTCCCTTTGAGACCACCCCGAGAAGGCAAACCTGGAAAATAAGGGAGAAACTCCCTCAAGACTGTGTTTAAACACACCGGACAAGGCCAAGACCCCCTGAAACAGAGCTGAGAAAGAGCAGACTTGGGCAGATGTGTTCTGCAGAACCTGACAGGGAAAGATCCCAGCTCTGTTTGATCTCTGCTGCTTTGGGGAGCTGAGAGTCAGGCTCTGAAAGAATGACGAGCTGTGTGATGGGATGTGTTAACGAGCCGAGGCACCCAGCACTTACCACATGATGGCAGCTGAAGCCTTTCATCACAGAGGCTTCGTTGAGGAACTCGATGCGCTCGCGCAGACTCGCGGACTCGTTCACCGTCTTCACGGCCACGCGGGTCTCGGGCTCTCCCTTCACTATGTCCTTGGCAATTCCTTCGTACACCATTCCAAAGGAGCCCTGTCCCAGCTCTCGGAGGAGAGTGATCTTGTCCCGTGGAACCTCCCATTCGTCAGGGACATAAACTGCAGCAGAGGGGAACATTTCTGAACTGAGCAAGTACCTTGTGAAAGATGCTCCTGTGGCAGCTTAGATTACAGAATCCCAGAACATACTGAGTTGGAAGAAACCCACAAGAATCATCCCATCCAACCCTCAGCCCTGCACAGGATCATCCCCAAGAGTCACACCCTGTGCCTGAGAGGATCATCCAAAGGCTCCTTGAGCTCTGTCAGCCTTGGTGCTGTGCCCACTGCCCTGGGGAGCCTGGTCAATGCCCAACCACCCTCAGGGGGAAGAACCTTTTTCTAATATCCAACCCTGACACAACTTCAGACCATTCCCTGGGTCCTGTCCCTGGTCCCCACAGAGCAGAGCTCAGGGCCTGCCCCTCCTCTTCCCCTCCCAAGGAAGTTGTAACTGCAGTGAGGTCTCCCCTCAGTCTTGCCTTCTCCAGCTGAACACACCAAGTGCCCTCAGTGCCCTCACAGTGTCCTCAAGGCCCTTCCCCATCTTTGCTGCCCTCTGCCACAGGACACTATGGGTATAACTTTTAAAAAAAGACTAGAAAACCCCATGAAGACAATTCCAATCCCATCCTGCTGCACTGACTGGAAAAAAACAATCCCTGCAGGAAGCCCTGGTTACTCTCACCATCACTGGCGCTGATGTATTCAGGGTTGGAGGATGCATACAGGGGTCCGGTTGGTCCTTCAGTTTGTCTGGAAAGGACACAAGTTCTTCAGTACATTTGCAGCCTTTGACACACTCCAGGTGAAGGCAGTTTGATAAGCTCCCAAATCATGCAGCAAACACAAACTCTCCCCATTTCCAAAGGCACAAAGTATTTCCTACGCTAAATTAATGTTCCAATCATTAAGGAAATTAGAAAATAAACAAAAACTGACTCCTAGCAAATCAACAAAACTTCTGGATGTAAGTTTTGGTTGCTCTGGTGAAAGCAAGATGAAATTGCACTCACCTCTTTTTCACAAGCACGTAAGCAGCTCCAATAATTCCAGCAATTATTATGGCAAAAATAATAGGAACGATTATAACAGCAATATTAGGCTGAGAATTCACTAAGAAAGAAAGAGAGAGTTGGAGGCATTACAAAGGTCCAAAATCCAAGTTTTTTCCTCAATACAATAAATGTGACAAATACAAAACTAGAGCTATTTCAGAATATGGTGGGGCTGGTCAGAACGAGAACGCATGAAGAAAAGCCATGTTTCCAAGTAATTCCAGGTTCTTGAAAGCAGATACTTTGGTAAATACTTAATGACTCCCTGTAGTTCTCTGTGCGCTGCTTGCTAAACCCCATTCTTCAAAAAACCCCCGAGGTTGAAAATAAAATGAACTCACGATAATCAGCCACGTAAAAATAGGTGGGTTCTGTCCACGAGCCATTTCCAGCCAGGGAGGTCGCCCGGATCCGGACACTGTAGTTCCCAGGCTGAAGTCCTCGGAGTTTGCAGCCGTGCTCGGTGGCAAAGTGCTTTCGAGACACACAAAAATGGGCTTCCTGCAGGGGGAGGAAGCTGTGTCACCCTCCCTCTGCAGCATCTGGCAGCTCCCTGGGGTTCCTGTAGCATCCAGAGCTCCCTGACAAGCCCACTGGGGCTCCTGCAGCATCCAGAGCTCCGTGACAGCTCCCTGGGGTTCTTGGAGCACCTCTCTGGTTGGCAAACACACAGACTCAGGGCTGCTCTAGTTTAGTGCTTTGTGCTGGATTTGTGTTTTACAGAGCAGTAGTTCATGTTACAGAGAATAAGAGCCATGTGCTGTACCAGCCTTCAGCCCTGAAATTGGATCTGAACCTGAGAGTCCTGCTCTCTCCCTGGCACTGACACCAGCACTGTCCCCCTGGCACTGACACCTGTCCAGGCACCAGCACTCCCACAAGCTTGTGGACTGCTCAATGCTTTCCTAATTTCTTTAAGCAACTTAAATGCCACAGAATCACAGAAATATCAAGGTTGGAAGAGACCTTCAAGGTCATCAAGTCCAACCATCAACCCAGCACTGTCATCATCAACCCTAAACCATGTCCCCAAGTGCCACATCCAGATACCTCCAGAGGTGGTGACTCTACCACCTCCCTGGGCAACTTGTTTCAATGCCTGACCACTCTTTCTATAAAAGATTTTTTTCTAATATCTAATCTGAACCTCCCCTGGTGCAACTTAAGGCCATTTCCTCTCGTCCTTTCACCTGAGACAGAGCAATAACATTTCTAAAAAATTCCATACAGAAAGTTGGAAAATCAGCTAAACTTGTTTGGCAAATGGACACCACAGGGGTAGATTATTTCTTGATGTTATTCCAGACAGATTTCCAGAGGAGACAAATTCAACAGTGAAGTTTTGTGTCCCATTGGTTCCTGCACCAGGAAACTAGACTGGACAGGGCACTGTATGCACCAGGACTATTAAATCCTAAACAGCCCTGGGCTTTCAGGTGGAGTCACTTCTCCAGAGGTGCTGTGGAGAAGCAGAAACTCTCACCTCTGTCTCCCCGAGCCGTCCGTAGTTCACCTCGTACAGCACAATCAGGCCGTTGGGCTCCTTTGGCTCCTGCCACCTCAAATGCACCGTGTTCTTTTCAACCACTTCATGGGAAACTGGACCAACGATGTCATCAGCCTTAGCTAGAACCAAGTTCATGATTAATAAGTTTTATTTCACACCTTTGGCAAAATTCAAGCCTGCCAACCTCATCCATCATCCTTTCCCATCAGGACTCAAGGATGGCCCTGGTTCTATGCAATTTCTCTATATGGCAGCTGGCTCCCATGGGAAAAGCAGCATTTTGGGAACAGCCACCAACCCAAAACAGAGCTCAGGGAGATCCTTACCTTCTGGCATGGTCCTGGCACTGACATAGGCTGCTACGCTGCACCGGGACTCCTGAGCATCGTGGTTGCAGGCGTGGAGCTCGATGCGGTATCCGGTGAAATGGCGCAGCCCCGAGATCACCAGGGACTCCTTGGACAGGACTTTCTCAAAAGGTTTCTGCTCCTCTGCACCCTCAGCTGCTGCTGCAGAGTTGTTGGGAGAGACTGGGATGGTGGGGATCACCACGGTGGCGTTTGCCACAGAGGCGAGGTCTCTCCGTTTTCTTGATGGCCTGTTAAACAACACAGGTCACCATGTTATTGGTTACATTCAATGGGAACACATTCACCTGAAACGGAAGAGTTAAAATGAGAGAGCTCAGGGTGCTACAGAAAACTCAAAGCCTCATATTTACAACAAAGAAATTCAGGATTATTTTTTTTAGCCAAGCAATCTGTCTTTTTAAAATTCTGTATCTATGAGACTCTCTCCTTGCACAACTTCATACAGGGAAATAAAAATAAATCAATTTGAGTCTCAAGCATTTGCTTGAGAATTCCAGTTCTTCTGGATCTCTCAGCTGGATCTAACTTTGCCACTTTGGAATACATTTGCCACTCTGAACCCTATGGCTGAACCTCAGTGGATACATGAATCAGTTTTAGCTTTTCTTAAGAGAACAAATCTATTAAGTCCTTTTCAACAGATGCATTTAAAACTCATGACCGATTACAAATTAGCTGTGTGGTTTTGTTAACCAAATGTTGCTTCTCAAATTATTGCATTTCAGTCTGAAAATCAATTTTTTGCAGTTGTAACACCAGCACCAGCAGTGTGACCCTGTCACCTGCCCTGTCTGCAGGTGAGTGCCACCAGTCAGCTTTAATGTCAGGTTTTATCAGAAATAAATAGAATAAACTCAAGAAAATTAAGAGCCATTCACAAATTTCATTTTCTTGGCAAAAAAGAAAAAGAAGGGAGCAGTACTAAACCAGAACTACTCCTTCTAACACTTTATGTCCTGCCACACATTTGCCACGGGGAATTCCAGGTTTGGAACCAACACATGGTGAGTCAGTAACTGTATTCAGTTACACAAAAGGAATTAACACCATTGAAATCCAGACTATGTATTTTAAGGGGGGTGATGATCTTTTTATGTGTGTGCAGCTATTAAAGGGTACAAAAAGTGACCTGAACTGAACCCACACTTGAGGCATCTCCAGTCTCTAAAAATGTAACAAGCTGTTGAAGCTGCTGAACTGAACTTTCCACTGCCACCCTCTGACTACCAGGCAATGATCAGCCAATTCCAGCCATGGGCAGGGACACCTTCCCCTATCCCAGGTTGCTCCAAGCCCCGTCCAATCTGGCCTTGGACACTTCCAGGCATCCAGAGGCAGCCACAGCTTCTCTGGGCAACCTGTGCCAGGGCCTCACCCCCCTCACAGGGAGAAATTTCTGGATGCCAAACGGCAGGTTCAGTGAGCACATTCCAGTTTATAGTTTTCTCTTTCTTAATTACTAATTAACTCCCTTTGGAGCTGCTGTTCCCTCAGCCTGTGCATTGTTCTGAGCAGTGTCCCCTCAGGAGGGGGCAGAGTTCAGAGACCCAGCTCTGGGTCATGTCACCTCCCTCTTTGGGAAGGATTCCTTATGGTCAACCAGAGCCTTGTTTGCATAAAAGCAAAGCTACACCCGCTGTTTACAAAGTGTGGATTCAGCTGGTCCTCGTGTTTAAGGGAATTTTGCTTTTCACAAGTAAAACAGTAATTTGACCACTGATGAAACACAGAGTAAAATGCAAGAATTCCTTCCTTCCCAAGTCACAGAAAGCAAGAAATACTTGTGAAGGTGTAAAACCCCAATCTTCCCATATTTATTATCCTGTATTTGCAGCAATTTTCTTGCCAAATTCTCTGTATTTTCAAACATCTGATTCTTCTCAGAGTTATCCAGTGCAATTTGCATTAGAGCTATTTCAGCAGCTCCAGTGACCTTCCCTGTGAAATCCTCAGATCCAGGCTGAGATCTCCTGCTGTCACAGACAACGAGTATGGGGCTCACAGAGGCTGGAAGCGACAAGTCATCACATGCAATATGGCCTGTGTTGGAGGATTCTAAAAATGCCTTAAGTACCTTAAGCTAAGCTTTTCCACCTGAAACTAGCCTGGGACACCTGGCCTGGCTTCCCTCCTGTGCTGGTAAAACCAGTTCATATTTGTGTGCACAATTAATTAATTGAACTGGGAAACCTGGGGGGGGGAAATTACTTTCAATGTGAGTAATTTCCCAGATCTTACTCACTCTGTAACCCAGGAATACTGAGAATGGCACGAGTGTGTGTGACACAGAGACAGAACAGTGAGTCTGCTCTTTCTCTTTTTGCAGTAATGGAGAGAATACATGGAATGACATCCTAAACAGTTCCCGTTTAGTTCCCTTTTGCTTCTCAGGACTTTTCTTACTTTTGAAATCTTTCCATGCTTTCCACAGAATCATGGAGCAGGTGAGGCTGGAAGGCACCTCTTGCCCAAAGCAGGGGCAGCTGCAGCAGGTTGCTCAGGACCATGTTTGAGTATCTCCAGGGATGGAGACTCCACACCTCCCTGGGCAGCCTGTTCCAGTGTGTAACCATCCAATCTGTGCAAAACTCTTCCAAAATAAGAGCAAATAAAACAGGAAAGAAGAAGCAAACCATCAGCTTCTGATGGTCCCTTTGCTCAGCTCCAAAGGGAAGTCACAGAGCAGCTGGTGTGAAAACACCTGCCAGCTCTGCCAGAAACATCTCAAAATCTCTGGTTTGTCTTGTCAGTGCCAGAGCAAACTGACCCACAAGAGTGATAGTGTATCCTGGTAATAAATGTGCACAGGGGGAAGGAACAGTTTCTAATTTCCAGAAGGGTGAGATCAGCCCCAGACTAAGCAGAGCAGGGCAGAGCCATGTACAGGCTGGATCCTGCAGAGGGATCAGATGGCTGGGAGCAGGACAGGAGGAGAGAAATGGCACATGGAAAACAAGGAGACAAGGCACCAGGGAGAAACTGCTCTGATTCTGCCCCCCTGCCATCTCATATTCCCTGCTGGCTTCACCCCTGAGATCCCTCCCGTGACTGGCAGGTTTCTTCTCTCCAGGAGAGGCCACACAGCACCTCGAGAGAGGTCAATGAACTCTCGGGAGCCACAAAAAAGCATCTTAAGTAAACCACACTCCTTGCCAGGCTTTGTGAGCAGGTGATAGCACAGTATTCATAGGAAAAATAATTCTGATTTACATGACAACAGCCTGGAGCTGCTGGGGAAGACAAGCAGGACACATGGCAGCAGGGAGGTATCTTTACCACGGACTTTTAACAGCAAAAGAGCTTGTTTTAAAGGATTAGCCAAGCCTAGGGATGTGGAGATTTGTTTCTTAGCAGGCTGACAAGGTGGCACATCCTGGTGGATTGGTTTCTTCCTAAAATACATACCCCAGAAACTGGCCTGAGAAGCATCCTGGGCTGGCTGCACAATAAAATTGGGAAAAAAAGGAAATAAAAAAGAAATCAGATTGTCAGAATTGTCTGCCTGCATCAGGAGGAGGTTGGCTTTCGCACATGGCTTGGACTCTCCTCTGCCTCAGAATACATCATGTCCTGGCATCCTTTGGCACAGTGAAACTTGTCCTGATGGGCACCAACAGCCAGGGAATGGCAAAAGGAGGGACTCAGCCCAAGGCACCAGAGCAGCCTCACAGGGAACACCCCAGTAACGCATTCAGTGTATTCAAAAAAGAAAATGTTCAGTGCAGCAACACAGCTTCTGCCAAGGAGCTGCAAATAAAGGTTTGTTAGCTCAGGGCAGCAAGCTGGGAATAAATTTAGAGCACAAAATGCATGACAGGGAAGAGGGTAAATCATCATGGATTCTAACCTGCTTCCCAGCACTTCCTCCCTGAGCTGCATATGAAGTGTGAAGACATTCAACACCACTTAATGTGACGCTGCGTGTGCCACTCAAAACAGGACATTCACCACCCACAGCACTCACATTCCTCATGGTATTGGAGGTATTTCCCACACTAAGTGCAAGGAAGACCACAAATACCATGCTGAAGGACGAGGCTATGGTCTCGTAAACTGCCCTTTTCCTTTCTTTTCAACTCAATGAAAAACTTGACCACAACATTTTTTGACAGAAAAACAAAATCGCTATTTTTGGCATCATCCAAGTTTCAATTTGCTGCAGGCATTCAGCTGTTTGTTAAGGATTCTCACTTTATTCTCAAGCTGAGGAGGATTCAGAGACAAGAAATAAAAGCAGGATCTTCCCAATTTGCAGAAACATCAGTGTAGGTGCTCAGCTGTCCCCATTCCAACACCCATATCCAGCTGGAGTAGACAGGTCCATGGAAGCCCAGAGACCGGCCACATGACCACATCCAACCTAATAATTGTGTTTAATAATCAGTCAATCACAGATCCCTCCCCCTGACCACATGAGCACTGTTTGATGGTCCTACCTTGGCACAAAAACCTCGTTGTGAAGGTAGTTCTCAAATGTCTTGCGGAAAGCAGATTCCTCCAGCTCCTTCTGTATCTGGGAGTCTGTCTTCGGGCAGGAACAACATTCCCCACTGACATCCTCATTTTCACTCTGATTATACTTCTGAGGGTCTTCAGATTCAAAAGGAGGAGACCAGGTCCTTGAGGGAAGTTTTAATCCTGTGGACAAAAGAGTTTTAGTGTCACTCATGCTTAGCTTGGCAGATGTTCAACCCTACAAAGAACCCAAACCAGTGTGCACAGGATTCATGGCACATTGGGGCGTCCTGAGCTTTCACATCCAGGGCTGAGCAGTTCTCTCTTTTCTGATAGGCCTTTGATTCAAAAATATTTTTTGAAACAAAGCTCAGATGCTGCTGTAGTCTGTGAGTTCTATCCCAGTTCATCCCAGTTTAGGTAACGCAGGGCAGCAGGTAAGATTTTGGGAGTCCTCAGTGAAACTCTGTGTTCTCAAGGAATCCCAAACCAGGCACAAGATACCTTCAAAAATTAACTTGGCCCTGAGCTCCAGAAGCACTGAAGTTTTTAACTTTACCATCTCCATAGCCGTTGTTAAACTTGTAACTCAGTTTAAAAAGAACAAGGGCAGCAGGGAGATCCCCAAAGGAAAAAGAATGTCTGATTACTCCATAAGAAATGTTTTTGGAGACCTTTTGCACATACCTTGGCAGTAGCACCTAATGTATAATGAACAGGGGGAGGACACAGCTGCATCTCAGCATGTTTCTTGAACAACATCCTTGAAAACAGCAGAACTGGGCCCCCAGAGCATCTCCAAGGCAAACACTCCAGGGAATTCTGAGAGAGACTGAAGGAAAGGCCCAGAGAGAGAAGCAGCCACTCACCTTTCAAGCAGTAATCAAGTTCATAAAGCTCACTGTCCTCTGCCTGCTGCTGCCAGTACACCAGGTAGTGCGTGATGTTCCCGTTGGGCTCTGAGGGTGGTTTCCACTTCAGGATGATTTGGGATGAAGAGTTGGAAACAGATATCGGATCTAACGGCACTGACGGAACTGTGTGGGTGGGCAAAGAGGCACAGGTCACTGCACTGCCCTGCCAGAGGGTGACAGGATGGGGGACAAACACAGGCAAGTTGCCATTCCTATGGGAATCCAGCATTCTCCATGGTAGGTTCCTGCAGTAGAAACACCAGAACACTCAGGCTCCCAAAGGCTGCACTTGATGATCCTGGAGGTCCTTTCCAGCCTTAATGATTCTTACACATGGCCGCATGAGCTGGATAGAAGAGAACACTTGGCAAATCTCCCTGTGCAGGGAATCCCATACCCTTCCATTTGTTTAGGAATTCCTTCCTACCAAAGTACAGCAGCAATGGAAAGTTTCATGGATGTGGGACTATCACAGCTCCCAGGCAGAAGACTATTTACATAAGCACAGAATCTGCTGAGTTGGATGGGACTCACAAGGATCATCAAGTCAAACTCCCGGCCCCGCACAGGACCATCCCCAAGAGTCACACCCAGTGCCTGAGAGGATCATCCAAATACTTGATGAGCTCTAGCAGCCTTGGTACCATGCCCACTGCCCTGGGGAGCCTGTTCAGTGCCCCACTAGCCTCTGGGAGAAGAACCTTTTCCTAATATCCAGCCTAAACTTCCTCTGACACAACTCCAGGCCATTCCCTGGGGTCCTATCACTGGTCACCACAGAGAAGAGATCAGTGGCTGTCCCTCTTCTTATTTAGGACTTATTTAGAACTCTTTCTCCCTTGCAAAGCAACATTAATGTGCTGGTACTGACCCGTGGCGTTGGTCTGGATGTAGATAATCTCACTCTTCGCTCCATATGTCCGCCGCTCATCGGAAAAGGTGACCAGGGTTTTCACAAACACAGCATATTGTGTCCAGGGCTTCAGGCCCCTCAGAAGCCAGCCTGGCTGGGCCTGGGCTTTGGGCTCGTTGGACCGTGGGGGTGGGTCAACATCCACAACTGTCCAGCTGTTTGACCCACAAGCATCCTGGCCATCGAACTCCGTCACGTTTTGGTAAGGACTTTAGGACAGAAAAGGTTCAAATTAACAGAATCTTCACTCCTCTTTTAAAAACTTCACTCATCTTTAAAAAGTTCTAAGGACATCACTGAAAGTTACCATTCTTTACTCTTCGGAGACAGTATTAATTCTCTTGTTGTATTTATTCTGAAAGTGAGGCATCAAAGAGCAGGTCCTGTGCCACACATGATCCCAACAACTAAATCCAGGCTAATTATTTTCAGCTTTATGAAAACCAGTTTCTAAAAGAACCTTTCCCACCTCAAAGGGAATAAAACCCTAAACATCCCATGCAGGTGGTGGGGAGATGAGAAACTTCATGGTTAGAAGAACTGGAAGAACTCATGTTTGGATTGTTCTTAGATGAGGAATTTTGACTGTCCACAACTCGGTAAGTCAGGGATCTTAATGAACACTTTTATACAAGGGTACAGTTGGGAACTGAAGTGTTGGAGCCAGACAATCAGAGATTAAACAGCTTTGCCTACAACAGGTTTATTATCCACTCTTTAAGGCCAACTGCTGATTGTGGGAACCCAACATGGCCACTGGTTTGTGATCGAAGGGTGGGTCACTTACGCTTCCTTGTAGAACAGCATAAATCCCAGGAGATCACGGAAATCAGGAGGCCAATATGGCTCCCACTTTAACAGGATCTTGTCGTGAGAAGTCCTGATGTAAGAAAATTTCAGCAATTCATTTTCACCTGAGACAAATGAGAAGCGACAATGCATTTATTAATGCTAAAAAATAAGGGTTTCAATTTCTATTATCTGAGAAGTGTAAGCTAAAGATGAGAATGCTGGCACTGAGAAGAGCTGCTTATCTTACTTCAGTGCTATTCCTACCTTAAGTCAGGGTTGGAATAGATGCCCTGCTAAGACTCCTGCCAGCTTAAATTTTGCAATGATTTTATGAAAATGTAGAAGAGTTGAACTAAATTCTAAAAAGTGGGAAATCTAAAAGCAACATATTTTACAATTTATCATGATCTACACAGATGAACCCAGCAATGGGGTGTGCACAAAAATGAAGCACATGATTTCCCAGCCTTGCCCAGGAGTAGTTTGGTCCCTTTGTAAACAGGAGGGTGTTTGCAGGAGGTTTGTCCCAGCAGCCCAAGAAGGACAAACTGTGGCTCTGACTGGATTTGCTATTCCTGCAGTAGCTGCAAAGAGAGGAAGAACACTCATTTCACTGGCACTACATCCAGAACAAAGGCTTTCTTTTTTTTCTCTATTTTTTTCAGTAAACAGGATGCTGCCAATATGAAAACTGAACTTGAAATGTAAAAGCAAACAAAAAGCCAAACCCTGGCAAGCTGTGGTTTGAGGTGGGGGTGGCACAGACACCAGCTCAGCAGAGGAGGGGCAAAGTTGGCAAAGAGGAATACAACTGTCTCCTCCAGCTGCCTTCAAACCAAACACCAGCCCAAGAGCTGCCACATGGCAGAGCTGGGTCTGAACTCCAAACCCAGGTTCATCCCCAATGCGGGAAGAGCTTTTCAGTGTCTCGTGGGAGGTGATGAACTTTACAGACAGCTAATTCCTCGTACTCCTTCCCTCTGCCCAGGCTGGAGCTCTGCTGCCCCTGAGGATAGGGCTCTGTGTGTGTTTTTCACTGGTACTGCCAGTTTTTAGGTCATAGCCATTGCATTCCCTTCTCCCACTGTGCATGCATGGCTGCATGTGTTGATATGTGGAAAACCAGACCAGCAAACTGAGTCAGCTGAAAGATCTTCACTTTTTAAGTCTGTTCACAAACAGCTACATCAGGGTAACAAGGGCAGAACTGAGGGATCACAGAATCATGGAATGGTTTGGGTTGGAAGGGACCTTTAGCAGTGCTGTCCCCAAAAGCAGAGGGACAGAGCATCCACAGGATGATCCAAACTGCACTGCAGGGTGTGGGCAAGGATCTGAAATCACAGTTTAATTAATGCTGGGCTTTTTGCTGGCAATACCTGCATAAGCATCTCATGTTAACCTGTGTGTGCTCCTGTTCTTATGCGCAGGCAAGTAAAGAATCAGAGCAGAGATACCACCAGCTAAGAACAAAGCTGGGTATTTTCTATCCCCACAGTCTGCTTCACCACACGGCCCTGTAAGTGTCTTACTGGCACATACAGGAAAAGGAGATTGTGTGCCACAGAAAGGGAACAAACAGCAGGGTTGGGGGGGCAGAAGGGATGCATTTATGGCAGCACTGTTGCCAAAAAAACTATCTTCAAAACTACATCTTCAGGAGCACAACTTCAGTGCCTTAACCCTGCTGACACAGGCACTGCCTTATTGTTCCTGAAGAAAGCCATTAGCTTAAAAACCTCTGAGAAGCACAGCAAAAACTGTTGGAAAATTTCCCTGACTGTTGTCATGGCAATTTCCTCACATGGCTCCAGGGATGGGTGGAAATCCTCTTTCTCCCATGTTTATTCTGTGTGCCCACTGTCACCTCATGACATGGGAAAAGGAGGTTATGACTATTAATCAGGTACTCGGCAGTAACATGAAGTCCCAGCCCGGACCAAGGTTATGTTGTGCTAAACTCTTCAAAAATAATACTCTCAGCCCCAAAAACTTCCCAGCAGAGCCCACGGAGAGTGAACTTTGGGGACCAAAGCTGGCAAGGCAGGCACCTTCCAGAGGGAGAACTGTGGGGACTTTTCCTCATAGCATAGGACTTTACTCAAGTGGCAAGTCTGGTGCTTTACCAAAAGTACAACGACAGTCCCTGGACAAACATTATGGGCCAGGTTGAGGGAAATAGGAGTGTGAGGATGGTACTGAGGCAAGTCTTGCTGCATTCTGAGACTCTTACATGAGGCTTGATCCCCGTTGGTCTTCAGGGCTATGTCGTTCCTCTCCTGACGCCCCTTAGTCCCAGAGATCTCTTCCATCTTGTGGATTTCTGACAAGCACAGCTTGGGGTTATAGTGGAAGAAGAGTTTGCCTCGCGCAATAGTGAGGTTGTGTTTACTCCAGTCCCAGAGCTGGCGGAGGTTCTGGTTGTCCAAGGCATAAAATGAATAATTGCTGAAAGAAGAAGAATGAAAACATGGGTTGGGAGGGGATCCACTGAAAATTCCTTTTTCTTCATGCACCAACCCAGACACCGAAGAAAAGTGAATGCAAACTGTCTCCCCTGGTAGGGCACGATCCATGGGCAGAGGAATGTTTAAAAATAACTTATGAATTGTTTCCAAATACAAATCGTTCTGATAGCACTGGCACTCCTTGCACTTCAAAGCATTCAAATACAGTGTCTTTTGAGGGAACTCACCCAGCTTCAAGTGTTTCTCCTCTAATCAGATGGAGCTTCCGAAAAAAAGAAAGAGAAACCAAGGCATAAGAGCGGCGAATTTTGAGGTAACCTGAGATTTCTTCTATCAAGCCAAGATTTGCTTCCAGCTCAGCTGCTATGTTATCTATGGAGAGGAAAACATTGGGATTAGTTCTCTGATATCACTGAGAAGAAACATTGATATCAGAGCCCAAATACATTAAACAGAACTGGTTTATGTTAATTCATGAGACCTTAAAAAATTCAATTAACACAAAACCCCAAATAACCAATAACCTCAAGAGCCTTTGCTTAGTGGTTATTTTTCTGAATCCCTCTAAGATTCAGGGTGGTCAAAGCAAAAGAAAATCCCAGAACAGACTGAGTTGGAAGGGACCCACAAGATCATCCAGTCCAACTCCTGGTCATGCACAGGACACCCCAAGAGGCACACACTGTGCCTGAGAGGATCATCCAAACACTTGATGAGCTCTGGCACCCTTGGTGCTGCAACCACTGCCCTGGGGAGCCTGTTCAGTGCCCCACCACCCTCTGGGGGAAGAACCTTTCTCTAATATCCAACCTCAAACTCCCCTGACACAACTCCAGGCCATTCCCTTGGGTGCTGTCACTGGTCACCAGAAAAGCCCCAGCTCAGGGCTGGTGTCACATTCCCTGCCCTGCCATCCTGTGCTGCCCAGTCCTCACTCACGGAGCACTTACTTCCTCCCCGGATATTTATAACCAGGCTGCCATTGACAACTGTGCAGCCCCGGAGCTCCTGCGCCGATGTCACTGAGTCGATTGTCTTCTCCTTCCCAAAGTCACAGACCTTGGGACAGGGCCCCGCACAGGGCGTGCAGTGCAGGCTGGAAAACAAGACAGTTGGGATACAGGGATGATGTTTAACATGGAATGTCACCTGGGGCATCCCCAGCAATTCCCAAAAGCACTGGTGTCCTGGCAATACGTCATGGGATTCACTAGACCAGGTTGCTCCAAGCCCTGTCCAACCTGGCCCTGAAAATAATTCTTTAAATTATCATTTCTACATTTCAAACATAAATCACTCCCTCTCTTCCTACATAACAGAAACCAGAACAAAGTGATTTTTGTTATTCTGAAGAGTCCATTCGCCACGATGCTGCTCAGTGCTCTACATACCAAGGGTTTCAAGACCAACAAACCCAGTCTTCATCCCAAGATTGTTAACCAAACATGTAATTGATGAGGTGGCCCTTCATCTGGGAATCCTCTGATTGAAGACTGCACATAAAGCTGCTTTAAAAAAGGCAAGTATGTGCTTTGTGCTCTGGGGAAATACTGCGAGCTCATCGCTTGCCCTGGTCGCGACACCACAAAAATGTGTTCCCAACTAGTTCAGAGAAAGAAATGCTCTAGGAAAAGCAGGGAACAGAGCTGTGAGGTCCCACTGGCAGCAGCCTGGAACAGCACGGGAGAGGCCATGGTGCTGTTACACAACCAGCAGAGCTACTTTGGGGCTGCTTGTTCATTCTTCTGAAAAGCAAAACAGGAAATGGCATAAAAAGTCCTGTTAGAGTGAATTCCCTGAAATTTATTATGGCAGGAGCAAATACATACGATCACAAAGCTACCAATACTCATAGGAAATCTGACTCATCACAATATATAATGGTATTATGGGACAAACAACAAAGTTTTCAGTGATAAACAGTTCAGCAACATAAATTATTTAATTCCTTTGTCGAAAAACCCTGGGAATAGACAGAATGGTTGTCTATTTTGTTTGTTACATTGTGCATTTATGTCTGGCACAGCTTGAACCTGCTCAATGAAAGTAATTACAGGGATGAGGGACAGATATTCTGAGAACGATCCACTCAAAGGACGCTGCACTCTTTTGATTAGCCATGACCTCTCCCTGTTGCACTTTCCAGCCACAACCTCTCCCTGTTGTGTTTTCCAGCCTAGCTTTCTGGCCTGAGGTTGATCTAGAGGGGAGGAAAACAGGGCTGCTAAAGCCTCTCCACTGCCCATCTCCCTCCTCCCACTCTACTACAGAAAGACCGTTCCAATTTGAGGATGCTCTTCTTCCTTGTCCTCTCTCTCAATCTCCCTTTTCGCACCTTTTCCAAACTTGAGAGGGAACAAGGGAGGTCAAGGGAAGAATAAACTCCTAGCATATGGTAGGTTAGAGTTGTCTGCTTTTAATGGATTGAATTAGCAAGGTATTAGTTTGTAAATCATATTAAAGGAGACCAACCAGGTGATTGTTACAGACGCTCCAAAGCCGGAAATTTTTCTTGGTGTTCACAGAGAACACAAACCCCATGTCCAAGCAAGATGAAAGTAGAGCCCCAAAAACCTCAGCATGGATTCTTTACCTGCAGACCATGTACTTACTTGCTGGAATTCATGATGTACCCCGAGGGGCACTCGTGGACACACTCATTGTTGTGGATGACATGACACCCCGACTCCCTGGCGTTCTTACACTTGTTATGCAGCTCCTGGCAGAAGCTGAAGGTCACACAGCGCCAGCCCTCGAAGCGGTAGTACCCAGGGGGGCAGTTGTCCACACACTTCCCTTCCAGGTAGAAGTTGCGACAGGCCACGCACTTCTCGGGGTCGCTGGGCTCCGTGCAGTCCCCGAGGCACTCGCTGTGACAGCACTGCCCGTCCGAGGTGCAGCCCTGGGACTTGCAGGCAGCTGGACAAACTGGGGAGAGAAAACATCAGAGGCAGGTGAGAGTCACAGAACAACCCAGTGATGTTGTGACCCTGAAAGCTCACAAGTTGTGGCACTCGGTCCTGCTTGCTTTGGCATCTTCCCTTTCAAAGAGGCAACCACAAAGCGCAGGTGCCTCATCTCCGCTTTTCAGTGAAAATTCCACAGTTTAATACTGTTTTTGAAGAGTGTTCATCTTCACAACTCATTAATGCTCATCAAAAAGAGAAAAGTGACTTTCCTTTTCCTGAGTTCAGCGCTATGAGGCTCCAGGAGAGCTTTGGTGACTCCAACACTATTTCCGAAGCTCGGGAGTGATCAGACTCTACAGTAAGAGCTGTAGAGTCCCAACCTGGGACAGTCAGTTTCAGCCAGAAAGTTCTTGCTTCTTAGTTTAAGAATTTTAAGTTTCCCATAGTAATGCTGCGAATAACACGTGTCCAACAATCCTTTTAACACAACCCTTCAGCTTTATCAGGAATTTTTTCCCATCTCTCTCTCATCCTGTCACCAGTTTCCCGGAGGAATCCTACTGCCCTGAACCAACACAAGCTCTTCGGTGACTCTCTCAACAGCTCCATAAAGAAGAACACCCATGAGTGTTATTGCTTGAGATTTTTATGGTTTACTTTTTAATTACCAATTACTTAGTGCCCCACAATACCTTTAACAAGTGGTTTGGGCTTTGAAACCAGTGGCACAGCCCTGAGCAAACACTACGAGTAACGCGGTGAGGAGCAGCTGAGCAAACCCAGGGAATCTCCCGAGGGAAGGTCAGTCCTGCCCCTCAGCACCTCCAAGCTCAGTCTTAGTGGTTCAAACAAGGCTGAACTGATTAAATCCAACTGCTTAATCCAGAACACGCCACAGAACTTCACGTCAGGAAGGACAGAACAAAGCTGCAATCAGCACTCTAAGAGCAAGAACCAACACCAAGCCCGGCTCTGACACAGCAAAAGGAAGGGCTTTATGTGGGGGATGTGGGCCTGGATTTATCCCCATGGTCTTTGGGATACAGCTGTGAATTGCCAAGGCACAGATCAAGACACCACCTTGTTCTCACTAAACCAGAGGGTTCTGTCTGAAGGCGCAGCTGAACAGTTCCTGATGTCCTGCCTCAGTGAAGGGATACAGAGATAAGTCCTGAATTAACACCATCTGCCTCAAGATTCCCCAGGCTTTGTGTCCAATACTCAGTGTCAAAGCAGGAAGGGCTCCATTTGGGGAGGCCCCAGCCACCCTAGTGTTCAGGGGTGAAGTGTTATCTTTAATTTCTGGTTAACACATGTGAGCAGAGCAGTCATGGAACGTGGTGCAGTTTCATTCAGCCACAGAAGCAGCATGTGGGATCCCCAGTGTGTGCTGCCCGTGTTTGGAGGATCCAATCCCCAGCTGTGGTTAGGAAGAAAATCCCCCTCCACCCCACATTAAGGGATTGCAGAATTAAGTGTGGTAAAGCTGTTAATGCCATTCTTGGAATAAGCAGCAGTAGATGAGGTAGTAAAGATGAGCAACCACTAGTTTGTTCCAGCTGAGGAAGCATGAAATGGACAAAGTAGAAATTCTATCTCAAGGATAATTTAATCTCAAATATCTTACTGCTTCCATGTCAGTCACTCACTGCAGGTGTTTTCTCTGTACATCCCTCACAATTCATCCATTAACAAGAAATACAGGACCGTGTTTCAAATTAATTTTCTTTCATGTTGACCAACTTTTTGCCCTTTTCTAGCAATGTTTTGTGAACCTGTCACAACTGATTGAAATGCAACAGCCAAATAGCAGCAACTTGCAGATGACACCTTGTATTAGACAATATAAAATGAGAAGCTTGTTTTAAATAGTTATACATAGTCTTTTTAAGTGGTTACACATGGATGTTTTAAATGGTTATACATTCCTTACCAGGCCATAGGTGAGCACTGTCTAGCAACAGTTTATTTGAAATACTGGCAATAGAAAATTCCAGAATTTAGTCCAAAACATTATCAAACTTACTAATTCCAGTCTAAACTAAGGTTTATGGGTGGGGGAAAAGCCTGGGCTGTTTCTCCCACACCTCCCCTGATACAGAGATGTCCTGCAAGGACTCCTACACTGTCTGGTACCTCCCTGGAGCAGGAATAGCATCCAGCTGGGAAGCAAACCAGGAAATGCAGGCAGGAATGGTTTGTGGGAGCTGGAGAGCAAGTGCTAGCAGCACAAGTCCCAGTGTTTGTGCAGAAGGATATTTTCCTGGGTTTTCAGAACTACAAAGTTTAAACTATTCAAAAGACAGCCCTTGTTTCCCAAGGAGTCAGCGGAACAGACGGGAAACTGGGAAAAGCTGGCCCTCATGCAAAGCTCCCGGTGACACATGGCACCTACTTAACATTCTGCCACACAATATTTTTATTTAATTTGTTA
Source organism: Manacus candei (assembly GCF_025592945.1). Classification (NCBI taxonomy): domain Eukaryota; kingdom Metazoa; phylum Chordata; class Aves; order Passeriformes; family Pipridae; genus Manacus; species Manacus candei. The sequence continues at coordinate 865,240 of NW_026138126.1, read as the reverse complement.
TGGAAACTAATCTTCAAAGCCCTGTGCTTATTTACACATTTTGAACTCAGCTGCAAATATTCACAAGGTAGAAACTGCTTCAAGTCTCCACTCAAGGTTCTTAGAAGGTACAATTGAACTATTTTTAAACCGTTCTTAACGTTTCTCTTTTTCCTGTTCCACAAGCTTTTGATGCCTCAAAGACAGCTCAAAGAAAGCAAAGCACCCAAGGCAACAGCTTTTTTTCCATTAAGCACTCAAGACCAGAAATTGTCAATCACTATTTTGTGCAAATCCTCATTACCCAAGATCCTGAACAGATGTCGGTGTGACATTATCAAAGTCTGCATGTCAGGGAGCATCTGAAGTCGTGTAAAACCTCTCCAGAGTATCTTCACTATGGCTTTTTATAACTAATACTACAGGTTTTGTGACTCAGACCGGTCAGATGGCAGGTTTTGTTTGGGTTTTTTGCTGCCATGTTGTGCTTTCACTGCAGGACTACACTGAATAGGTTTGTGCTGAGCAAGTGCACCCCAGTTACCCCTTTGCCACTGAGGTCTGCAGACTCCAATAATTGTCTTTAGCCCATGTAAATTTGCCCCTTTGCAAAAAGACTGGCTCCTCAGAGCAGTGGTCACAGCCCCAAGGCTGTCAGAGCTCAAGGAGTGTTTGGACAACACTCTCAGGCACAGGGTGGGATTGTTGGGGTGTCCTGGGCAGGGCCAGGAGTTGGACTCGATGATTCTTGTGGGTCCCTTCTAACTCTGCATACTCTGTGATTCTCAGATGGCACTTTTAGAAGCTGTGGCATGACGTGGTACAATGTGAGGAGGCTCAGATGTGGCACCCACACCCCCCCCCCAGCCTCTGGTTAATGCTGTGGGAGACTTTCGGGCAACGCAGTGCCCTGCTCTCAGTATGACAAAAAATTAACTCTCTTCATTCCTCATAGAAAATCAAAAGGGACCTTCATAAATCCCTGTGAGAGACAAGGGAACAGCTACTACAGGGAAGGGGCAGAAGCCACCACACCAAACCACAAAAGCTGCTGCAGGAACAAGGGCTTCAGCACCAGCACCAGAGCAAAGCTGAGCAGAACAGCCACGACACCTCGGCAGCAGATCTGGAAGAACTGGACATTTAAAATCCCCGTCCCAAAGCTGACAAGCAGCCTGATTCCTAAATAATGTGCCCTGGACGGGGGAGAAACAGAGACCACACAAGATGTTCAAACCTGTTGTTCCATGGGTGAATAAATATTTAACTCTCTGCTAACCTGCTCCCAAGACTGAGGAAACAATGCATTTTCCAAACCTTTCTGATTAGGGATTCAGACAGACATTTCTTCATGGTGCTGAGGCCCAGCTGGGGGGAACAGAAGGCAGCAGTCAGCGCAAAGGAATTTCTACCTCTGTGGATTGCTCCCATGTTTCACCACTTCCCTGTGCTCCAGGTGGAAACAAAACACACTGATACTGTAAACATATTCCTGAGCCAACACAGGTAACCAGGAGATCCATATTTAACAGGCAAGTCAATTAAGCATTAAGCTGTTCAGCTAATGAACAGTTTGTCTGAATACTGAAGTAAGATTAAAAACATTTGTGTTAGGTCTTTGCTACCAAAACAGTGAATTGTCTGAAAAAGAGGGAAAAAAGATCACTCAGGCTGAGTTTTGCTGTTCCTTTGTGATTCTCTGCCATTGGGTGGGTTTAAATAGAATCACAGGGGAATCACAAAATATTCTGAGTTGGGAGGGACCCACAAGGATCATCAAGTCCAAAATAACAGTGTCCTGGGTGAGTTGAACCAGTATTCACAAGGATGGTGGTTTGGGTGTGATGAGAAGACGACAGTTCATTAAGGATAAATTCTAAACCACATGCATGAAAGTCAAGATGCTTCACATGTGCTGCCCAGGGACAGAGGTTCTCACATGATTTTGGGAACGATTTGTTATGGATCGACCTGATCTTTCTACAATGTAATAACAAGTCCAGCAACAAGGAGCAAACCCTCCTCGCACTGTCTGTTCCGAGTTACACAAGCTGTATTTTGATTACAGACAAGGCAATTAGGAGGCTCCAGATCCAACAAAGTCCAGGACAGAAAACAACTGTGGCAGGAGAACCGCCCTCAACCTCAGCCAATGCATTTGCTGCCTGCACAGGGAGGCATCCAACCGCCTGCTATCTGCACAAGGCAAACACATCTTAACCCTGCCAGCTCCCAAACGAGCCCTCGCCTCCCACCACGGGCACAAAACTCATCAGCCTAATGCAATTTAATGCAATTTAAGGGCTACCATGGGTTTTGATGCCCAGCGAGCATTTAATTCACATGGTGTATTTATAACCAGGAGGAGGAAGGGAGGAGCGAGCCAGCACGAACCCCGCTTTGCCACAGCTTAAAATGCCTTCTTTGGCTGCCACACATATGGGCCGGTGCCAGAGCTGGGCTTAGGGTAACGCTGGATGACGTGCACGCGTGTAGGATCCAAAGCCAGAGTCCCACAGAAACAGGATCGCAGAGCTCTGCACGTCCCCATGGCTTTTTCCTCTTACTGTAAATGGCTGCGATATCTGACATATAAATTTATCCATGAGCAGCCCTGCACACACACACACACACACACACACACACACACACACACACACAGAGGATCCTACTCGAGTTACTCTAGCAGAGGGAAGTGTAATTTATTTTCCTAACAGTGTCATGGCAATAATGAGTTCCACGGCAATGGGTTCTTGTGGTTCTAAACAAAAACAAAGCCAACAAGGGGAAAAAAAAAAAAAAAGGAAATGCAAGGACTAATCGCCCCCGGCAGTAACTCCTGGGAGTGTGTTGCAAGCATGTGATCTTAATTTAGTACTACAGAACTTGGGCTTGTTTCCTGAGCTGCTGCAAGTGCTGAGTGGCATCGCTGTTATGGAAATCCATATGGATCTTACCTCCTTATAAAATGTATTAAATCCTGTTGTACATGCATAATGTTTTTTAATTGATCGCTTTTCCTCAAGATTAATTCATACTCTTCCTGTCAAGACTCCAAATTCACAATGTTGTTGTGTCCCATTTGTTAAAGGGTTCTAGAAACATAATTTTTACCCCTAAACCAATTTTTAACTTTTTTTACCCATGATCCTCTATTTCCTTAAGAGTATTTATTTGATCTGAACACATCAAGACAACACCTAATCCCAGTGCACTGATGTGCCAAAAGGCTGAAAAGAGCTATTAAATTAAACAAAACTGTGTCTGATGAAGACTGAGTGTAAATCTAAAACCCACAGCAGAGAGTGTGGACAGAGGGTTGCTGCCAACCCCACTGGATGGTGGATTATTCCTTCAATTATTATTTCATGTCACCAAGACCAGAGAGGCAGAAACCTAAACCCCAAACCCACCTGCAGCAGTTCTGGGCTTTCCTGGACACACTGCTCCCAGGACACCACGATGGCATTAATGTGCCTGGGAGGAATAGGGTTGGAAAGGTCCAGTGGCCTGTAAAAAGCATAAGGACTTTTGATCACCTCAGTGACCAACAACAGCAGCTCTCCCAGCCCTTCCTGAATCTACAAAATAAATGCAGAAACTAGAACAGAACAAAAAATAAGAAGTTAACACGCTGCTCCCAAAATCCTGCTGGCAATGCCCAGATCAAGCAAAATTCAGGAAATATCACAAGATGCTCAAGTGAATTCGATGTCACTTATTCCCAGAGCTCAGCTGCTCTAACAACATTCATCCCTCCCTTTCTCCCAACACCAAAGACAACAAAGGAACAACCCTCCCAAAAGCCATCAGCCCAGACACCGTCACCCACACGCAGGGGCTGCAGTTCTCAGCACCAAATTGGGAAGGAGCAAGTGCCAAATAAATCCAAGATTTTACAATCAGCACTAAAATAAAGTGTTATTTATAAAATATTACAGTACATAATGCCATGACCCCACTGAACTGCGAGTTGGGAACGTTAGGAGGTCCCTATTTACACAGGAACAGATAAAATTAACTGCAGGTGCCTCCCTTCCCATGGACAGTGACTTCCAAAAACAACACACTTTCTACAATGTAAAGGAAACTCTTCCCATTGACATTTCTCAGGACAACATTACAACTCTTATCAGTGAGGATAAGAAAAAAAATTGTTTCTCCTCCCAACCCTTTCACAAATTACGTGCTCGAGTGGAGCTACACAGAACCTCTCCAATATTCCAAATCGGAGCCAGTGTTCCCAGCCAGGAACAGTCACTACAGCTAAAGCCAGTGGGGATGCTGGTACTGTTGTGTGGACCTGTGAGGATCAGCAAACTTGAGTTCAGACAAGATAAAAGGGTTTGGAGCTCTGTGCCACCTTGTCCAGGCGCGATAGTGGAGGACTTGGAGGTCTGTGGAAGTTGTTGAATGGAGATAGGGGGAAAGGTTGAGTTGGGCTGTTTACAGAGGAAAGGGGTGGATAACAGGAGATCTCTCTAGAAGCACAGTCCCCTCCGTGCCAACCTTCTGCTGTTTAGACTGTGGAGTAATTTATTATCATCTGTACTACACCTGCTGGTGGGCATTTCTCTGGAAATACGTATTTACTCCTATGGGAATTGTGCCAGGGAACATGGAAAACATGCCAAGAGGAGCTCACATAAACATGCACACATACGTATTCACGCCCATACTTTTATTTATATAATATATAAAATATGTTTATATCTAACTCATCTCAATATGATGAAGCCCAGAGGAAGCCACCAATGGCGATGGATCCGTGATGCCTTTGGTCACTTGTTCCTCATCTTCTTAGGAAGTGACAACCTTTGCAAATGAGCTTCTCCAGCTCCACACCGAGTGCACAATGTACTCAGTCCCTGTGCCCAGGTGTACAAAGCCCTGTGTGAATTCGGATCTAATGGCTGGACTTAGACAGCCCAACTATTGTCTCTTATTTTTAGGGATGGGATTTAGGCTACAACCCTCAGCAATGCAAGTCCCTCAGCTTCTTCCACTGAACCTTCAGGACAGGCTGTCATTTAATGGATTTTCTAGACCTTTCTGTATCTCTCCCTTGAAGGTTTTCACTCCTGCTGTCCTCTGTCACCCCAACTATTTACGCAGGTAACTGGATGTCTCCCACTTGAGTATCCCTAACGTTGCCCAGTCAGAACAAAGATCCAAGAAACATCTTCTTTTCCTGTGTTTTATGCAGTGCTCATGGTGCTTACACCATGGCTGCAAGTCCCTCATGAGGTGAACTTACACAGCAAAGCATCTTGAGCTGAAAAAAATAGAACTAATAAAGAAATTAAAAGTCAAGACTAGGTCTGTTTGCATTCTCATGGCACCTCTCAATCAAGTTGATTCCCCAAGCAGGTACAAACAACTTGCACAAATCAGGCTAAAGCTGTCGGCCATCAAGCTCAAACTACCAAAACATGGAGTTTGATTTGAAAACACAGCAGCACTGTTAAAGGAGGGACAAGTGTCACAAAGTGCACACCAGGATAGCGACGAGAAGTTGTAAATACTTTACCCAGAGTCCACAACAGTGCTGTTGTGCCATTCCCTGGCAAGCAGATCAAGCCTGCTCCTTGTACTTTGTGTTCAAAATTACATGGGAGCTTAGCACAGTTAAGGGATCAGGAATAAGCACCCACTTCTACTTGCTGGCTTGTTTTTATTTAATATGTAATCCCCCAAAATTGACACTACATCTTCAGGGAAAAACCTGGAGCCCACAGACAGTTATCTCTGTGGATAATACCCTGTGCAAATTGATACTAACTCCAGGCTTTGGTGCTGTCAGTGCCTTTGATGGCTTATAATTGAAGCAGATTAAGAAGCCACCACTCCGATTTCTGTCCCTCAGGTACCCAAGGACTGCAAGGCCAGAAGTTTCTGAGCCCCAGCCCCTCCCTGATTTGCAAAAGAGCTACTAAATGAAATCTGTCTCCCTACAAAAAGGAGCAGAAATGCTCAGAGCACCTCTGGGGAACATGGGGGTTTGTAAGGAGGAGTTCATTTTAAAGTAGTTTGTACCTCAGCCACCTCATATTGTACTTGATTCTCTACATCAGAAGAGACTACTTGTAATTTAGACCAAGACCAGAATATTTAAAGTTAATTTGGAGCATTTTCCTGTAAAGCTTTGATCATAATTTTACTCCCAGCAACGAGGTTGTTTTCCTGTTGTTATGGTTTGTTAAATTTCAATCCTTATAACAACCTGAGGATTTGGTGTTATCATTCAATGGTTCATGCCACCTGGGAGCCTCATGAAAGCTTCACGTTAATATTTAACTATATATTACTCTCCAATGTACAGCACCTTGCAAACATCCCTATTCACTTTTAATTGAATATAAAGTCTCTATTTTGAATACAGATCTCCTCTCTGAACCAGCAGGATGTGAACCACCTCTCCCAAATCAGTGCTGGGGGCAAGTGTCTCATCTCACCAATTTATTTCTTAGTGATGGGCAGCAGGGACTGACCAGAATAAGGAGTCAGCAGGTCAGTGCTTAGTGAGAGAAGGTGCTGCATCAGGACAAGACGTGAAAGAGAAGGACAAGGAAGATGTGCTTTCACACTAAGGGAACAGCTGGAGCTGTGTCAGGGCAGTTTGGGAGGGGTATCAGGAAAAGGTTCTTCCCCCAGAGGGTGCTGGGGCACCAACCAGGCTCCCCAGGGCAGTGGGCATGGCCCCAAGGCTGCCAGAGCTCCAGGAGGGTTTGGACAACGCTCTGAGGGACAGGGTGGGATTGTTGGAGTATCTGTGCAGGGCCAGGAGTTGGACTGACGATCCTTGTGGGTCTCTTCAAACTCAGGATATTCTGTATTCTCTGATTCTAGGAGCTGGTACCTGAGAAACAGAGACAAGTAGACACCCACAGAGGGGCTTTAACATATGGTCATGGTTTAAGACCAAGGTCCATCTGATTTTTCCAAACACAGGTCTGAGACAAGTTATTACTTTTACCTACAAACCCCGTCCTGAAAATGAGGAGTGATAGGATTAAGGCACAAGGCGAAATGTCTAACCTTTGCTTTCTGCAGAGATAAGGGAGGGACAAGATTCCTTTCCTCAAGGCCACAGGGAAGGATGTGGTAGTAAATAAGCCATGAAAGAACGAAAGCTAAGCTGACACAGGCAGCTGTGTGGGGCTGAGGAAGATGGAATTTTAGATATGTTATTGTAAATGTAATCCGGACACACAAAATAACAAATCTACACCAAAAAGCACACAGAGTTCACAGCAAATAGGAAAATGGAGCTGTCCATAACTGAGAAAGGTAATGAAATGGGCGGAAGTATAAGATTAACCACAAGGAGATTACGCTGATAACTAATGATCTACACAGAAATGTCAGGTAGAGGTTAAAATTTTAATCTGGGCAAATTTCACGGCGCAGTCATGAAGTGTAAACATCGATACTGAAAGTGAATTTGTGTTTGTGGGTGATGAGGCTGAAAACAAGCAGAGAGGAAAATGGAACAGGACTTATCCCAGATCCCCCTTCCCGCCTCACCTCCCAGAAAGGATGAGGAGAGAGAAAGGTAAAGTATCACCTGAAGGCCAGTCATGCAAAGAAATATCTGGAGGGTGGATTTTCCCGGGAAGCAGAGCTAGCTAGCTCTACCAACCAGATCTTTTTTTCCTTCCTTAAATTACCAGGACACATAAACCATTCAGTGCGCAGTCATTTAGCTTGCTGCCCAGATCCACGTTAGCCAGGGAATGGGATCACAATGCTAGTCTCTGTCCCACTGCAGTCACTTTGAGGATAAAGGGTTCTGCTCTGTGCCAAGGAGAGTATGACCACCGGAGACAGCAGTGCACGGATGGTGACTCCAGGGCTCCAGCAGCCTCTCCCAGCAGGCAGAGTCCTTGGAAGAAGCTGCTGGGCAGCTGCCCTCTCCTAGCACAGCCCAGCCTGGCAGGAATCAAATCAGAGCAGTCCTACCCCGAGCGAGCAGCCAACACAGTCAGGACTCACCTCAGGGCTAACACACAGATCCTCCAGTTACCAGAGTTATTTCCCACGTAGATGCCTCCAAAACTCAACACTGTCCAGCGTGTCTTCACTCATTTCATAGGTGTTGTGGTTTTCCCTGAACTTACAATAGTTTTTTCCAAAACAATATTTGAACTGTAGAAAGGAGAAATCACAGAATCACAGAATATGCTGAGTTGGAAGAGACCCACAAGGATCATCAGTCCAACTCCTGGCCCTGCACAAACAACCCAACAATCCCACCCTGTGCCTGAGAGCGTTGTCCAAACTTCTTGAGTATCTCATTACCAGGTACACGAGTATCAAATACACCAATTATTTGCACGCATATAAAATTCTCTCAGCTACTGGGGTTGTTTTGGCCTCCTCAGCTCCTGCCCATTAATTTGTTCACCCCCCCCTTTTCCCAAACCTCTGTGCATGCTCGCCACAGTTTATTTCGAGGTATAAGAATTTCCTTAGCAGTACTGAAATAGATACTGCTTGCCTGCAGAGCCAAGTAATGTGCAATGTATTTTTATTTACTACTCGCCCTCGTCATCCTCGGCATACCAGCATGCCCATTTTCAACTAATTCACTGTATAAGAATACATGGCACTGCATAAACCCTCCAGCTCAGCTCTCTCCAGATATCCACATATCCTTTGGCTTACCAGCTTCTCCTTACAAACACACTGACCCTTAGAGTTTTTTGTGACCGTGCCACATCCCTTTGCTGCTCTAACCCAAGTGAGAAGTCATAAAAATGACCAAAAGGCACACAAACACAACCCTGAGGAAAACCAAACGGCTGGAGATGAGTAAAAAAACCATTAACTACATTGCACAAGCCACCCTTGGAGGCCATTAATCTGTTTCTCCTTGTAAACTATGCAAGAGAGAGTTGTAATCTGAAGGTATTTCATGCCAAACCAGTTGTGCCATCACAACAAGGCCAACGACGGGGGAACTGGATCATCCCAAGTTACATTAAACTCAGGGGAGATCTGAGTTTCTCAATCCTTCTTCCACAATAGTTAATGGCTCCAACTGTCAATGGTCAGAACTGTGAAAATTCTGCTTTATCTCATCCCACTGCCTTGGTGAGCTCTTGAAATAAAACTGACTGTCATTAAGGTCACTTTGTTCAATGACAAGGAAGTGGAGGAGTAGCAGAAGTCTCATTATCTGCCCGTGAAGCTGCGCTCAGCTATCGAGAGGAACAGGATCTGCTGACATCACCCGGCTGTGCTGGCGTGTGCCACAGTGCTAAAAACCTTCAGCTTCGGGGATGCTGGGAGTTAGATATGGTCTAATCACCAGTCACCATCAGCGTTGTCCACTGCAGAGCAATTACGACTATTCAGAGCTGCTCTAATTGATGCTACAGCCATGGATCCCTCAGCAGGCAGTTACTGTGGAAACATATGGAAATCACCTGACAATGGACAGAGTCCTCTGTGGGGGGAGAGGGGGGGAATCACACAAACCAGCTTTGTCGAGCAAGAAAAAGAGATGGCAGTCTCCTCTACAAGAAACCTGAAGCCATATCAGTTTCTCCAGGGACAAAGAGTCTTTTTCTTAAGCGAGCTTTGGAAGTTTCATGTCTCAGCTTGGAGCTGCCAACACAGGAGTCAATCTGCTACTGGAAGGGAGCCCAAGAAGTTTTGGAGATGCCCCCCAGTCCATCCACCTTGTCTGAGGCCACATCAAACATTTCCCCTAAGACATTGCTGATGGTTGTTTGTCTAAACCCATCTTACAGTTAAATTCTGCCTCGAGGCACTTCCTGCATTCACCAGTTGAAGTTTATTGAAGTCACAGAGAAGGGCCCAGAACCACCCAAGAACAGTTGGCAGTGCCAAGAATAGACTGGTGGTACCAAAGTCCATATCCAGCACTTGACTTGCTGCAGAACACTGAGTACAAAGCAAAACACTTGACAGTTGATTGCTGAGTCCTGCTCAGTCCCCCCCAGCACCAAAGTGTATCTGAACCTGTGCTACTTCAAATCAAGCCTTGGGTGGATGGACATGTTACCACAGCGGAGAGTCACTGGCAAATCTGAGCACCGAGAGACCTAAAGCATGGTTGAAAAACACAATCTGGACTTCTTTTTGTTATCACAGATTAGAGCATGTGGAAAAACAACACGCTCTTCCTTGGTGCTGATCAACAAGAGCCGTCATGCAGCAGCTCCTCCTTTCACCAGCGGAGCCATGCAAAACAAGGGGACATTTTTCTTATCACACCCTCCAAATTCACGCACTCAAAGGAGAACATTTTATATTTCCCAGAACAAAAACTGACTCTTGATGCAGATACCAAGTTCGAATAGACTGGTTTTGTGGACTAGAAACTCAGTATCCAAGTGCCCGAGAGAGCAGCCAAACACTACACGAATTATTTAAGCAGCCCTGGAGATAAGATTATCAGAGTGTGGAAGAGAAGCTTAAGGAAAAGGTAATCTGCACACAGCATTTCTTTTGCTAATTTAATAATTGTGCAGACACTGATGAGGTGAGAAGTTGTTTCAGATAAAGCACCAGTTTCCGCATAAATGCTTTTTCCTGAAGTCTTTAGGTAAGACTGTACCATATGCTACACTTCCCCTCTGCCAAAAACACAGATTCCTGGAGCCTAAAATCCATGGAATTGAATGAACAGAGAAACAGTTTATGGAGCTTTAAAGGCTTCACTTCAAGTACAGTTTTAAAACAAAAGCCTTATTCCTTTAAGCCATGTTAAGGCTCCTCTGGGCGAGACTTTCAGACAGTCAGACATCACACTGAGGAGCTCCATTTCCTCTCTGGCTTTTGGGAGCTTTTGAGGGGTACTTAAAGGGAACTCTTGGACTCCTTCATCCCCAGCTGAAGCTGTGTAAACACATCAGTGTGATCAGCCTGACTTCAGAAAGAAGACATTCAGAAAAGACTGAAGACCAGAAAAAACAACCCTGTTCATTCTATTAAATCATTGTTTTCACTACCCAGAGAATATAATTGGATTGTCTTCACAGAAAAAACAAGGAGAACATTTGTCTGATACTCAAATTTTAATGAATCCTTCCACTGCTCATGAAGTATTAAAACTCTTGCAGTGTTGTAACACAACATGGATGTGCTTAATGAAGTTGAAAATGGCAACAGAAAAACGCTTCATTATCCCAGGATGTCTGTGGAATTGCATGTGCCTTATTCCTGGGAAACCCAAAACACAGGGATAAAGCTTCCTGCATCATTCCTGAGATTTTCCAGTCAAGCCCACTTTAAAACCCAAGCATGTACTTCTTCAATCATAAAATGCTGCTGATATGACAGAGTCTGTCTGAAGCCTCTGTGTGAGGGATTTCCCAGTGCCCAGGTCAGAGCAATAGCTGGAATTTGATTTTTCCTTGCTGCAGGTTGCTCAGTAAACTCTCAGTTACTGCAGATATTTCAGAACGAACAACTCAGAGCTGATGGCATCTCCCTCACATTATCGGAAGTGACGCTGCCAAATTCAGACAGACCAAATAATCCATCCCTGGAACCCCCAGTGTCATTTGGACTCTTCACATCAATGGGGGAAAATCAGCCAGCAAATGGGCAACCCCATTTTGTGTCATCAGACTGCCACATGAGAATGTCACATCCTAGCACTCAACTCCTTCCTCTCAGCAGGAAAGTTGCATCTGTCCCTGCACCTCTGGAACACCTCGGACAGCCCAATCTTTCCATCCCATGGTTACTTCTCTGTGACCCCACAGGGATTACACCCTTACACTGCTGTGTGCTGCTAATGTAATTAAACTCCAAGAGCTGCAAACCCAGAGAAAGTATCAAAAATTGAGTTGGAAATTGCAGCTACGCAACTCCAAGCCGTGCTTGCTCCCTTGCCCTGTGAACCTTCCCTTCCTCACACTCCTACAGTCCAACAGGTTTTGTTCTGATGAATACATTGGGACCAACCTCCTGCCTCCGTGCCCCAGACAATTCACATTTTAAAAACCATTAACATGAGGAACTGTGCTCAGGGGTCAGATCAAAGCGAACTGAGAGAAGCACAAGGGACCAGAAACCAGAACTGCAGAGTTTACTGCTCAGTCTGAAGGTATTTTCTCTGATCTCTGACAAACTTGCTCCCTAAGTTGCCTTAACTCTGTGTGTTGACTTAAAAACCATAAGTCTTGTGCTGGAACTTGAGCTCAGGCTCAGCTCATCACATCAGAGACCCGAAATTCCAGCATGGTTGCATACCAGCAGCAGTTCTGTGGGAGTCCCAGGTGACCAGCACTAGGATGTGTGCACAGAAAAAAAAATTGCACAGAAAAAAAAATGGAGTAGTTCTACAAACAGATTAAAGAAATTCCTTTTTCCCAACTAAAAAGACCTTGCAAATTTTAGCGTTCATCAGACCAATCTCGCTAAATACCTGTCACCCTCATTTGGACTATGAACAAGGGTCATAATTCCTGACAAGGGTCTTAACTCCTGACAACTCACCTGTCCAGTCCCTGTCAGTCCTTCAGCACCTGCAGTGTGGCAGTTGATGTCTGCAAAAGCTTAAGCCGCCCGAATCACAATTCCAGTGGAGCAGTATTTCTTGACACCCTTAAAAAAAAGCACCTCTAACCTGATACACAAGATTAAAATCACTTCTTTTTTTTTCAGGAGTGCACCAAAATGATGACAATGAAAGCACACACCCCCTGAGTTCTTTAAAAATAAGTAGAAGAAAATTAACCCCAACATTATTTTAACCGGACTTTCTTTCCAACTCTTCTGTGGCTTTTTCTTCATAACATCATCTTCCTCCAACCCCTCAAGGCGCCCAGGAGGCAGCCTCTGTGCAGGAAAATAAGCACAATCTCAAATTAAGGAATTCCCATGGAGGGTACAGAAGCTCCGTGTTAGTCCATGGAATCCTCTTGCCCTGCCCGTGTCACAGAACAACAGAATTCCAGAATATCCTGAGTGGGAAGGGACCCACACGGATCATCGAGTCCAACCCCTGGCCCTGCACAGACACCCCAGCAATCCCACCCTGTCCCTCAGAGCGTTGTCCAAACGCTCCTGGAGCTCTGGCAGCCTTGGGGCCGTGCCCACTGCCCTGGGGAGCCTGGGCAGTGCCCCAGCACCCTGTGGGGGAAGGACCTTTCCCTGAGATCCATCCCAACCGCCCTGGCACAGCTCCAGCTGTTCCCTCAGGTCCTATCCCTGGTCACAGAGAGACTGTCCTTCTCAATAGCAATTCTAAACCGATTCGAAAAGGAAGAAGGAAATTCCAATGATAAAACTTTCTGGACATGAACAGGTGCCGAGTGTCCCGCCTTGTTTTGTCAGTTCATTTAAATCTAGATTTACAAGGAATCCAGACTCTTCACATGAAACCATTATACCCACTCAGTCAACATTTAAGTACCACATGGAGCCAAAGTTAAATCTCTGTTTGTTTTACATGTCACAAGCCAAAATAAAGCCATGTTGACGACTCTCCAATGACGTCAGCCCAGTGCCCCTCAGTACCCTCTGCTAAAAAAATCAAGATAAAGGCTCTGAAGGCACAGGGCTGTGATCCAGTATCTCCCTGCACACTTATGCAATACCAGAAGAAAACTTGGGACCCAAGCCTGGAATAACTAAAGGTTCATCCCAAGCAGCTCAGCCAGGACCCCCACAACCTTCCCTGACTCAACCTTTTTTCTCTCCCACCCACTGGCCCTAATTAAGCAGCATAAACACCCCAGCAAGTCCATTCACATCCCTCCAATGGGAACTCGCAGACAATTATAGGATATAATTGGGAAGTCTAATCATTGAACTTGTACCCAGCTATTGTTACAAAGCTGAGAGGAGGGTGAGTGTTGCTTCCTCCAGGACATGGCTGGTTATTCCCCAGCTCTGTAATTAATCAAAAGGTCCTGAAATCCTCAACCTTTTAGTGAGAAACAGTCTTTGTGCTGGTCACACCTGGGGGGTTTTGACCTTTTTTGTGTTTTGTTTTGTGGGTTTTGTGTTTTGTCGGCGTTTTTTAAACACAAAATTTATTTACAAAGGCAATCCCTGTCAAATCCAATTCCTGACAGAGAAAGATGTTTTAGAAAACTTTGCCAAGTGACATATTTCAGTGAGTCTGCTCACACTCTCTGAATACACTTCTTTGTATGGACCCAACAGTTCACAATCTCTTTACTGCCTTGAACAACAAATATTTCCAGTTCTTTCCTTGCAAAATCAAAGAACATTTTACCATCATCCAGCTTAAATTTATTTTGCTCTATTTGCCTAAATCCATGAAGGGACATCAGAATTCCATCTGATTTAGAATACTCTAATAATTAATTACAAGTTTTAATATTTAAAATACAGAACAACTGTTCTTGCCCTCATGAAGGAGGGGTGAAGAGAGGAAAACATACAGGACACATAAGCTGGCTAATTCCTTATCCTCACTTACAGCACCAAAGCACCCCGAACATCCAGCAGGATTTGCTGTGAATGAAACATCTCCTCCTCCCTGAGCAAACACCTCACACCACGTGAACCATTTCCTGCTCTCCCATTCAGGCATTAACACGCATTAACAGTCGCTCAGAATTATTACTTTATTATTGTTTTTACATTCTCTGACTTCCCACGTCCATGCCTGTGCCCAGACAATGGCATTTTGGTGTCTGCCAAGTGTGCTTGGTCTCCTGTATTTTATCTAACAAGGGGTAGTGCAGGTTCCCTTTTTAAGCAAATAAGGTGACTTGGAACTGCTCTTGGAGCGGGATAAGTAAGTGTTGTACCTGAAGCACTTGTGGCACAGCAGCTTGGCACTCACAAGGGCCAACGTCACCACTGAGGATCGAACAGGGGTTTAAAACATCTCGAGTAACATCAGTGCTGAGCCACTGCACGTGAAGCCTTAAACTCCTCTCAGCCTCCTCAAGGGCCCAGACTTAAATAACAAGTGTTTTGGAGAGAGGGCTAAGGGTGAAAGAATTAAAATAGCAACTCAGATCAAACCAGATGAAAACTTTTCCAGTTTTCACTGTATCAGCAGCAAAATACCTCATTCTCCTTTTTAACTCATAAAAAACCTCTTGCCTTGACAAGACCTCTGTACAGAAATTAAGATATCTAAACTATGTGGAAAAATTATCTGTATTTAATGTGTACTAATTGTCAGATGAGTAATTTTTTTATGATGTTATTTTTCCAAAGTTCTAAAGATAAAAAGGATCAGACAGTGTGG
This sequence comes from Manacus candei, assembly GCF_025592945.1. Lineage (NCBI taxonomy): Eukaryota > Metazoa > Chordata > Aves > Passeriformes > Pipridae > Manacus > Manacus candei. Next base: position 850,047 of record NW_026138126.1, on the reverse strand, counting down.
TTGGGAATTGTGACAGGAGAAGAAAATCTTCACTCCCAAGTAAAGGTGCAGCAGTGAAGAACCTGAAGAAACATCAGTGTGGTGAGACCACGGGAGCTGCATGTGAGAGGATTTCTCAGTGAGTTGAAACCTTTTTGTATTGAAATCCTACAGTCTTGTGTCACCCCAGGGTAGTGGAGAAAAGCTGCTTCTTCACAAGTTTTGTTTGTTGTTTTTAAAGTAGAGTACTCTTAAATAGCCATTTGTATGGAGGGATTGTTTCCACCCCTTTTCCCCCAATTCTGGGCTGTATCACACCCCCAAGCACCATAAATCTCTTTACTACTCTTAATAAGTTCAAGTGAATTAGTTTAGGGTGTCTCAGTGTTGGTGAACACCCCAACAACCCCAACCAGGGGCCCTCAATGAAGCTGTTCCTCGGCAGGGGTCAGCACCGACACCCTGGTGAGATTATCTGGTGTCAACTTCCATCTGGCTTTTGTCAGGGCTAGCAAAGAGAAAAAAGGCAGTTCTTATCAGATCTCCAAATAAAAGGAGCACTTCCACTACTACTTCATGTAGTAGCAACTGCAAAAATTTCCTTTGTGTTTGAAGCTTTAAAAATATCTTGCCCTTGGGGTTGGCTGAGTCTGTTCAGTGCTTCAAGCCCCCTTTCCCATACAAAGGTAACCAAGCTGATGGTTACAGACATTCCCAGCACATAAAAATTACAGGAAGCTGTTGCTAAGTTATATAAACACCACAAAATGTTTCCCACACACACCTCTGAACTTTGTTATTCAAACCTGCCTTGAAGACATTCAGAGTTGTAGAGTTTCTGCTGGCACTGCTCTCTCTGAAAGCCCTCGGTGCTATTTCACAGTAGTTGAAGGACATTTCAGGCTGAGTAATTTTTTCCTCAGTGCTTTGTCATGTTGCTTGTACTTCCTCACCTGTCCCCTATCTGTCACAGAATTTTCCCTGGATAAATCACAGGAAAATTAGAGAGATTCGGTTGTGTCCCTTTGTCTCCAGATCTGCTTTCCCAACATCACAGAAAAAAAAAATATCACGGAATATCCTGAGCTGGAAGAGATACACAGAGTCCAACTCCTGCTTTGCCCCAAAAATCACAGCCCAAAATCTGGACAAACATTATTATCTTCACACAGAATCTTTCTTTAGCAGCTCCTCTACACGTCAGTTATTCCAGGCTGTCATCCCTTCCATCTGCTGTTTTATGTCCCCTTCAATGGGCCCTAATTGTTTCATATACTTTCCACAAATTTAGTATTCTGCCACAACTTCCAAATTGCACTAATTGAGAGACAACTTTTGTTTTTAACACACAAAGCAAGATAATAAATGAAAGAAAGAGTCTGTCGACAGACCTGGAATGGCCCAGACACTTAGTAACTCACGTTTCCCGGTAATGAGAAATCCCAAGACCAAGAATAGATTCCTGCAAAGGTTTCGTTCGGGATGAGCAGAACTTGAATTTCATCATATCCTCTAAAGAATGAAGTCTGTATTTCATAGAACTATAGAATGAATCCTAAAATGGTTGAATTGGAAGGGACCTTAAAGCCCACCTTGTTCCACCCCTGCCATGGGCAGGAACATCTTCCCCTATCCCAGGTTGCTCCAAGTCCTGTCCAATCTGGCCTTGGACACTTCCAGGGATGGGGTAGCCACAGCTGCTCTGGGCAACCTGTGCCAGGGCCTCACCACCCCCTGAGTAGGGAATTTCTCCCTGATATCCAGCCTAAATATTTCGTCTTTTAGTTTAAAACAATTCCCCTTTTTCCTATCACTATCTGGCCCTATAAAAATTATTTCAGACATCCATCCTTATATTCTAGGAATGTGGCCCTTCAGTATCCACCAAGGGACTGTCTGAGATTGCAGATAATTTTCCTGGTAACTTTTATTTGGCCATTCTACTTTTCCTTCCTATTACCTTACTCCACTTCCAGATGACCCAAAATGCAATAAAAGGCTGAACTTGACATTATAATTACACTGTCAAACCCAGCAAACTGCTACAAGTTTTGTATGGACAGAGCAGCCTGAATGCAGAGGGAATTGGCAGGAAATCCTATTTCAGAGGGAATTGTTCCTTCCTCAAGTGGAGTGACAGACATATAGAAAGAAAAAAAAAAGTGGAAAAATGCAAAATATGAAAATCATGTTTGGCAGATCCAGACCGAGGTCTAGGACGTGGCATTTCCAGCATTTTTGTTGTCTGCATTCTTCAGCAAAGACTCTCTCTGCAGGAACGTGCTGCACAGAACCAAAAAGTGTGGTTTTATGGCAGTAAAAGTAAGAACACATGGGAAAAAAACCTGTTAAAAATGTGAGTGGAGAGGTACAAAACCCACAGAGCAGGAACAGCACTTGGCTGCCATAAACAGCATCAGGCTAGACCCAAATTCCAACCAGACTACATATTTCCCTCCCTTCCTACCCAAAATATAACATGAGTTGGCCTTAACTGAACCGACTTGCTTTTCACACCAATACAAGTGACTTAGGGGGAAAAAAAAAGAAAATAAAACCCTGAGGAAGCACATCCCGACGGATCCCAATCCATGGTGAATCCACCTACACAGCCCTGCACTCAGACACAGATTCCTCAATATTGAAACTGGTTTTTTAAAGGGTGCAGCTGCCCACAGACGATTTCAGTTCCTCCCCACTGGTTTCATCCCTAACCTTCGCTCCAATGTCTGGAAGAAGATCCTTTACTTTGTTGTCTCCAACATGTTATCACCAAGTGAAAAAAATTTCCGGGCTGGAACTGTAGCTGCAAGGATGATTCAGAGCCCTGGATGTGTGCCTTGGAGATAATTCTATGCTGTAACTGAAAGTTAGTCTTGGAGTTAACCGGGATCTTTGTGCTGATTAAATAAATACCAAAGAGGCAGGATGGTGGGAGGGATAATGGCAAGAGACCACGGAGAGCTGGCAGGGGAAGGTCAGGGAATGGTGTGGAACAGATGGGGGACAGCCGGGAACACACTTCAACCCCAACCATTGCCATCTCCCTTCCCACACACAAGGCATTTAATGGAATTACAGAATTGTTAACGTCGGAAAAGACCTTTAAGATCATCAACACAGCAACTCCACTAACCCATGTCCCTAAGTGCCACATCCACACATTTTTTGAACACTTCCAAGGATGGTGACTCCACCGATGCCCCGGGCAGCCTGGTCCAATGCTTTCCAGCCCTTTCCATGAAAAAATTTTCCCTAAATATCCAACCTAAATCTCCCCTCTGGCAACCCGAGGCCATTTCCTCTCATCCTGTCACTTGTTACCTGGGAAAAGACCAACGCCCACCTGGCTGCATCCTCCTGGCAGGGAGTCAATTTTCTGTGACATCCTTCAGCCTTCCCACATGTGCTCTCCCAAACTGCTTGCCCACCTAATTTTCTCCAGCAACTCTCCAAGCTTTGCAAGCTGGAAAAGCTGATCAGTTTGGGACTTGTCTCTGTCAACTGATACACACTCTGTAACATCAAAACCATCAATATTTACATATCCTTTGGGATTTTTCACAATCCCAGGGCAGCAGTGCTCTCCATCTCCAGCAGTGCTATGAGTTTAGACAGCAACAACTTCCCATCCCGAGATGCAAACCAAAAAATAGGAAGCAGGAGATTCTACACCAAAACAAACCAGAGGTACAAATAACCTATGTTAAAACACACAAACCCAAACTTCCCTATGAAAATGATACTGAAATCGCTACATTTAGAAGAAGTAGAGAAAAAAATAAAAGAGAACGCACTTAAAACCAGAGAGCCAGGAGAATTCAGACCTGCTTTAGCTTGACACAACAATTACACATGCTAAGGATACATTATGGGCTGGCATGAGAACAGAGGATGCAGCGATTCCACCGGCAGGTTCACTAAATAAATGTCACTTAATCTCCACCACCTTTCCCGTCGCATGTGCTCAAGAGTCTAAATGCTCCTCACAAATAGTCTAAAAAGTCCAAAAGACCACTCAGGTTGTCAAAATAACTTCAGAAATACATGGGAAGGTGTCACAAGGTGCAGGACAATTCACACCCCAGTGTGCTGAAAAACCCAGGTACCAAAAAATTAAAGTACAAAAAATTAAAGTTCAAAACAAAGATAAACCCAGTTTGTTAAGTGGTTTGGGAAATGCAGCCCAGTCACTGCCCAAATATGCAGGAGCACTGCTTCTCCACAGCTTCTGCAAGGAAAACCAGATGGGAGTATCTGTATACAGTGACTTTTGGAACCATTTTCCAATTTAAATCTCAATTTCTAAGTCAAACAGACATAGTAACTGAGCTCAGTTACTGTGGTGCTGTATTGGTGTCCTCCAACAAACTCAGTGAACGTGTACCAGAGGCTCAGGAGCTGAGATTCCTGTCCCAGTGGTAAAATATTACATTCCTACAGGTTTCATGGATATAGGCAGTTGTATAAAGGAGAGAAACCATACATTCCAGTCTGCTGTAGCACAGAAAAATTCACAGGAATTAGGGACACCATGGCCTGGCCACTGAAAAGCATCACTCAGACCTTTAACCTTATGAAACAGCAAAAAACAGAACACATGAAATGCATAAGAAACCAGGTTTCAGTGCTGATATAACTGTATACCCCAAAGTTTATAAATAGAATGCTTTTTTTATTTTAAAAAAGGAACACACGTACATACTTGCATCTTCTTGCTCATACCCTGTTATTCTGGCCACAAAAAATGACCACTTTCTTTAAAAGGAAGCTGGACAATTTTGGGGTGAAGAGTAGCAGAGGGGAAACCACATTAATTGCATCAGTTTATGCACACTGGTAGGAATTCCTTCTCAAATTTGGCACTTAGCACTCAGAGTTGCCCTTTAAAGCTTGGCAAGAAATTCTCCCCAGCCCACAAGTTTCCTAATTTCGTCTCAGGACACACTGGTTCATTTGGATGCTCGACCTCCAGAAAGGCAGACAACCCTAAATGTGTCAGTCTCACCTCAGTTCACTTTGCTCCCCGTCAAGTCAGATTTGACATAAATTAAAGTAAATATATAATTAAAGCTAAACTTAAGGTCAGGTTCAAGTTTGGAAAAAACAAATCTGCATGAAATTAAAAGCAACTCTAGTAGAGTTTGAGAACTGGAGTTCAGGAGTGGCAACAAGCCGGGAGCTTTCTGAACACACCTTCTCACCTGAACCACAACCCTGGGTTCAAACCCCATTATTTCACCCTCCAACCCATCCAGGTCCTCTCTCCTCCTTCCCTTTTCCTCTTCAGGTCTGACTTGGCTTCCTGCTTCTTACTCTATGCAAACACTGCTCACTCATCCAGGTATTTTAAACGGTCTTATGGCAGGAAGGTTTCAGGAAAAATGTTATTGCACCTTTCCAGAGTCATGTTTATTCCACAAAGACTTTTCTCTGCTGTCCTGTTCCCATTTGCTGCAGCCTTTCAGTCAGTCTGGACTTTTAAATCCCTACACAAGCACCAACAGAGATATTCAGAGCACCAACTATTATGCAAGACATCAGTTCCACTCACAGTCCACTAAAATGGGGAGCTCCAGGCAGTTCCCGACTCTCCAGAGAAACCAAACGCACATTTTTGGATTCCTCATATATGCAGCTGAAAGAACTGCTCAAACAGCCCCATCACAAAGGTTCTGTCTTTACCTTCTAACGCCCATTTTTAGCCTGGCTTTTATGAACCTGTGCTTAAAGACAGCAATCAACAGGTACCTGTTAGTTCTCCAACAGATCATAGAATGGTTTGGGTTGGAACAGACCTTAAAGATCATCCAGTTCCCACCTTCCACTAGCCCAGGTTATTCCAAGCCCCATCCAACCTGGCCTTGGACACTTTCAGGCATGGAGCATTCAAGACCCCTCTGGGCAACCTGTGCCAGTGTTTCACAGGACTGGAAGGTTAAAAACTGACAGCAGACCCACAGCTGAGCTCCACCACCGTGCACTCACCCCTCTGGCAGCGATCGTGTGTCCAGCAGCGCTCGATGAAAATGCCGTTTATCACAGTGGGGGGACAGTTGCTCTTCCCTTTCACGGTCCCAGGACACACATCTCCACACTCCTCCTTGTCATCCTTGTTGGCCACAATGTAGTTGTCCTCTACAGAATCCAGAATCCTTGACCAGTCGATGGTGGACAGGTAACACAACTCATTGTTCTTCTCAATCCTCACGGCACCCCGGGTGATGTTCATGAGGTTGTAGAGCCCGATCTCCTTCAGGTGAACCATCTCAAAAATCACCAGGGCATAGTTAAAGAACAGGTGAGTCCCCCTGATCACAGTGAGGTTGGGGAAAAGGCCCTTTAAACTCTCCAGGCCGTACACACGGAAAAGCAGCAAGTAGTCTGTGATCATGGTCAGCTTAGGAAAGCTGAGCTCACGGAAATCCTCTGGCTTGGTTTTAAACATCAGCAATATCTGCAAGTGGCCCTCGATCACAGTGCAGTTCTCCAGCATGTTCAGCCGGGTCAGGTTGTTGCGGATGTCCATGCTCCTGCAAACTGGGAGGCAAAGGAAAACGTTATTTATTTATTTAACAGAAGCTTAATTGTCTTGAGTTTCCTAAATACACAGTTTTGTCCGACTGCACCATAACCAGGACACATGGCCCTCTCAGCAAAGCAGGCCTCAAGTGTTAAGAAATACACTGTGGGGAACATTCCCTGGTATTATGGTTACAAAATAAGACTGAAAGAGTATTTCATCATTTTTTCTGCCATTTTGAGTGTCTGTCTGTTGCCTCTGTCACGACTCAGTGGTAACACCAGTCCTGAGACATCCCTCATGAAAGGAAGAGACATCTGAGCAACTGAGGCTGTTTTCTCTAGACAGTTGCTAGCGACACACCTACCTCGTCTCAGATTGTGCAATTAATGCCAGTGGATTAGAGGGAGTAATTTAGAATAGTTGCAGGGAGGGGAAGACATGAAAAGAATAATGGCCAGAGATGGTAGTGCTTGGGAAGAGAGCAGAAAAACCTGGAAATACACACAGGCAGGAGCACAGCCCACGCTTCTGCCCAGACTTTGCTGACAGAAGTCATTTACTACATTAGTAAGTTTTGCCCTGAGCATTCTTTTCAGATGAGGTGTTGGGGCTTTTTTGCTATTATTTTCTCAAGGGTGCAAATCTCCCTGTCTTGACTACCTGGGCAGTTTATTTAGCAGAACCAGTAACCCAAAGAACTGGCAAAGTGAACAACTACATGAAGCATAAATTAGAAGGTAAACAGAACAGTAGGAATCCAGGCACCAGCAGAAGGAAAAAAAGTTTGAATAGGAAAATATTTTTGTTAACTCTAAGCACAGGTAAGAAATCAAGAAGGAAATTCAGAGCCCCACACCAGCACAGCATAACAGAACTCACAGTGACAACCCTTTTGAAATTAAACGTCACAGAAACATCAGCCAGACCTTAATATTCAAATCCAGGTGGATTCTTCATTAATTTTTCTTTTTTGAACACTGCACCCACTTAAAGGATTCTCCCTTTTGTCTAAAGCTTAGAGAGCATCTTCCCTCCCCGCTTAAGAACAAAAAGCACAGGATCTTCTGCCTTTTTGTCACTGCATTTAAAGCTCATCAACTCTAAAATCACTACACCACAGCTTCAAGAGATTACCCAGCAACAACCAGGCCTTACAAAACTAATGCAGACACAAATATTTCATTGTTAGGATTGCCTGACTCCTCCTGGTTTCACACAGCCCACTGCTGTAGGGGTTAAAACCAAATTCTATGCAAATGTCTTAATGATTATTCAAAAATTTGCTCCACCGTAATAAAAAAAAAAATATTAAATTTGGCAACACTAATATGGGACTTGAAGCCCAATGGGACTTTCTGGCACTGTATCCAAGTCGTTTCATAAACTGCCTTCTGGAAGAAAAAGTGCCTCAAAGATTAGGGATGTACTTGAAAAAGCAGGAAAGGAAGCCCAATGACCAGCAAGCAGCAACCTCTCTGTCCCAGACTGGAAGTAACTCCAAAGCTGTCCTGCTGCACATCCCACCCTGGGGCTAAAAGAACTGGGAGAGCAACAGATTCAGCTGAAATACTCTGAATATTTATTGCAAATAAATTGGCATTTCCAAGGAAGCAAGTGCATGACAGCACGGGGCAGTGGTTTCTTCACGAAAGGAGAAGTAACAGAAGGACAAATAAAACTCACTGTACAAGTCACCACAACAGTAAAACTCAGATAAATTCAAAATCCAACATTCTGGTTCTTATTTATTAGTGGTTCTCATTACTGTTGAGCACACAGGCAGTGCTGAGGTGGTACCCAGGGCCAGCTGCTGTCACACAGGATAAAGTCCTGCCTGTTGGAATGTGACCTTAAGGAAGAGGAAAGGGAAAAAAATACAGCTCAGCTCTCCAGACTAGGAATTACTTTGTAGAGTAAGAGCTGCAGGCTATTGCTGTGGCTCAAGGCCATGAGATGCAGATACACACTGAGCATAACTGCCTCAGTCTTTCATCCTTTTGCCTAGAATTAGGCAAGTCACCAGGAACTGGACACGAGCTGGCCCCAGACAAGCCCTTCGCCCACAGCCATCACTGCTCAGCTCCATGGAAAGAGAACCCTTAGTTTGGGTGGAAAGATCTCCAGTTTGGTACAGTCAGGACCAGGCCCTCCTGGTGCTGTGGCTGCATTTCAGGCTGTAGAGATCTTCCTATCGTCCAGGAGCAGAGCTAAGGAACTTGGTCTGAAGGAGCTATTCTGGGTGGGAACTGTTGCATCACCTCAGCACCTCAGGGTGGGTGCCCAGCACTGAGGGAATTCATGATCCTCTTTGGCAGAGGAACAGATACACACCCAGCCAGGCTTCACAGAGAGGATTATCATGGAATCACACAATGGTTTGGGTTGGAAGGAACCTTAAAGCCCATCCAATCCCACCCCCTGCCATGGGCAGGGACACCTTCCACCAGACCAGGTTGCTTCAAGCCCTGTCCAACCTGGCCTTGGACACTTCCAGGGATCCAGGGACAGCCACAGCTTCTCTGGGCAACCTGTGCCAGGGCCTCACCTCCCTCACAGGGAAGAATTCCTTCCCAATATCCCATCTAACTCTGTCCTCTGGCAGTGGGAAGCCATTCCCCTTGTCCTGTCCCTCCATCCCTTCTCCAAAGGTCTGCTCCCATCAAACCCCAGCCTGGTCTCTGCAGCCCTGAAGATCACAGCTCTCACCACCTTCCTAAACACTCAAAATCAGTTAAATTACACTGTCCGTGAACCTGATTCAAATAATTCTGGGCTTCTAGAGATCACCACTAACATAAGCCATGCTGCTCTTGGTCCAAACAGCCTGAAAGCTGCTCAAAGATCTGCTAACCTACTCAAAAAATCCAACAACTTAAACATCCACACAGGACATAAACCTCCCTCGCTTCCAGCTCTCCCCATTCTGACATGGACTCCCCACTGAAGGTGGCCAAAGGCTAAGAACACCCAATATTTTGAGATGTGTGACAGAACAAAGGTTTGCTGAAGCTGAATCTAAAAAGAGACAGGTGGAGCTTTTGAAAAGTTAAAGAATCATATAAATCTACCAGAGCTGGGAGTATAACGTCCACAGTCCATCAGCTGTTTGCATTTTACAACTATTTTTGTATTTTTCACCCATTTTAAGCCCAAGACAGAATACATTATTGGTCATGAGTGCTGCCAGCAGACTTGACAGGGGGTTCCACACATTCTAGCAAACCAGGATGTCCTCTGAGTTATCCAAACTCTGCTGCTTCCAAAGCTGAGCAGCAGCAATGGAATAATGGTCACATCCTCTGCTCCAGCACTGGGGGTTCTGCACCAGCCCTTTAGTGGAAGGATGTCAAACACTGCTGGGAGCCTGGTATGGAAACTCAGGAGGCTTTCAGAGTACATTAGAGGTTTGTTTCTGAAATAAACAACTGAATAAAAGACTAATATAGTTGTAAATCTACACAGATTAAATTTTTTTTACCATTTTTTCCCACATTGAGATAAAAATCACAGTTAACTATTTTTCATGTTCTACTTCAGTTTAGTTTTTAAGTGGTAAGTACCACCAGAGTATCTGAGCTCCTTTTCTTTACCCCCTCAAGTAGAATAATAATTAAGAACATCTGAGACAAAATATGTTTTTCGGTTGGAGGTTTCTCCATCTTTTCATGTCTCTGAATTTGCAGCAGTTTGTATCTCCTGTTCATGCAGTAGCTGTTTAAGTCACCCCATAAATTTATTGTTACCAAGACAACAAGAAGCAGTTCAAAGCAAAGTAATAAGCATTTTTCCACAGCTTCCCTCAATAGTAGTTCTTCTGCAGGGACAGGGGAATTATTCAACCATTCATGATGAAGGCAAGGCAAGTCTGATCCCAGAAGATGGAGAGCAAAGTTGAGCCATCAATTATAGCACAGACAACCTGGTTTCAAAAAACACATAAATCTGTTTTCAGGGAACTAAAAATCACAAATTGATTCTCCAGTAGTAGGGCCCAAAGCTACTCCTATGCAAACTACTGGCAAAACCTCTACTACACATAAATTCCTGAATTTCAGCAGAACCAGCAGCACAGCTGCCAGAGGAAGCACATCCTCCATCCCTGCTACCAAGCTACTCACAGGAACTTCAAAAACGGAATAAATCATTGTAGACATGTTCCATCAGCCTCTCCCCCCCCCCCCAAGTTGAACACATGAAACAAACAAACAAACAAACAAATCCCAAGATGATGAAGCCTCTTGGACAAACTGGTTTGGTAACAACCTTCAAATCCTGAATAAAGAAACCAGATCTGATGTCAGAGGTTAAGTTTTCAAGATAGAGTCTAACCAGGGGAATAGGTGGAACTTAAACCTTGTTTATAGTAAATCATGTGGATACCAAACCTTAATGATTCACTGCTTCAGAGCTCTGGCCTTTAACAATAAAGACCAGTGTAATCTGGCACAGAAGGCTCACAAACCATTTGAGGCAACTATCAGTTAATTCTGCTTTTTTATAGTGTTTGCTGCCTACCGAATAAACAAATTATTGGAGAAAAATCACACTCACTTTGGTCAAGCCAAAAGCTTTGCAATTCTACATAAGGTAGTGGTATTAGGAAACTGGCAAAAGGACTTTTGGGTTTTTCTTGGGATAACTGCTGAGACAGGAAAACATCCTGTTAAGTGACATGACAGTGGCAGGGACTGTAAGACAGTTCTACCTACTGCAGCAATAGTTTCATAAACATACAAACCATCTAATTGTGAAATGTGAATTTTTAAGCTTCAGTTTTGCACCTCAGACATTTAGATCTGAGCAATGAGCTGGATATGGACGTCAAAGTGAGCCCCTATAAACCCCCAGCCCCTCAGGGAACATCTCAGGTGCCTGTTACCTCCCACGATTCACACTGGCACGACTGAGTTGAGGGAAAACCTCTCATGGAGGTCACCCAAAGCACAGATAAGCTCCCAGCCTGGCCTACAAAGCCTGGTTTGGGCTATCTTTATGCTCTCCTCATTCAATTCAAAACACAAGAGAAAACAGGACTCATCCTGCCCTGTTTTCCAGGCAAAGATAATCAGCAGTGAGGCGATACGTCCCAGGACCACGGAGATCACTCAGGGTAACGGCTCAAGTCGGTGTCGATGGCAACAGACCTAAAGATCCTCCTGCTTCAAAGGCAGCAGGAACAGGTTCTACACATTGCCAATATCAACATCATTTACATTCCACAAGATAGTCACCCCAAAACTGACCTCCAGAAAGCTCTGGGGTTTTACACTGCTCAGAGACAGTAAGTGCTGCCTCTCTCCAGAACAGTGAGAGGACACATTGGGACAGCGCACGGACACGGCTGGTGCTGGGTTTGGTACAGCCTTGCCCTCCTGCACTCACTCTTACTATTTTACACTCCTGGGAGCACAATTTCATTCTAGAGTGAGTCTCTCAACACCAAAAATTGACACAGGGTTGAGGTGGGACAAGGGGGCAGTTTCTTAATGAGTTTCCAAGCCTTCTGTGTGAGCCAGATATAATTAAGAAGCAACCTACTTTTAAGGGTAGTACTACCGCAATACCCAGTGAAATTTGTCCCACATGATGATTTAGACGGAGAGATCTCAGTTAGATTCCCACATCAGCAGCAGGTAATGCATGTGCAGCACTCAAATTTAGGGCCCGAGTTTAGAAGGGGAGGAAGTGTACTCCAGACTCTATAGAGTGCATTGATTAGTTTTCCATTAACCACAAAAGGAGCCCAGAGTAAGTTGTTCCCTTAGTAGATGCCTAAAACTAGGTGAGGTAAATCCCACCCCAAATACCACAGCTAATGAACTGACAGGCATGAGTCATGAGTGAGATTTATTTCAAGAAGCTGCATTATGTTTACACAGTGATAAAAAAATACACAAACCTGTTTTTCTTCCCAAAACAAGACGTATGGATCTTCATTTCATGCACAGGTTGGGTCTCCTTTCCTTAACCCTTGTTTCTGCTTGTGTCAGTAACTTCTGAACTCACCAACTACCTTCAGTCTCACGTAAGAGAGAAAGAGAGCTCTCACAGAGTATTCCTAAAACACTTAGGGGATGGATCGAGGAGGGAAAACTCAGTGTCTGCATCCAAAGGATGTAAGTGTGAATGTAAACCACCCCCTCCATTTGCCTTCTGAACCACTTACACATTCTACATGCTGCTTTCCCCCAAACTCCTGCTGTCTAAAGGGGGAAGGGAAGGGAAAGACACAGGGCACAAGGAAAACTATGGATAGGGGGAATACTGTCACTGGAAAACAGCATTATCTCGGGGCCTGTCTGTGTGAGCACAGGGCTCCAACAAAGCTGCTCTCATCAGCCCCGTTGCTCAGGGAACAATTTGTTTGCTTATGCAACTCCTGTAGGTGCATTTCCCCTCTGAGCCAGGCTGGTGCCCTCTAGGTCCGGGTTGTTTTCCATCCCCACCGGAGAGCTCCATGACCTAATCATTCCCAGAAAACTGAGTCAAGCACCACAGCAGCTGAAAACCTTCTGAATTAGAGACCTGATGGTCCAAATTGTCTGCAAAATACTTTACAAAGTATTTGCGCTGTATGAATGACATGAAAATATTCCAGCCCAGACCTTGCTTTGGTATCTTGTGCTCCTGTTTCTCCATCCATGAACTCAAGAACATGTAGTAATCCCACCAAGTAGTAACACAGCAAAGATTATGGAGTTAAGATCATAAACACATTTGCATCTCAAAAAGCAAATATGATTTAAATAAAGAACTAAATAACATGTTTCACTGTAGCAGTAATAATAACATTTTCAAATTAGGAACTGCTGGACTCAAGTTATATATGTATTTATTTATTATTAGTGCTATATGTTAACTGCCTTCACCCCTCTGATGGTAAGAGGCAGGTTTGCCCACACCAGTGGGACTGACCCTCCCAAGGTAACACTGAGCCACCAGCCTCCTTTAAGGCTTTGACCATAAAAACATATATGAGGAAGAAACTGGGGTATTTTTGAAATATGAAATTTGTCCTACTGCTGGAAAAAGAGGCTGTTTTATGGACAAATCCTGCTTTATTCCCTGAATACCATTCACATCCCAAAAATGTCACTGGATTGTCTATACTTGAACTGATTCTCTTGCTACCACCTTTTCCAATGTGAATGTTAACAAGCAGATTGTCTATGGGAGAGATGATCCACAGATCCTGTCAGTTGTCTTTAAATAAATATTTCCCTTTTGTTAAAAAAATCTGTAAAAATCACCCCAAATTAAAGAACCTCTAATTAAAGGATTTCCTAAGCAAGTTTATTTAACGTAACCCACCAAAACAGCTCGTAATTCTTAACCTCTAGCCAGCCGTGGGTTTAACAAGCTTGTGACCTCCACCCCAACATCTTTACGCCCCGTTGTTTTCTTTTTTTACAAGCCCCTGCGTAAACACAGACCATCCCCTCGGAGCATTCCCCCCTTTATAGCTGGGGATTTGGCATCACTACCCAAAAGTGGTTAAAGACAAAACCTCCCCGTTTGGCCACACTAAACCCTCCTGAAATCGGAGCCGGTTCTGAGGCGGCCGAGGAGCGGCGGGGGCAGAGGGCTGGAGAGGGGACCAGGAACGGGACCGGGGAAGGGGATTGGGGACAGACCCGAGAAGGGACCGGGGAGGGCGACCAGGGAGGAGGGAACCGGGGAGGTGACCCGGGGAAAGCGACTGGGGTGGGGGAGACCAGGGGAAGGGTTCGGGGAGAGGACCAGAGAGGGGAACGAGGGAAGGGGACTGGGGTGGGGGATCAAAGACGGGGGACCCGAGGAGGGAACCGGGGAAGAGGCTCAGAGGAAGAGAATCAGGGGCAAGGAATCAGGGGAAGGAGCCCGGGGAATGAACCCGAAGAGGGGGCCGTGCCCTCCCCCGCGCCTGCCCCGGGCGCGGCCCCCGGTGACCCCCCGGCCCCATAGCGGGGCCCCGCGGGCCGGGACGCGCCGTCCGCTCGCCGCCGCAGCCCTTCCCGGTGCCGTGCCCCCTTCGATCCCAGCGGCCGCCAGGCCCTCCCGAACCGGGGGGTGAAGGTGACCCGGGAGCGCTCCGGGGCCGCGGCCGCGCTGCCCGCGGGCCCCACGCAGGTACAAAGGGCACGGCGGGGCCCGCTCTGCCGCCGGCGCCCCCTCCTCTTCCCTTCCCTTCTCCCAGCCCCGACTCACTCTCTCCGCGGCCGCGGCCGCACCAGGCTCCCAGCACCACGGCCACGGCCAGCGCCGCCGCCGCCGCCGCTCTCGCTCCCATCCCCGCGCCGCCGCCGCCGCCGCCGCCCGGCACGAATCAGAGCCCGCGGGGCGGGCGCGGGGGCCGGGCCCGGCCGAGCATCGCCGGTGGGAGCCCCGCGGAGCCCCCCCTTTATAGCGGCCGGCCCCTCCCTGCCCGTGCTGTCGGCCCCGGCCCGGCGGCCCCTTTCAGCGCAGGCCGGGCTGGCGGCGGCGCCCCGGCCAGTAAACAAGGGGCTGCCCCCGTCAGCTGGGAGCGGAGCGGGGCGGCGGCAAGAGGCGGCGCGGAGCTGGCGGGGACGGGACGGGACGGCCGAGGGAGGAGCGGCGGCAGCAGCAGCACCATCAATCCATTCATCCATCCCTCCCTTCATCCCTCCATCATCTATCCATCCCTCCCTCCCTCAGTCCATCCAGCTGCGATCCCCGGCCGCCTGTGAGACCCGCTGATGGGGAGCCGCTGTAGCCCCGGTAGCGTTTGAGAGAGTAAAACGGGGCGGTTCAGCAGCAGCATCGCGCCCTGGGTTCGAATGGAAAGAGAGGAGGTTGGGGGTGGATGTTTGGGAAAAATTGTTTCCTGGGAGGGTGGTGAGGTCCTGGCACAGGTTTTACCAGAGCAGCTGTGGCTGCCCCGTCCCTGGAAGTGTCCAAGGCCAGGCTGGACGGGATAGTGGAAGGTGTCCCTGCCCATGGCAGGGGGTAGAGTGAGATGAGCTTTAAGGTCCCTTCCACCCTAAACCATTCTGTGATTGTATGATCCTATCTTGCTGCCCCTGGCTGTGCCCGTGTCCCTCCTCCTCCTCCCATAAGGCATTTGGAGAGGATGAACTGCCCCCAGACCCCCCTGGACGCAGCTTGGGGTGAGGGCACTGCCCGCTCACCAGCACAGAGCCCAAAGACCACTGCAGATTTCTGGTTCTTTTTCCTCTGAGATTCACCATTTGGTGCCTTTTTTAATCATCTCTGCAATGTGCTCACGCTAAGCCATGACAGTACGTTTCCTGGCAACTTCCAGTAATTTTATCTGGCTCTTGCTTTCAGCCATTTCTGCAAGACAAATGAGTTATAAACTGTTGGAATAAAGGTTTTTTAAAATTCAAATATGCTTAGTAAATAGACACGTTTCTTTAAAACCTTTCCCTCCCCATCTTCAGCTTACAGCAGATCTCACTTTGCTCACTCAATTGCCTTGGGGCAAGCCAGCAGTGACCAGCAGGTCACCGTGCCTCAGCTCCTGTATCTGGACATTGAATTGCACTATGGGTTTAGACCCTCCACATAAAGAATCATTGCAGTCGTCACAGGGCTGTGACAGAGCGGAAGGAGGTCAGTGAAATCAGGGCCCCGTTGGTGTGATTCACTCCCTGACGTTGTTTGAGGTTTCCCTACAGGACAGGGCAAGGCTAAGGGCCTGCTCCTGACCAGCATAAGCAAGATTAGCTAGGATAGTACCTGTGTGACAATAACTCCATCTTGGCATTCGCAGACTATTTAAATGCTTAGATGAAAGGCTCTGCCTAAGTGGGGATGCTTTCTCTGTGATCAGCAGGGCAGATGCGTGTCTGCAAAGCACAGGAGCTGTTGATTCAGCCCTTTTGTGTGTCAGAACCGCCATCATGGGAAGGCATTTCCCCCATTTCTGTCCATTTTTCCAAATCGACACTGCTGCCTCGAGCTCACAAGTGCAGAGGGACTGGGAACATCACTCATCCTGGAATACTTCAGGAAGTAAGGGCAGTTAAGGAATGGAAATAAACAACAAAACTATGCCTTCTCTGCTTGCAAATTAACCTGCTTTATGACTGTAGGCTTTGCATAAAACAGACAGAGCCAAACATCACCTAGACAGCTCGGGCTGTGTGGAATTTATACTCTGACTCTAATAGCAATCTCTTCCTGCTTACTCACTTATGTTCTTATTGCCTTTCATATAATAATGATATCAGCTTACACATTGGCACAGAAGGATTAACGGCTACAGATTTATTATCTTTTCTTAAAATACTATTTTTAGTTTCTAATTACTGATTAAGAACATCGGGTTGCAATCTTTCCAGCATCTTTCCCATACACTCACTGCTACATATTCATCACGCTACAGCGCACTTGGTTTGCAATCAGATAAACCAACAGGAGCAATGTGGGTGCAAAGAAACTAAGCCAACACCTGCTTACTCTTTTTTTTTTCCTAATAGCTGCAATGCAGGCTCTTCTCTCATTTCTGATTCAAGAAACTACTAAAAATCAGTAGTTTGGTATATTAAATATTGACAACAGTCACATTTCTTTCTCTCCTCAGTGGTTAAGTGTCTGCTATGAACTGTGATACAACCCATGGGGGTTCAGTTCTACATCCTCCTAATAAAATAAATACAGAGAGACTTGCAATAGAGTGTATCCACCTACCTGAACCTACAGAGACTTATTTATTTTGGTTTGTTTCATTCCTTATTTACATCACAGAATGGTTTGGGTGGGAAGGAACCTTAAAGCCCATCCAGTCCCTCCCACAGGCAGAGACACCTTCCACCTTCCAATCCAGGTTGCTCCAAGACTCATCCAATCTGGCCTTGGACACTTCCAGGGACAGGGTAGTCACAGCTTCTCTGGGTAACCTGTGCCAGGGACTCATCACCCTTGCAGGGAAGAGTTTCTTCCCAATATCCCATCTAACCCTGCCCTCTGTCAGTGGGAAGCCATTCCCCCTTGTCCAAAGCCCTATTGCTCTGCCCTAAAGATGCTTCCACATCAAACCAACCCAAGTGTACCAACTTCCTAACAGATCCCAGCCTCTCCAGATCAATGCTGCCAGGAACTGAAGTCCTTGGAAGCCCACGCCTGGCAGCCACATCCCTGGAGCAGGAACCCCCTTTGCAGGAATGAAAAGGGAAAGTGACTTTGTAAACCAGCTTGATGTTCCAGCAGTGACATCCTTACACTGACACAAGTGGACATGGAGAGAACATGGCTCAGCTTCCCTATCACCAGCATTTGCTGAAAGCTTCACACCTTGAAAACTGAACATATCTTTCTCTCTGTACACTGGAACCAAGCACACGTGGGTGGTTTTAGGCTGGGTGGTTTTAGTCATACAAAATAAAGTTCCTTGCTAATTAATCAGTCAAGGAATAGTTAAGGAACACAAACTTTGTGCCCAAAAGGAGCTTCAGAGCAGTTGACTCACCAAGAAGTTACGTTGGTACCAGTTCTGTTTAAAGAACAAAACAGCTGAAAAACAGTTCAAGAGCCAAAGCCACACAGCAGGAGGCTGAGCTGAGGGCCAGAATTCTCCCCTTCTGCTTCACCCACTCAATAGTGGCCTTCTCTTAACAACAGGTTGCAACTGCCTGGGTGAAGAGTCACCCCATGACTCGAGTTGCTCTGTTTTTATTGATTTCCAGACATACTTTCCTACTCACAAGTTTCTCACTGTGCAGAACTCATGTTATCCAGCCTCCTGTCCTTTGAAGATGCAGCAGAGTTGCTGTTGAAGCCAACAACAGCCAAGTCTCTACATCACTGGCAGGATGTTGCTGCAAAGGTTACAGAATTGACTTCTTGGTGACTAAACCTAAAGCTGAGAGTACAAAAGAGCTGACCTTGGAAAATTATCTCATCCTGTTTAGAGTCACACAGAACCATTTGCCAAATCTCTCAATATAAAATATTTCACATCACGGATTGACAGAGTTCCTTTCTTACCCTTCCTTCCGTCCACACCGAATCCGATAACTGACTTTTCTTTCCTCGATGGGAGAAGGCTCAGAGGATGGAGATCCGGTCACTTTACATGCTAAGGACACAAGTCCCAGCTTTTTTACTATTGAAACAGGAAACACTGTCAGATCCTTCTGGAGAATTCTATTGTTACATGAGCAAATAAAACTTTTGGCCAAGGTGAAAATGGCAGAGGGCATCTCTCTGCTACATGCAGGTCAAAGACCCTGGAGATGGAGGATGCAAAGGAAATCACAGCTCTCCATGGCCAATGGCAGCACTGCCTTGTTTTATCTACTTTTTGTCCGGTTTCTGGGTTTGTTCAGTTTGATTTTTGGATGCCACGGAAGCAGATGCAATATTAGATTTACTTTCCATTCCTTGTCAGAACATTTTGATCTAATTCAACATCAGACTTTTCAACTCGAAAGAACTACGTGAGCGGGGCCCAGATGTGAGACAGTCAGACAGACTGTCCTTATCCTCCATCCTTCCCTACAGCTTCTGTCCTACCCTGAGCCAGCCCCACGTGTGGTTTGCACAACCTGCTGCCAGGCACCCTGTTCTTTATCAGCCACCACGTGCGAGGCAGCGGCTGCAGCCGTGTCACCCACTCACAGCGCAGGCACACCAGGCTCCAGGACACCCACTGGCTACACCAGTTCTATCCACAGCTCACCCCCTCCTTCTTTGGTTCTGTATTTCCTTACACGTTTTTGTTGATCTAGAGTCTAATTTGGAGGGATTGATGGCCCCGCTGGCAGCGGGGATTCACAAACCCTTGGTGCTCCTCACTGCTTTAGCTCACAAGCTGCATTTTGGACAATGAGAACTCCCAGTTCCCGTTTGATAACCGGTTTGTTCTGTCGCTGGGAGACACGCCCTCTCTCTGTAAATGTTACAAATCAGGCATATCTGATCCATTATTCACTAACTGCTGCTGCTTCCCACTTCCAGCTCCTATTAGAGGGAGCGCTCATGCCAGAAATGTCACAGTGGCATCATGTGACAGGTGGTATTGATTTAGGTCCAGCGGGGTTTAATGTCACTCCTGTTCAGTGGGACACAGGGCGAGAGCACACAGAGCCTCAGCAAGGGGGCAGGTCAGGGCAGGAGCTCTCAGCCAGCCCCTACACAGGCTGCTGGACTCAGGAATGGGCTCAGGCAGGACTCTGCTGCACACCAGGACATTTGAGGATCTGCTCCCAGCTGCTACAGCGTTGTGGTTACATTTTTCTTCCAAATTCACAGAATCCCAGAATGGTTTGGGTTGAAAGGCACCTTAAAGCTCATCTCATTCTACCCCACTGCCATGGGCAGGGACACCTTCCACTAGCCCAGGTTGCTCCAAGCCCCATCCAACCTGGCCTTGGACACTTCCAGGGATGGGGCAGCCACAGCTGCTCTGGACAACCTGTGCCAGGGCCTTACCACCATCACAGGGAAGGATTTCTTCCATAAAAGAAACTAGATTGCAACTATTAATCACAAGACTCAATTCTGAGCTTTAATGGCACGTTTAGAGCAGACAATGAGAAGGGAGTGTCACAGTGAACAGTCAGGAGCAGAAACCTGCTCTTGCCCACTCCCTTGTTTTCACTCTTTACAAGATGCTCCCTTTTGGCACAGTAGCTGCCGGTTTGGGAAAGCTGCCCACAGCCTCTCAAGTCTGGTGCACAGAAACTGCAAAGTAAACCCCAGGGAACACGTGCCCAAATCAAGTTGGGACTGCCCAGCCACAGGAGCCTTCATATCCAGCGTTCTGCTCCTGCCATTCCAGCCTATCAACCTGTACACAATCCTTCCAGAACATCCAGTCTGGCTGGGACTGAGGATACTGCTTAAACGCTGAGCATTGTAACACACAGTCTCTGCCACGAAGGATGTTCGCCAGAAAAGCTTAGACTGACCCAGAGTTACTGCTGCTGCCAGACTGAATCAGTGCATTCACCGGCCTGATGTGACCCAAACCTCCAAAAGATTTTTAATTTCATTTTCCTTGCTGTCTCAAAGTAGGTAGTCTGCCAAGAAGCCAAGCAGGGCCCAGCCCTGTGCCTGATAAACATCTCTCCATCTGGATTTCCCAAGCTTTTGGGAAAGTTAGGCAACTCTCACAGAGAGTGATTTCTATATATAACATTATTCTGTGGAGAGCAGCACATCAGAGCCCCATGCCACGGAATGGAGCTGGAGCAGCAGAGCGTCCACCACCCCCCATAGGTTGGTCAAAAATAAAAGCTGTCATTCATCTGGGAAATGTCACAAAGCCTTGAGTCATTGTTTATTCTAAATACTACCGGCACCCATCTTCAAAGTGGTGTTGAATTACTGTAATTGCTAAATGAACTCGAGAGAAGCCAAGACAACGACCCCGTGTGCAGGGATCACCGGCTGCTGAGACAAGGGATCCGTTGGGATTGGGGCAGAAGGGAACATTCTTCCATCCGGGCAGAGAACCCCCAGGAAGCAGAGGCTCAGTGCTTAACAGCCACGGAGATAACAAAAGGTGTTATTAGTTACAGGGTTCAATCCTGGCAGTTCATCCTTCAAAATAACAAACACCCATGAAGCATTAACGGTCAAAAGTTAAATAGTTTCTGAACTCACTCTGTGCAGGCTTCTTTGTAAAGCAGCTCCTATGACTTGGAGGGGTGGATGTTTTCTTGGGGACAAGCTGTTGCTGATAGTTCCCTTTCAGGTCTTTCCAACTGAGCTCCTAATTTCTAAGTGCCAAAAATTACAGGCAACACATGGCTGATGACAATTCAGCTTTAAACTTGTCTGCAATGATGCACCAAATCTTTTGCAAGCTAGAAAAAAATAATTTATTTCAAGTGATAAAGAGGAAAATGTTATAGACTGTGAAGCATTAATGTTGCATCCCAAAAAATCTCACACACAAAAAACATTCCAGCACCACATTCAGCCTCTAAGAGAAGAGCTCGGCACTGAAATGCCTGCAGGGAAAAGTAGTAAACAATTAGAACTGAAAAATAATTTGATGACACAGCATTGACTAACGAAGCACAGTGAAATGTCAAACGTTACAGTGGAAGAAAACAACTGGGAAAAGTAGGAATGTCCATAAATTGGTTGTTACAACTATAAATCTCTATAATAAAGTTCGAGGTAAGTAATGAATTTGCTTGAAGGGGAGCGTATCACACAGATTTCTGAGTAGCTGGACATAAAAAGCTGTACTTCATATTATATTTATTAATTTGATTCTGTAAGTGAATGGTGCAGTAAATACCAAACATCCTGTTAAATGAACTGAAATACTTTTATGTAAAAAGTGTTAACTTTCCTCATTACCACAGCTGGGTTTCGACAGGACAGAGCACAGCTCCAACACACAGCCTGGTGCTTTGGGATGCGTTCAAAGCAAAGCCAGATTTTCATAAGAACCAACAAACAGCTCTTTTCCTACCTTTTCCTGGCCTGGGGCTGCTGGGATCACCAGCCAGGCCTGGAACACCCCATCTGGTGGTTCCTAACAGCAACAGAAATGGCCAAAGCACACCCGGGGTCACCTGGTGCCCTCCCCTCCTCCGTGGAACACACCTCACTCCTGAACACTGACCCTTCCCAGAGGGGGACTCCGTGAACACCGGCACAGCTGCAGAAGGGTTTGCTTTCCGCTTACCACAAGCGCCTACAAAGACTCTTACACTGTCACATAAACCTTCCTGTACTGCAAGCTCTAAGTTTTTCTAGCAATACCAGTGTTTTAAAAATATTAATTCTAGTTTATCTGTTTTACTGTAGTGAACCCTTAAGAAGACATTTGACAGGAACACTCTTGACCAGAATGATTTGTCTCAAAAAGGAAAGGCTGAGTATTTTTTTAATTATTACTTCCATCTTGAAGACACCACCTTCCTTACACCCTCATCTTAAAGTGAAAACATGTTTGCACAGGTGAGGTCTGTGCCACCTGGGGTTCTGTGTTTACAGTTCTGTGGTGCAAGGTCAAGGTGTTTTCTTCCTGCAACGGCATCAACATAACAATGAGAAGTGAGAACATTTGCACATACAAAAGGGAAGCAAACATTGCAACAGCCAGCAACTCCAGACCTATAAGTCTAAACTGGAGAAGATTGTGAAGTCCTAAGTCCCAAATATCCATCTGGGAAAAAGGTGAGCCTGAGGTTACCTGTTGATAACTCTGAATCTGAGCCAGCCAAGCACCTCAGTGGCAGAATTCTCTTCCTGCCCCTACAGTTCTGTATGTACAGAGCTGAAATTAAATATCCTGTTGGCAGCAAGTCCTAGGTCAGTACAGAAAAGCTGTGCAGAAAGAGTGTAAGACTTCACCTGTTATTTATATTCATATTGACTAAATGGCCTTTTAGGAGTCGTAACATTTACCACGACCACATTAAAAATGACTGTATGTGTCCATTAAAGACCTTGTCAGCAGCTCCGTGTAAACTCTCATCAGCAACAATAGTCACCAGATAAGAAGTAGCCAAGTATCCAAGTGTGGAAAACCTTCCCCATGAAACCAAGCCTGCACAAGGAAGGAATGCAAGGGTAGGTAGGCCTTGGACAGCCTCTTTAAGGACATGACAAGTGGCAAAGACATTGACTGCTGACAGTTCTCACACCACCTGAGCTTTCCAGCTGCACTGCTGGCAGCTTTAAATGAAATAAAAAAGCATCATTTTAATTTGGGGAAAATCCTGATGAAGAGAATCATGCTGATGAATATAAAGCAAACTACAATTAACATTATCCACAGCAGCCAGTTGACCGATTTCTTCGCGTGCTGCTCCAGGCGGTCAGATTCATCCTTAAGCTTCTCAAAGTTCTGGTCTGCCATCCTGAGGGAATGGGACAGTGTCTGTGGAGCAAAGAGAGCAAACGGTGTCAGACTCAGAGCTGCATGTGCTGGCTGACATTTCCTCCAACAGAGGAAACGTTCAACCACACACAGCAGCAGACAGGTATTGCCTCCAGTCTCCCCACTCTAATAACACCTGGAATCGAGTTATAGGTACAGAATTTCACTTATGAGCACTTTAACCTCCTGGGTTGGAAAGTTGAGGGGTTACAGTTTCAAGGTGTGCTACCTGGTTGTCCTGTTTGATCACATTCTGTGCAGCCAGGGTGTTGTTTTTGAGGCTGCGAGCCAAGCTGAGCATTTCCTCGGCCAGCTTCTCCTGCATGTCCTGGTGGTGCTGCAGCACAGCATCCAGCTCCACTACCGACTGCTTCTCGTCTGATTGGAGGCCTCTGCAAGTGCACAAGGGGGAAAAAAAGGGATTTGTACTTCCCTGCGGGTCAATCTCCCAAGGTTTCCTCAGATTCTGCAACTCTATGGTACAACAAGGCCAGTTGAATCAGTTGAAGTCATTACAGTTTGGTTTCTATCTTTCTATTCTTCACCCAAATCAAAGTACATCTGGGATTTAAAGACCATTGGGAAAGTAGTTTCCAAAATGCTGAGTATTGGAATGAGAAATTTTAACTTACTTCCGCTTCCTTATGTTCAACTCCTCAGAATCTGGGAAAAATAAAAAAAAAAACAAAACAGTTTAATTTGTGCTTTAGCACCTTATAAATTCCCATGCAATCACAGGCTGAAAAAACAAGTCTGTAAGGGATTTTCAGCTGTCCAAATCCTACCTGGCATCTGTCCCAATGAATATGGATGTCAAATGCCTACCTACTCTCTGCAGGGAAAAGGGGACATGTAACATCAAAAGAGGGAAAAAAAACCCCAGATGAATCACATCCCTGAGGGCAGGGTTTGAGCCCTGTGTATCTTAGTGTTTTTTCAGGACAGGTTAGATTGGCCCAGCTCCAGCCACTGTAACAGCAGCCATGGAAACTACAAATTAATTCCTCCCAGTTCCCTACATGAAAAACATGGCTGTGTATTCCAGAGGAACCGCCTACTCCAAGAGCCCAAAATCACATGATTGGCTCAAAGCAGAAGGGAACAGGAGCAACAATAAAGGTAAATTGTCCTTGCTAATTCTGTAACTAGAATGTCTGTTTCTGTACAAATTCTACAAAAAGAGGTTCCTGCAAGTCCCTGCTACCACTGATAACACTTCTGCTTTCATCTGGTTTTCGTTTTGTGTGTTTTTAAAATCTATATTGAAAAAAGGTGAGCCACTAAATTAAAAAATACACTTTGGGCAATCGCTAATACCTGACCTTCCTCCTCCTTTCCCTGTAAGACTCAGGTTGACTAAAGTTAGAAAAGCAACACATCAAACTCACCATTGATAGCCAAAGGGCCCTGGGAGGCAGAAAGAAAACCAAAACAGCAGATTACAAAGGGTCATTGGTAAGAGACAGCCCTGCAGGCCTGGCACAGTGCCTGTGTCCAGGATTCAGACCACCCAAACCAGAAAAAAGGTGACTCCCCACCCAGGCTGGGACACAGCTCAGGCACAGGCACCCAAGGCAGCTGAAGGTAAGGACAATCTGTAAAGTACCAGCAAAGTAGCAGCACCAAACCTACTGTACCAAGCAGCTCACTCCTCATCTGGCCCGTGCAGCGAGCCTTGGTCTGCAGATGGACTGTTTTGGTCGCTGGGGTTCTCTCCCTGGCTGTTGTGGGGGTGCGCCCAGGGGCCAGGAACTGGTTTGCCAGAGCCTTCTCTGTTGATGAGGACTGTGAGTGGGAAGGAGCAGTGAAAAGTCACAGATATCACACTCTGCAGTGTGAGGCACCTGGGTGCGTGATCACCCTCATCCTTCAGCAGCACTGACTGTACCCCATGAGCTAAAATCCAGCTTAGTGGTACTTCGCAGCTCTCCAGGTGCACATGGCACTATCCAGAGAGGTGTCAAGGCTGAAGGATAGTGCCTGCCCCTGCATCTCATAGCTAAGGAGTGAGAAGGATGTAGGCAAGCTGTACTTTGCTTTTGAAAAGGAGGAAAGAAGATTCAGATTTCATACAATACCTCCTTTTAACAAAACCTGGAGCCAATACATTTATTCACAGTTTTACAAGAGCTGCCTAGTAAGACTTTAACAACTATTATTTTAAGATACAAGATAATGGCCAACATAGGAACTATGCAATAAGATGAAATAAGCAGAGAACTCTGAAGTCTTTTCAAGCTGAACTAGTAGATCTTACCAATTTTTCAGCTTCTAGGAGTCCCTTTAGGAAGTCCACTTTGCGAGAGTATTCATTCAGCATTTCTGGGGCAGGCTTGCTATTGGAGTTGAAAGATAACAAAGAAAACCAAAAGTTACTGGCATTTGCTACTGTTCAGGTGACTTTCCAAATAAAATAAGACAGAAAAAACCAACATGTGGTTCTTCAAAGAAGCGTCTTTAACAAATGTAGCCTCAGGATAGGAACACACTTGCAACCCCCTGCAAATCACCTTTTCCAAGACAAGGAGAGCTCAGAGCACAGGCATTTCCACAGGGAAGAATATACTGTGGTGTTTGTGGGCTATGGCAACTTACAGATAAGATTACTATTGAATCACAAAATCATTAAGGTTGGAAAAGACCTCCAAGATCATCAAGTCCAACCTTCGACTGAATCCCCCCATTCCCACTAAACCACATTACAAAGTGCCACGTCTACTCTTTTTGAACACTTGAAAGGGATGGTGACCCCACCGCATCCCTCGGCGGCCCGTTCCAACGCTTAACTACTCTTTCAGTGAGTAATTTTTTCCCAATATCCAACCTGAACCTCGCCTGGCACAACTTGAAGCCGTTCCCTCTAAACCACAAAACCACAACGGGCACCCAGGGACTCAGAGCGCTCACCTCGACTGCTTCTTCAGCTCCCGCAGCATGTCCTCGAGAGCAGCCACATACTGAGGAGAAAAATAAGGCTTTAAGCGACAGCATTAAGGAGAAACACCCGGTGGGGCAGAGGCAGTGGGTTTAACACCACGGCGAGGGTTACAGAAGGGCCGCCCCGCGGTGCCGCGGGACGGAGGGGCCGGGCGGCCTCACCTTCTCCAGCCGCCACTCCTCGGGGTCCCGCCGCTCCGCCGCCAGCGCCTCGCACCGGCTCAGCAGCCGCATCAGGTTCAGCTCCAGCCGCGTCGCAGCCATGGCGGCACCGGATCCTCACTCAAGCGCCGCTCGCCATCTTGGGGCGGGGCGAGGGGCGGGAAGGGAAGTGCCGGGCGGGCGTTACCGCCCCGGTTTATTTAAAAAACCACCCCCAATCAACCCGAAACTACCCCTCAAAAGCAACCCCTGCGCAGGTGCACAGGGGTGGCTGCAGCTCGGGGCGTGGTGGTGGCTGAACTGAGCTCTTCCCTCACCCCCACGTGGCGCAGCCCCGTGAGGGACCGGGGCACAGAGGCGGCTTCAAAGCGATAATGAACGATGGCCCCTCGCCCTCAGGTGTGTCCCCGCACACAGGTGAGGGGTGGGGAGGATGAGGCAGCACCACGCTGGCTTGTGGTTCGCTCCAAGAGCACCAAAACCCTCCCCGGTGCCACCAGAGCCTTGTTAGTGCTTCCCCCATGCAGAGCTTTCCCCATCCTTTATCAGTACTTCATAAAGGCAGCAACATCGATTAAAGGCTTCCCTCGGAGTGAACTGCTCATTAGACACACACTGATAAACGAACACGTGTATTTTTTTAAAAGTGCAACGTTTTAATAAACTTCTTTATACATTTTGGTCTCAGTTAAGGCTATTACGTTAAAACAGTTCTGTAAACCACACAGAAAATTGTCATAAAAAAAATTAAGGCAAGACACATTGACCTAAACTCACTGTTGGTCCCATGAGAGTCCATTGTAAGACAAATGGAAAAAGGCACAGCAGCCGAACTGGGGGGGCTTGTTTCCTGTACACTCAACCCACATATTTTACTCAGCATTAAATTTTAGGTTTTTTGCAAGGTTTTAATTTAAAGTGGAAAACATTTGCTTTAAACAACCTTGCTGAACCCTTACAGTACTGTACATTTCCAGGTTGCCTTCCTGGCAGCCACTTAAACACAAGTTTACAGCCTTCAAAGGGTTAAAGCCAAAAGCTGCGGTCAACTTCAAAAAAAGTCCAGAGAGCTGAAGTATTTCACTTCTCCATACAGGGAATGTGAGAATAAGGATCTGAGAACCTCCGTTTGACTTTTGCAGTTGGTTCATATTCATCCACGAGTTCCTGAGCGTGGGCCAGTGCAGACCCTTGTGCAATGTATACCGAGTGGATGCTGTCAGTCCGCCTTGCTGGCTGCTCCCTATGTCTCACCACCTGAGACTCCTTGTTAGCAGAAACCTCATCCTGGGATTCTGTACATTTGAACATCCCAGGAGGGAGTTTTATATTTGCTGTTGGCATCACTGGAGTTCGACGGGGCACTTTCATCTTGGACAGTGTTAGAGAGTATCTGCGCCTTGAAGCCAGGGATGCAGAGTAGGAATGTGAAGAGGTTTGTGGGAGAGAAGGCACTTTGCAAATGTCTTTGGCAAGCAGGCTGGAGCTCTGAGCACGGCAGTGTAATCCAATAATTGCTTTACAGAAACAAGACACTTAGAGACTATAGCAGTAACTTGATACAAGCCACCATGAGCAGATAGCATCTGCTCACCTGGCTGTATGTAGCAGAAGATGGAGAATAAAAAAAAGCACACACTACCTTAATACTGACCTTCGGTATCCATCCGGCCTGTCCTATCCTCAAGCAGGCTCTCTGTGCTTGCCGACGTCTCCGAGTCCACGTTTTCCTCGTCAGAGCCCCGCTGGTCAAGCTCAGGTAACCGGTAAGTTATGTCCTCTCTGCATCAAACACAGGCTAGAACACTCAACCAAAACAACGTCTCTAACACGAGCTCGCGTTCAGAGGCAAAGTATGTAGTCATGAAATATTAATTCTCGTGGTATTTTCTCTCAGCTAGTCCTTTGTATTTTCCCTTTCCCCTCTGCAGAACAGAATTAGAACCTTTTGGACAAAAGGTATTCTGCTTTTATGCTACCCAGGTGAAGGGGGACTTACTTTTCTTCTTTTATTGACTGTATGCGATCGATGAGAATCTCCTTTTCCCGGTTATTGGCTTCAGAAACTTCTTCATCTTCATGCACCGAGTCCAGCTCTGAGGTGCCACTGTCATTTCCTTTGACCTGAGAGCTTTTACTCTGCAAGACAAATTCATGCGTAACACTTCTCAGTTACAAGCAGCTACACAAGTCTTGGTCTGCAAGTTTCAGAGTAGAAGACAAATGAGTAGGTCAAAGGAAAGGCTGAGGGAATTAATGAAGAGCTGTTAGTTATCCATACAAACATTTCAAAGAGAAAGAGAAAATCTCCTATTCACCTGGTTTCTGGGGCTTTGTTACTTTTTTTGATCTGTCAGCCTTAGCTTAGTTTTAGTAGTCACTTATAAGTAATATTATTAAATCCAATAAAAGTTACATACAGTGTCTATAAAATATTAGGTGAGGACAGAACAGGCCAGCAGCCCTGCATGCAGTCTGGGGGTGGGAAGTTGCACCAATACATGCAGTCTTGATTGTTTAAAACAGTGTTTAAAACAAAGTTACAGCATGTGTAATAAGTATTTTAGTCATGCAATAGTACCATAAGAAAAGCCCATGCACTACACCCAGGCAGTTGTACGTACCAGCTTCCCCTCGTAAGGGGAAGAGAACCCAAGTTTTACAGGCCAGAGCTAGAGAGAGATGGAGACCAAATTAACTATATGCCACTTCTGATCAGACACAATTTGGCTGGCTTTAATCAGTACAACAAAAACAAAGAATAAGTTTATTTGCCCTACTAGAACACAGCATATTTTTGCCCACCAGCAGTCTCTGGAGTGAAGGAGCTCCTCTGCCATGTCAGAGACTCTGTTAGTTCTACTGATGGAATTATATGGGAATAGATTTTGATCACTGCAAGAGCAGATCCCCACACCTCTGCACCCTTCATTTATCAGACTCCAGTCCAGCTGTATATTTAGCTCCTACCTACAGCTCCTTCGGCAAGTCCTACTTTAGGCAAGTCCAAATCCCTTTTCTTCTTATCTTGCAACTGATTTTTGACTTACTGAATGAGATGGACAGGATAAATAAGTAGTACTTCATTTCCCAAAATCTGGTGGGATGATGGGTTTATTTCAATACTTACTGTATTCTGCCGGAGCAACGAGAGCCGTCGGAAAGCAATGCTCTCTGCTGCTTCCAGCTGATTGATCTCATCCATTTTTATCTTGTACTTCCTTATCTGTTCCTTTATGAGCATCTCTACACACCTGGGAAAAACGGCAAGAGCATATTGAGCAGCCTCATACCATAAAAGCTCTGGAACAACCATGGTGGGATGAGATGCCTCTCTTGGCCTGGGGGTGTTTATCACACACAAAGTGTCCCAACACATCCCCTACGGGTGGCACTGCAGGGTGACACGGTGGAGAGTCCAACACAGCAAGCAGAACAGGACAGGTAATGGTTAAATGCAATGGCATATGTTCCTCCTGGGATAACCGGAGCCTCCTACGCTGACTGCACACAATGGTGAGCAGACAGACATTACCAGGGCTGCCAACAGCTTCTGCTGCTTCTACCTGTCTTCCCTGTGCTGGCACAGAATGAATCTGCAACTGCCCTTTTCCACCTCCTTTTCCACCTCTGTGGTCAGCAAAAAGTTACAAAAAGCTGTCATTTTTCAAACTCTGTTTCCACTGGAGGCAGATGCACAGCGAGGGGCACTCAGAGAGCCAGAGCTGCTGGAGGGTGAGAACAGAGAGGATCAAGGACAGAACCTTCCCCAGTTCAAGGAACAACACAGAAGAAATTATCAGGGAGTTTCATGTATACAGGAGACAGCTTAACTATCATACTGTTTATTATGGCTCGTATCTCAGCAAAACAGATGATTGATGTACAATCCACCCAAAAGATTATCTTGACGTAAAACACAAACCTGATATTTAAGACTTCTAAGTCATCCTACTTGATGCTTTGTGAACTGGAGACAGGTGGAAGGTCTGAGAGGGGCATATAAATTGGCAGCACCGGCAGAGCCAGGATTCAGCCACTCTTAACCCTCAGTTTCTCAGCTTGATAGGAACAAGGTCATAACAAATGCAGGCAGTGGTACTGGCCTTCCATCCCACTCTAAAGTACTTTTTTTGAGGAAGTACTTTTCAGACTGCTAAAACTTACATGGTTGTTTTTGAAACGTCCTTCATGCTGGTTAAGGGGTCAGAGGTATCCGGACAGCGCAGGAGGCATGGAGCAAACACAATGGCCAAGGCATTGGGTGACATACGGTTGACATCTTCTATCAAAGCCACTCTGAAATCGAACATTCAGGAAAAGAGATTTTAAGCAAACCTTGCTAGAATGCAAGCAACCTGATCGCACCTTGCCAGAGTTCCCAAATATCACGCAAGGAGGCCTCTCAGGCACTCAGTGCATATAGCAGTTCAAAAAAAACCATTAAAATTATTTCGCACAAGTAGACAAAATTTTGTGCATCAGAAAAAGGACTAGGGAGTCACCCAGGTTAAACTAGTCTGGTAGCCTCCCAAAGTATATCTGGTGATTCAGTGTTTCATCTCCAAGAACCATGTTCAGAGGGCACTTGGAAAATCCTCAATTTCCTTAGATAAGAGCAGCCTCTTTTCCAGCACCATTAATCCCTGCTCCTAAGACTCACATACGTTCATCCTTCATTACGTACTATCTGTATAAATCCTGGTGTTCAGATGATTCACCAAGACTGTGAGATCTACCTTATCTTCAAAGTTGTTCTTACCCGATTTGATCCAAACACACGAGGTTGTAGAAGTCACCCATATCTGTTCTCAAGCACAACTATCAACTTCAATTCTTTCATGTCTAAACCAGCAGCACAAGTCCTACACTAACACTTAAGGAGTTTAAGACTTTAAAAAGCTTCCAAGAAGCACCTAAGAGTCACACAGTTTCTCTACAAATGAAGTAATTACACTCATTACTTGACAAGATGGAAGATGAGTCGCTCCAGGGTATTATGATTTGCCTGTGGGAGCTGTTCCAGGACACTGTAAATGGCACAGAGTTGCTCCTGTTTTTCTGGTAGTTCTGCACAAAGGGAGAAAGCACAAGGTGATAAATGCTCTGCAAGGCTAGTGGAAAGCTAAAATTTGCAAATTCTTAGAAGTCTCACTGTCATTTCATTCACCAACTGTTATAATTGAATGTTAAAGCATCCCTCATGGCACTGCAATTGTCCTGCATTTTCAAATGCTGCTGCTGTTAAACATCAAGTGACTGATCAAGACCTACAACAATATTTAGGATGCCTTAATCCCACTGAAATTAAAAGAATTTAAGGATTAAAGTTAAAAGTTAAAAGAATATCTGGATATTAAGATCTGGTTTAGACCATCAAAGAGGAAAAAACACGCATGAAAGGCAACTTATTTACAATCTCACTGTTTACAGAAAGAGCAGCTATATAGTGATATTACACTACAATCCCTCCCCCCACCCAAAAAAAAAAAGGAATCTCGAAGCAAGATGAAGTAAGCTAGAGGAGAAATTCCCTGAGAAGTGTTTTATGTAAAATGTCTAAAATCTTTGCCATAACTGCACTGGAAGGAGCTGTTAATCCAGCATGAGCATCTTAAGAGTTTCTTCTCCCAAGAGCATAATGAGTTAAAGAAGAAATGCTTAAAAAATTACTTTAAAACCTACCTACAGCTCGGAGGAAATCATTGTACTGTGCTGATGTCATCAGTGGGTCTGGCAGCTCCCGCAGCCACTGCTTAAGGATCCCCGTGATGGTGTGAATAGGGTAATTCTCCAGCTTCACTGAGTTTGGATCTGAAAAGGAATGTTTTATTTAGAGCAATTCATTCCTCCTCACAATTCAACTCTCCCATTCACAGAATCCGAGTGGCAATTCAGAAGAAAAGAAAAAAAAAGCAACAAACCAACAAAAGATAGTAATTTAGAGGTACTAAGCAGCTTCTGGCAGCCAACAAAAATACTACAGCCTGCATGGTCACCAAAAAGCTGTTTTTAAAACACCAGAACGTGCCAGATACTTTCAGATAGAAGAGAATTGCAGGGAAAGCTGATATCACAAGGAAGTCCAAAGGGTGGACAAGAGTGCCTGACCTGCTTGCAGCAACTGTTTGAGCTCCTTCATCCGATTTGCTGACCCTGATTTCCTGTAGATCCCCTCCGTGTAGAGCCCGTGCATCTCCACGTACTCTAGCAACTTCTCCATGACAACAGGGACCGAGTTCCTCTCGCTGGTCAGGGAACTCACACTCACTCCGAAGTGTCGTGGTTCTGCATCCTGCTCATTCTGGAACAGATACAGGCCAAGTACTGTGAATCCTGTTCCCAAGCCAGGAAATTCCACTGTTTCATGCTACAATTATCTTATGCTTCCAGAAACTAAAGCTGAGTGTTTTATTCTAGCTTGCTACACACAAGGCATAAGGCAGATTTCCTGAGCTGCAGCAATAAAGAACGCTTATGGTTCACACTGAAGGATTTCTTTATCAGTTTGTCCAACACTGCACACACACTCTGAAAGAAGAGTTCCCAAATTAGGTCAAGCATCACCTCTTAGAAGAATGTTCTGCCTCTGCACGTGCAGAGCTGCACCTGACTATATGCAGAGAAGGGAAGTGTTTGGGCAATTTTTATTCAGTGCCTGGACATCCACTGTTCCTTTGCTGAGAAACAAAGGCAGCGTTTTGCATGCGAAACTTATGGTACCACAGAACCCCATGTCAGATCCACAGGCCTTACCTTTTTCCCACAGGAGGTACAGCTGCTCTGGATTTTGGACATGCACTTCTTGTGACAAGTCAGCTTGCAAACTAGAGAGAAAGGAGCAACTGTTAGAAGCATCCAAATCACATTAAAAAACACATTAGCACCTTGTTTTATTCACTGCCTATATAAACCACATGTACTGTTCACTAAGGCCCATCTGCAGCAGCCAAAGTTACAAGCAGTTTGCACATATGGTAACCTAAGCAGGAAGGCTGAGGGGTGTTTACTCACCACTGCACAGACAGGCTTTTTCCATGGGCCAGATGTAGGATGAGCAGTGCTCACACGACTGCCGGATGCTCACTTGGTAGTTTGTGAACACATGGCCATTGTGTTCTTCAATCTGGTGGGAGACAGAAAGGAATTAGTGATTTTTTTTGCCTTTTAAAAATTATTATTATTTTTAATAAAACCATTTACCCTGTATCAGATTTTCCACTTTATTTTACAATTACAACTGAAGGCTTTGAACTTGAAACCAAATTTTGCCCTATCTTAAGGCAGTTGGGTTTGCTGGATCATTTCATAATTGGCTTGCTGCCTTAAAGTTCATCAGTGCAATACATGAGCTCTAGTTTGTTGTTACTATTCAATAGCTGTTTTCCTTTAAATAGTCCATTATTGAGAAAGCCATTGGCTTCTAAAAGGTGCTATGGACAAGCAAGAAAATATTTGAGTACCACCTATCACTGCATAAAAGCAAGATTTCTGATTTATGAAGAACAGTTTTATATCATGTCACATCTTCATAAGAGGTAAGTGAATTAGTATGCAAAATAAAACAGAATATCAGTACAAAAATCAAACTCTTCCAAGGGTGTTTGTGTTCTGTGAGTGCACCTGAGGACTTGGACTATTGCAAAAGAAGAAGTACTCACTGCACGATCTTGTTTTCGTTTCTTCTTCTGGGCTTTGGTTTGCTGCAGCAGGATACAAAACCGCTGTTAGTCTTGAAATTCAGATATTCCATTCCCTTTTTTTGCTATTGAGTTTCCCAGGCTCTACTTCACCTCCAGACATTTGAGACACTATCCTGCAGCTTCAGCTTGGGTTGTCTGAGCTCACACTACCAACTTCCTAAAAACCAGCTGAGCTCACTGCCTGATGGCAAAGCAATTCCAGCTCTCAAACCTCCAGAGAACTCCTATGTTTTTATCAAAGAAAACGCACAAACACTTACTCTTAACATCTTCAGAATCCGAAAGTTAAAAGATTAACAATTCCAAAAAGGTGAATCAGCAAATCAGAATTTGCTACACACATAATGTGTGTATGGCAAGTGTTTGCCAAGTAACAAAGAATGCTCTGGAAAAGGTTTCTAAGGTAATTATTATGCTGAGACAGTAACAGTGTTTCATCATCCCATAAGCCAGTAACAGAATAACTTTTATACCTTGGGCTGCTCAGATTCCTCTTTTTTTGTATATCCTCTGATGAATTCATCCAGAAGGGATTGAAAGAGATTCAAAACCAGCTTGACTTCTTTCTCTTCTCTTTTTTGGGCCAGATTTGTAACTAGAAGCTGGTAATTTTCCACCAGATCTTTGTAGCCAACATGGATTTGTCCATTCTAGAGAAGGGTAAAATACTGTAAGACAGTCTTTTTGGATAGTGTTGAGGCAATTTCATATTTTCATGTGTTTAAGTTCAGAGGTGAGAAAGCACAGCCATGATCAAAGTCAAAGATAACAGAAACAAGTTCACAGACTTGTCTACTGCACTGTCCAACAGCACTTGGCTGAGACAAGGCAGTGTCAGAAGACACTGGAAAAGCTGTTGGTACCTCTCATTGGTGTCTAAACACAGCAGCATTAAGAGGCTGAAGATAGCAAAATCCATCCATTTCTAAAAATAAATTTATGGCTGAGTGAATGTGAAAAGGGAAACAAAGAAATCTGCTTAAGATTACAGCAGAACTGTAAAATGAGTCTAACATTCAGCTTTGAACTTTACGCTAAGAATTGCTGAACTGCTTTGTTAAAGAGCTGCAGGCCAAGCCTTTAACCTGCACACTCAACTCACTTATTGCCTGCCAACTTTCCTTTACTGAGACTTAACTACTTACAGGAGCAGAGTACATGGTCTTGATGTTTCCTCTAAACTTCTCTGTAGCTTCAAAAAACAAACACTCAACACCAGACTTCTGGGAGCGTAAGTCATTGATCTAGAAGACAAATAAACCTGCATCAGATGTCATTAAAACAAGAACACCCCACCAGAGTTGAGCTTCCATTCCAATTATTTAAAACAATGTTTCTTAATACACTGTGCTGATGATACAAAATAGGAGAGTCGGTAGTTCAGCTCTAGAGAAATATTTCCTTACAACTCATGCTTTTTTTTTTTTTTAATACAACTTTTGCTGCCCACTCATTTGTAAACAAATGAAGAACTAACATGAATGGCCTGAGTATTTAATGCAATATAATGCATTCAGAGACTTCAAGAACGGAATAGGAAGGGCCCTAATACAGACTTAACTCAGTCAAGACATCCAATCAATTCCACTTTGCTTTAAATTATAACAAAAATTTGCAGCTAGAAAAGTAGGCTCTAAAATTCCACAAAACCAGTGAACATAGATTTGAATTTTATCATGGTTGAGAGCCTCTTACCTTGTTGAGGAGGAACTCATCCAGGTGTTTCAGCTCATTGGCATTTGCAATCTCGCGGACCATGGACGCTCGCCAGTTCTGGGACACGCTCGAGATCTTGCTGATCTTTATGGTCCTGTTCTTCTTTGCTTTGCTGATCTCCTTCACTGCCTGGGGGCGGCCTGGCTGCCCAGAAGAAGCTGGGAAAGAAATCAATTTGCATATTAAATCAGGGTGAATTCTGCAGTTTGTTTCCTCTATAGCCATGCAAAACCTCACAGAAAAGACATCAGCATGCTAAGGGTTAAATCACACAAACTCACCTTCTGAAACTTTCTGAGTTCCTCCCGTGTCTGTAAAGAGGACACAAGATACAAGGGAGAGGCCATCTCCTTCCTCAATCATATCAGAGCTCTCCTTTGGAATTTTCTTGTCTGTTTTTTTCCCCAAAAGTCTACGCAAAGGACTTTTAAAAGCAGACCTGAACACAAAAGCAGATACAAGTGTGTCCCATTAGAAATGGAAGCTGGTTCTGCTACAAGAACAGGCTCATAACAGTTACACACAACAGGATTAACCTGTATTAGGAACATTTTAGGTCCAACCTGCAGGAAAAATGAGCAGCACAAAAAAAGAAAGACAATGTGAAAGCACACTCAGACTTTCTGATATTTACTAGATTAGAGCACAATTTTCAGCACACACAGAGACAACACATCCCATATCCAGAACACCGTTTCTGGCTCAGGAAGTCCCTGAGCTGCAGAGTGTCACAAGCTGGAAGAGAAGGCCAGGGAAGTGGCATGACATGCTTGCTGGGTTCTTCAGCTTTTCTCTTGGGGTCTCTCTACAAGAGCCTTTGATCTGAGCTGTAAATTGGTTCTTATTTTAAAAAGAATCAGTTCAAAGACAAGTGTTATGCAAGAAGCAGAGAAGCTGTTCCCCAGCAGGGTCAGATATCAGGTCCACTGCAACATGAAGCAGTAACAGTCACTCCGGTAGCTGATGCCAACACGTGTCTCTCCACAACTGCAGTCTCAAGATGCCCAATTCAAGTACAAGTGGAAAATATCCTTTTTTTCCCCATTTTCTCAAACACAGGCCAGTCACACACACAGCACATACTTGGCATCTCCCTGCTGACTCGCTGGTTGCACGAGAACAGCTGTGTCCAAGGTAGGTAAGTGGTCACTGAGCTTCTTCTGCACAGGGTATTTCTTGGTGCCTTTTTCTTCTTCTATCATATCTGGTGATTGCTACAGTAGAGAGGAGGCATCAAAAACTACATTGTGAGTGAAATAGATTGTCTAAATGGTTTTAAAAAATAGAATGGTAAAAAAAGTTTGCTTCATCAACACAAAACACTTTAGCTAAAAATATTAGCATATTAATATAAGATCCAAGTATATTTAATGCTTTAATCACAGATCCATTTATTTAAAATTAAGTTTTCAAACTCTTGTATAATATTTGCTAAAGATTTTTTTTACATGGATATCAAACAAAAAAAAAATTCAACCTGAAGGAACACAGGCACACAGAATACTACAGAATTGTTTACAATTCTTTAATATTTATAAGCAAGGATAATTAGGTATAAATATGCACAATAGCATCAGTACCTGATTCATGGCAACAGTCTGGGCCAGTGTTGAGAGATCACTTAATGAAGCTGAACTCCCCTTCTTCCTGCAATGTTACAGGATAAGTTTCCAAATATATATTTTAATTAAGTCTGTAGCCCCTTAATATTTAACAACTTTTAAATAAGGTACATATCGATGTTATATCTGAGACAGAATCTTGATCAGCTCTTGCAACTCACTTTTAAATGCAAAATTTACTGGACAAGTGAAAAAAAGATGGGAATGTCAGATTTCCTGCCATATCAGAGGGATGATGGTTGCAAACTGCAGCTCACTAAAATTTTGTTTTCAGTGGATAAAAGACACATGAAAATACACTCCCGACTCTACTTCATCTAAAGCCCTGACTCTCCATTTTAATTCAGCCAGGCAGGCTTTGTATCTTTTGTGAGCTTCTGAAAACATTGTGCCCATACAGATTCCCTGCAGGACTAGGAGCCAAGGAAAAGCAGTTGTTCATAGCTCCATTTGCTCCCATAATATGGCCAGGCTGCCAGGAATTCTCCATCTATATTTAAACATTCCAGATATCCGTTTTCTGTAAAGTAAATAAAAAGGAAGCTGCCCTTACTCCAGTTGATCTTGAGGAGACTTATCCACACGTGTCCTTCCATCCAAGGATTGACTCAGCACATCATTCTGACCAGCATCAGACTGTCTCTTGCCTTTCCACTTCTCCCTCTTGTACTTCAGCTTCTCTGGGTCATCCACATATCTCTGGATTGCAGAAGAAGTGGGACTATCCAGGTCTTTGGTTGCCCTCTGACCAAGACGTTTGTTTTTATCTGCCCAGGGGTCAGATGGACTCCGAAAGCTCCCAGTAGCTGACAACATGTTATGAAGATTCAGTGCAAGATTCATGGGCCTTTCAGGGCAGGTAAAGCTTTGGCTGCCTTTTATTTGGTTACTCTGATTCCCTTGTGTTTTTGTTCTATCAGCTGCCACATCACCCTCTTCTGATACCAGTGGTTGCTCAGGAACAGAACCACTTTCCTTTATCTCACTTGATGGTGGTGTGCCTGGAATGGCTTTTTCTTCACTTGGACTTTTCTCTTCCTCACTGCTTCCCTGAGGGACAGTATAATCTTGTGCTGTGGATTTCTCTGGCACTGGAACAGTTTCCAGGGCCTCTTCAGAAGTGGTTTGTTCCTCAAGGCACAGCGAAGATGGTCCTTCGAAGGACAACAGGACGTGCTTGTTCTGCAAGTCGTTGTGTTCCAGCCCCCTCTGCCGACGAGATTCCCTCTTCTCCCGGCTGGTGGTTACTTTCTCCGAGCCCTCTGTCGTGTTCTTCTGGGGTAATGCGGCTATCTCAGATGAACCTAGGTTTTCAGCTTGTTCATTCTGAGCTCGATCTTCAGCTTGTTCATTCTGAGCTCGATCTTCAGCTTGTTCATTCTGAGCTCGATCTTCAGCTTGTTCATTCTGAGCTCGATCTTCAGCTTGTTCATTCTGAGCTCGATCTTCAGCTTGTTCATTCTGAGCTCGATCTTCAGCTTGTTCATTCTGAGCTCGATCTTCAGCTTGTTCATTCTGAGCTCGATCTTCAGCTTGTTCATTCTGAGCTCGATCTTCAGCTTGTTCATTCTGAGCTCGATCTTCAGCTTGTTCATTCTGAGCTCGATCTTCAGCTTGTTCATTCTGAGCTCGATCTTCAGCTTGTTCATTCTGAGCTCGATCTTCAGCTTGTTCATTCTGAGCTCGATCTTCAGCTTGTTCATTCTGAGCTCGATCTTCAGCTTGTTCATTCTGAGCTCGATCTTCATCTCCAGCAGCCTGATCCAGCTCTGTTTCATGTTTCACAGGTAGCTCATGTGTTGCTGGCTCACTCTGCTCATGCTTGCTCTTATCATCCTCTCTGTCTTCATCTTCCTGCATTTCTCTCTGCTTTTCTTCAGCTTTCTGCCTTTCTACAGCCATTTCCTGATATCTGTTAAGAATTTGTAAGATGAAAACACAAATATTTAATGCCCAGTGGTCAAAGAAAGTACCAACTGCTTAAATGCAGCTCAAATAGCAATACAAGCACAAAGTACAGCTACAGTCCCAGTGTGCCTGCAGGGAGGTGTCTGCTTGTCAGGACTGGCAGCATCAGTGCAGCTCAGCTCAGTAAAGCTCAAGTCCTGAGCACTTAACCAGTGTCCACACACCACTGGTCACTTGATACTGAAAGATCATGTGGTAATAACTATCTTTAACTTCATAGAGTCCCAAAATGGTTTGGGTTGGAAGAGACCTTAAAGCCCATCCAGTGTCCATAGGCAGGGACACCTTCCACTAGCCCAGGTTGCTCCAAGCCCTGTCCAACCTGGCCTTGGACACTTCCAGGGATGGGGCAGCCACAGCTTCTCTGGGCAACAGTTTATTAAGTTGTTTATTCAGTCAAAACGTCACACAAACTGAGCTTGGCAGGTGAAGCCGAGTAGCTGAGTCATATTGCTCCTTCTCCTTTACCTCTTACGTGTCAGGTGCCCTCTGACCAGGGCCTGCAGGAGACAAATCCTCCTCCTGTGCTGCAGGAAGTGTTTCCTCTCCTGGTACCGTCTCCAGGCTGCCTGGATCTCGATGGCAGCATTGCTCCTCTGCAGGGCCATCCTGATACAGCGGGAACGCCAGCAGGCCTGGAAGGGATATTTCTGAAGTAAGAAAGAGAGGGCTTCTTCAAGGTGGGGAGCGTTACATAACAGTTTGTTGGGAAAACAAGGTTGGCAATTCTTACAGATACCTGTAAAACAATGGCCGCCTGCCGTGTCCTGAGAAAGCGCCTCCTTTCCAAAACCATCCTGAGCCAGCTCTGGAGAAGAATGATTTTCCTGATCACTTCTTTGTGTAGTGTATCCTGTAGTATCTGCCTTTCAGCCTCTTTCATAAAAACCTGCCCAGTTAAAGAAAAGTTCATCAAAAAGCAGTTAACAGGAGCCTTTGAGCCCTCACTGGAGGTATAATGAGATAATGGTAATGCTTAGCACTGCACCAAACCTTACTGGCTGACAGCATGCCCAAAAAGTTAAAAGTCCTTTTAAATTTCAGAGTTTGCATTCTAAAACATACAACTGTATTTACAGCCTTCAAATCACAGGTACCTTCTAAAATGAAAACATCGACCTGTTTGACAAATGCGAATAGCACCAATACCCCCCAAAATATCCATATATTACAGATCTGTACTGTGTCAAAAAAACAGGTTGGCATTAAAACCAAGGAGGCAACTGTAACATCTGTGTCAACATTTGCTAGTTAAAACAGCTCATTTTAGTACAAAATGCAGAGAAGAGTAACACCTGTAAAAGAACGGCACTGAATTTTGCAGTGTACATCAATGTTTCTTACTGCCTTACAGAAAGTTTCACAGACCTTGGTCTTCCCTATTTGATAGTAGCTTTCATTCAGTTTTAGTTTATTCAAATAAGCACAAATGTCTTCCTTAGAGGCTTTGGCATCTTTGGGCAGTAACACCTGAAATTGGTCTATGAATTCCTGTGAAAAGCAGAGACAGCAAGAGACCAAAGTTAGAAGACAATTCACAAGTTTAGAGTTTTAGCTTTAAAACATAAATCTGACTAAGACGCTTATGCTACAGAAACCTGAAAATACTTCAAACAGAACTATTTTTCCTATTCTGTAAA
The DNA here is from genome assembly GCF_025592945.1 of Manacus candei. NCBI lineage: Eukaryota > Metazoa > Chordata > Aves > Passeriformes > Pipridae > Manacus > Manacus candei. The sequence continues at coordinate 808,984 of NW_026138126.1, read as the reverse complement.
ATGCAGGCTTCAGTCCAGTTAATGGTAAAGATCACCTGTATGTGATCCCTAAAGCTACCGGATTGTTTTACAGAAAACTAACTCCCACATGGAAGCAGTACTGTGCAGCACTGACTGAATGCTTTCCTTCATGCAACAAGGAACAACTTAGTGGCAGATGACTCACAATAGTTCAACTACAACTTTTTACCACGCAGGCTCTCTCAAAACAACAATGCATTTTTACAGTTCACCCCAAGTCATGAGCTTCATATGAAGAGCCACAAAAGACTCTGAGGCAACATGTGCTTTTCCAAATAGAGCAGATATTTCTGAAAACACAATGCAGTTCCTTACATACCTGGAATGTGTATTTGGCACTGTAGCCAGATCTCCTGATCCTCACAGTTTCTAGCATTCCCGTGTACCGTAACTGCTGAAGCACCAAGTTTTCATCAAAAAGCATTTCTTTCTGAAAGACATCAGCAGACAACATGCAGTGAGCGCCTGAAGAGTGACAATGAACAAGTTGAAAGAGAGATATTACAAGGCTGAGCCTTAGACCCTCAGCACCCAGCTCAGCTCCAGGGCAGCCTCACCTTCTCTGCGTTGGAGCGGATGCAGCGGATGAAGAAGGGCTCAGCTCTGCCCAGGGTCTCCAGTAACTTATTAAGTGAATTCTGAAATGAAACATTCAGAAATATTTTTCTTCTTCAGATATCAGCGTTTTGAGTTGTGTTTGACTGCAGTGCAGCTTCTGCCTCAGGAATAAGATCTTTCAGGTCTCTTGGCTATATAAAATCCTTTTTCATCCAAGTAGAGGTTCTCCCACACTCCACGGCACATCCCTGTCTTTGCTTTTCTCAAGAGAATTTAAAGCAGGGTTTGCTTATGCTGCAACAGTAGCACTAGATCTGCATACAAGGATGAGGTTGGTTGGCACAGAGAACTAACACATTTCACAGCATAAGGGGAGTCTTTAAATGCACTGACTTTAATCAAGTAATAACCCTACTTCAAGACAAATCTCAAGAATAAAACCCATTGTTTTCCAAGCAAGACCAGCCTAGATTAGCCCAGGAGGGCCTATTCCCTGAGGGTGCACCAGGGGTGTGTCACCTACCTGGAACTGGGCACTTATGCTGGGGGGTTTCTTCTTCTTGTGCAAGTGCAAAAGGGACTTTGTGGTTCGGTCGTGCAGAGTCATGCTCACTATGAGCTTCAGCGATTTGGAATCCAGCAAGTTCTAGAAGAAATTTTTCATAATTGACAAAGTGCAGGTCTCAGTTAAAGGGGAAATACTTCTGTCTGCATCCAAACGAGTAAAAATGAAACCAGCTACCTAGAGTTCCACATTCAATGGCATGTTACATTTCGTAATTATTTCTATTTTGGACAAAAACACTCCTTAAGAGGGAAACTTTTCCACTGCCCCATCCCAAGAATATAAGGTAAACAAGAAGAATTACATAATCACTGTGTTTGCCTTCCCTGATTTGAAGTGACTTTATGCATTTATGGCACCTCCAGTCTAACTAAACAGATGCTAGCTCACAATTTTTTCCTGTTTAACAATTCTTATAAAGGTGAACATTTATCTATTCTTAGCTTGTCAGAAGAGCATAAACAACACAACTTTCCTACCCTGTGAAACAATATTTTCTGCAGTGAGTTCTGGCAATCAAAATTAAGTTCACAGTGCAAAAAAAAAAAAAAAAAAAACCAAAAAAGAGAAATCTAAATTTTCTGAATAACTTTACCTTGGGAATGATCTGCTTCTGTTTGATACCTTTACTTTTCCTGTTAAAATAAATATAATTTAGGAAAGAAATACACATGATTTTTTGTTATTTCAGCAAGCCATAAGGTATATGAGATAAGATGAAGGACAGAAGAAAATGAGCACAAACAGTAGCAGGGTGTGTTCACGCGTGTCTCTCGCAAGTAATCAATGCAAGAAATGCAAACTGCTTTGCAACAAGAATGTCTTTTTATTAAATAGACTCTGTAGGTATTGGAAGCTTTCAAAAGTGAAAGATTTTCTCTGAAGTTAAAGCTGTTCCAAACTGCACTGTTTCAGAGACTGTTTCAGTGTGAGTTATTCTATTGAACTGTACAGTCACTGAACTCTTGTTTAATACTAAGGCACTACCAAATAAAAACATGTGACTCACAAGTTACTGTTGCTTGCAGCAGAACCCCTGTGAAAGTACCTAACTAATTCCAGAAGGACAATGCATGTCCCAGCACCCCACCTGGGAATTCTGGAATGTCTGAGCTCATTCCCAGAACTGCCTGGAGCAGGATACACCTCAGGCACTGCTCCCATCCACACACAGAAGGTGAACAAGTGGAAGCCCTTAGAAACAGGCCTGCAGTTCACATCCTCCTGACTCCAAGCGTGTGTGAGGCAGGTTCCAGCTCCGTGCCACCAAGTTTACTTATTATACATTTACTTATGTATTATACAATTATACAGTTACTTATTATACAATGGAGCCCAGATTCATTTTCTGACACAGGCATAGAATTGTACATGTAAATACTCTTAACCCAGGAATATATCCAGCCTCTGCATCCTGAATTTCAGGAAACCATTCCTTATACCTTGTGAGAGATCTCACTGTTGAATATTTTGCAACAACAAGCTCATACTTGGGTTTAAAGCAAGCTTACGTGAGAAGCAGGCTTAACTTTCATCTAATGCAATGAAGCAACAAAGCGTTCCCTACAGGCTATTTTTCAGAAGAGATGTTTTATTCTTCATTGTCTTGCTTAGTTTTTTGCAGAAGACAAGCTTGAGACAGGTATCTTTTTTAGGGAGTGGAGTAACTGCTTGGTTCTTGTTGCATTTTCAAAGCAATCACCAAAGCACCAGAACTCACATGAAGTGGGAGTGGTGTTGAAGGTGGTTGAGTGACCGAAGCAGCTTGCAGGGATCCCCCCCCTGCCAGGGCAGTCCTTTAATACTGGCGATGATCTGCTCATGCATGTCTCTAAAATGGTCCACAGCAACACAAAGGTGGCAAACAGAGATACACAGCAATGAGGAGGGGGGGAAAACAGGAGTTAAAACCCCAAGAGATCCCATCATCAAGTATGCTCCAAACTGTGGCAGGTCGATCCCAGGCTACTTCTTTGTAAGTGTGAATGATTCTGATGTCAAGTCAGCACTTTCTACTCCATCAGTGCCCTAAAATTTAATTGCCAGGGTCTCATTCTAAACTTACTCTCTAATTCTACCTTTTAATGCAAATTCTTGAGCCATCAATTCAGAAAATGGAGAGAAATTTAGCAAAATGTACTTAATGGCCAGGGAACCCTTTTGTTTAGCCAAGGGTTATATCCTTTTCAGATAGATATAAGCTTCTTAATAATCAACCATAAATATTTTTAACATATATTTGATTACTAAAATGAGGCTACTTAAACACACATCAGAAAAGTAAGTTACAAACAAGTTGTTAGGAGGATACTTGAAGAAATTTTGGTTTTCATTTCCATTTCAAAGTTATTCACGTTTAGCTTTTCAAAGTAAGACTGGGGTGGTCTCTAATTCATGGCAGATTCCATTCTTTAAGCATGCACTGTGCTTGTGAAGTGTTGTGTCCTGGCACAGAACTTACCTTCTTTACTCTCCAAAGAGGCACAAATTAAAAATAACAGAAGTGTAAGAATCACTTCTGACTGTTAGATGCTCTCACCATTCTGAGCAGCAGCACTATTACAGACACCTGTTGCTTCCCTTGGTTCCTCTGAATATTTTGGAATATCAAGATTTGTTTTAAGATATCCCAAGGAAACAGATCTGTTATTCTATGACTAATCCTTTCACCCAAACTGGATCTTTAGTTCTTAATTACCTCAAGTGACAGAGGCTGTCCAGGATGAAGTAATTAGGAAGCAGCATGAAGTCACTGCTTTATGTGCTCCATGGCTTCTTTGTTACCCAGAGGATTCTCAGAAGGTCAGTATGGCCTGGAAATGTGCCTCCCTGGCCTGGAAGTTCAGGCCTATTGCTACTTACTTCTTGTTTTCATGGAAAGGAATGAAGTCTTGGAAAGCATTTATAGTGTAATCCTCAGAACAATCAAATGAGAAATCAAGCACTGAGTAGCTGCAAAAGGAACATATATAAAGCCTAAATACTCCATAGAAAGGCAAATCTGCCTATAGAGAACACTGGAGGCAGTTCTGTAGCACATGCCTCCCTCCTAATGATGTCACAAGGCTGCAAAAACATGAGTGCTCCTATGAATCCTTCAGTGACACAGACTGGCTGCAGACGAACACAATGCTAAAAGCAACACACACCAAGCACAGAGAACTCAAAACCCCAGTGGTAAATGGGTCTGAGGCTGTCCCCAACATGTGGTAGCACTGGGTCTTACATAAAATGAGCTGGAGTGTTGTTTTCATAGTATCATAAAGGCCAAAGAAAACAAGAGAGAAGAAATGAAACTTGCTCTCCTTATGGAAAGATCTAGTTGATAATTTGATATATGAAAATGCAACTCAGTAATTCAGCTCTTTTCCCTGGACAGGTTAAGGATGTTTTCTCACCGATAAACTTTTTCTACTGGAGTATTGGATCTCTGGAGTTCAGCAAGGGGAACTCTGGGTCCTTGACGTACCACTCCTGTCAGGAAATAACCAACAAGTTGTATTTTGACAAAGATACGACCATAACAGACAGAAAAAAACACCCCATCAACTGTAACAAGAAAAATATCTATCCAAGGGCCTGGAGTTTTTATTTAGGATTTTATCAAGCTACAGCACTTTGCTTCTCAAACTCCCTACTTCTAGAAAGTAAATTGCAGCTGCTCAGAAAAGCTTCTTAAAATTAATAGTTATGAACTAATAATTTTAACTATGAATACTCATTTGAAACTTCAGAGAGGTCTAAGAAGATCAAAACTAGTGATGAGAATGCATACCAGAACTAGAACTATCTTCCCCAGCTTCACAGAACATCACAGAATATTCTGAGTTGGAAGGGACGCACAAGGATCAGAGTCCAACTCTTAAGTGAAGGGCCCACGTGGGGGTCAAACCCACAACCTTGGTGTTATCAGCACTATGCTCTGACGTACTAGGACTTCAAATTTGGCACAGCCTGACATGGTGCACTGATTGGAGCTGGAAGGCTGAATAATTTCAGGTAAAACAGTGACAGCCTCCTTGATGTGTGACTGTTAAACCATTTTCACCAGTCGCTTAGTGCCAAAGATTGTGACCAGTTGATGCGGTTTTACCACAAACCTGCTGGTTCTGCCAGCGAGCACTAACCAACTGTAGAGGATTCAGTGTTCCCAGAGCAGTTTTCCCTGCCATACCTGCAGTTTTCTGAGCCCTCTGACGTCCCCCCTCTGCAAACACAGCCATGGCCCTGATGGCCGCGCGCAGCACGGCCCAGCGGAACACGGCCACAGGGTCCATCCCAATGAGCTCCCGCACAAACGCACTGTCGCTGCCCCGCAGCAGAGCCACGATATCCGGCCTCATGTAATCCATGTTCTTCTCCCTGAAATCCTGAAAAATAGCCACATTGAACTACAAGCTGTGCTTTGACCTAAGCTATCACTATTCAGAATACCTCATTATTCCAAATAATTCTCACTATAGTGTTACCCTCCAGTCTACACTACCACCACCCAAAGTACAACTGAGTACCCTTTAATCCAGCTCATTCCCAGCAAATTTTCTACACCCTTACAAAAAACTCCCTCAGAAAGGTAAGGATTATTTTATGGTCATCAGATCCATCACCTACTTTGATCTGGTATTTCACTTTTCCAGCAAAGTGGCGGATGATAAAAGCAGGCTCCATCACCGGGGTTCCAACAAAGAACTTGTTCTCCTCATGTTGTTGTTTGAATTTCGCCAGTAGAGTTTGGTTGGTGGCATGTGGAAAACTGGGAATACAAAACAAAAGAGGCCAGCTACTTCTCAAATATGGGTGTGTTAATTATGGTGACAGAGTGAACACCTATTGATCCTTGTGAAAAGTATTAATTCTCCAAGATCTCTACACCTGCTCTGAATTTTAGAGGTGGGCTTAATTTCTGGACCCAAACCAAACAGCTCCACACACAGCAGAATATTCTGTATGTCAATGTTTCCTCCCATTTCACCAGCCAAGTTTAGTTAGGACATTAACTATTTGCCACATTTGCTACTTAATGTTCCAAGGAATTACATACATGCATTTTATTTTAATTAATAATTAGTAATTCCACGGTAAACCACAAACATGGAAGTTTGTAAATTTGCTTAAGCCAAAGTTCAGTTCTAGCATTAATTTATATCACCACCATATTGGAGTCATTAGAAGCAAACTACAGTGTAAATCAGGGTCATAAAGGACTCTTCGCTTCCCACAATATTCCTCTCCTTTTTCAAGTGCTGTATTCATGTTCCCATTCAGTCCTTCCCTCCTCCCTGCCACACATGTTTTTCCAGAAGAGGTTTGTTGCTTACTTGCTTTCTTCATCCAGAAGATAGAACAGGCCAGTGGGCTTCTTGCTGATTAAGTGAATGCAGGCCACATTATCAGTATAGTCAATATTGTGCCAAGTGATCCCTTCACTCTTATATTCCTCCTGTGTAGTTCAAGAAAATTCCCTCATCAGTACAGTGCCCTGACCTTTGATGTCCTGTGCTCTAAGTGCTTAAAACACATCCTCAAACAGCTACAGCAAGTGGAGTTTGTTAGTCCAGGCAGCAGAGACGGAAATAAGGAAAATTTATAAATTAGAACAGAACAGCAGGCAGACAGACTCAGATTAAAGGTCCACTTAGGCACATCACTCAACAGTGCATGTTTGGGGTAGAATTATTTAAAAACAAAAGTAGAGAAAAGAATGTTCTGCTGTGCTCTGCCTTCCCAGCAATCACAGTCTCTGACCCTGGACTTAGACATTACCTCTACAGCATTCCAGTAAAGCCCTGTGTAGACACATCAGAGGAGTTTAAGTCTATTTTTCTCTTCCACAATTCTTGTATTATAAGAAATGACAAATACTTATTATCAAGTTCCAGAATTTTCAAATTGCACTGGCAGAAGTTTCAAAACAGGTAGTTAAGCTCTACACAAACAGCACCAGAACTTCCCCAAGGAAGCAATGGATATTGCCTAGGTTCAGAAAATTTGGAGCTCTCTGACAAGAGAACGTGAAGCTCTTCTGCTGAAATGACAATGCATCAAATGCTCAACAGGACAAGCTTCCTGCTAAGTTACAAATAAAATACCAGATTTTCTTAATGCTGTAAATACCCACAAACTAATGATAAGATACTAAAGTAAAAGAAGGTATCATACAGAAAATCAAGTAAGTTTTATATTAAACAAAGGACAAAGAGCACCTCTCAGTGCTCTAGATGATGATGATAAATGCATTATTTTTAAGTAGGTAGAATTCAGCCTGCCCAACAGACTGCTCAGTGTGTGCTGCCTTACACAACTAAAGTGCCATTTTCCACAGACAAAAAAGCCTTTCTTTAAAAAGATATAGAGATCCCCCTGAGGGCCCTCAGGCTGCAAGAGATACAGGAAGTGGGTCATTCAAGGATTAAGCTTATTTGGAAAAACAGCATTAGAAAAAGAAAAAAGACAATGCAACTATTTACTCTGGTCAGCCTGGATAGCCAGTTCTGTCATAAGTTACAAAACACGGACCTCAACGTTATGTTTATACACAAAATTTGGATGTTTAGTAATCTTCCTTTCTTTAAAATGCTTGTTTAAATTTATCTACATGTTGTTGACAAACTGCCACATACTACAGAATGACTTCTTCCTTTTAGCAAAGTGACTTGAGAACCACATTTTCACACAAAGCAGAAAAAACTCCAAGTTTCTAGAGCAAAAGCCCCCAGAGCTCAGTCTAGAAACAGGATCTGTTCACTCCTGCAGCACCCAAAGTGCTCTGTAAGATAATACCATCTGCAAACAAGTAAATCAACACATGCCAGTAACATCAGGATCTCAGAACTACTGCCAGTATCAACATACAGTTGTATCCCCTAAATGCACTTGGGTGGGAAAAGCAACAGACTTATTGAATACTTAAGAACTGACAAAAAGAAGAGAAACTGTTTCCTACTCATTAAAACAAAGCAAACCCACCTCACCTACAGCCTTTTAATATCAAACTTTACAGTTTCATTTGGGATCACCTGAATGTTGTCTTAGTTTTTGCAGTTAAACAGGAACTCAGTGCCAGCCCTCTGAAGAAAGATCTCACTTCCATGAGTACACACAGAGCACTAAATAGATGAACAAAGCCACTACTTTCAAACAATAACAAGCAATAATGAAACAAGAAGTTAAAAAAGTAAAACTTCCAGAAATATTCAAACAATTATGCCAAAGGATTTTGCAGAACAGAGGTTAAGTTTGCATAATACAGGAGCTCTTGATAAAAAGTCTTATTTCTTGTTTCTTACCTGTTCCAATTTGAAAATGTGCTGATTGAAATAATACTGAAGCTGCTCATTTGCATAATTTATGCAGAACTGTTCAAAACTGTTGGTTTCAAAATCTTCAAATCCAAAGATATCAAGTACACCAATCGACAGACACTAAAAGAAGACATGGAAATCTAGTTAATAGTCTGTTATACAGTGCCTTAACCCCCAAGAGATAAACAGTACAGAAAGCATTGCAGTCTAAGCTGATAGATTTTGAATAATTGAATATTTAATTTGAATATTTAAGAGTTTTGTCTATTCTAAAAACAGAGATGATTAAATATTACCAAGAAATTTACCATGGGCTTCTTGATCAAAATTTATCCCAGATACCTGAACACATCATTGATCTAAGGACACAACTGCCTGGAAAGACTTGTTTTGGGAGAAACTTACTGTAACAGATTCCTCCATGTCCTTCTTATTAAGAAGTGCATGATTGATTCTTAGAACAATCCAATCAAACAGAGCACTGTACAGGGACTTTGCCATGGAATCACGAGCTGTTATTGCCTGCAGATCAAACAATGTTCAGAACTTCATTTAAAGAAAACCATTTCTGTTTCAAACCAGTGTCACTCACAGATTGAAATCCCAGCAGAGACAAATAAAATCACGATTTTCCTTTAATGCCAACTTCTAACTTTCCTAACACTTTTACAATGTCAAAGTGTACCATATTAGCTTTTTTAACCCAAAAAAGTAAGTTTCAGTTATTTAAAATCATTCTACTAATGTTCTTTTACTCACCTCATTGAGACTATAAGGCAAAATAAGCTTATCATTAGCAGTCACAGTTTTTCTTTTTGTTAGCACTTCTACCAGGATTTCTCGTTTAACCTTCAAAACAAGAGAACAAGAGTAACTGTTACACTCCAGCTCCTCAATGAGTAATTTGACAGCAACAGTGGACATAGAACTTCCTCAGAGAAACCCAAGCTCTTTGACAACATCCACATTTATCATCCATTTACAACTTCTTTAAATTATTCTCAGCTTGGATTCATTCAGATGTTTCCCTGTGGTGGCAAAGAACACACCTGCACTGAATCTACTCCTGAGCAGCTCTATTATTGGTGAGTAAACAAATTCTATTTCCATGCTACATGTCTAACCTAAATGATTTCCCCAATTTCATCTGTTTCCCCTCCCACAAGACAAATGTAGCAGAAGTACTAAAAAGAAGATCAAGATACAGCAACTGGGATATTATGAGAAATAAAATAGTCTGGTTTTATTATAAGTAGAATTAAGTATTAAGTGAGGGTGTTGGGATTTTTTTTTTCCTTTCCTATCTCTCATTTGACTACAAGAATTTAGGCGCCCCGCGAAGATTGTAAGGTGGAAGAGCCCCATCAGGGCTTGACACCAAGGGAATGTCGCGGCCAAGGTAGGATACAATATATATAAAAATGAAAAATTTACTCCGGCCACATGGTAGGTCTTTGTATGCAAAACAACCCCCTGTACTGTACAGGGGGATACGTCATCAACCAATCAGGTGGGAAGGCGACACCCCTCCCCAGTTTGAAAAACTACCTTTTAAGGTAAAATACCTGTTACCTGTTGAATATTCAACATCTTAGGTGGCCAAGAGTACAAAGGGGCGTGGGTTTTTGAATTCGGGGTGCTTTTTCCAGGCATGTAGCTTGAGACTGCACCCAGTGCTGCAATAAAGTATTCTTTCTTGTAAGTTTCCCTCTCCTGCACATGTTTTTGCTATTTTATAAATTGGAAGAAGAGATTTTTCTCACAGATATCCAAGTGAAATGCTGATGCAGAGCATGACAAACAGGTGTATCAAACATTAGGGATTAAGAGAAATACTTTACTTTTAACAGCTGGGAAAGAATGTCCAACACTTCAGGAGGTCCCACGTCCAACCCTTCATCCCGACCCGTGGCTTTCTTCTTGTATGTGACATTACCCAAGTAGAGAATAGCTGAAAGTATTGAAAAAATCCTAAGGAAGAAAAATTAAATTTCATAAGAATTTTTCTTATGAGATCATTGTAACATGTTAACAGAGCCAATTCTACTTCAAGAATTTGTCTGTAAGCCCTGAAACACTCAGGTCTCCTTGCTTCCTACTGAACTGCTTGTGATGCCAATGCACATAGAGCTTATTGCAATTCATGAACATCAACTATCAGTAACAAAAGTTTAAAGAATTCTACTTACTGTTTCTTTGTTGCTGAAAGGAAGCCAACCATCTCCATGGCTTGTTTCAACCTCTCAAATTCATGCCGGAGATCTTCCCCATCTTCAATTTTCAAGTTATGCTGTGAAGAGAGACTCACAACTAAAGGCAGAGAACAAAGCCCAAACATCACAAGAAAACAAGCATAATCTGTCCTGCTTCCTTTCATCTTTGACATAAAAGGCAGACAAACCTTACCAATGCACTGGTATACACCTGTCACAGGTTACCTGGTTGAGGTAGAAATAATCTTCAGGTTGCTTGAGGTGAAATTCTTTACGTTCTTCCTCACTGACTCCAAGTAGCAAATAATAGAAGACATGGTAGTTCCTACAAAGTCAATACATTTCTCTCATGAAAATACGATTTTTATTTTATGTACTTCAGATGCTCTTCAAGTCTTCCATTGATTGGAATTCTTTTGGAAAACTGTTTTAATCTCTTACCTTTCATCTTTCTCTTGAGAAACCAGACGAGATTTTTCAAGCAGGTATTTTTCAACAACAGCCCTAAGGAGCCACCAGAAAATGAAAAAAACATGAGGGCAAAAAGAAAAGACTTCAGAAAACATCAGGCAACAACTGCCAAGAGAGTTCAAATAAGTTCAAATAATGAGATCTGCACTAAAATATACAAGAGAATAACTTAGTTACTACCTTAAACCTAAAACAGGAATTTCAGTAGGCCTATATTATGATTGGAACACAGAGAAATATCTAAGGACATCTATCTGCAGTGCTCGGGTTTAGTGGAGATAACTGGAAACAGGCAGACAAAGCAAAGAAAGTGCTGATGAAAATTGTAAACAGAAACAAGATATACAGAATGGTAACAACATGTTATCCCGGGAGATTAACAGTTATCTGACAAGGAATGTAAAGACTACAAAACCCCCCAAATATTCCAGGTAACTGTGTGACTCTCAGTTCAACAGGACAGTGTGTATGCCAGCCTAGAATGGAAGCCAGACAGAAATCCCCTCCCGGTGTGATAAAGTAACCTCCTGAATGAGATTTAAAGTCCTTGACGTGAGATACAATGACTGAGGCCAAAGTTTGAGCAGCTTTTTCTCATGCTAAAGACAAAACAAGTGTATTCACATTGTATCAATCTCCTGAGCTAGTGTGACTTCCTCTGAAAAGCTGCCAAACTTGTTCAGAGTAACACTCAAAGCAAATGTGCTACAGAGTTCCCAGTCACTTATGTGATTGCAAACATGAAAATGATCCAAAGGGAGGAAATATTGGAGCACAAAGATCAGTGATGGCTCCTGACACTCCATAGTGCAGCAAAACTAGCAAATACAGGCACAGGATATTTCACGTTTGACACACAATTTCAATTAATTAAAGTAATAATCTTATCACTTTTTTAATCTCTCTTAATTGGTGTTTAAACTGTTCTTTAAAATGGCTTCCTTAAATATATTTCACTTCTCTCCAACTCCTCTTAAAAACTCAGATCTTCTGTTTTTCCATGCAAAATGAAGTGTTACGAAAAAGCCCTCATTTAGCAGGAAGGTAAAGATGCAGCAGCAAATCCTTAACCTGATCCAGTTGTACAGCAAAGTAAGGATATTATGCATGACCTGACAATTCCATAAAGCTCAGTTAGAGACTCTCAAACATTTGATATCCAGCAAGGCTTCCCCAGTTCCTGCAGAGATCACCCCACAACCACCCTGTGCTCTACTTACCCCCTGACAATACCATTCTCTAAATAGTTGACTTGAATGAACTTCCCAAAACGACTGGAGTTGTTGTTATGTGCTGTTTTTGCATTTCCAAAAGCCTGTAATAAAGCAAAATGAGTTAATTTTCAATTAATGTGTCAACTGCCAGCTTCCCAAGCTCTTCTGTGCATTGACCAGACCCCCATTAGCTTCCAGTATAAACTTGGAATACTATGGAAATGGTAGCACATAGATACCAAAAAGGCAGCTCAGGAAGCCCCCATGTTCCTCACAGATCTATATATGTTTATTATTTGCCCCATGCAATAATATTTTGAGGGACTGAGGGAAGGGAATAACACACTCAGATATTTTCAAGAGCACAAGACAGGTAATCACAGCTAGAGAGTACAAATCAGCCTCAATCCCTAACAATTAGGACCTTAGAGAGGATATTCAGCTGGAAGGAGGCAGCACGGACTACCGTGAAACTGCCTCTCCCATACAAGGGACACAAGCTACATCCTATTCCCCATTTTTTCTTTAAGTGAGACAGAACGTTAAGATCTCATTTATAAAGTTAGCCCAAGTTGTGTATTCAAAAAACAGGAGAAAGACAAACAAAACCACTTCGGTTTACAGAACCACTCACTCATTGGGCAGCTACTCTGCTACACAACTTCAAAAAATGTAGTCTCATTTTGAGGTTCTAGGAAAGGGGGGAAAAAATACGTATGGCACAAACCCTAATTGTGCATCTCTAATATTTCTGTTGGATCACGAGTCCTCTGATATCACAAAATATCCTCAGCATGAGCCATGCTTAAAAGTAAGTTATTACATCTAAAAATCCAGTAGAATTAGTTATCGGGAATGTCCTTAACTTTATCAACTCTTAACTGTGTGTTCCAAGCTTAAGGGGAACTTGTCACCCTGTACCATGAGCAGGCAATGCAGCACCTAGAGCAGAAACCCCGTGTAAGATCTAATTGTTTGCAAAAATACCCTGCTCAGGGTAGACTATCCCCAGCAATTCCTGCCGCAGATATTTCCTCTTAAAGCTCCAAGTAATTAAAGCCTCCATTAGGAAATCCTCCTCCCTAATATAGAACATTCAGGGAATGACTGCACAGAAATGCCACCCTCTTCCTCCACACACATACATCCGGAGTAGGAGGGATAAGGACGACAACACAGAACTGAGCTGTTTATACACAAAACTGCCCAATTATGTTGTATTTCCCTACATACATATCATATTATTTGTATATTGAAAGCCTTCCCTTCTCTTTTGGTTTTGGGGCTTTTTTTCCAAAGCACCTTAAGGGTTGCAGCCATACTGCAGTGGGACTCCGGGATCACTAATTCCCAAACAGATTCTCCCAGCTTTCTACCTTTCTATCTCTTGCAAGATTTCCGCCACAAGCTGTCTCATGTTCAGAGAGCCTGAGAAACTTCCTATAAACTGGGAGAATGTCCATAATTCTTAAGGCAACTGTTATTTTTGACCTAAAGGACTAAGCTAAAGGAGCTCTTCCTGTGCAGGTGGACTGTGCTGTAACTGCAGAAGGGCTTCTGGAGGAAGAGGATTTGTGTCCAGCAGTAGCTGAAGAGACAGGATTTGTATGCAGAAGTGCTTGCCTATGGCTGGAGGGAGAGGATTTGTATCCAGCATCTCCCAGATAGCTGAGCTCAGCCTCTGGATTTTCCAAGACCACACTACATATCTCACAATGCCAACAGCACCCCCACTCAGATTTTTCAAAGCAACCATTGCCCAGCCATCACTATTTTTTTGTAGCTTCCATCCAAAGTATCACCCAGATTTCTCTTTTCAAAGCCCATCTTGCATGCACATGCATATTAATATGTGCATAAAATCCAGGTCAACTCCTCAGCAGGGACCAAACCAGAAGTGAAAGTCCTGTGACATGAACACAGCTCTTTAAATCAAACCCCTCTTCCTCTCCAGGACAGTGGCTCAGCTCTGGCTCTCTGACATACACCATCCAACTTCCCATTCTGTGCCTTGGGAAATCTGTTGGAGTGAGCTTTGCCAGACTGCAGAATAATGGACTTGCAAATTGATCTCACAAAAACCTCTTTTTCTAAAGTTTTCTTACCTAAGCCACCAGTTAACCATCAGTTCACTGGTTATATCCAAGAAACCAAACCACAGTACAGCTACATTTGCCACATTATTTTGTAAGAACTAATTTTTGGCATTATAGAGTTAAGAAACCCCATAACTTGGGCTTCCTGACAAACTTTTCTTAGTGATTACTCATGTAAGCAATGAATACAGTTTAAAGGCTCTTATGATCTCATGTGTCTGGTATTTGGTCAAAGCACACAGCAAATTCTTAAAAGCTGATCTAATATTAACAGTTTTTAGGAAAGTTTTCATGAATGCTTTCCTCAGAAGAGCCTTTAACATCTACAACGTTTTACATTCCAAGTCAGTTAACATTTTGGGTAGAGAATATTTTTTTTGTTACATTTAACTTTTAACTCTAATCACCAATCACTGTTACCATGTCCTTCCATATACCTTGGTGAGTACAAAATAAATTCAGAAGATGTGAGGGGACAAGAGAATCTCAGGTAAGGAGAAATAAATCCTTTATACGAGCAAATTCATACACTGTTTTCCCTCGTGAGTCAATGGAGACAGATAAACTCAAAAAATTAAAACAAAATTATTCCAATGCACAACACCAGCTACATAAAAAGAGGGTGAGTCAAAAATAGCAGAGCAAGGGCAGTGGGAATCAGAGCTGGGACAGCCTATTCCAGGAGGCAGAAAGTCATCCAACCCATCTTCTTAGTCTGGAATGCAAGAGGCATAAAGTGGATCTGACACTCAAAACTCCTACAGCAGTGACAGATTTAAAAGTATTCAGAAAAACATCAAATTCTCCCTTTATTTGTTGTCAAAAAACCCACCCCAAACCAAGCCACACACGTACTCCCTCCTAACACAGGAACACAACTAAAAATCTCATAGTATTAATTCCTAAGAGTTGCCAAAATCTGAAAAAGCTACTGGAGTTTCCATGTAAATCACAGACAGAGCCACCACTGCACAGCCCCATCTTCCAATGTGCCAAATGACATGGAAGACTCAAATTCCACACCCTGGAAGAGGAAATTACTTCTTTGGAGTTGAGCTTGGTTTAACAGTGGTCTTTACAACCATGCTGTGAAGTACGCACTCACCCAGTGTTCGGGGTCATTTTGCAATTCCATGTGCTGTGGGATGCTCCAGGGAACTCCAAGCACGGTAAGAGTAAAAACGACCAGGTGATTTTTTCCCCAGGAGTTGTGTGCAGCAGGGAAAAGCAGCAACAATGCATTTTTACCAAAAAAATCAAGTAACATCCAAGCAAATGGAAAAAGGAAGTTCCATTCCTCCTCTGATTATGATTCTTAAACAAACAGATGCAGATAAATGTTTAAAACAACCACTTTCCCTGGAATAGAACAGGCTACACCCACAAAATGCATGTACAGGCTTTGATGGTAAACACAAATGAAAATCAGAGTTGAAGCTTCAGTCCATCTTATCCCAAAGCCACTAGCACAATGGGAATGTCATAAGGAAAACAGAGCTACAAATGGCTTCACTGTGATTTCCACAGAACTGTAAGGCATAAAACTTTCTACAGTTAAATTTGATAAGTTTTTTAATGTGGTGAGTTCTAGAAAATCTGATCCCCCCAACTGATTACACTGTCAATAAAAATTCTCCTTTAGAAGACCACTTAATGAATGCTTCCTGTTGGACTTTTCATTTCATTTGGGCCTTAATTCTTCCCAAAGAATGGTTCAGTGGCATTAGGAAATCTTCAAGAATACATCCAAATGGGAATAAGCAATGATTTTCCACATAATATAGGAAAAATTAGGATTCCCCCAGTATCTGTCCCACCTCTCCTCAACTCCCATTTCAGAGGGAAATGAACTTTCAGCACACTCAAAAAGTAACTGGAATTCTGTAATAAACCCAAGATACTGAGGGCTACAATTAAGGACAGACAAGTCAAGAGCTCTGCTGCCAAAAGAAAAGGCTCCAATTCCCTCTATTCCCTCACCACATGCTCCCATCCCCTTGCTCAATTCTCTGCCACTTTATTAAATTAATTGGCTTGAAGAATAAGTTAAATTTAGGTTTCCAAAATAAATTCAGTCTTACATTGCACACTGTGCATTTTATAGCCAAAACATGCAGTTAAGACATTTTTTCCCTGATGAAAGGAAAATATAAGTTTATTGGAAACTTCTTCAGTGTATATGGAAAGGTTCGATTCTCTTGTTTGAGAGTTGATAAAATAAACAAAGCTTTGATTCACTAGTCCCAATTTGACCCAAATAATAGTTCCCAAATGTAAATTCCTTTTTAGGATTCCAATCCTAAGTAAATTGAACAGTCAATACAAGAAGGCAAAACTCCAAGTCAGGGAACTATATTTTAATTACTAGATTTAGAAGAGGATGAAAAAGTTAGGAGTATCTTAAAAAGGAGTTTATATTTATCTTCCCACTGGTTTTAAAGAAATTGCTCTTCACTAGAGATGATCTCCCTTATCCTGGAGATATAATTAAAAAACCCCAAAAAAACCAACAAAAAACACAGCATAATCTGAGAGTTAAAGCAACTGAATGTCTCCTGAACTGTTAAAAATCAGCACAAACCACAGCTTGGGGCTGGGCTGAAGCATCACTGCACCATGGAAGGACCCAGCCTTTGATTCCTCTTCTCTAGAAAGCTACAAACAGTGCCAAGTGTAATCAGAATTATTGGAATTGAGTTCTGCTTATTAGATCCTCAACCAGGAACCTTGGAAACAGCTGAGATTGAGCAGGAAGCATATGAAGCTCAGAGTTGACCCATGACCACCTTCCTCTCCTCAGCCCATGTGACAGCACTTTAACTACACTGGCTCAGTATCATGTCTTTTGTTTCCCAGATATTCGACAAGGTAATATCAAGCATCATTTAATGTCAAATCTCCTTCCCTGGTACAGCTATAACTCCATCCTTCAAAGCCTAGAAATTGTGAGCAAGGAGCTAAAATATTAACAACAGTTCATCTGTAAATCACTTAGAGATTTGAATACAGATTAATGAGCCAACACAGAAACAGTAAAAAATGTTTCCAAGTTCCCTAAGCATGCAATAATAAAATTATGAATCCACCTCCACACCACCCTAATTGTGCTCACCCCTCTGTGCTTTAACCCCTTGAACTTTTACAGAAGGTCAGCTTAGAAACAGACACATTTTTACACCACTAAAATGAGGAAGTTGACCCAAAATGCAACCCACTTCTACATCATGAAGGTTTTTAGTCAAGAGTACATGTTCAACTCTGATGAGGACTCAGAATAAAACTTCAAAATCAAACAGAACATTCTCAAATAGTTTAGGCACAATGCAAACAATCCCCCAAAACATCCATGTAAGAAAAATTCCCTTGTAGCACTTTAGTTCCCTTCAGTAAAACCCCAAAGTGAGTCACCACGGATGGATTTAGACGTGACCAACTCTGGCAGGAGTCGGCAGTAACTTCCACAAAGCAATATAAGCTTTCTGTGCATCCCTCCCAAGGACTAAGGTTTGACTTTTTTTTTTTAAATTAAGCTTAGTGACTGGACTGGGAAACATGGAACTTGACTGTCAGCTGAATCCACTCTGCTGAATCCAATCAGGGTGACTGGATTCCACTTCTTATGTTCTAAACCCACCATAGTGACACTTTTTAATCCACTCTGGATTTACATGAATACATATTCAATTCTGAAAGATATTTTAGGATTCAGATGTTTCTATTTTTTACATTTAGTTGTCAAAATCTCTTATCTTTTGGAATATTTGGGAGGACAGGCTTACACTGAATCAACTCTGACTGACAAACACCCTCAGAGAAGCAGATCAAGAAATTTCTGAGAATTTCATTTTAGACAACATGTTAGAGTCTATCTGGCAAGTCTGCAAGCTAATCTTTCAATCAGTCATCAGATTTCTCACGCAAATCATTCCTAAATGCTCAGTGGAAGTCTGAAGTAGTTGTGGTACTTAAGACAACAATCTTAGAGTACGAAATCACAAGTATCTCCTCATGAACATTCCCAGATAAACACAACCCTGAGCTGTGGCTCCACCAAAGTTAGGAATTTGAGTTTTGAACCCTGAGCAGACAAACAGGCACACAGGGTTTTACATCTCTGCCTAGTTTGACACAGCTGTATCACGTCTGCAGAGGAGGATATGAAACAGTTAAATTTATCAAAGGCAGCAAGATCAGCTGATCAAACAGGGCTTTCCACAATGACCCCTTCCTGTTTTCTGGTTAAAACTGTAAACGTGAACTCCAGCAACCAACAAGCCTCAATTTTACTTCTTCTTTCAAGCAGCAGAAAGCAAGGCAAAAAAGAACTTGCGTATATTCCTTATTCTTTACAGAAAAGCTCTAAAAAAGCTTAAACTTCTTTTTATGAGAGTGCTGTTACATTTGAAACTATTTAAACCTAAAAATTACAATGGCTGCATTCAAACTCTTTGCTGTTGAAGATTTTATTAGGGTTGACCTTTACATCCATCCACACTTCCAGAGTTTTTCCTTCTAGAGAATAAAAGGGAGAGGCTGAAGCCTAAGAGATCATTTAAAGTTTGTCCTGCTGTTACCTAATGCAATACCAGCTGTGCCCTCTCTTCTCATGTGTTTAGTTTTGCTTTCTTTTGGAAAATGCTGTAATAATTAAAAGCCTAAACACTCTCCCACTTTCTCCTCAACTGACAATGATGCTCTCTTCCAAACAGTTGTAGAAAGGAAATAAATCCCTCAAAAAGCGAGTTCAGAAAAATGCTGCAGGACATGCTCACACACAAAGGCAGGATCACACTAAGCACTTGGTGTTTCAGTGGAACAATCTTTATAAAAACATTTGCTGACAATTCTATTCAAATGCTATCAAAGCTTTCAGATGGAAAACACAGGTAACCTGTGTCCCAGAATATGAGTGTTTAGTGGTGGGAATAAGTCACATATAAATGACAAGCAACAGGAAGTCAACTGAACAGAAGGACGAGTTAAGGAAAAATCAATTAGAAGCAGTTGGGTAACACTGCCAAACACCACGGCAGCCCAGTGACATTTAAGCCTAAACCAAGTGACAAGCCTAAAACCAGTGACATTTTAAGCCTAAACCAGGTGGGTGACTCAAAAGCAACATTCAGCAGCAGTTATTTGAAGTTTTCAAACCCCAATTTTCACAGAAGGTAGTTTGAGCACAGCTTTACCTCCAGGACTGGTCCAGCTCCCAGGATGGTTCTCTCTACACCGCTGGCATACCCTTTCTGGCTCAGAGCCGTGAGACAGTGAATTAAAAAGTTTGTGCTTTGGGTTTTCCCAGATCCACTTTCACCTGATATAACAATGCACTGATTCACATGTTTTTTAAGCATTGTGTGATAGGCCACATCGGCAATGGCAAAAATATGAGGCTCCAACTTCCCCAGTTGATGATTCTCGTACATCTTGACATATTTGGGATTGTAGATGGGCAGGAACTTGAAGGGGTTAATTGCAATCAGGATACTTCCTGCATAAGTGTAAATTCGGTGCTTTAAGAAGCGGCATTTGAGATTCTCCAGGAGTGTTGTCTCTGTCAGGTTGGGGAGATTGCACAAGTCATCAAAGTCCTCCTGGTGCCACGGAAGAAAGCCCCGTTCCACCAACCTCCGAGCATCCGTCTCCTTGGAGAGCAACTGCATCTGCACATACTTGATGGTCCCATCAGTGTTCCTCTCTTGCAAGAGAAAGTAGTAGCCATCCTTCTGTGGATGCTCGTCCTGAGCACGACGAGGCCAAAGCAAAACCCTGTGAACAGGAGAATCATTTATATCAAGTACCCATTCCTCTCCTCCAGATTCTTTCACCTCCACAAGCACATAATGTTTGGAGACATCCAAGTTTAAGATGCTGATCACGTCCTTGATGACATCTGATGATGTGCTGTCCTTGGTTGCTGTCACTTTGCAGCAGGGAGCACTTTCTGTTGAGAGTTGGGGGTAAATCTGAAGGTTATAGGCTGCCTTTGCCTGGCAAACTGCACTATCAGCATCTTTTAAACTCATTCTGTCCCCAAATGGGCTTCAGTCTTCCACCCCTGCTTAGTATGGAGTGCCCATTGTCTGAAAAAAGAAAAAGGAAAAATGAAAAAAATCAGGTGTTTAAAAGTGTGTACAAGAGGTATTAGGTATTTTCTGGAGGATGAGAATACAATTATTACATAATTAAATTATTAAAAAACAAATGCACTATCTGTGCACATCAGTGATATTATTCCAAGCAGCCTGTTTGACATATCCCATGGAATGGATAACTCTCACAATACTTATCCTCCTTTACTTTTCCTTTATTCCATGCCACCCCTTCTTCCCTGTTCTGGCAGCAAAAGCATTCATACAGCCAAAGCAAAATCAACCAGGATATACATCCAAATTAAAACTTCCTTGTTTGCCCAGGTTAGTTTTAACCCAGGCACTTTCCCTGTCCTGGTTCACTGTATGGCTACACGAACATTCATCCGCTCTCCCACATAAACTCTACCTTAAAGCTGCACAAGCAACGCGATGTAGCAAGAGGGTTTGTGGTCACTTCCTAATTCAGCAGTGACAGTTCAGAGCAGCCATGACCTATGGCAGAGGGATCAGTGCATGGGTGCAAGGAGGAAGATGGTTCTGACAGAGATCCACCCTTTTTTTTTTCCTCTTTTCCCCCAGATAAGCTCTTTTCATGGGAGGTACAAGACATCCCACTCATCTTGAAGGAATCAGAGACCAGAGCTGAGCAGAGCTCAGCTCCCTCCGACACATCGTAGAGATTTCTTGGACACACATCACTTACACAGACTCATTTGTGAACCACATCCTTGCTAAAGAAAGGTCTGAACCTGCCTTTTATCTTCCATTTTAGGCAACAAAGTAAAACTAGTCTTATTGCAACTACTTTTCAGCAGTAAACAAGATCTGAAATAACCCACTTCATTCACAGGCCTTTATACCCCATCACATCAACTTCACCTTCAGTGGGTTTAGGAACCTCATCCATGAGTCTCTAAAAATCATTTAGTGTGATTGCTTTTTGCTCCTTTCAGCCTCAGTGCAGGCCAGACATCTAACTCCTATCAACTAACCGAACAACAGCCTTAGAATCAACTTCTTCCTCACTGTTAAGTTAGAAGTCTCCAGACTCAGTTACCGCCTCTGCCTTTTCCGATGATTTTTCTCTCACCTGAAATTCGGTGCCTCCAGATCACCAGGACTAAGTTTACTCGTATTGCTTTAGCTCAACACTTTATTTGCTCATCAAGGGGTACTAAAAGGAGGGGGATAATAAAGTACCCCTTTGTTTTAAGTCTGTAAAGCTTCATATCCAGAATAGCAGTTCAATTTTTGTTTCAAGAACAAAGTGTTATAATTATACACTTACATGCCAAATACATTAAAGACAAAAAATAAAAAGAAAGAGGAAAGAGGCAGAGAAATGCCAAAGAAGTTACTTTTTGCCACTAAACAACTGCATGGGAACTTGTACAAGGCCACAGAGACTAATCATTTCAAATTAAAACCAGCAGAGCTGGAGGTATTTAAGCTGCCACTTCCACTGCAAGTAACGAATCACTTCACAGAACATATGACATAGTTGTGCCTCATGAACAGCCTCTGAGAAGGGAGTTGTGTTTAAGGGAACACAGAGCTCACAGAAGACACTATTAGATAAGCTGGATCATTTTTAGTGGCTACTCATCAAAAGGAAGGCTGAGCAAGCCACAGAAGGCAAGGCAAACCACAACACATCTCTGACCAAATGGTGTGATCCACCCAAGAATGTTTTTTCCACATTAAATTTCATTCTTTTTTCATTAAGGAGGGCTGATTGCAAGTGCTGGTCATACAGAAGGCTGGAGCAGTGAGCTCCAAGTCCCTTCCTCATTTCCTGTAATTATCACTGACCAGCAAATAAGTCTGAAGTATCTGTGAAGTGCAAGTGTTAAGCTTTCTTAATCTATAAAAGCTCAGACCTTGACATACAGTAGAATCTACAGCAAACTGCTGCTCCTGGGGAAGATCAATCTGGAGCTCAGATAGAAAAGTAGAACAACAGCGAACATTTTCCTCTCGAGTCACTCAGTTCAAGGGGGACAGCCTTTTGCAGACTTCCTTTTTCCAACCCCCAGCAATTAGTTTCAGACATACAGTCTGGTAAGATAGAGGAAGTGCCCTCAGTAACCATTATGGCCAAAACAGCTCCCTAAAAAACGTGGCAGCAGCTTCTTGCCACCACAGAAGAGCTGGACCTTGGTGCTGACCCGTGACTTTACTAACACACATTTCCTAACCTTGCCTCATGTCAGCCACCAGAATGTGGTACATTGCTCAAGATCCCAGCTCATACTTTGGAAAGAGGAAACCAGAATGCAGATGCCACTGCTCTGCAAGTGACAAACTCAGGGCCCTTACAGCCAGCAGCAATGTGACAGCTGGGAGGGTCTGCCCAGGTGTGTACAACTGGAAAATTCAATTCTTCTGTCTGAGAATGTCCAATCATTACAGAGGTTTGAGGAAAACCTGCTGGTCTGCAGCTACTTGTGATTTCCTTAGTGAGAATATCAAATTTATTTGATGACAATACTGCTCTAAAAGAGACAGACCTCGGGCTTCACACTAAACAATATTTCAAGCCACAAACTAGAGTATAAAAGCAGAAGAGCATTCAGTCAATAGATTTTAAGTTGATTACCTAATGAGTTCCAGTATTCAGCTAAGGACACGGTATCTTCAAGTAACTGGAGGATTAGTTCCTAGTGAAGTTACATTCCTGGCATCAAAGTAAACATTTTCATGATGGTTCTAAAAGAAAGAAAAGAGTTACTGATAAAGAGATATTGAGAAGGCAGCAAGTAATCAAGAAGTTAAATCAATTATATAGGTCAGTCGTACAGGAGCAAGGAAATAAATGCTAAACAAATTTCAACTCAGTTTACAGATACATAACAACAAATTTATCCAAGAAACAATCCATATGAGAGGGATAGAAGTTATCCTGAAATAGGCCTGAAAACCATAGCAAGCAATCATTCAAACAGTGTTCTAATGTAACACCACAAGCATGACAGGGAATATGATTCCCAGATAACCATAAATTAATATTTTGTTAGGCAGCCATCCTACCCTTTTACTCAGAAGATATGTGACCAATACAGCATCTAGGATAAATCCAAAATTCAATTAAAAGCTGAGATAAGAGCAGAAACAACAACAGAAAAACCTGTTAGAAAATGCCCCCCTTAGAGCCAAATACTCTCCAAGCCTTGTCTGTAAGGAGCGCACAGAGGAGTCTGTTATCAGTCAGTCGCTGCATGGGACCTGGTGTTTGGTACAAGCATCAGTCTGGAGGACAAAGCCACAACATGGCTGGAATTTGAAGCCAAACAAGCTCAGGCAAACATAAGACATAAACGTCACCAGAAGGTTAAACTGCGCTGCAAAAACTTAACTGACCACAAGGTCTAGTTGCCAAAGCTCATTTTGGAAAAATCAGCCAGTCCTCAGTTACAAATGGGCCTCACAATTAGAAAAGTTAATTAGGTACCATCCTCTCATTTATGTCCAGAATGGTCTGAAGATATGATTGCAAAGATTCCTTCTAATTTTATGGGGAGAAATTTTAAGCAATTGAAATAATTATTCAATGTGATTGGCTCATCAAGGAAGCACAAGCACAGGCAGAGAATACTGGGAGGAAAGTAGAAATACAAGAGAGAAGGTAATACTGAAACCATGCAAACCCTGCAGCCCAACCACCTCTGCTTGGTTCTGTCTGTAGATGGAAATTCTGCAGTTACCTCAACTTCTTTCAATACTCTTTCTTACAAGAAGCCCCTTTCCAACGCATGGAGGATAAAAATCTGTGGCTTTACTTTTTGCTCAGACAATTTTAATAGAAAAACCAAAAATTCCAATTCTATATGATAATTTTGATGGTATTTTATAAGGGTTTTCAAGACTCCAATTAATTTTTTAATAAGCCAACACTGTTCACTTCATAACATAGCAGAACTCTAGCAGAGAATTTCACCCCTATCAGCGCAGGGGATCTGTTTAGTTTAAATAAGGCCATATTTTGAAGACACATATTTAGTCAGTGAATCACAGCGAAGCTAAAAAGGGAAAGCTACCATTACAGCAAAATTGTTGAGGATGAACTTTATAATATTCCAGTTCTTCCCATTTTCAGTGCTGCATTCCTCAAATGGAAAGGTTCAAGTTTCTCCCATTGTTCACCACGTAATTTTCAACACAGAAGGAGAAATGGATCACAGGTACTTAACCTCTGATATTCTTAAACACCAGAATTGCCAGTGACCATCCCCAAAAGAGGCTGCTCTGTCTGATCAAATTGAAAACATTTCAATTTCAAAAATATCCATTTATTACCCATCCTTGATTTCCAAAGCAAGGAATTTCCAGCAAAACAGCCTGCAGAGACACCTTAAAATTTCCACAAATAACTATGCAGTGCAGGTAAAGCAAAGACTCTTGTCTACCTCATGTCATAGGGACAGAAGGTGCTGTTAGTTAAGCAGAATTAATTTTAATTTTTCCCAATATTCCAGGCATTTGTAGATTACCTGAATATTGCTTAGTAAAAACACTTCAAGGCTTTCCTTGGTTACAAAAAATTCCAGTGGACTAAATTTTACACCCTTGGGGTTTTTTTAACTAAAAGCCCTTGGCTTTTTCTACTCCAAAGGGAGGAGTTCTGAATGGAACATGCAAAATTACAACACATTTGTAACTACTCTTTGTAATCAACCCTAGCAGGGAACTTTGGGCTGCAATGTATAACACAGGAAAAAGGCAAAGAAATCACCTTTGGTACAGGCAGTTCCTCCTCAGTTACCTGCTCCCTGCAGAGAGATCCCAACTCACACCCTCAAACCCCCCCAGGTACAGAGACCTTCCTCCGAGTGACTCAATGCACAACCTCACCTGAAGACAAGGATGCCTTATCAGGCTTTACAGTGACATTAAAGGTCTATTTATGACATGTTACTACCTTATAAAAAGTGCAATGTCAGAGTTACAGATGTACACGTAAGTATGATTCAGAGGGAATGAAAACATGGGCCTGTTGAGGAAACAGGAATGAAGGCAAAACAACTTTACTTAGAGGTAAAGAACATAAACCAAAAGAATCTTGGAGACTATTCTACCACCTTTTGTAGCTTTCTTAATTTTATCCTTAACAGCATTACAGCTGTCAACAAAGGAAGTCAAAATTTCACTGTTCTAATGCTGCATTTACACCAATGAGAAACTTTTTAAAGAAACTTTGGGTTGAACTTTCATGTGAACAGAACATATACATGTCAAAAATACCTTTAAAAACACTTTTATTGTAAAATATCCTTGGTCTTTAAAGGAAGAGATTTTTTAGAGTCTGCATTGAGTTTCATTTGGTAATCAGAGACATACAATACAATAAAGCCTCAATAAAAGGAACTCCACAAGCCACGCTTAAGTCACTTGATACACCAAGAAAACACAATATACTAGAGACAAAACCTCTGAATTTTCATTTTCTGAAATAAAGACATTTCTAGTCCTTTCTATTAAAAATATAAATTCTTATCAGCATCTCAGGCTTTATTTCTCCTTGGTATTTGCATAAACAGGCCTTGTTTCTTAGAAATGTGATAAACTCCTTCAGCCTTCAAACTTGCAAAAAAAAAAAAAAAGTTCTGAACCACAACCTTTTCGTTGAATCAGAATTTTTCACTCCTTCCCTTGGCTGTTGGGACAGCCAATACTGTTGCATTTCTTAGGAATTTTCCTTTTTTAATGCCTAGGATATGCAAATGCTGCCTTTTGACCTTCTAGCTGGCAAAGGCCATACTCAACTATGTGCATGTGAGTCAGACAGTTATTCAGACATGGAATTATTCAAGAAGTCTAATGTTTGAATCACTAGTGGTCAGAAAACTCTGCCTGTACAAAGCATTGCTCTCTAGGTGAAGCCCATTTAAATTTTTCATCAGCTGCATTTACTCTTCCTCAATTATTCAGTCCTGTAAGTGTTTTCCACCAAAAACCCAGACCTGGGAGCCTTCCCGCCGTGTTTGTGCAAACAGCTGCTCTGTCACTGCACAAGCCGCAACATCCAACTTCTGGAAAAGCTTTTTGTTGAGACAAACATTCAAGTAGGGTTAAAAAAAAACCCCAAACCCCAACCAACTAAAGCTGTATAGTTCTACAAACACAGTTCCTTTACATTACTGCAGTAAATCCTGAGTCTTACGCTAATAAGACTAAAGACAGAGGAAGTGGCCTTAGATGCATCATCCTGAAAACCAAGATATCAGACTTTAAATGTAGAGGCAGAGAACCTCATCATAGTTCAAAGACAAAATAATCAAGATGAATTCTTTTCTAAAAAAAGCCAAAATTCATCTTGACAATAATATGAATATGCGTTAAAAGTTCCCCAAACTGCTTCCCCTACATTAAATGGATTTGCTCCTGACAAGATTCTGAGTGAGACACTGAGGGCTTACTAAAACCTGATGGATGTGATACCAGCATCCCAAACCAGAATGCAGAGTTACCTCACACTGTTACTTTAGGTCAAGTTCTTCAGCCATGGATTCCAGCTACCAGGCCTGAAATCAAAGTTTCTAATTACCCATGACAAACTCCTATTTGCAAACAGCTTGGCAGACACTCCGATACCAATCCACCTCTAGGAGTAACGTGGGAGGATGCTGATGACATCTCTGAAAGGCTAACTGCATCTGCCGGAAGCCTGAGATCATCTCCAGCCCTTTTGCTCCACTGCCACCCATTTCCACGAAGTGAAATCAAAGAATACTGAGCTCATTTGCATCCAAAGGGCCTCTCACTTTTCACAAACGGGACTTGCAAATAAAGTTGGGTAAAAATTTTGCCAAAATATTTAAGGAGTAGTAGAAAACAAGGTTAAAAATGACACTGGGAAGTCATCTTACATTAGGATCACACACACCTATGTCAACTGTATGGTCAGGAGAGTTATGAGTCAGGGTAGTAGTGTGCTACTTTTAATCTAGAAACATGTAACAAAGGATGTTCTCAGCTTGCGAAAGCTTTACTTTCCAGAGATTGCAAAACCAAGCTTACCAAAAAGCCCGAGCACTACCGACATACACACAGTTAGAGGCATGAATCAATTGGGCAACGATGGTCACCACGATAAAGCACAACCCCAGCACGGCGCTGTCAAAACAGCTGCCCGAAACCAACACAAACAAAACAAAAGAGCTCTGAGAGTTTTAACGAAACATTTGAAAGATGCTGAGATATTACAGGCTGTTCATACTGAGAGTCAGAGGTGGAAAAGCAGAAGGTTGTGTGGTTGAAAGATGGGAGGAACAGGAGGTGGAAGTTAACACCGTGCCCGGCTCAGCGGCCGGGTCTGCCCCGGAGGCGGGAGGCACAACCTGGCATCAGGAACATCCCTTCCCCGGAGCACCTCCAGCTCCTCGGGCACGGCAGACGCAGAGCGGGTCCAGCAGCACCGCATGCGCCCCCGCACGGTGCAGCCCCGCACCCGGGCACGGCACCAGCCCCGACGGGATCCGCTCCGGGGGCGTCCCGGGGAATCACTCCGGCCCCGAGCTCCGGAAGGCTGCGCAGGAGACCTGCGGCTCTCCCCGGTTAGGCACCGACCCCCAGATATCCCACGAGAACAGACCCCCAGACACCCCCTCGGAACTGCCCCAAGGCACCGATCCCCGCATAGCTTCTCAGAACGGACCCTCGGACACCCCGTCGGAACCCACCCCCGCACAGCCCCTCAGAACCAACCCACAGCTCCACCCGCCTGGCACCGACCTGCAGGTACCTTCTCGGAACTGTCCCACGGCACCGACCCTCGCACAGCACCTTACAACCCCAGACACACCACCAGAACCCACCCCCGGAATCCCCTCAGAACCCAGTCCCAGTCGGAACTGCCCCAAGGCACCGACCCCCGCACACCCCCCGGCCGCTCCATAGCGATCCCTGCCGCCGCCACCGCAGCGCTGAGTCGCCCGTAGTGAAGAAGGAGGAAGCAGAAGAGACCGGGAGGACGGGAGGAGGAGGCTCGCTGAGCCCGTTACCTGCGCCGGTGTCGAAGCGCGGACGCCCCGCCGCAGCCCCAGGCCCCGCGCGCGCCACTTCCGGGTGGGGGGGCGCGCCCATTCAGAGCCGTGCGCGAATCGCGCACGCGCCGCCTCGCTTAAGGGCCGGGGGGGTGGGGGTGGAATGTGTTCATGGGGCCACGGGTTCGACACCCGACCAGGGTTATTCCACTGCCCGAGGCTCCTGGCACAGCTGGGCAGCGGGAGCCAGGTGCTGTCTGTGTGTCTGTCTCGCCATCTGTCTGTCAGCGGCAGTGGGCGGATTCCTGTCAAAACTCAGGAACCTGGGCTGGGAGCGTCGCCGCCCGGCGCTGTGAGAGCTCCCACTGGGGGAGTGGCTGCTGCTCGATGTGTGACAGCGCTGGGGCAGCGCAGAAGCTCCCGAGCATAGTGTGCTTGGGTTCACTGAATCACAGACTGTTTAGGGTTGGAAGGGACCTCTGCAGATCGCCCGGTCCAACCCCCCCCTGCCCAGGCAGGGTCACCTGGAGCAGGTGACACAGGAGCGCGTCCAGGTGGGTTTGGAATGTCTCCAGAGAGGGAGACTCCACGCCTTCCCTGGGCAGCTGTTCCAGCGCTCTGCCATCTCTATGGAAAGAAGTTCTTCCTCATGTTGAGTTGGAACTTCTTGTGGTTTATTTTATGGCCGTTGCTCCTCATCCAGTCGCTGGGCACCACTGAACAAAGTCTGGCACCATCATCTTGCCATCCACCGAGGAGATATTTATATGAATTAATGAGATCCCCTCTCAGTCTTCTGCTCTCTAAACTAACCAGGCCCAGCTCCCGCAGTCTCTCCTCATCAGAGAGATGCTCCAGACCCTTCATCCCCTCTATGTGGCCTCTGCTGGACCCTCTCGAGCAGCTCCTTGTCTTTCTTGTCCTGAGGAGCCTAGAACTGGGTTCCACCAGCTGACGTTGCAGAGAGCGGCCACCAAAGGCCTGAGGGAAAAAAGGCTTTCGGGCCCAGCCAGGAACTGCCAGACCCTCATTTGACCCGGAGGGCAGCAGCCGCCGGGTGCGACCCCTCTGGCTGCGGTGGCTGGTTTCAGCCCTCCGCGCCGCCAGGGGGCGCTCTGCCGCCACCGCCCAGGGCGGTGCTGCGCGGGCGCGTTGGTTCAAACGCGATGGCGGCTGAGGCAGCTCAGGGCTGAGGGGGAGGGACGTCCGCCCGGCCCCTTCGCTCTCCCGCTACTGCCTTGGCAGGATGTCTGCGCACAGGAGAAACCCCGGCACCGCGGCGGCGGGCGGACAAGCGCCTGTAGCTAAGCGGAAAGGTAGGCGTGTGAGGTGAGGGGGGATCCGAGCTGGCTGAGGGCGGGAGCCCAGTACGGCTGAGGGGGGAACCTCGGCCCGACTGAGGGGGTTGATCCAAGCTGGCTGAGGAGGGGGATTCGAGCCATTCGAGGGGGTTGATCCAACCCCCTTGAGGGCGAGGGATCCGAGCCGGCTGAGGGGAGAGCCCTGTACGGCTGAGGGGGGAGATCCGAGCCTGCTGAGGGGTGAGGAGCATCCCACCTGTCGGGCCCAGCTGAGCTGTCTTTGCCCCTTTTCCAGGAGGAAGAACGGTGCAGTCTCGTTACCTGCAGTACGACAAGAAGAACACCGAGAAGGTACCTGGACTACCGCTCAGCAAAGGGTAGAAATGGTGTGAGGGGCGGCTCGGACACAGGGCAGCGAGACCTGGACAAAAAACCCGGCTCTGCTGGGGTTGTGAGGGAGCTCTGTGTGTTACCAGGTGGGAGCTTGGGGCTGCACTCAAGTGACTTGCAAGGTGCCCTGGGATTGAGGCTGTTTGTTGTCAGCATTCGAGTTGAAGATAAGGTACATTGCTGATTAAGGTACATTGCTGATTATGTTCTGTCTATTGCTGATTATGTCTGTGTGTTCATTTGCAGGGTGCTTCAGCAAGTTCCTCTTCATTGTGTGCTGCCCCACCATCTTCTGCAGCTAAACCAAAATCAGTTCTTTCTCAGAAACATGAAGCTTCTGTTGGTAGGTTTTACCGGTATTTCAAAGCTATTCTTTCTTTTTTCCAACCTCTGAAACTCTTAACAGCTCTAAGATGGCGATATTTTTTATTACTTGCATTTCTACCAGTCATTATTTGTATAAAAATGGGAACTGAGAAGCTTGATGTGGGATTAAGAGATGTGAACTCAGGTACTGGATCTAGAATTGAATGCTTGGGCTGCCTAAAAACATCTTTCCTGCCTTATGCAGAAGGTTTTGAACTGTTCTTCTCCTATGCCCTCACCTGTACTCTGCCTTTTTTTTTATTTAATCTTTTTATTAAACCCAATGTAAATGCCTGAAAAATCCCTGTCTGCAAAACAGTCCATTTTTATTTCTTTTGTAAGAATTGCAAAATAATTCTCTGGTAAGGCCTTGACTTGAAAATCATGAGGAAATCGGGACATCTGAGTTGAGAAAGGTTGCTCCTGTTCAACATTCTCCAGCCAATCTTTCTCACCACGTGTTAATTCCTTGGTTATTCCCAACCATTCTTGTCTGTCATTGCCCACAGTCCTTGGTTGGCTCCAAGGTGTTTGGGACATACACATTAGTGTATTCTCTTCTGGGAATTGAGAGCTTGGAGGGTCTTACTTTGGGCTTTAGTCATAGCAGTTTTTCATCCTGGCTGCAATTCCATTGGTAACTTTCTTTGAAGGTTCAAGAAAAATAAGTTTCCATGGCTTTTAAAAAGCAGGTGTTCATTAGAGAGCACTGGTTCCTGAGAACAGTGTTTCTGATCAGCTCAAGAGGAGCTTAGTCCAGTTTGTCAAGGCTGAGCCTTAAGCAGCATTTCTCAGATCATGCTGTGGCCTGAGATGAGGGGGATTGTGACTAAAATCAGCTTCTCTGTGCCTCTACAACGCGTAGCTGTGAATTTGTGCAGAACGTGTTCACATTCTTTTAGTTTGATAACAGCTTCTTTTCACAGGTGTTGGCCGTAGCTTAAGTCAGAGTATCTTTGAGAATGGTGACTTGCAGTCCACCTTATTAGATGAAGAAAAAATTAAAAGACCGGACCTTGATCTCTCAGCTATTAATGGTACATTTCCATTCATACTTGATTTCTGGTTTTATTATTTTTTAATGTATGTGCTGAAACATGGTGATAAGAAATCACTGTATTTTTGTATACTCACAAAAGGATTTTGTTAAATGAAGTGAATGTTGTTTCTGGTGTCCTTAAGCAGAGCTACTAAGACTTTTAGGGTTTAAATTAACCTCTCAATTTGTAATATCTTTTGGGTGCCCTGTTGGTTTTGTTGAAGATAAAAAATTAAAGTACTCTCAAGTAACAGGTGGGTGTTGGACTGTCAGCTCTTCTGAAAAGTAGATCCCATCTGTCTGTAACTGTCACTTAAAGCTAAATACTCACATGATCCACATCTGCTCATGAGTATATCAGAACCAGACATAGAGCACAAGTCTTCTTTACCGGTGCACATAATAATTTTGAAATTATCTCTGCCTTTAAAGAACCTGATGATATGTTGATCCACCCTGTAGACCTTGGTAGAAGAGAGCACTGACTTTTTTGTTGTGATACAGATAAAACTGTCCACAAGAAGAGTGATTGTTCAGAATCAGCTGAAGAAGGAGATGCATGGACACAGACAGAGAAAACTGGAGCAGTGAGTCTCACTGCTTTCATTTGTAAGGATATTTATTTCGAAATGTGCAAAATGAAGATTTTCTTTCTCTTTAATCTGGATTACAACTGAGGTCCTGGGATGATCTAAACCCTCCTGACAGAAGTCAGTTCTACTGGTGGCAATGTGTGGTTTGTTTATCAGATCTCTGAACACTGACCAGAACTTTGCTTCTCTCTGGTAAAGAATCTGTTCCAGTTATAGCATCTCCTCAGGTGGATTCTTTTTGCATTCCTATCCTGTTTAGTTCTATCACCTTATCTTTGAGATTTATCTGCTTAAAGAACTAACATTGATTCAACCTAGTTTGAAGTGCCTTATTTAGGGATCTCATTCAGTGTAGGACTAAAACTTCAAATTCTCTGCCAGTATTATGAAAACGTGCTGAAAATATTATAAAATGTTGTGGAACAATAAGGTATATTTAATGAACATGAGTTGTTTAAAACCCCAAACTTTTCTGATCAAACTTACTGTTGTTGGTGATGATTCCAGGCACAAATCGGACTATTGGTAATTTATTTGACCACTGAAAAAATTATTGCTTAAATACCAAACTTGATGCAGTATATTCTTTTCTTTTTTGAAGGAAACTGATTCCAGTGATTCAATGACAGAGCTGGAATCTGAGACACTACTTTTAACTTACTTAAGAATAGAGGTGAGAGTCAGTCAAATATTTGGTGTTTCAGGTAGAACCTGATATTGAGGAATTGTTTAATTTCTTAAATGCTTCCTGATCCATAAAAGTTAGATTTTTGTGACTGTATGTGATTATGGTTGTAAAAGTGTGTTATTTGCTTTGAAAACTCTTAGAATGAGTTTAGTGCCAGTTTATTATCTGGTGCTGGTTGTTAGGAATTGGGGGGATGCAGAAGTTTTGGGAAAACTGTGTGAGTCTGACTGGAGTTCAAGGTTATAGCAGTGACTTTTTTCCCTCAGTACTGTATGTGTGTATTTTCCTTTACAAAAAGCAGTAGGGGAAAGAGGGTTGAGGGGGGCTTTAATTCTGATGTTCTGTGCTTATTACGTGATGTCTCCTATTCATTAGTTACAGCTCTTTGACCTGGTTTACATCTGTTTACTCAGAATATGTTAATTGCTTAGGTGTAGCATTAACTGTGCATATTTTTGGGATGTAATAGACAGGAAAAAATCTTGCCAAGCTGGAGGAAAAAGCAGAAAAAAACTTGATGATGTTGTCTGAAGAAAAGCAGAGACAACAGGAGAAACTCTTGGAGTTGAAACGTGAAATTCTGCTTAAAGAGAGACAGCGGAAGCTCAGTGAAGCATTAGACAAACAGGTAGGTTTTAGTACAATTTATGCTTCTCTTACATTTAAACAAACTCGTATATGAAGTAGCCCTTTATTCAGAGAATATTTCTCTGCTGGAGCTGAGATGCGAACCCTTAATGAGAAGTGAATATCTTGTGTTCTTTCTTTGTCTGGTTTGTCTGTGTTACCCAGCTCTAATTTGGCTGTAAGAAGACAGGTTTCTTATGAATAATTAATGTTCAAAACTGTATCTCTCTTTGCTTTTTAACAAATATGCACTGCAAAAATTAAACAAGGCTTTTGGAGAACACTCTTGTTAAGTACAGTTAAAGTAATCGAAGCATCTGCTATAAAACCTTTTGCCTGCTGTGTTGCCGATACCTCTGAGCTACAGGACCAAAGAAACTGGTATTGACCTGGGCATTTTGAGGTGGTAGAGGAAAACATATTAAACAGCATGATGGGATTATTGTACCACAAACTTCTTGAATTCCTCTGTCAGTGAGCATTTCAGAGTGATATTTGGTTGGAGGTTTTTTAATAAATTATTTTTCTGTATTGAGCCATGTTTTTAATTACAAAGTAGCTGCTTTTGGAGAAGTCTTGGTTCATTGTGTGTATGTTTCAGATTGAAGTGCTGTCTCCCCTCGTTCCTGTCTGTGAACAGTTTCAAAAGCAATATAAAAGCTTTGCAGCTTCCCTGGATGCCACTAGGCATGAATTACCCATAAAGAACATTCACATAGAAGGAGATAAGCAAGCGTATCTTGGTATGAAAACTTGATTTACCAAATTTACTGTCAGAAATAGTGTTTTTATGCTAAAAAAACTTCTTATATTGTTATTGCTACATGTGTCAATGGCTACTGGAGGAATTTTGAGTGCTCTTAGAGCTTATGTGAACACTGGGCTGCAGCATTAGTCACACATTGTGCTGTGTGTAATTCTTATCTCTGTTTAACTACTTCACTGCACTTGAACAGGTTTTTTATCTTGCAGCAGGGAAGAGATTAATTTTCTAAGCTGAGTCAGTCTTCATATACACCTTCTTTAGCAAATTTCTGTATATTTTAACTGTATTCATGGCATTACTCCTCATTTCTTGTCCCTACTGCGTAAATAAGGAATATGTAGGAATAAATAAGTAAGTAAGGAAAATGTTAATGAGGAAAATGTAGGAATACTGTGATCTCTTCCTTTTTCTGTGTTTGAGGGATACGCTCACCTGGGTAGACTTGCTCATGTTTCTTGTAGAACTGGAGCTTAAATATTATTGTGTTGTGTTGAATCAGAATGTTCAATAAATCAGTACATGTGTTTTGTATTGAAGTCTGGACAAAAAGTTACATTTTTAAACTACTGGTCTGCAAGAAACAATTTACAATAATCTTGCACTTAGAAACAAATGGAAACATTTATTAAAGAACTTAGAATTCTTGTAAGAAGACTTGAAATAAATAGGTTCATGTTCCTTTTTGGTTTATGAACGCTGAAGGAAATGACTGGATAAATTTCTTGGGGGGCTACATGCCAAGAGCAATACATGTAACTGGCCAGGGAATTTTGGATGTTTAAAACTTGTTTTTTCTCTTGCATTTGTCTTATAAAAATCTTTTGCATACTCTAAAATTGCTAATCAAGCTCTCATTCAACAGCCCGTTGCTAGTGCTTGTCACAATAATGAAAAATAATTTGGCTTTCACAGTTTCACAGTGTGTTTGTGAAAGCTGAACAAACAGTAGTTTTTCATTATCTAGTTCACTTGCCTCTGGGTTACTCCAGCTGCTGATATCCTGTATTAACTGGTGGCACTGCATTTTTAATAATACCTTTAACATCTCACTTGTAGATGAACTGGGAAAGCAATTAAAGATCACACGGGAGCTTCTGACAGAAATTATGCCAAGCCACTCAGAAGACTGTGCAAAAGCACTTACTGCACTGAAAGAGCTTAAAGAAGTGTCTCAGAAACTGGATAAAGAGCTTCAAAGGTAATTACAAAAGTTGGGTGGAAGACTTGTTGACTAAGTATTCCAAGGAAAATCTATCAACCTTGCCAGAATATATCCAGAACATAGAATGGAGGAGGATTAACTGAGGGTTTGGTAGCACTAAGTTTAATTCTCTTTATAGCAGCCCATCTGCATTTCTGTCCCTGCCCTACCTACAGTCAAAGTAGGATGGTTGGCTTTGTTTTTGTTTGTGCGTACCAAGTGAACTACTTTAGTGTGCTATTCTCTGCCGCTTTAGGTGAGAATTTCAGTGAGCAAGAACAGACCTGGTAAGTGCAAATATGTAGGAGTGGAGAACTCTGGGAGACAGAGAAGTGAACTGGAGACAATGTCTTAAATAACAACCCTGCAAATGTATCATCCTTTAGGAGCATAGAATAGGTTTTTTTTTTCCTCAAGTGTTGTATCAACAAATACAAAGTACCACTGGGAAAGTGAAGAAGAGCTAAAGCATGACATATTCAAGAATATTTCATTCATTGCCCCGGAAGAGATTACAACTCAAATCATTGAAGCTACTCATCTCCCCCACCTGCCAACTGCCCCTGTATTCTCCAGATTCTTGTCTTAGGGAAGAAAATTCACATTTTACTTTTTTTTTTATTCTGGTGGGGCCATAGTAGGAGAAAGACACCAATGTCCAGGTGTGTAGTCTTTGGGCTAAAGCAGAAGTCACTGTCCTTTGGAGTCACTGATTCAGCTTCATGTGTTCCAGGAGCTCCAGAGAAGTGCAGAACCTGTCATTTGAAGTCAGTAAAGAAGTTTCTCTGCATAACCAAAGTGCATGTGAAGAGAAGCACGGGCTAGATGTTATGAAATGCTGGTATTTCAACTAAGTTTCTGTATAGTTTTACTGCTGGGTAGGTACTAACTCAATGCCATTGGACATGCTATCCTTTTGCTTCTTGTATGAACATACAACTTGCCCAGTTTTTCAGTTATATGAGGATGTGAAACCAACAGCACTGATACAGAAAATGGACTGTTGTTCTGCCTGCTGTCCCATCAGGACACATCACAACTCTCTTTTAACATGGATTTCTGTGACAGCTGTTTCATCACTTTCTGCCTTGACGATACTGAAAAGTAAATAATAAGAAATAATAAGTAAATAATATTCCTGGTGTTGCCTAAAAGACTGCGGAGAAAAAGACTCCAGGCCAATTTATTGTATAAGATAAGATAAAGAGAGCAGGTCCTTTAACCTCAGGCCTAAGGCCCAGGGAATACGTACCTCGCACGCCCCCTCAGGCAGTCGTTCTATGATTTTATAATAAGGTCCATCCAATCCCGGTTCTGTCCAGCCCTGGTTCTGCCCCATTCTGCCCCTGACACACCTGTTTGGGAATTGGGTCTGGGAGTGTTTGGGACCCCTTCTTCCTCATCTTCATCTTCTTCAAAGCACATAGAGTCCTTGGAGTTCCTCCAGGGTTCTGGGCTTGAAGGTCTCTGTGTCTATGTGATATCTTCTGGTCCAGGCCTTAGGGTGTTTTTCTACAATTCTACCTTGAAAAGAAGACTAAACATGCTAATGAAATTTTAGAGTGATTGATATGAAATGGGATAATAGGGTTGGGTATGTGTAAACATTATGCTACAGGATAAGGGATATCATCATGTTCAGTCTTTGCGAACGAAGATTTGGGAAAGGTCTTTACCTTTTGAGCCTGCGCAGTGGATTTTTTAGGTGAGACACAGTGTGCGCTGAACTGAGCCCACCCTTTAATCCTAAGGTTCATCTACCGGTGCCAAGTGAACTTGGACAGTGTCAACGAGGTCCTCAGGACATAGGTTTGTTTAGAGTGACCTTCTCTTAGATGGATGGCCTTACAGGGCTGATGAGCTCCATTTGCCCAGGGAAGTCCCCTGACCGGGAATTGAACCCGGGCTGCGGCGGTGAGAGCGCCGCATCCTAACCACCAGACCACCAGGGGGCCCCCGTAGGGATATAATACAGCTACATTAAAATCTACGTTCACTACACATCTACTTCTAAAATCTATAAAAGTTTAAAAATCAGAAAAAAAAAACTCTGAGGCATCAGTCCCCCCTTTAGAGATGGATAAAACTCAATCTTGTTTAATCTCTACCTCTTATACCTATCATTATACCAGAGAGATGGCCAACATCTACAACATCGGTTCATGCAATGAGCTATTATACAAACACTAATTATGCATATCACTAATATAAACAGTTGTTTTATCCAGGTCCAATTCGGTATCCATGAAGTAAGTTTGTGGAGAATGTCTCCAAAACCCAGTGAGACATCCTCAGGAATTGCCCAATGTAGAATTTAAACTTGTTGCCAAATTTCAGCTGAATCCATAGTGCAAATCCAGCACTCACTTCCATGAAGGATATTGGATCCATTTTTGCTAAAGCCACATGTGAATTTTGGTTCTAAACCTGAGTCATAGTTACCAACTGTACAGATAACATATACAGAAGAAACAGGCTAGGCCACATGCTCTTCATCGGTGTCAGGCTCTGATTTGCTAGTAGTTCCAGGAACTGAAGCTTTCTTAACTCTGGAGTAATGAAACCAGGGTCCTTTGCCAGCAACTTGGACTGCAGCCAGGGAAGTCAGCAGGACTCGGAATGGTCCTCTCCACTTGGCTTACAGTGGGTCACTGTCCCAGCATTTAACGTAGACCCAGTCTCCAGGCTGGAATTGATGGGCAGGGGTGTCCAATCCTATGGGTCTGGATAACCTAATGAATCTCTGCACTTTCTGTGAAGTAGCACCTAGAACCATTAAATACTTTTGTAGATCAATTTTCCCCCTCGTGTGAGTGTCCCCTGGAATATGTGGAGCTTGGTGTGGTCTCCCATATAATATTTCATTAGGACTTATGTTATTTCTCCGCTGTGGTTGTATGCGAATTCTCAACAGAGCTAGAAGTAAAGCCTGAACCCATGACATGGATGTTTCCTGACAAATTTTACCAATTTGCATTTTAAGAGTACCATTCATACGTTCTACTTCGCCGCTTGCCTGAGGTCTGTAGGGAGTATGCAGGTCCCAGGCAATTCCCAGGACGCGACAAACCTCCTTCACTACTGTTGCAATAAAACGTGTCCCTCTATCTGATGACATTCCTAGAGGAACCCCAAACCTTGGAATTATATGGTTGAGCAAAACTTTTACCACTTCCCTTGCTGTGTTAGTGCGACAGGGGTAAGCTTCAGGCCATCGTGTCAACCAGTACTAGTATGTACTTGTATCCCTCCCTGGGTGGTAACTCAGCAAAATCTATTTGCCAATAATCTCTGGGAAGGTCCCTGGCCTTTGTTACCCCTGGCACCACTCTCTTGCTTGTGTCAGGATTATTTTGCCTGCAGATTTCACATTTACTTACAATGGATTGCACGACTTTGGTCATACCTGTCCCTGTTACTGCCTTCTTCAAATGTTTTAGGTTTTCTGTTCCCCAGTGGGTAGCCTCCCGTTCCCGCAGAGCTATCTCCCTAAGGAGTTGGGGTGTGATTACAACATGTCCTGTAGGTGTAACAGCCTGTCTGCTTTCTTTCATTTCAGCGTTAAGGGTCTTAATTAACTGGTGGTCTTTCTCATCATATTTTGGGGTGAACCCTGTCAGATCGATTTCCTTCTGTGGTATTACTGCTAGGATACCTTTTTCTGCAACCCCTTTTGCTGCCTGGTTGGCGAAATGATTTCCTAATTCAGGAGTTGTTTTCCCCTTCTGATGAGCTCTGCAATGCATGATAGACACTTCCTCAGGCTTCCACATACTCTGCAGGAGTGCATGGATTTGGTCTGCATGTTTGATCCCACTGCCTTGGGCAATTAGTAGCTCTCTCTCTTTCCAGATGGCTCCATGGGCACGTACAACACTGAATGCATATTTAGAATCAGTCCATGTATTTGCCTTCTTTCCTTCACTCAGTTCGAGAGCTCTTGTCAGTGCAATCAGTTCCGCCTTTTGGGGTGATACATCTGCTGGCAAGGCCTTTGCCCCAGCTACCTCGTCCTTGGTTGTCACTGCATGCCCTGTCATTTGCTTTCCATCCCTCATGAAACTGCTTCCGTCTGTGTACAGTTCCCAGTTTGGGTTTTCCAGAGGCACATACTTCAGGTCTGGTCTGCTGGAAAAGGCCTCCTCAATGGTCTGCAAACAGTCATGCTCAGGCACACTGTCAGTCAATGTTGAGGACAGAAACATAGGAGGATTTACAATAGATGTTGTTTTCAGGGTAACATCATCCTGTTCCAACAACTCAGCTTGGTATGTAAGCATTCTGCTGGGGGACAGCCAGTGGCCCCCCTTTTCCTCAAGCACAGCTTGGACTGCATGGGGTACATACACGACCATGTGCTGCCCAAGGGTGAGTTTTTGGGCCTCCTGGATCAGGATAACAGTTGCTGCTACAGCTCTCAAACACCTCAGCCACCCTTGGCTAACACTGTCTCGCTGTTTGGAGAAGTAAGCCATAGCCCTTTGCTGGTTTCTCAGGGTCTGTGACAGTACCCTCAGAGCAACATTCAGTTGCTCATATGTGAACAGTTCAAAAGGCTTAGTTAGGTCTGGTAGTCCCAGTGCTCTTTAAGGACTTTAATTCTTTTTAATAATAAAGAATATTTTCCACTGCTGTATCATGCTTGACTGTCTTCACTGATTTCCTACAGAAGCTTTTGTTTCCAGCTGGACTGATACTACACAGTCCAGCAATGGACTTGTACACACTGAGTGGTCCCAGTGGTGAGCCATGAGCACCCGAAGTGCTCAGGCCAAAGGATTGGGAATGTGGAGGGAAACCACAAGCCTAATGACTGAAAAAGTGCTGGAGAGCAGGTGTGCTGGGCAATGAACATACATGCCAGATCTGGCATGCTTTCCTTTTTTGTACTTGGAATGCATTTTTCTCTGGAAGACATGCTGTATCTTGTTTTTTATAAGCTATGGAACGTCTTTCTGTGATGGTTTTTCAAAACCTTTGCTTTGTGTTGTGTTCAGAGGGGTATGTTTCTGGCTTAACCTGTGTCTATAAGGCCTTTTAGCCTCAAAAAAATACTTGGAGCATTCTCCTTGCACTCCTTCAAGTGCTGTTCAGGTTTTCTTCCTGTGTCACTAACGGTCTAACTAGATTCTTGTTCCCTTTTATTAAAAATTAGGAGTAAATTAAGTAACTGGATCAGTAGAGTGCTGTGCACTGGATGAGAAGCCAGTGTATAACAACTATTCAGACCCAACTTGTATATAATGGCAGTGTCATCTTTTTAGCTGCAACTTACCCATAAGCCAGTTTTATTGTAGGAACATATTAGATGATCTGCACCTAGTAGTTGACCTGTGTGTGCTACCATTCAGCACAAAAATAAAATAAAATTAAAATAAAAGTGAGTTGTAAGTGTTGCAGGTAGATGGATCATGCTTGGATCAGGAGCATGAGCTGCATCCATGAATTTGGCCACTGGGTGGGGAACTTTGCCCAGCAATCATAGCTTAGCTACAAATAAGTAGGGTAGTTAGTTTTGGTGGATAGAGATGTGGGTAGAAAGGCTCCAATGTGATGAAAGTGTTTTTTCCTAGGGTTGGATTATTGCTTAGGCTGTGCGTCCTCACACCTTTAACCAGTGTGTCATTCTGAAACTCTGAAAGTCATGAAGTGATGTCTTAAACATGAAGGAGATGAAATTAAAATCAATACTGTAATGTCTTGATAATAATGTCTCTGAACAGACATACCAAAATGTCTTTCCTAGGATTTCTTGATTGTACACCTTATTGCTGTTCTAAAAATATATTTTTCTTTAAGAAATACTTTTAAATTAAACCCATCCTCTTCAGTCAAATGATTTTCTACCACTGAGATACTATTGTGTGTGTACCTATACACCCAAATGTTACTTGAGCAACAGCCAGCCACGCAAATTTTCCCTCTAAAAAGGAGTGGAATGCTGTTAGTTCTCCCCCAGAGGCAGTGCTTGCTGTGACCACAATTAAAGGCTCTAAATCCTCGGGGCAGTAGTTCATCTCTGCTGCTGCTGGTGGCAGTCGTTATCCTCACACAATTCCAGGGAAAAGGGGAGTCCTGGAGCTGGAGCCAAACTACTTGCCCAGAACAATGCCGTGCCCGAGGATGTGTGCTCATTGTTTCAGAACAACCAGAGGCATTAATTTGACCATTCTGGCCGTTCTTTGCCTTAAATTGAACACTTGTGTAATTCTTCATACAAATGGTAGAACAAGTGTCAGCCAAAGCAGCTCAGCCTCTCCAGGAAAGGCTTTGAAACTAGTTTGGACTGAGATTTTTCCTTCTTGATTTTTTCTGAATATTCTAAGTGGTTCTGTTTTGGCTCTTTGCAGAAGGGTTTTAGGTTCCTCCACCTTGAAACAGCTACAGAATTGGATGCTGTCATTTAACACTGTACAAACAACAACAAAGAGCTGCAGAATCACTGGAGCAGGAGCTAAACAGATGTGACACCACTTATTTTGTATTTTCCACTTATTTTCTGACAATGTTACATGCTCTAAATCGGTTGGAATCCTAAACAAATTAAGGGCTCTTTTTTATTCAGGTTATCAATCTTTTTCTTTTCCCTCCCCCAGAATTAATAATGTTCTCCCTTCTGTAGCTTGTACCAATGAAGACTTAGTTTTGTTTTGTCTGAACTTGTGCAGTATTTGCTGCCTATTTATTCATCTTTTAGGCAGAAGTTCTTCTTAACCAATTATTAACATTCATGTGTTCTAAAGTGCTTTTGTGGGGGGGAGAAAGGGATTTTAAGGTTGTCTAAAAAGAGATTTGCAGCTCTTTTAAGCAGGGTTTGCAGTTGCAGATTGCCCTGCCTGGATCCTGGTAGAGCTCTGACCACATTCTCCTGAGTTCCTGGCTGATGTTGCCAGACTCTTTCATTGAGTTCTATGATTTAGGTCTTCATTTCTCTGTGTTCTTACTGGACTAAAAAATATTTAAGGGTTATGAGCAGACTATATGGCTTGAACCAAAAGCCATGACTTTCCGTTCTCCAGCTCTGCATTAAATCTCTTAATTTCATGATCTCCAGAACTCCACTGTCAAAGGTACATCACCTTAACTGCTGCATCTCCTGACTTTTATTTTATTTACCACTCCATCTGCAGTTAACATGGTGGGTCCTTAGGGGAAACCTGATGGACCAGGAGTATAGAGAAGGGCAGGCTCCTGTGCTAAAGGCAATGGAGTTTTCAGTGCAGTTGAGGGATCCAAAGTACCACAGGTTCTCATTTCTGTTCGCTCAGCAGAAAGCTACTGACTAGAAAAACAACTATTTTAACTTGCAGCACATCACATGGGCAGTGATTTCAGAGGAGATGGGACACCAGCTCGGGAGGGCTGAGTCAAGGCATTTTTTGGCTGTAATTCCTGTTCTCTAGGGTCAAGATAAGGCAGGATCCCTCCTGCCTGGGGTGCCCTGGGAGATCCTCGGGGTTCCTGTTCCCCTCCCCCCAGCTCGTTTTTCACACTGCTGCAGAGGGTGCTGGTTCTGTGCTCATCAACAGCACATAAGCAGCTCATGACCCCAGCAGATGTTTCTGCATTTTAGGCTAATGAGAACTTATTGGATTACTGCAGTCTTCCCTGCCTCAGAGTAAATACCACTTTGTTGGAGATCCGGAAATTCATCCTGAATATGATAAACAAACTGCTGACTGGGCTGGGACTGCCAGGACATGAAAAGAGTTCCAGAGCGGCAGAAGATCTAATAGCTCTGAAATGCACCACCGAGCCACACCAATTAAGAGCATTTCCAGTGATTAAGTGAGCGTTCCTGCTCAACTCAGGAATGGTTTTGGGTTGTTTCTTCCACTGCATTTGTGTGTGGCCTGCAAAGCAAGCACAAGGTTTGCAGAGGAGTCTCAGCTGCCTCTTATTTTAAAATAATTCTGTGATAATGTGTATGCAAGACCTATTGAGTTTCTTGCTTAAATCTTGAATTTTTTGTATTAGGGAAGCAAACACAACTTGCCTCTTCAGACTTTTCTAATCTTTTTATTTGTATAGATAATGTGTATTTGGAGGTGGCCTGTAGGATATCAGAACTTAATTCCACATTTTAGTATCTATTGCACGTGGGAAGTGACTTCACTGTTAATCGGACTATGCACAAACTATGCCAGTCATATGTTGGGGCTGAGAAGAAAACTGTGAAACTATTTCAAAGGAAACTGGGAAGTTATTTCTGACTAAATGTCTCAATGACAGCCACTTCTGATAAGCACAGTGCTCTTCCTTCTAGATGAGTGTCTGCCCCTTTGAATGCTTTCTTAGTACTATTTCTGTCACTTTGTCAGGAATTAAAATGTTTTATTACTGTGAAAGATCAGGCTTTCCTGTTCTACAGATGAATAATAACGATTTTTGACAGAGCTATTTAATAATTATGTTCTCAATATAATTATCCTGTTATATGCTACTCAGATTACACTCTAATTTAAAATGTGCTCTTTAATTATTCTTTCCTTATAATTTTGTTCTAGAGATGCCTGTTTTCCTGGAAGGAGGATCAGTC
This sequence comes from Manacus candei, assembly GCF_025592945.1. Taxonomy (NCBI): domain Eukaryota; kingdom Metazoa; phylum Chordata; class Aves; order Passeriformes; family Pipridae; genus Manacus; species Manacus candei. The sequence continues at coordinate 764,958 of NW_026138126.1, read as the reverse complement.
TGGTTTCCACCACTGTGGACTGATGCATTCTCTGTTAAGCCTTTATCCTGGGGAGCTTCCAAGAGTGTGGCAAAGCCTGGGACATTTGTTTTGCAGTTATCGGTTTCTGTATTTGCTATCTCTGTTTGGCTGTCCCAGAAACACAAAGGGAGAACTAAACTGGGAGTTAAAGAATGAGTGTGGCTTTTTTACCATGAATATAATACTATAAAAATTAATTAAGGCTTTATTCTTGTCTGGTGCTATGTAATGACTGAGACAAACGTTCTTCCATTGGGAAGTGGGGACAAATGATTCTAGAAACTGAGGACTTGTTCTTTATTTCTCGCCCACCTTCTACTGAAATCTAGTGCTTACAGGACTTAACACAAAGCTGAATAAGTAATAGCCTTGAGTTTAGTACAGTATCTTTTCTGTGCACAATTTACATATATACTCTCAAAATCTTTAAATAAGTGAGTACTACCTTTTATAGATCTGATCTGATCATCTATGTGGCAGGTTGGTGACAGCAGTTATGCTGAGGCAATTAACAAGGGCTAATTATTAATGGGGTGGTCCTACCACTTGATTCTTGGGAGTAATCTCACTGATTTGAATTTTGCAGTTTGAGGGGGGATCCAAAAGGATTCACAGCACTCAAAAATTAACATTTTTTGTTTGACAAATGTCTGTCTGATAATTTTCACATTGCATAGTTTATTTATGAGGTAGATGGGACATCGGGGCTATAATTTCTTCTGTAGAGAAGTGACAAGATTGTACAAGGGGTCAGGATGTAAATTAGATCTAGTCAGAACCCATATAGGTGTATTCGCACCTTCTTCTCCTAACTGCTGTCCCTCCCTCACCTTTCTGACAGCAGTATGGCCCCACATGTTTTCAAGTGCCTGAGATTCCTCAAACTTCATGAGGAGCAGAATTACGCATTCAGTAAATGAATAAAAATCCTAGCTATGCACAGTGGGTGAATATGGCCCATGGATCTGACTGATGAATAGTTTTTATACATGGGCAGTTCTTACAGCCTTTAAACTCCTTAACCATTCCCAGATGTGGGTTGCAGGCGGCTGCTGGAATTCCAACACCTGTTGCATCACACTGAATGGGATTCATTTTGGCACGCACAGAAAATTCCATTTCAGTAAGTAAATAGTTTGAAATTATATCTAAAGCCTCCTTTTTTTTTTTCAGACGAAGCTGATCCCAGCCTTATTTACAGGATTGCACATACTTTCATAATTAGAAGATGGTTTACTTTAGAGGTTGTAATTACCTGAGATTTCTTGTACTCAGTAAATGTCAAACAGAAATTCTTCAGTTTAGAAGAAATCTCACCTTTAAAAAAGTTAGTTATTCCAAAGGGCTCTATTCCACATAAGGGGAATTTCTAGCTGTGCTTTTTGAAATGTAGAAATACACATTTGTGTATTATTCTGAAGATGATGGAGCTCCATTTTAGAGCTACACTTTGCTCCACTTATCAATTCATTGCTGAATCCTGTTGCTTCTTTCGAGTCCTTACCCAGAGCTTTCTCAAAGATGAAATGTGGGTGACAGGATGGGTGTTCAGTGGCACTTGGTGATTTTTTTGGTACATATCCTGCAGATCTCAAGTATGAGTCTGTAATAACCATTTGTGGTTTGCTCTAGAAAAGTATGTGTAGAGATAATTATTTTTTCAAAAGCATGATGATGTTTCAGCCCAAACATACCTGATCTCTGCAGGGCTTCTATCAAAGTCAGTAGTTTGGTTGGTGAGATATTGTACTTTAGTTTGAGGCTGCCATACCATGAGAACAGCAGAGGTGCTTCATTTTAATTTTTTGCCTTCTTTAATATGATGAATATGATGAAGCCGAAAAAGAATTTGGAATTAGCAGATTTTGCTTTTTCTTTAGTTTGTCTCAAAAGCCCTGAACAAACAAACAAACAAAAAGCCAAACCCAAAACATTCCCCCTTTAATGTACTTTCTAATAAGTTCCTTCTCACAGTGCATGGTTTCCTTGGGAAGTGATCCCTGTGGTTCTAGAGTCTAGTCTTGTCTAATTTGTCAAAATGTGTTCATTCTTCTTCTAGATTTGTTCTGCCTCTCCACAAAAATAAGGCAGGGCTGGTTTAGGTTAGATTTAAGTAGGAAAATGTAACCATGTCTAGCAGTGTTATCCACTATTGAAGATAATCTGAATTTATCAAAAACCTACTGAGTTAATGATTTTATTTTAAAGAGAAGACATATTAAAGTAAGTTTCAAGTAAGATAAAAATTTAGGCACCATTTATTTATCTCCTGGTTAAGGACTGATCAGCCTCTGAGTCCTGTTGCTGAAATTGTCAGGGAATCCTTGTTCCTTTTGATGACTTTGTGCTTTTAGGGAATGGATTGCCTTGCAGAAAATGTGGTAGCTAGGAATGACAGTGCTGAAATATATATCGTAGCTGAAATTATTTAAAGATGGAGAAAAATAACAGCAGCTTTAGCAACTTGCTCTTTTTCTTGTCAGAAGCCAGAAGGAAGGGACTTTGGGAAACTCTTGAGCTGACTTGGATACAAATGTGTATTTTTGCTAAATAAAATGCTGGGGTCCATACCTGTGATTTTGAGAAGAAATGAAACTGAGGGTCAAATATTGGAGCCAACCTAGAATAAAAGGTTATAAGTTTTTTCTGTTTTCCTGGTACTTTACCTTAAGCCAGGTGTGTAGTATTTGGGGGAAACATGTTGGGGGAAACAAACTGCCTATATTGAGGGGTTTCATTTATTTCTGGGGCAAGAATTCCGCTCTGTTGGAGCATTTAATCCGTCACTGTTGTGACATTTTTCATCATCTCGAATCTCTGCTCTTGCTTTGGATTTGCTTTCCCCCGGTTTGTGTGAGCTCTACTCTTAAGCTGCACCTCTTCAGACTGGTGCAGGGAGAGCTCCCTCTCCTGTCCCGAGCCCCTGGAAGCGCTGGCTGGGACAGAGGGATGGAGATGGATAGACTCGGGCCTAGGGATGGAGGAGGATAAAAAAATCCGGTAAAAAAACAGAGTAGCATCAGTACTGGCACTGGATTTTGGGTTGGGAAGCAGTTCTTTGGCAGCGCGCAGTGGAGTCCCTCGGCGTGCAGAGGCTCAGTTACCGGGAACACACCGTGCTGGGAGTGCCGGATCATTGGATCTTTGGTAAACTCGGCTTTCGCGTCTGTGGCACCTCAGGGACTCGGGAGGAAGGCGGAGGAGCCCGGGCGGGTCTCCGGGGGGCACTTTGGGCTGGGGAGTAGAGGCGCCGGTGCCGCAGTAACCCCGGAGACAGGCGGGGACACCCGGCCCGACTGCGCTGTCAGCGCTGCCAGAGGTGCGAAGCCGGGCGGGAGCACACCTGGGGCCGTGCGGGGCGGGCCCCGCTGCCAGGAGCGGGCGGGGGCACGGCAGACAAAGAGCAAAGAGCCGGGGCCGAGCGGGCACCGGGGCCAGGAGGGGGCGGCCCGGGGGCGGGGACGCGGCGGGGGCGGCGGCCAGAGGCACCGGGGAGCCGAGCCGAGCCGAGCCAAGCCAAGCTAAGCTAAGCTAAGCTAAGCCAAGCCCGGGCGCGGGCGGCGGAGGCTCGGGCTGCAGTCAGCCACGAACAAAAGGCTCCTGGAGCTGCTCGCCCCGAACGGGATTCGCGATACCATGTCTCGCTGCAGCCCCTGGGCGCTACTTTTCGCCCTGGGCAGTCTGAGCGCTGCACAGCCCCGAGACCGGCAGTAAGTACCGGGAGGAGCTCGGGGCAGCATCCCCGGGCAGGGCGGCGGGGCGAGAACCCCTCTGCGAACCCCTCTGCTCGGGGGGAGCCGCATCAGCCTCTTAACAAAGCCCGCGGAGCCCGCCGGAGGGGTTGGAGGCTGCGGCAGCGGCACGTTTGTACTCGCCGGTGCAAAAGTGCACAGCGAAGGGAAAGGGAGGGAAAAAAAAAAAAGAAGGAGAAAGCTCCCTTGCAATACCTGCCTCCAGCTGCTCCGGCGAGCGGCTGCAAAGCTTCTATCTGCGAGCAATTATTTAAGGAATCCGGGGTGTTGCGCTGGGGGTGGTTGAAGGTAATGCTGGGCGCTCATGAGGAGCGTGTGAAGATCCTGTGGGGGAAGATTAGCCGGGGAGAAACTGCGGGGAAGTTCTCTGGCTTTCAGCTCGTTCTGCGTGTTTAGGTTAATTTTGAACCTACAGCTAGTTCTAGTGTGTTTAGGTTAATTTTGATTAAGGTTTGCTTTGTTCTTTGTGCCTAGCTTGTTGTAGCCCGTCAACAACGTGAATAGCTGCATTAACTGAGTGCCATGGAGAACTTATTTTCACTTGCTTACTAGAAAATATTTCGCATCCTGCCAAGTTTTGGTGTAACCTGACAGAGCTGATAGTCAAATGTGTTTAAAGGATCTGTCCCGTCACTGTCAAGTTAACGCTTTGAGTGCAAAGTTAAATATTTAATATTTAAATGCCACTTAAAAAGTGATTTAAATATTTGTGTCAAGGGATTGGTACTTCAGAAAGAGTTGCAGAGATTCAGAACAATATGAGTACATGTGCTTCACATATGGCACTGCAGAGCTGGGCTTATGTGACAGTTTAAATCCTATCATTTCATCCTGAATACAGCTAGTAGTCTTTCTTCCTCTGCAACTAGATCAGCTATCTCTTTCTTACCAAGAATTTGCAGGCTCAGTAGTAACTTTTTATTGTTATTCATTACTGCTCTGATGAACTTTCAAACCTAGCAGCCAGAAGTTTTTGAATCTGCAAGTACCCCATGCAATTTAACTTGAATGCCACAGAGTTCTGAACTTCCTTTGGGGGTAATGGGATCTCCATGGCAATGAGGCCTGCTGAGAGAGAAATATGGGCTTGGAATTTGATAAAAGATGACTTGGGGGCTGTAAAACACCATCGTCCTCATCCCAAAGTGATAATTAATCATGAGCTAAAGCAACCTGGTTTGGGAGACTGTAGAAAGGCATGGGCTGAGAAACTGGGCTCTAAGAGGCATCTTGGGAATTGCCTCATATTAAAAAAAATCCTTTTTGGTAGAAAAAAAACCCAGAAAGGTGTGTCATGAAGAAAATATAAATGCATAGAAGAGCTCAGAGCCTGTAATGCTTTTAGTTGACAAGTTCCTGGCACGGTGCCATTCTTGGAGGAGTGGTGCAGATTCCATTCACAAATACTCAGGTTGCAGCATCTCTGGGAGGTCGTCTGGGGTGGCTTTAAAACTCTGCATGTGCCTGCTAAAATAATGCCTTTTTGCTGGTATTTTTATACTTGCAGGTCATAATTGTTTAAATAAAAAAGTGGGAATTTGAGCCTAATCTTGTAACTGCTGCTTCTGTATAAACTGGAAGTTCAGGTGTGTTACATGTGTGTGAGTCTGATGTTTAGAAAGGGCCAAGTATCAGGTCTGAGAACTGTGAAAATGAAGCAATGAAAAATGATTGAGGTAAAAATGTTACAAGTATCTAAACTGTTTCAAAACAAAGCATTAGCTGCAAAACTCTATCAGAGGTCCAGGTACCTCCTTATTCCTTCATGAACTTTATGATTTTTTATGATTAGCTGGTTGTATGTTTAGTTTGTTACATATAATATATAATCAGCTCATTGTATCTTTAGTTTGCTACATATAAATGTATATTATATATATGCAATAAACATTGATATTGAACTCTTTTTATTTAAATCTTAAGGATTTATAAGCCATTTGTAAGCACTTAGGTTTGTTTCTGTGTGCATCCTGTGTTCTTTTATTCATATTAGATACAGTCTTAGACTGCTGGTGGTCACAAACGTGACCATACAGGAACAAATGTGTCGCAGAGTAGTTAGTTCTTTTCCTTTTGCTCCACATAAAGTGGCTCACAAATGATGATAATGCTCTTATTGCTGAGTCTTGACTGATTACTTCTAATTTTGGTTCTCAGGGGTTATTTGATTGCAGCACCTTCTGTTTTCCGAGCTGGTGTGGAGGAAGCCATAAGTGTGACCATCTTCAACTCTGCCAAGGAGACAACAGTCCAGATCCAGTTAGTGGTCAAAGGAGAAACTGTGTCACGAAACCACGGAACAGTTCTGGGTAAGGTACTGTGATTCTGAACTTGAGAACTAGTTTGTAAGTTGGGGTGCTGTGGGAGCACAACAATATCTGTTAATTGCTTTAGGTGATAATGGAACTGGAGGCAAACTAATATCTAATTAATTGGCTACTGCTACACCACCTCAGTTGATTGTGTCAATGTGTTTTTGATGTATGTGATAACAAACCGGTCAATAATTTTAGAACACCAAAACATACACAGATGTTGATATTCAAAAGTTTTATAGTGAATATCTTTCCTTTTGAAGCCTGAATATTTGTCACTGAGGGGCTATATAAGGAATAAGATAAGTTTATTTTAAAGAAAAACATAAAATCTGCATCATTATCATCATCATTTTCTTTCCTTATTTAAAAATAAGTGCTGGGAATACAGTCTCTCCATCTTCAGGATTGAGTGTGGCTGAGAGAGGTGGTAATATTTCTGCAGTTGGATAAGTCATTAAAATCTAAGGCAGATAGCTCTATCCTGTGAATAAAGACAGAGTGTTTTGATTACATCCAACTTGAATAAAGACAGAGTGTTTTGATTACATCCAACTTAATGCTGAGTGAATTTACACTGATGAAAGTGGAGTCCAGTAGCACTGTTGTACCACTGCTAGGAGTGGTGTGAGCTGTGTTGTCAACAAGGCTCAGGCAATCAGGCTCTTTAACCATCATATATTTTAACCGTTCTGTGTGTTAAAATTGGGAGTTATATAAAAGCCGTTTCCTTTCTTGGAACAGATTGTCTCTGGTTGTATCCTCCCCTTGTTGTCTTTGAAACTGGCTGACAATTGCAAATTAATTCAAAGGGAGTGATGCTTATACATATGGACAGCGTATGCTCAGGACAACTCTTAGGTATACCCATACCCAGCAATCAAAATAGATCCTATCAGTGTTTTGAGAACTATTCAAGTCCCAGAAAAGGCCATGTTCCTTTTAACAGCAAAATACTTCTGTAAGCACAGACTGCTCTGTGGTGAAACCTCAGCCTTGATGGTGCTCTCCAACCATAGAGAACTTTGCAGTTTATCTTGGGCAAAAATTGTGAATAAATGTGGACCAAGTTTATTTTGGAGAACTCTGCTTGGTCCAATTTGCTCACCCTGCAGATTGTTTTGCAGAGCAGGAAAATTATTTTAGGTGAAATCATAATGAGGGTGTGTCAGGGAGCAGCTCTATGGTATTTGCTAAACTGCAAATATCTAAAATGTTAGTGCCTTACCTTGAGAATAACTCTCTCTCTTGCTCTCTTATTTTAGATAAAGGAACAATTAAACTGAAGGTAAGTGTCAATTATTTTAAGATGTTTTTGGCGAAAGCATGAGGGACTTCCCTTCAGCCACATCAGGCATTGGTCTCTGAGCAGCTGAGGCACAAATACACGTCACATTCTGGTGCACACACTGAGGAGGAAGGAACCTGCTCAAGAGGAAGAGTGGAGAGTGAAAAGAGCAATGCTTGACCCATCACAGCTCACCTGTCAGGCCCTTAGACCACTAAAGAACATCAGTGGCTCATGGCTCAACGTAAAGTTCTATGTTGGGGTTATTTGATTAGAATGGCAGTACAGAATTCTGTGTAGGTTATGACTTCAAATGCAGGCAAAATTGAACTGGACTGAAGAACAAGCCTTTAAAAGTGTTGACTCTCTTAACTTAGGGCTCACTTTGGACTTGTCTTCTTTGGGATGTAAAGGGGACGGGTGGAACAAAATACTAAACTGTGACCCGCTTCTAGAATTGTATGATCAGGTTTTTTACTGTGTAATTTTTAATCTGCTGTCATTTTCACAGTCTGAGGAACTGGTTGAAAATGTGCAAGCATAAAATTTTTGTCGGGGGGGGGCTTTTTTTATGTTGGTGGTTGGGTTTTTTTCCTCTGTTGGTAGAGCTGTGTGTTCCATAGCAGGAACACACCTTTTGTAGTGGAAGCTGCACATGCAGATCATAGATCAAATATCACTTTGCATGAGTGATAAAGGGCAGAAGAGAATTTCCTGCCATGTTTTTAGCATGACTTTGCCTCCTTTGAAGTTTATATGTTCTAGAAGGTCTAGTGTGTTCTTCATTTTCTCTTTATTACTAACACACTGTTACACTGAAACGCAGCAGGTGGCTGCTCTTGCTCACTTCAGTGTCACTTATATTCCCAAAAGCTCAAAGGCTTTTTCTGTGTCTTCCTTACCTCCTGGTCTGTTTTCTAGGTGCCCTCAGGGCTTCGTGGACAAGCCCATTTGAAAGTCTGGGGCAACAGGCACCTGGCAGAGGAAGGGTACATCTTCCACAACTACACCACAGTCACTATTGACAGCAAAGGGTCCTCAGTGTTCATCCAGATTGACAAACCTGTCTATAAACCCAAGCAGAAAGGTAAATTTTGACAATTTGCCAGATCAGGGCTGCTTTCAAGCAAAGCTTTCTTCAAGGGTAGTTTCTAGGATGAGCTGTTCAGCCTCAGCTCTGATGACTAATAAATGTCTTCTTTTCCTTTTTTTAGTGTTGATAAACCTCTTTATGGTGACTTCTGACTTGAGACCGGTCAATGACAGGGTAAAGGAAACTTTTTTTCTTTCACAGTGTAAAATATGCTGGAATACTTGATAGCCTGGATTTTATTCTAATGTACATCTGTGCAGAAATATCATTGGCTTTTTAACCTATTTAGTCTTATCCTGTGGTAGCTTATTGTATTTGCAATTTAGTTTTTTTTCACTTGATCGCATTCCTGTTGAAGGAGAATACGGGCTTTTGGAGCGCTGGAAAATAGGATGCAAATATGCCAGAACAGATAAAGAATTTTTCAGACTTGCACCTTATTTAGGTAGTGCACAGATATGCAAAGTATTAGTTTTCCACTTAGATGTGTGGATGAAATGTGTGTTTCTCAGGCTGCTCTTGGCAAAGAAGAGATGTTTAAACTCTATCACTTCGTGTATCACACCTTGCTTGTGCCAAGTCAGCTGTTTGTCACAAGAAGCAGAAAAGCAGCTTTGTTTCATAAAGTCTTTTGTTGTTTTTTTTTCTTTCAGATTGAAGCTTATGTGGTGGTGAGTATCTGTCTGCCCATCTCACATGTGTCCTGTACAGGCAACAGGTTCTCGTAGCCTGAAGAGGGTCTGCAGCTTTTCAAGTCTATTATGGCCATTCCCAAACTATCCTATGCAATTATCTCTCTCCCCGCGTCTTTAACTGACAAGACTTTGTGTCTTGCTCTTTTGTTACCACCAACAAATATCCTGGTTTTCTACCTCAGTCTCAGAAATCCATTCCCATTTTTCAACCTGAGAGGAATTGACTATATTCACTGGGACTTGTAAGGGTAACAACCCCACTCAATTTTCCCCTTCAGATCCCCTCCTGTCCTTCCGCTGGCTGGGCTGGTATAGCAGGGCCAATCTCATCTCTGCACCCAAACATTTTGATAGTGGACAATACAAATCCATGGCAAGGAAAGGGCGCTCCTCCCTTCTTCCTTATGAGGTGAATGAGAGGTTCCTTCTGTGTCTAATCTTAGTTTTTTCTTTTTTTTTTTCTCTTTTTTTTTAAACCATGTGTTTAAACAGAAGAATCCACCTTCTTCTCTTGTTTGTGTTTAGCACAGATTTAATGCTGGCAAAACCAGTAGAATTCATTTCATCTGACTATGTCACCTAAAAATTGTCTTGCCTGTCGTACCCTTTAGGAATAAAGTGTCACCAGAGGTCAGTTCATCCCATCTGAAAGAGGCGTCTTAAAACAGGTGGAAGATCTGCTGCTTGACAGCACTTGCTTGTGTGCATTGCTTACAATGCTCTTAAATAATTTTAGAAAGCAAATACCCCTGGTAAAGTATCTTCAGAACACATATATTAGTTACACTTGGACTGTTAGTGATGTGTGTATGTTAAAAAATTAAGTTCTTTGTTGCAAACTGAGTTCAATGCGTTAGTGATACTGTGATGTTTCTCATTCCTAAACCATGTGCAGGATCCTCGGGGGTCACGGATGATCGAGTGGAGCAATTTGAAGCCATTTTGTTGTGGTGAGTTTTTCAGATTCCTTTCCTCCTTGTATTGTTATTCGCCTTTGCTTCTGCTTCCCCTGAGTTGTGTTCAATAAGCCTTGGCAATGTCTGAACAGCAGCACAGAGTTCACAGTCCGATTCCTTTTTTCAGGTATTGTCAATATGACTTTTCCTCTGTCTGATCAGCCAGTGTTTGGGGAATGGCTCATCTTTGCTGAAATGCAGGGACACACGTACAACAAATCTTTTGAAGTTCAGAAATATGGTGAGTTGGCTGGAACCCAAGTGCATTTGGAAGAACAGAACACTATGAAATGTTTTCTCTTGAGGAAATACCTGAAATAATGCATTTAAAATGTCATGAGGAAAAATTCCTTCGAGCTGTGGCATGAGGACACTGGTAACTGGGTGTTCTGCTAAGATGGTCTTGGTTTGCTGCTGTTGTTGACTGATCCTTTGCTGGTTTACCCACTCAGCCCTGATGGACCACAAGAAGGATCTGGTCAGAGCTGTGTGGGCTTTCTTTATAATCTGGGCAATGAGTTCTTCTTCAAAAGATTCTGCTGTATTTTTTCATTGTAGTATTACCAAAGTTTGAGCTGCTCATTGACCCCCCTCGCTACATTCGGGACCTCTCACTGTGTGAAAAAGGAATTGTCCATGCCAGGTAGGAACATATCCCAAATCAAGTTTCATTACTCTGGATTGTAGTACAGTCACTGGAGCTTGGATCCCATCTGCTGCTGCTGAATTTTCAGATTATTTCTTGTCATCATTATCAACTTTCTTGTGTAACATTCCTAGAATGTTAAAAATAAGCTGGAAAACTGTCTGTTTTCTAGATGTGCAGGTAACATGTTATTGCCTTGATATAAGCAGGAAAAAAGAAACTATCTGGAGGTTATTAAATATCTTCTTTCTATTTCAGATACACATTTGGAAAACCAGTGACAGGGAAGTTAATTGTCAATATGACTATAAATGGTGTGGGGTACTACAGGCATGAAGTGGGACACCCTGTCCTCAAGACTACCCAGGTGAGGAAGACCACTGACTCACCTGTGATCTGTGTTCCTTAATCCCACAGCTCTGTTTTGTTACTGATGGGAGATCAGAAAATAAAGAATGAAATGGGATAATTAGGTCCAGCATAATAAAAAATATTACTTGTTTTTGCATGGTCTGTTTATGATTTGGGGGGATGGGAATTTATTGGCATAGCATTAATCTGGTTTTAGAGCATATTGGGCTGAGGAGAACAAGAGATTGAGGGACTGTGACAGAGCTAGTCCAGACTAGGGATAAGGAGGAAAATGAAACTTGCTTGCTTTCTTCCTTCCTTCATCCACTCCCCAATTAACTCTCTCCACTCCTAATCCTATAAAAATACTGCTGCAAACTCTTATCTAGTGCCTGTGATTTAGACTTGGCTTACAGACCTTCTCTGGATGTGAATGCAAACCTACATTTCTGTTCCCCAACACAATTTGTAGATTGATGGCTCTGCTGTTTTCGATGTGTGTGTCAAAGACATGATGCCAGCTGATGTCCCAGAGCATTTCCGAGGCACAGTCAACATCTGGGCCACACTGATTAGCTCTGATGGGAGCAAACAAGTCACATTTGATGACTCAACACCTGTCCAGAAACAGCTGATTGATATCAAGTACTCCAAGGACACCAGAAAACAGTTCAAACCTGGACTGCCTTACAAAGGGAAGGTAAGATTAAAATAGAACCACCATGAGATTGTACTGACTTGATCTCAGGATGTCACACCATATTCTCTGGTGTGTTTTTCCCACCTGGAATTGCTGGTCATGTAAACCCTGTTATTCTATGAATGTCACACTGTGTAGGTAGAAGTCACTTACCCTGATGGAAGTCCAGCTGACAGGGTCACCATCCTAATTAAAGCTGAGCTCACACCAAAGGACAATGTTTACACAAGTGAACTGGTATCAAGGAATGGCCTGGTGGAGTTTGAAATCCCCTCCATCCCCACAGCTGCCCAATATGTCTGGCTGGAGGTGGGTAAAAGATCTTTGTAGGATTAGCGGGCTTTAATGTAACTAATCTTGTCAAACCTGCACTTTATAAAATCAGTGCTACAAACAGGAAATTGCTGCCTTTTTAGCTTCAGCTACTGGATTTCAACATAGCAAACACTTGCTTTGTTTCTTGCTGCCAATAGAACTGATGTTGAGAACCACCATGAAAAGATGCTTCTCCAAATACAGCTTAGCAAGGTAGTAAGGGTCTGATATTGCTGTTTAAAGATGACAAGAGATGAACAGCTGGAAAGCATAAAATGGGAGAAGGGGATACAACATAAAAAGAGCACAAATCAGGATTTCTATGCATGATTTCTATGCATAACATTCAGATGTAACTTTTTTTTTTTAAAGACCAAAGTGACAGCAATTGATGGGAAACCCTCTGGGGATCAATATCTGCCCAACTACTTGTCCATCAGCAGCTGGTACTCGCCCAGCAAATGTCACATCCAGCTCCAGGCACCAGACAAACCTTTCCAGGTATGTTGGCGTCATATTCGATCATGGCAACAATTCTTGGCTAAAAGTTCTTAGTTCTAATTAAATATTTCTAGGTGTTTCTGGGATCCTGAACTGTTTTTGTTTCCACTCCAAAGGGAGGAAACTTCAAGGAGCTGCACTTCAGCCACCAAAGAATTGTTCAATATGGGTCACACACAGTGCTAAGCAAAGCACCTTTGATGCTTTATGCAGCACCTCATTCTCCTTCGTGTTGTGGAGATCATTGGAATTCATGTTATTGGGGTGGCTTCATTACTAAAAATCAAAATTAAGGCTGTGTAGTCTCACTAGAACTTCCAGTGTAAATCTCAACTTCCAGTGTAAATCTCAATCTGTTTATTATTCCAGCTACTGAACTCTGAACACAGTTACCTTGTCTTTTGTAGGTTTCGTAGGAGCCTCTCTAAAATTGTAATCCTGCCCTATAAAAGTTGCAATTTCTCTCATAAAGGTCTGATTTAATCATGATTCCTGTTGCATATTGTTTTCTGAGAGTTGTTTAGGGTTTCTTCTTACGCAGGAAGGTGTTCCGAGGGTCTGCATATTGCTTTGTGGGGAAAAAAAGTGTGTTTTGGTAATACACGCACTTAAGTTTCTGTTATCTGTCAGGTTGGTTTCAGATTCTTTGTATCCAAATAAGAGCTTTTTTTTTTTAATCGTTGAATTTCATGGAAGTTTAATGGCTAATTAATCTTTTACAAGTTTCCTGAGGTATGGAAAGGGGATTATACACTGCTAATCTGAACACATTGTTCTTATTATAACCTGATTAGAACTAATTCTTCTGTGGGAAAGCTAGGAGTTGGATGACCAGCTGATGTGGGAACTGTTTCCCTGCATTGCCAGCTCTTACTGGGTGTTCCAATTAGCTACATTTATTTTTTAATGAATTGTTTCATCATTTGCACTGTGGGGATTCTTAATACTTCAAATATTTAATGTCACAAGGCACTTTTTTGACTTTGTGGCATTCTCACTATATTTAACCATTAGCAGCTCCTTGTAGTCAAGTTCTGCCCTTTTGGTTTGTACCATGTGGACATTCTGGAAGGACAACACTTGGTGCTGGAGAAAGCGAAGTTTTTCAAAAGATTTTTTTGGAATTTAACATCCAGCCTGAACAGTTTTAATTGGGAATTGTTCTACTTTAAATGACAGGAGGGTCAGGAGTGGAAGCTTCTGCAGAAATCTTGCTGAACACCAGTGCCAGCTGCTCCTCAGGTCCCTGAAGCAAGAAGTTTGTGTTCCTAGGAAAGGGGAATTATTACCGAGTCCTATTTGGGGGATTTTTTCTTCTGAGCATTCAGTACTTAGCGAGCCTCTCTGTATACAGGGCTTCAGTGCCCAGAGTGCTGCTCTGGAGCCTATTGCAGGCACCAGATGAGCTTACCCAGACAAAAAAAAGCTTTCTTCTCATTTATTTGTGTGTTTGACACCTCCCTGAGTACCAGACTTACAAGTTATTATCAAGACTTGTGTAACTGGAAAGCATTTTCCCTCAGATCTATTCCCAGAAATTTCATGCCGCGTTGGTTATGTTTGAATTAGTATTTGCCACATGAATACAGTCCCTGTGTATAATCACAGTTAAACTGCTAAGACTATCAAACACACATCTCTTTCTACCCTGAACCTATGTATCTCTTTCTTTTTTTGGGGGGCTGGACTACTGAAGGGGTGTCTAAAATTCAACCAATTCTGACAGCTGCTCTGTGCCGAAAGGCTTAACTTCCAGGATTCCAGAGATTCCTTCATTGTTTCATTAATGCATACAACCCCCAGCTCATTCTCCTGTAGATTTGCAGGGAGTGGAGAGCTGAACACTGACCTCTTTTTATTGTGAGAAAAGCCCATGACAACAGTGCTAATGTAACACACTTTTCAATGCTTATGTTTGTTAGGAGAGGGGGGTCACACCTCCCGTGGCCTGAAACCCAAAGGGACTTCTGTGCTTTATAAATCAAAAGTGTACATTGCAACAGACCAGATCTTTTGCTTTTCTGTCTCTGGGTGCAGGTAGGAGAGGAGGCTTGGATTGCAGTGAAGTCCACATGTCCCTGCAACTTCACTCTACATTATGAAGTGGCATCGCGAGGCAACATTGTCCTCTCAGGACTCCAGCCCAGTAACGTCACCCAGCAGAGGAGCAAAAGAGCCACCTTCCCCTCTGAGAAGAACATTGGTATCACACATTTCCCAGGAACAGGTAGCTAGCAGCAGAAATGCAATCTCTCTCCTGTTTTCAGGGAAGAAACCACTCTTCCACAAACCTAAGTATCCACCTTTTTTGAACTGGATGCTCCTCAAAGAGTGTAGAATCATTTTGTGCAAGAAAAATAGTGATACATGTCTATCCTGGTAACCTGTCTGCAGTAGCAACCAGTTTGGGAGTCAGGCAAAGAGTAAAACATGTGCCCAACCCAGCTTCTGGGAATCAGAGGTTTGGGAATTTGTAATGACTTTTTTGCACTGAAGATTTGTTCTCAGCTGTTGCGTTTACAGGCTGCCTGAAGGCATTGTGGTTGCTCTGTCTTTGGAAGTGTTCCAGGGCAGGTTGGATGGGACTTTGGGCAACCTGATCCTATGAAAGATGTCCTTGTCCACAGCAGGGGGCTGGAACTAGATGATCTCTAAAGGTTCCTTCTAACCCAAACCTTTGGGTGATTCTATTTAACTTCTGCAGTGATTATATGCTCGATAAACGGCATAATCGGGGCCCCCTGGTGGTCTAGTGGTTAGGGTGCAGCGCTCTCACTGCCGTGGCCTAGGGAACTCCTCCGGGCAGATGGAGCTCGTCAGCCCTGTAAGGCCATCCATCTAAGAGAAGGTCACTCTAAACAAACCTGCGTCCTGAGGACCTCGCTGCCACTGTCCGAGCTCGCTTGGCCCCAGCAGATGAACCTTAGGATTAAAGGGTGGGCTCAGTTCAGCGCACACTGCGTCTCACCTAAAAAGTCCACTGCGCAGGCTTGGAGGGTAATGACCTTTCCCAAAAATCTTCATTTGCGAAGACTGGCCATGAAACTGCATAATCATTTTCAAATTCATTTATACCTTTTCTCTCAGCAGAGTTTTGCAGCAGTAGATATCCTTTTTTTGTTTCTTTTTAATGGCTTAATAACTTGACCGTGTATTTCCTTGATTTTTATGACTGGAAAAACACTGAGTAGTCATTCCCTATCCACCTTCACTGTGCTGCTCATTATGTTAAGGGTGCTAATTTCTCATCAGCTTTCACAAAGAAGAGAAAAAGGGAAAAGACTGAATTAAAGAAAAACGTGCAACAGGGAAGAATGCAAGCCTTGGGAGTTCTGTGCCTCTCAGCAGCAGGATGGGGCAGGAAGAAGAGATATTTTGATAAATAAGACTATATTTTTCACCATTTATGTTCCAGCACCTACCAGCACACCTACAGCAGAGGTTGAGGTGTGTGTGACGTTCCTGAGATTCTCAGTCCTTCACTCCATGACTCCCTTGGGCCGTCTCCTGGTGTACTACGTGAGGGAGAACGGGGAGGGGGTCACAGACAGCCTGCAGTTCGCTGTGAACTCCTCCTTTGAGAACCAGGTAGGGGCTCTGGAGCCAGCGGGGAGGAAGGGATGGGGTTTCGTTCTTCCCTGTAGACATAACTGGGCTTAAATGTTCATTTCCAGGTTGCAGTGGTGCTCTCAGCAAATGAGACCAGACCTGGTGATGTTGTGAACATCAAGATCAGAGCTGCAAAATCGAGCTGTGTCTGCATTGCCACTGTGGATAAGAGTGTCTACCTGCTGAAGACAGGCTTTCAGCTGACAGCCAGTCAGGTATAAGGAGCTTAAGGCACTGATGTCTTTACCTCAGTGCTGCGATCCACATCTACCTTGTGTGTACCTTTGTACCCAAGGACAGCAGCCTCTGCCCTTTCCCTGCAGGTTTTTCAGGAGCTTGCAGAGTATGATGTATCTGATGCTTTTGGAGCTCCAAAGGAGGAAGGGCACTTCTGGTGGCCAGGCATGTCCTCACATAGACGCCGTAGATCTTCAGTCTTTCCCTGGCACTGGGACATCACCAAGGACGCTCGCTTCGCCTTTACAGTAGGAAGAATGAGCCTCCCTTCTCTATGGAGTTGTTTTGCTTTCATGTTTGCAGGATGATTTTTCAGCTCCATATTTTGCCCATACCAGAGCTATTTCTGAGAGGAGGCTGGAAAGTAATTTTTGAGAACAGAGTTCACTGTTCCAGCAAAAATGTTGGAGAGACGTTGTTTGATTTTGGCCAGTCTTGATGAGAGGGCCAGTTACGCTATTGGGGGAAGGAATTCATGCTGATGCTCTGGAGAATTAGAGGGACCAGAAGGTTCCTCCAGCTGTGGATGAGCTTGCAGGTCTCTTCTGCAGCTCCTCTGACAGGGAAGGAAGGTGGAATGTGAGTCTTTCCTTGTAGTCTTTTCCCTTTTGGACTATCCTTTGGAAATCATTTACATTTCTTTCCTGCCCAAGCTCTGCCAGCTTCTGTGGCCATCTGCATGAAAGATCAGGAATGTTTTCTTTGTATCCTCAATCAAGTTACTGCTTAAATGCCATATGTTTAGGTAGTTATGTTTGCTTGGTGTCTTTCTATAGTTAAACCTGACCAGATTTTAAATATCTTATTTCTTTGATCTGTGCTGTGTATTTGCATTAACTTTCAAGTTGAGCATTTAAAACAAGTTCTTTTTCTTTTAATTTATTCATACACTAATTCATTTGTTCATTGCTTTGGATACTAACAGTGCAGTCCTTTAAGCTGAGAATAGTCACCTCACCTGTGGGTTTTAAGACATGTTACTATTTCCATTAGCTTCTTGCTTTCCTTTTGTTTAAAATGATGTTACTTCATCTATTTGAGAAGTTCTCCTTGTTTGCCTCTTCTTTTCCTTCCTGGAGTTGCACAGTAGAGTCCATCCACCCTTTCAGACTCTGCTGACATCCCACTTTTCTGTCTTCCTCACCATGCAGGGTGTAACCTCTGCTCCCTGATTGCCTGAAATAAGAACATTCCACCTGAAAGGCTGTGCTGTGAATGTTTTATATTCTTTACACAGACTCTTACTGCTGGCTGCTCTGAAAGACAGATTGACCTAGAGAACCAGTGTCCCAGGTCTAATGTTTGATGTTCTTTCCGATTTTAATCCACGTAACTGCTAATAATTATGATCCTTGCTTCCTACAGCTCCTCTGTCTCCTCATTCTTTGTCCTTTCTGGGATTTTTAGCTAAATTGTTTTATTATGTTGCCTTAAACCCCAAAGGCTTTCATATATTCCCCCAATGCCTCAACCTCTTAAACTCTAAATCCTTGTTGCAACCCCCCATTTCAGGAGTCACTACTGCTTCTCTCCCTGGGATCTGGTTTTGTTCTGATGCTGCTTTTTTTCTTCCTGAGAGGTAGAAGTTCTTGGGAAAGGGTGCATATATTGGGAGCTGGTGTGACTGCAGGGCTGCATCCCTGGTGTGTGATAACTGGGTGTGGATGTGGAGAACAAAGCTCATTCTTTGGCATCTGAGAGCTGCTGTCTCTTATGAATAAGTGCATTTAGTGGACAGAGCTGGCAGAGAGCTTTCTCAGGAGTTCTGTGCTTTCCCTGTGGAGCTGTGTGGACAGTTTTCATTTTGCTTGGCATCCCTGGCAGTACAGAATTGGTGATGTCTGATGTGAGAGCTGCCTGCTAAGTGCAGCAGAACACTCTGGAAACTTTTAGGAAAGGTAAAAAGCTGTAGTGTTGCATTCTAGGGGGAAAAATCTGTGTAATTATTTTTTTACCTCTAGCTCCCTGGCAGTCACATATGCCCAGTAATGTTAGATAGTGATTTAAATGCATTTTCCAAGCAGACAAGAGCTTTCTCATAAAACCTCTGCAGATGCATCTTCATTTTTATATAAAATTTTTAAAAAAATCCTCAGGTTTCAATTGAGATTTACCCCATAAATGTTAGAACAGGATTGAGACATTCTATTTTAAAAAGTTTTTCTTGGTACACATTTAATTCTCTTAATTTATTTTTTTCCTTGCTGGTTTTTGTTTTGTGGTCTTCATTTGCATGTTCTAGGAAACTGGTTTGGTGGTAATGACTGACATAGTCAGCTTGAACCACAGGCAGAATGGAGGAATGTACACAGACGAGGCTGTTCCAGCCTTCCAGCCACACACTGGGACCTTGGTGGCCACAATGCATTCTAAAATAACAGCAAGGTAACTTTTTTTTTTTGTAATATATATTGTCTATGTTACTCTGAGCTGTATTTTCTTTCTTCTATATTATCAACTGCTTTCCACCCCCATACCCCCAGGTTTAAAGGCAGTGGTGGAGAAACTCTTCTGATGTCTTGATAGACTTAACAAAACTTACAGCTGACATTACTTTGTTAAATTTAGTTTAATTCCGGAAAAATGTAGAGAAATATTCTTCAAAATGAAGATATGAATATGATATGATTTGATAAGATATGATATGAATCATGTGACACTCTTTCATATGTCAGTTTTCTGGGAATTAGTTGCTGCTTTCTCAATATTTTCAAGCTAGAGCTGGTTTCACAGAGTTAATTGCTTGTTATTTTGGCCATTCAGCTGGTGGTCAAAATGAGGGGCTGCAGGAAGAATAAATCCTGAAGTGCAGTGGGTAATTCTGAGCCTTCCATTTGCATCCTGAACATCCTGGGAGCTTCTCTTAGCAGAGCCAGGGGGTTAATTAACAAAAAGATAATGAAGCATCATAGGTGTAGAAAAACTGACTAAATTATTAAAATATTAGAGGTCAAGACAACTCCAAGAGAAGAAGTGGAGAGGAATATAAAGTAGTGATTGTAGTAACTGCCGTTAGTTAGGCCATATCATATCCTGGGAAGTCACATGCTCAGTGTACTCCTTTTGACTTCCTTTGGTGAAAGAATTTGGATCATAAAATCAGATAATCTTTAAAACTAGCAGAAATAATATAATCTTATTTGTACTGGGTTTTTTTACATTCTTATTTATGTCTGCAGAGTGTGTGTGTGCACAATGGGATTGTTTGGGAGGACCATGTAATTTGTGTTATGGGTGATCGCCCACTCACTGAATGAGTCTGTAGCGAGCCAGAATGTTGGTGATGTGAGTTGCAGTCAGGTGATAACTCTGATTTATCAGTTAAAACTGTCTTAATGAAAGAGTTAATTCACAAGGACTTCTTTCTTGTTCTAGCAGAGCAGAGAAGAGAAAAAGAACCTTCTTTCCTGAAACATGGATTTGGCATTGCCTCAATGTCAGGTATTGACAGGGAATTTTCTTAATTATATCCAGAGGGTTGTATCTGTTCAACTACAAAAAACAAAGCTCTGTAAAACCTACTGGAGTTACATTGGCATTTTCTGATATTTTTTCATTGTTTTTCTTCATTACCACCTTAATCAATACTCTTTGCAACATTTCATCTGATCTTGAAGTGTATTCACCTGCTTCAAGTGGAACCTGTCAGTTGTAACCACATTGATTCTCTATTGATTGCTTTTCAAATTCCTTCTTTCTCTGTCATCTGTTGCAAAAGCATCTCCCCCAAACCTTAATTTACTGCCTCATAAATAGTGATTTCCTCTGGGTACAGCTGGAACTAAGAAAATTAATAAATAGATAACTAATCTCTCCCACAACAGCACACCTAGGATAATTTGAAGCAATTATTAAAAGACTTCTCCAGGTTTGCAAGTAAACTTCCTTCTCAATAAATGATTATAAATTAAATTTGACAGGAACTTGGAGCAAGCGTATTCAAATCTGTTCAATTGAGCATGAAATATGCTTTGTAGAAATACACAGAGAATTCCAGAAGTGCCTGTTTGGGCCTCAGCAAGCTGGGGCAGTTAATTATAAGTGGGAGAGTGCGGAATAAAAAGTTGCAGATTGCATTTTCTCCACTTCATTTCTTTAGAAACAACTGAGTTGACCATTTCTTCACTTCCACTCTCTTGAACAGGAAGAATTTATTTTTTTCTTCTACCATTTATAATTACAAAATACAATCCTCAAAAAAAAAAAAAAAGAAACAAAACCCTAATGTCAACTTCCCAAACCAATTCTAAAAATTCCTAGAGCCTGGCTGGAGGGTCTAATGGCTGGAAATGAGTGTGTACTTTGGCCCCCCGCCCAGAAGAGTAAGTGCCCTCATGTGTGAAAATAATGTTAATACTGGTTATGGGCTGAAATCCCAGTGGAAAGAACATCAGCTGCAACAAATTGTCCGGTTAAACAAACTGGAATCCTGCCAGTCCTAGAGCCAGGACACCCTTCTACTTATTCTTCAGGGCTGGGGATTATTGCAGGTACCAACTGCATAACTCCAGTTAGTATGAGGACCTAAATATTAAGGAATTAGTCTGCTTAAAAAAAGTTAAAATGGCTTTAATTTTTAAGTAGGTTTGGGTTAGATAACAGGAAGAAATTCTTTACTATAAAGGTGATATTGGCACAGGTTGCCCAGAGAAGCTGTGGCTGCCCCATCCCTGGAAGTGTCCAAGGCCGGGTTGGACAGGGCTTGGAGCAACCTGGGATGGTGGAAGGTGTCCCTGCCCTGGAATGAGGTGAGCTTTAATGTCTCTCCCAACCCAAACCATTCCATGATTTTGTAATAACTTGGTGTTGCCAAGCCGAGTGCATTTCCCAGGCTCTCCACTCTGAACTTTGAGCTGGGGAAGCACATTCATTGGCCAGTGCTTGGAGCCTGACTGAGCTTAGCATGTCTATTAAAAGGCACAGTGATCTTTAGTTTTCATCAAACCATTTGTTTTAATTCTTTCCCCACTGTACTATAAATACACAGATCAGTCCATGACCTCCTGCCTGGCTCCTGACAGTTCCTGCAGCTTCAGGCTCAAGGAGAATTGCAAACAGTTGATGTAGAGGAGCAAAGTGAAAGTGCTTCATTTATGCCAAAAGTGAATCACTTTCATGTGAAGAGCAGTGGAAGTGCAGTTCTTGGGGGTGGCCTGGATGTGGATCAGGCAGCTTTGCAGGTGACAATGTTTCATGGAATGTTCTGGGTTGGGAGGGACCCACAAGGATCATGTCATGCTATAGGCTCTCCAAGTTTGTTCTGAAGACCTTCCTTTCTCCTTTTCCATGCCCTCAAAAGCTCATGGAGCTGACAGCATGTGTATCAAGCTCTGGGGAATAAATAAGAACTTGAGAGCAAAAAAACCTTGGGGTGTACTCGTAATTGCACCAATCATGCCGTCAGTTGAGCCATGAAATAGCTTTTGTTCTTGTGTTGGAGAAAAAGTTTTCTGTTCCAGGCAAGGCCAAAGATGCTTGGCAGGAGGGAAATTTTCTTCAGAAGAAAATTGAATTTCTGTTATTACAAAGCATAGAAGAGGATACCAGGTTTATAATATCCTGTTGGGGTATGCACAGGAAAGCTAAATACTCAGAGACTTGATTTTTAATAATTAGTTTCAATCCCCATTGGAAGAAAATGATGGGTTTGGAAGTTTTCTAAGTGAGGCATTCCAAACCCCAACAAACCAAAATGCTTCTTAATCAAAACAAACAGTTGCTGAACTTGGTGTCTAGAAAATTTCTCATTTGACCCTATATTCAAGCAGAGTCTACAGTGTAGAAATGGACACAGAGACAACAAAAAATACTTTTATTTCACTAGCTGATATTGATGCTGAGATAATGAAATAAATTGTTGTTGAACTGTTTTTATCCAGGACCTCATTCTGGGATTCTTTCTTTTTTTGTTGGTTTTTTTTTGGGTTTTGGTAGTTTTTTAGTTTTGTTTGTGGGGGATTTTTTTTTGACTTGATGCAGACACTTGCCTCTAAGAAAAGTCACTTTATAATGAGGCTGCAAATAAAGTTTTTAAACCTGTACAAATTTGTATGTTAGATTGTTTCACAGAACTAACTACTTACTGTTCTCCTTATAAATGTTTACAGGTCTCAACTGATAAAAAACATCGAGCCTTTTATAAGCTGCTGCTCAAAGCAGACACTGATGTTATCTTATAAATTTGGATGTGGAGGGAACTCCCCAAAATGTGTACTTAAATTAAATGCTTTGGAATGAAGTTAATCTGCTGAACCCAAATTATTTCACGTTCCTTTTGACAGTAACACATCAGGGGAGGCCCAGCTGCATGTGGATGTGCCTGACTCCATCACCACCTGGATCACGGAGGCTGTGGGTCTGTCTGAAGAGAAGGGTTTGGGCATTGCCAGACAGACAGAGCTGAAGACATTCAAGCCTTTCTTCATTGATTTCACCCTGCCCTACCACGTCATCCGGGGGGAACAGACCAAAATCCCACTGACTGTTTACAACTACCTGGCTGTGTGTGTAGAGGTAACAACCCCCTCCTTTTGCTGAACAACTCAATTCTGGTTTATCAGCAGAACCTCATAGTGATCCACAAGTTACATTAGATAAGGTACCAGCCTAATGTAGAGGTAAGCTCAGCAGAGGGGCCTTGAAAAGATAAATATTGCTTTTCAATACAAATATAAGTCATTGTTTTATTTACTTTCAGCTTGAAACACATGTAGTGGTCTGGAGTATCTTGCAGCACTTCAGAAGTACAAATATTGAAAAATATAGGGAAAAAATATAGAGAAGACAATTAGGAAGCTCATTGTGAATCACAGAAGAAATTCCTTCGTGATTGGAAAGCTGCCAGAAGTAGTTGTTTTGGTTTTTTTCCCAAGAAATCCTGTCTCCCAAGATGTTTTCTTCTCAAACTCATTGTCTCCCTACCCTCAGTAGTATCTCTCAGAAATACTTGTAGAATTGCTGAGCTGAAAGTACTGCTCTCAGTCAAGTACATGACTAGAAAACTTGAAGAACAAATAAATCTGTATGTTGTGATTTTTGTGGAGCATTTTGTGGCTTTCAGAATTCTTACAAGTGGCTTTGCAGCTGAAATTTGTAATGAATTCCAAAATTTTCACAGGTCCATGTGAAGATTTCTGTCCCAAAGGGCATAAAGTTTGTTGGACATCCTGGGAAGCACCATCTGACAAGAAAGAAGTGCGTTGCCCCTGGGGAAGCCAAACCCACCTCTGTTGTTCTCTCCTTCAATGAGCTGGGACTGAGCAACATCACTGGTAGTATAGAACTAAAAACAGCTTGTTGCTTGAAAGAGTTTTACAAGTGTTTCTTTTTATTTCTCTTTCGGCAGAAAATTCTTGTTTCTCTGCTACCCCAAAGGGGAATTTTTTATTCCACTTGCTGCCAACTTGGCTTTTCAACCTCATTTATTGTAGAAACACATTCTATACCTATAATGCACAGAAGAGCCTGTTACAAACATCAGGAGATTCCCTGGTTATCAGTTTTCCTGTTGTGATATTTGCTCACATGAGGTTGGACCTGATAGATTTCCCTGAAGAGAATTTTTAAATTTCCCTGGGAATTTTTAAATAAGAGAATAACAACAGATTTTGTACATCTTTCAACAAATAATCCCAGTACAAATTGGCCAACACCGAAAATTAGAGAAGAGTTTCTTTTTTGCCCCATGACTGACCAAATATTGCCTGGTTTTAGATGTGATCATTCAAATATGGCATAAGGGTAATAGGAGAGAGCTGTATTTCCAAAACACTTGATGTACTGGTAATTAGCTGTATCTAATTCGTTCAGATCTTCTCTTAAGCTCGTGGAGATCTTCCTGTCTCAAAATACCTCCTGCTTTTCCCTTCTATTTCTTAGCAAAAGCTTTTGCTTATGGTGGGACTAATTGCTGTCAGGATGGCATGCAGAGCTTAAAGAATGACAAACACTCAGAGGACACTTTCCTGGACAAAAGAACCCCAATGGGAGTGGATTATGTTCGTAGCAGTGTGATTATTGAGGTAAGAAAATAGGAATTTGCAATAATTCAGATAAAAATGGGCAAATTGTGACAGTTTTTAGGTAACCAAACATGGATAGGTTTATCAGAATCCTCAAATTGATTCGTGGTTTGTTTCCATGGTTGGAAATAATGTAGTGATACTTGTACAGAAAGAGCCTATGTGGTTCTGAGTTTACCTGGTGACTCTTCAATACTGTTCAGGAGAAAAAGGAATGGAAATTTTATTGGATAAACTTACCCTGTTAATCTAAAATGTACTGTGCTGTGAGGTTCTCTGCTGGTGGTTGGCACATGGTGTCATCTCTTTCCTATAAAGGACATAAACAACTGTACAGCAGCAGAATATCATTTCTGTGTTTTCTAAGTAAAACTGAGATCTGTTCCTGCTCATCCAAGCCCTGTGGGTTTATGTGTGGATTTCTGTCTTTCTATAGCCAGAGGGACTGTCTAGAGAATACACCTACAGTGTGTTCTTCTGCCCAAATGGTAAGTTCATGATTTGAATGAGAGATTCAGTTTGTTTGATTCAGTTTTAAATAGAAACATTTGGCTTCCTCTCCTTAAAAAAAAAAAAAAAATTAAAATTTTTGTGTCCGTTTCTCTGTGATTGATGAGTTATGGTGTGTAGGAAGAATTTCTGAATAAAGAGTCTTTCTAACTGGGCTGGCTAATTATGAATTTGTTCTAACTGCCCAAATGATTTCTGGAAATGGCCATTAAATTCCTTTACTTTATGAAACAGTTTGAGTATTCAGCACTGTGGACAGTAACTGGGACTGTACTATATTTTCAGTTGGTCTTTTAAAATTCAGTTCTGGAATCAGTATGTCCTTTCTGCCAGAGATTTGGGTAGCTCAGAATTGGCTCCAGTAGCTAAACAGAGCTGCTTTTGACTACTAGATTTGAACCGAAAAATCACTTGTAGACTTCATGAGAAATTCAACTGAGCAGTTTGAAGTCTTCTTTATTTGAAGGATGTAAAAATAAAAGATGAGAAGAAACATCCATATTTACTTTCATAGTTTGTTTTAAGAGAAGCTGGAAAAAAACATTACTTAGGAAAGGTGTGTTTGTTTAAATTTAGTAATCAGCAGTGGGTTATTTTTGAAGTCTGTAAGCTCAGCTCTAATTCTTACAACATTCCATTATTTTTCTGGCTAGAGAAAATCCATATATCTACACCTAACAAATATGAGTACCAGTACATGCAGAAACCTGCCCAGATGACCCACTTTGATATTGCTGTGAAAGCCCACAATGATGCTCACCTGGCCTTGTCCTCTGGTCCCCGCGACATGGCAGAGATGACAGAGATTGTTATTGGTGGACATCAAAACAGCAAAACATGGATTTCCGTAAGCAAAATGGGTGAACCTGTGGCCAGCAGGGACACACCTGGGATCCTCTCCTGGGATGAATTCCGCAGCTTCTGGATCAGTTGGAAAAACGGAATTATCCAGGTACTGAATTCTTGTAAGGGTCTCAAAGTCTCTTTTTAAACAGAGTCTGAGCACACAAATGGCAGGTTTTCCTTAGGTTGGTGTAAAAGGTAAAAGATTCTCTCCTGTTGTCTCTTCTGTTTTAATTCTTTAATCAGAACAAATCTGCTCAGAACAAATCAGTTTGGTGTGTCCTCAGGACCTCAGTCTTCAACATTTTTAGTCCTTGAAGGTCAAGCTTGTGGAATTCTCATTAAACTTCCTTGGATTGTTTTGTGGGTGGGAAAGAGAAAGGTATTGATCCATGTGCAATGTTCTGTGATGCGCACATGAGTTAGGGGGTCCAAGGACACCTGGCAGAGTGACTCCAAATGTATGTATGGGCTCTTGGAACTGCCTGGTTTTCTGTCCCTTTCAGGTTGGCCACGGTATTCGGATGCTAAATGAGTCTATTATTGTGGAGTGGACAGTCCCCAAACAGCTTGAGGTGAAGTACGTTGGCTTTTCCACAGGCTGGGGGTCAATGGGAGAGTTTAAAATTTGGAGAAAAGAAGAGACTGATGAAAATCACAATGAAGCATTTACTCTTGGAGTTCCCCACAACATAATTCCAGGATCAGAAAGAGCTACAGCTTCAATCATAGGTATCAATTCTGAGGAGGTATCACTGGGTATCAAATGTGAAGAGATACTCCAGCTGTTACTTGCTTCTGACCAGTGTTTGAGTAATGCACACCTGATAAGATAGACATAGGCATTTACACAGGTTTATGCCGCTTAATTCTAGGACAAATGATTTTTTGGGGGGTTTTTTGTCACTTTTTTGAAACCTGTTTGAGTTGACAGTGATTTAAAGTTGATACTGAGAGCTTTGCAGAGGCACTGTCTGTTAGATAGAGTTCACAGTATTTATTTCATAATCATCATAATCACAAATCGTACTGTGTTCTAAACTCACCTTAATTTGGGAAGTCATGGACAATCCAACTCTGAAATGTGGAATTTCTTTAATCCAACAAAAGATTGAAGGGCTAAGATTTAACATATGAAGGACTTCCCACTTATGATACAGTTTATTTAACCGGTGATATTGGTGTAGTCAGGCGGGGTTTAATCATAATACACCAAAAGTCAAGCCTAATACTGAACGTATCACCTCTTTCTCAAACAGGAGATGTGATGGGTCCTACTTTGAACAACTTGGACAACCTTCTGCGATTACCCTTTGGCTGTGGGGAGCAGAACATGATCCATTTTGCTCCCAATGTTTTTGTCCTGAAATATCTGCAGAAAACCAAACAACTCAGTCATGAGGTGGAGATTGAAGCTACTGATTACCTTGTTCAAGGTAACTCATTACATTCACAATTTATAAATGGAGAAAAGTTAGAAGAGAGTTTTACTTGTATCCTGTCATGCTTTCTAATCAAGAGTAGCCCAAGTGATGAGGATTCATCATTTCTTGTAGGATAATCTCACAGATTAACAGATTTTGATGGCAAGACATTTTCCCTTGATACATAATCTGTGTTTCCCTTCAATAACTCTTAGTTTGGATGTTTATTGATTTATCTTTTTTATTTTTTTCCTCAGATAGCTGATTTCTATGTTTAAACATCTTAGAAAGCCAAGGAAAACTAATTTTCTTAAAAATCCATACATTTTTTTGCCTTATTCGTGAATTGTCTTTCCATCACTTTAGTCAGGACATGGCTCTTCTCTGGACTTTCTTTTTTTAACACTATTTTCTTAGTAACATTGTACCCAAAATCAAAAGTTAGTATGCAAAATAGTTATCCTAGAGGCATATAATGAGGGATTTTTATCTGTCCTTTCAGTGTCCTGTCCTACCTCACTAAGCAACTCAAAGCAATCTATCTTTTTCTTTGCACTGTTTTTCTCAGCATTTGTTTAAGAAGAGCCACATGCAAAATAGTTTTATAATGAAGTGCAATTTTCAGTAAGAATTCAGAGATCATTAAAAACAAGAATGACCCAAAGGGACAAAGCTCTCTTGTGTATGAGTCAGACAATAGTCATGTGATGAAATCAGAGGTGACAGGATTAGGTGGTTCTCCTCTGAAAATATAAATATAAAATGGAATATGCCAGATATTTCTTGTATTCAGCAGCTAAAGCCCAGTGCTTCTTCCTTTGCCTGGCTCCACTCATTCTACTTGTAATGTTTTGTGCTTGCTGAGAGCAATGAGGCAAAGGGAATTTGTTAATAGTCCAAGTCAGTGTTTCCTTTGCAACATCTTTTGCTTTTGTTTCCTTTTAAGAATCTGCAAACCTTCCAAGTTTTTGGCTCTAAGCTCTGCTTGCTAATTAACCCTGACAGAAGAAATTCTCAAGAGTTTTAAACTCTTCTGTGTTTATTGGAGCCCTGCCAAGTGCAAGGTTTAGATGGAGAAAGTCTGTTTGCTCACTCCAGAAGGCTTTTGTGACTTACCAAGCCAGAAAACTTCTTCGCTTAGTCATCCATGGTGGAAAGTGCTAATACCCAACAATTCCTGTGTGTTTCCTAAACTTTAGAAGTGGCCTGAGCTAAACCAGTCAGCATTTTTTTCTACTTCCCCACAACACAGTTCCAAAAAAGCAGATGAACAGGGGAAAAATGGGAAGGTGAACCTCTCCAGTGAGTCCCAACATCCACGGAGTGTTTGAAAGGGAAGATTTCAGAAGAGCTAGCAAGACATCAAGTCTGCCACTCCCTACCTTGGAAGCAAAGAAGAATAAGTGTAAGAGCAATGAAGCACAACTGAATTCAAAATGAACATTCCAAGAGACAATGATAAGAGAGGTATGAAGACTCAATGTGTCCATTTACACACTGGAAAGGGACACTTAAGAACTATTTAAGCAGGAAGGGCTCAGTAGTAAATTGAACCTGAGGCCTGCAGAGAAGAAAAGGAATCTAATTTAATGTCACACCTATTGTTTGGAGGAAGAAAAAAAATAATACAATTATTTAGGCTTTCTGCCATCTGTCTGTAGCTGTGCCGCAGTCCTTGGGCAAAGATGTGGTTAATACAAGAGCATCAATAATCTCTAGGGCTTTGTTCCTCCCATTCAAACTGTTCCACCTACTTTCCCTGTGAGCACTGGAAGCCTATAGAGCAACTGAAAAGTACAAAAGTCATGGGCAGTCCTTACTCAGGGACTGAGGAGCTGCTTCTATCTGGAGAGGTCAACAAGGAAGCTTCACCTCTGGAAATGAAAAACTAGCCCATTCTCATGAAAATATCTTGTGGTGTGGAATAAAACATCTACTGATGTGTTGGAGAAATTAGCAAGCAGTAAATGTCTTTTGACACCATCTTCTTGCAGGTTTGACACGTTTCCTTATCAGAAAGACCCACTCTAAGGGGTTTGATTCCAATGGGTGTTTAAGAGCTTTCTCCAAGTGTGTGTTCTGTGTTCCTCAACTCATATATTCCTGTATTCCTAGAGTGCTTTATTAGGAAGAGCAGTTCATGGTTATAGACAAACAGATTTGAGAAGCAAATTATTTTCCTGGTAGGAAGAGCACTTTGACTATCTTTCTTAATTTTCTGTCTCAGAAGACATTTCAGGAGAGAGTTCTTATCTTCAACTTGTTAATAATGTTGCCTAAAACAAGCCTTAAGACAGTCCTGGTAGCTTGGAAATCTTCAAGGGCGTCAAGATCACAACTGTTATTGTTATGTTACAGTTACCTTAAGTTGTCCCAAGCAACAGCTTTGGAGAAAAGTCTGAATCCAGCTGTGCTGTTGAAGGAAAACCATTTTCATCTGTATTGTGCATTCAGTAGAGCAGAAGGAGAGTGGCTGTGGACTTAAGGAAAAAATCTTTCTTTTGATACTGCATTTTTTTCAGAGGAGTATCACATTTCTAACATTTCAAGTGTCCAAAAGGCAGGAGCTGCAGTGTCCCAGATATTATCCTGACCGGATTTCTGGATAAGCTGTATGGACACAGAGCTGGCTCTCACTCACAGCAGAACAAGAGGCTGCCTGGGGCAGCAGAATCCCTTACATGAGTACCAGATGCTCTGAGTCTTCATTCACTTGAAATTCTTGTTTTTCTCTGTGTGAGGATTTTGGACTCCCCCAATTCTTTTGTGACTTCCAGGCTACCAGCGCCAGCTGACCTACAAGAGACAAGATGGCTCATACAGTGCTTTTGGGGAGAGAGATTCATCAGGGAGTATGTGGTGAGTTGCTATTTAAAACAGAGTTAGAAAAGTGTTAAGTGTTTGCTAAATGGGAAAAATACACAGTTGGCTGGGAAAGAAGAGGAATTTTCCAGCTTCTATCGTGGTATTGCACACAGTGGAGAATAGAAATAAAACAGGAAAATAGAAATAAATACTCAGTGAGTACAGAATTACTGCTTCAGTGCTGCTGAACGTTCTTACTACCCTAACAGGTGTGTTATAGTTATTTCAGGACTCAGGAGCAGATAAGATAGTCAGATCTACTGATATGCTGTCTTGGTTTAAGCCCAGCTGGAAATTAAGCACCACAGAGCCACTCGTTCAAACACCTTCTCTTTCCCCCCATCCTGGTGGGATGGGAAGGAGAATCAAAGTAAAACTTGTAGGTTGAGATAAGAACAAATTAGTAATCAGAAATAAGGTAAAAATACAGTAATAATGGTAAATTATAATAATATTGACAGTAATAAGGCAAAACACCAAGTGGTGCACAATACAATTGCTCACCACTCACTGATCAATGCCAGACCCTCCCTCCTGAACCCAGATGGGCCCCTCTTTCAGGTAATTCCCCCCAGTTTATACACTGGACATAAAATTCAGGCACAGAAACCCTATTTAAGGTTCCTATTTGGAAGTGGAGTAGCAATTATGGAGTATTTAGGCACCGAATTCCATCAGGGAATGGAGCTTCACCATTCACCATGTACAGAGAAATGGGCTGTCTCTAGAAGTGGCTGAGGCTTCTACCAGGGTAGGGAAAAAACACCCTACCAAAACCAACTCAAAACCCCCCAAGAATTCTTATCCCGTGTGCTTTATATCCCCTCATGGATGAAATGGGGTGGATTTATGCTCTGAGAATAAGAGCGGGACCTTCAGAGTCAAACAACAGGAGAGCCAGAAATTAAGAAACTAAGGAATCAGCTCATCTCATTATGTGCTCCTGGGGACACCATGGCCTGGGGGGTTTCTGTTACATCACCTCAGTGTTGCTGACTCTGACTCAGCTATAGTGGATCCTTGTCTTCATTCATTTGCCTGTGCTGTCATCTGGCTTCTCTGTCTGCTTCGTATTTTGGTTTTAACTGATTTACTTCACAAACTCATTGGAGGGGAACCACCACTGCTGCTGCCTCACTGTTTCTGAGACAGTGAACTTTTATCTCAGCTCCGGCATCTCCCAGTCCCTCAATGTCCAATATGGTGACATGGAATTACTTAACACTTGAGAACTCCCCTGCTAGGCCATGTTTGCTACCCTCCCATTCCTCAGGGGCTTGTAAATGGGATGACTCAATCTCTCAGAGCTGGCCAGTGCTCACACTTTTTGTCAGAGGTTTAGAATTCCAAAAACACTTCTGGTGCTTTCTTAAATCTTTATTCTCTATAAAGTCTAACGCAGCCTCAGACTTCAGCAATGGATCTGGATTTCTTATAAGAAATATATTGATTCTTAATTTAAAAATATTGATTCTTGACTTAAAAACTTTAGTAATTTAGGTGGAAGATGAGCACTTATAAAAAAAGAACTATATTTCAGGGTGTGCCACAACTACAACAAATATATCTTTGAGTATTACTTTTCAAGTTAGTTGACCCCTAACCCTGTTCTTATCAAGAAGTTTGGGCAGTGTTCAGGTGCTTTTACAAATGAACTTTCTAACAACAATATTTAATGTTTCCCAACATGATTTTTTTTAATTTGTGCTTTCTAAGAATGTTGGTTCTCCCTTACTGATAGTTTATTCTAAATTTGTTTTCTCAGTAAAGATGATACATTCCTATTTACAGGCTCACGGCTTTTGTCCTCAAGTCCTTTGCTCAGTCTCGTGGGTTTATTTTCATTGACCCAAAAGAACTGACAGCTGCCAAAGACTGGATCATCCAGCACCAGAAAGAAGATGGTTCTTTTCCTGCTATGGGCAGGATACTAAATAAAGACATTCAGGTAAAAACCATACAGGATCCAAATCATGCAACAAGAATGTTTTTGAAGTTATTATCAAAGCATGAAGTGATGCAGTTTCCTTATGCTCAATATGAAATTTGCACTTGAATGGCTGGAAGAAGCAGGAGAATTTCAGTTTAAACAAATCTGTCAGAATGTGCCTGTGTGGTGTCCCCAGAGGAGGGAAAGCAAGATGTCCAGTGTTACAAAACACCTGAGTCCTGTGTGCACTGAGTGAGTCCTCAGGCCACTGCCAGGGACAATCTTGGGTCCAACCAATGTTGGATTGGGTTCCTAAATTTCCTACTCTATGTGCCAACCAAAAGAGATTCTGTGATGCCTCAGCTTCTCTAGTTCTAACATGTTCTCTGTCTTGTTTCAAGACTCTTTTTATCCAGTGTCCTCTTCTCTAATTTTCATCCAGTGGTTTGTGTTGTTTGCCCGTCCAGGGTGGAATCCATGGGAAGATCTCCCTGACAGCTTATGTGGTTGCATCTCTTCTGGAAACAGGTGTCACCTCTGAGGTAACAAAAACTCAGTTAAAACAGCTCTCAGTTTTTCATGTTCTATGAAATTCTCTCTCTTTTTTTAAACTTCACTTTACTGCTGTTTGCTCTCAAAGGTTCTATGATCAGTTGAGTGACAGCATTCAGGTAACAGAGGGTGCTGCAAAGCCTTGAGATTATTCTAAAGTTAAGGAATCTGGTCTGAATTTATTCAAGGTGATCTCCCACCCCCCTACCATCAGCTCATGATTATTCTACCAGAGCAAAACACTTCCCTGCAGCCTCATCCCTCAACCTCTTCCAGAAATTCCTGCAAAAAGTGTTTTCTGCCTTGTAACTTCAAGGTGTGATTTCAGCCTTTGCAGATCCTGGTTGCTTGCCTAGAAAGGCTCAGAAAACCTGGCTTAGTGCTAACAGCAATTTAACTTGGGGATACAGCAAACTCCTGTGGTCTGGCTTGGCTGCTGTGGCCAAAAAGCTACTGCTGTTGGATTACAGTGCCTTTGGAGAGCTGCTCTCCTGCAATATGTGGGATTGAGGGCTTTGCAGACAAGTCCTTTTCTTCCTTGTAGTGAGACAGAACAGGAGCACTACAGAAAAGAGAACAGCTATGTCAGAATGTGCAATTCCACTGCATGATTTTTGAATTAGGAAAAAACCCCCCACAATTTCCAGTACAACTGGTGTTTCAGAAATTCCTTCTTAAAACTCACGGTAAAACAGTGCTCCTGTCCTCTGTATTTTTGCCTGCATGCAGTTTCACTAGGATGGAGATGCTCAGATGAGATCATAGTTAAACATTCCCACTATTTAGGACTGGGAACATGTCTCCTTGAGCAGGCCATGGATCCAGCTCTTCCCTTGCTCTTCAGCAGCCAAGGGAAAGGGGTGGGGTGGGTGAAGGGTGTGGACAGGTAGAACTGCCTGGAAGATGAAAGGAGGAGGATCCTGGAGCATCTCTTGGTGATTTGCACTCAGACAAAAGGATTGTCCATTGAGGCACAACCCTGGGAGTCTGGGGAGATGTTGAAATAGCCAGTGCAAACAGAACTATCCCTTCAGGAACTCTGATAACTTCAGCACTTCTGATGTGGAGCCTGAAGAGAAATCATCCTGCTGTTGCAAGCAGATGCCCCCTAACCCCTTGTTCTTGTTGGAGTGGAAGGCTTTCAACCTTATTAAAAATTCAGAAAATCCTCCAATTCTCCCAGAGGAACTTCCTCCTGCCCTCCAGTGCCCCCCTCTGAGCAGTGATGTGATGCTCTCCCTGGGTTGCAGTGTGGCAAGACAGCCCCAGCATTTTTACTTACTGGAAGTGCATTTTCTGTGGATCTAATGGTTTTCCATGGAGGAGATTTGCAAGTGTTACTAATGATCTTTGCTAGGAAATGAGGAAGGGGAAGGTTAGTGCTACAGGGAAATCAAAGGAAACCAAATTACATCAAGTCCAATTAAATTGTTTCTATAAATTATTAGAGCCACGTTCCTACACGGTGAGGTCATTGAG
Organism: Manacus candei; assembly: GCF_025592945.1. Lineage (NCBI taxonomy): Eukaryota > Metazoa > Chordata > Aves > Passeriformes > Pipridae > Manacus > Manacus candei. The sequence goes on along the minus strand of NW_026138126.1, from coordinate 730,855 downwards.
GGAGTTAATAAAACATGTTTGTTGGCTGCAGGGACCCCTGGGAACCTTGGCCTTTATTGTCCTCTGGCGTCTGCCAGACGCTCCGGAGTGTCAGGAACACAATCAAACCTACAGTGGAGAACTTGCTTCTGCTCTGTTCATCTGCCTTGCAGGGGCATGGAATTTCTTCAGCTTCTGCAGAGAGCAAAATGCATCTTTCCTAGTTCGTTGATGGATTTTTAGTGTTTTTTGGCTTTGTTTTTGGTTTGTTGTTTTTTTTTTTTAAATGGACATGATATAGTGAGTGATAAAGTGATTCTAACTTCTGAGATGTAGAGGCTGGTAACATGTCTGGGCTCTTTTCCCCAAAATACAGGAAGAAAGAACAGCTGTTGACAAAGCAAAGCACTTCTTAGAGTCCAACCTGTACTCAGCAAAAGACCCCTACACCACTGCCCTGACTGCCTATGCCCTGACCCTGCTGCACAGCCCCTCTGCAGCAGTGATGCTGCGCAGGATGAACAGCATGGCCATCACCCAAGGTACTGAGCTCCTGGGCCACCCCAAGCTCTCAGTCCTCCTGCAGGAACAAGCAAATACAGAGTGAATAAGGTTCTTCCTCCAGAGGGTGGTTGGGCACTGAAGAGGCTCCCCAGGGCAGCGGGCACAGCACCAAGGCTGACAGAGCTCAAGGAGTGTTTGGATGATACTCTCAGGCACAGGCTGTGACTCTTGGGGATGGACCTGTGCAGGGCCAGGAGTTGGACTGGATGATCCATGTGAGTCCCTTCCAACTCAGCATATTCCGTGAATGCTGTGTTTGAGTTACTGGAGAGGATGGAGCCTGTGAGATGTTTCCTCACAGCACAGTTTCACTTTGTAACTGGGGAGGGCTGAGACCTCAGTCCCACTGATGCTGAGGGAAGACAAGTGTAGCAGAGGCTCTGCAGTGCCTTTCCTGTCCATGACTGTTTGCCCTGTAACACCTCACATTCCCTGATGGTGTATTGGTGTATTTTAATCCAAAATCCAAGAATTATCTAATTTGTCATGTTGAGTCATTTTTGCAATTCAAAGGGAGCCTCTTGCCCAGGGACTGCTCATCTGACAGGAGGGACAGTGCAGTTCAGGGCAGGGACGGAGTCAATTCTAAAGGGGAATTTAACTGTTCCCACACACAGAGGCTCAGCTGAACTCCTGGTCTGATAACACACATATCCCACCGTCCTCTCTTTCCAGATGGCTTTACACACTGGAGCCTCACAGGAACTACTGTTGCTGATGAAGATACTTTCATGGGATTTAATGATGGACTCTCTCAATCAGGTACTTGTAGTGCAAAGACAGAGACAAAAGAAAGGGCTGCATCACCAGCCCAATGGCTGCATGAATTTTATTGAATTGTTTTTATAATAGAGGGTATTCTGAAATTGTCAGTCAGTCAGGGCAGGGGCCAGAGGAAAGGAGAGCTCACAAAAAGCGGGTAATGTTATGCTGAAAGAACAAATGAGACAGAGCAGGATGTGGCCCAGAGAAGGATGGGCTTTTCAGCCCCAGCTATCTTGCCAGGTTTCACTCCAGTTTTATAAAGACAGAAGAGTGAGAGTCATGTGGGATTCCATCAGGAAGGAATCATTTGAAATGGAAACCTGAGGGAAGTCAAATACATTTAATTTTAGAGCTATTTATCTTTGTGTTTTCAAATGGGCCTAAGGATTGTTCACCAGTCCACTGACGCTTCAGCTGTTTTTCCAGACTTCAGCTGTCAAAGCCACAGCAACTGTTGAATCATGCTGTAATTTTCAAATCACTTAAAGCCACTGACAGTGGATATGATGTAGGTGCACCAGTGTTCAGGAAGGATGTAGCTGGATATGGAATGAAAATCTCGGGACAGGAATACAGTAGGGACGACAGCAAAGTAGAACTGGAGTGGGAGATAAATTCCTTATGGGATACAATCAAGTAGAAAGAAGGTAATCTGTTATGTGAAGGCAAGAACTTGTGTTGGAAGCAAAGATATCTTTGGAAGGTGATGTATCTTGGGTGCAGACATATTTTCCTGTGTTTGCTTCTACAGACTCTTAAAATTATGGTTTTCATTTTTCATTTAATGAATATTCATAGAACTATCTGTAGATCTGCCTAGATTTTCACTTCTGGATGGTATTTTGATATTTTATATTTTTTTTAATCCCCCTCCCTTTCAGTTGTTTCTGCAGAGGTGGAAATGACATCCTATGCCCTTCTGACCTACACACTCCTGGGGGATGTGGCCTCTGCGCTCCCTGTGGTAAAATGGCTTTCACAGCAAAGGAATGCCCTGGGAGGATTCTCATCTACTCAGGTGGGCTGCCTCTGGAAAAAGATAGCTTTGATTCATTATCATTTGATTCAGGAATGCGGAGTTTTCATCTAGAGTCCAGACGGAAATTGTTTGTATTCTGGTAAGAGGAAAAACTTTCCCAGATTGATAATTTGAAAGGAACCCAGACTCGTCCTTGTCCTCACAGATGCCTATGACAGGAAAAGTGAGCAAACCCCTGACATCTGAATTAAGGAAGATTCTGCTACCAGAAGCTGGTGACTGTAGAGCACAGTTGTTTGGAAGTTTACTCCTGTGTTCTTCACTATTCTAATCTCTCCTGCTTCTGATCCCCAGGACACCTGTGTGGCCCTGCAGGCTCTGGCTGAATATGCCATCCTTTCTTATGTTGGAGGAGTCAACCTGACCATTTCCTTGGCTTCTACTAATCTAGACTACCAGGAGACATTTGAGCTCAACAAGATGAATAAAAAAGTCCTCCAGACTGCAGTGGTAGGTGGTTTTGTGTTTGTGTGGCCAAATTTTTAAAGCAATCCATGTGAGCTGAGTTCCAACTGAGGACTTGGATCTGGAATGGTAAAAGCACAAGTTAAACACTGAGATCTGGGGACTTTCTGGGGGTTTATGGTTGGGTTCTAGTATGAAGGAGGCAGCGCTCAAAATTAAAGGCATTTTTCACCCTATTTTCACCCCTGAGGCTTATTTTGTGTGACTGCTTTTTTCTGTCATTGTAAATGCAGGTGGCTGAAAGTCACTTCCCTTCTGCAGTCTCCTTTATAACCATAAAGATATTTGTACAGGATAAAGCTGAATTGACATTAATTTCCATTCTGAGTGCCATGTCTTATCTATGTCTTAACTGTGGATTCTCCCTAGATCCCCAGTATTCCCACAGGGCTGTTTGTGAGTGCCAAAGGTGAAGGCTGCTGTCTGATGCAGGTAAGGCTGCCATGGGGCTGGAGAAAGGATGTGAGCAGATGATCTCTAAACTCAACCTGCTTGCTACTTGTAACCCCATTTTGCTATGAGAAAGGAGTTACACTTGGAATTTCTCTCAAAGTAATGATGTAGTGTGGTGTTGCTTTAATTTATAGAAGTAAATGTGGTGGTGCTAGCGTGGATCTGGTCTGGTTCAGCTTTACCTCTATAGAACTATGTGGTAAAGCCTCTGCTGCCTCTCTTCCTCCCATTCCCTCTCTCTGAAGAAATCTGGTGTTTATTCTGGTCTTCAGGGAGTATTTGTAGATGCTATGAAACACTGGGGTCTAATAAACTGATCTGTTTTGCTTTTCCCCCTTTCTGCTGCAGATTGACGTCACTTACAATGTACCTGATCCTGTTGCCAAACCAGCTTTCCAGCTCCTGGTTAACCTCAAGGAGCCAAAGTCAGAGCAGCATCTCCAGGCTCCCAACCCCCTGAACTCTGGCTCTCCAGATGAGAATCGCTCTGAAGCCTTGCACAGGGAGAGGGCTCTGGGGGATGATGATGACCCAGCATCAGACCAGGACCATCGGGAGTACAAAGTCATACTGGAGACATGCACTAGGTAGGAAACGCCAACCCTGTTCCTCACCAGAACATTTAGTTTCCTGATCAGCATCACCAAATTCTTCCTTGCTGCGCTGTCTGTGTCTCAAACAGGGTAAGAGAACTTTCAGCTACCGTTGTGGGCTGTAGGACAGAGTCATCCCATGATCATTCTTGAACGTTCCCTGCTGGCTTTGAGCATTTTAGTGCCAAGTGTATGTCAAACATAGAGAAGTAAGAAGAAATTTACAAAAGTGGCAACACCTTGGGTTTTTATCACTAAGTTTCATTATTCCCTCTCCAAAACCTGAAGATGACAAATGGAATGTTTGAATGCTTGTATCAACAGGAAAAGAAAAAGTTCTGGATTATTTTCTAGGTCTTCGGTAACAGGCTTCCTTTAGCAGCCTCAAAGAGCGAGGTAAATTCAACTGGTTAACTAATATCTTAATTGTGTCAATAGTTTTATAAATATTATTGATATGACTTTGTTATTTGAGTTCCTTACTCTTCAGTTTTGGATACCAAAAACCCAAGAGGAGATGCTTATTGCCATGGTATGAATTTGGAACCTGGTAAAGGCAAAATGCATGCAGAAATTTGTTAATAAGTTTTCAAAAGCTCATTCCTTGTTTCCTTGTTCCCTATAAAGAAATTTAAAATAATTTTTGAAGATGGCACGAGCCAGAAGTTCCATTTCTAGTTCTCAAAGCACTTTGCAAAGACATTAGTAGTTCTGTCTCATTTTACAGTTTGGGAAACTCAAGTTATTATTATATGAAAAAAAGGTTGGCTATAGACAAACAGCAGCAAGAATCGTTTCTGACCTGAATTCAATCCACTTACATATTTTGCTTAATCATATCAGTACTGCTGCAGGTGTCAGGGAGTGCTGATCTCTCTATAAAATGTTTGGATATTTAAGGAGGTCGTTGGAAATTTGGCCCAGACAGGGAAAACCACAACCAAAGTAAATAAGGAGGGCTTACAGCAGGAGAAACCATTCCCAAGAAATTAGTAACTAATCTGCATATGTGTGACTTGGAGTGTGGCAGGTAGTGGGGGTGCTGCTTCCCTGAAACAGCAGAAATCAAGTGAAGGGTTTGGATGTGATTCATGAAAATGGAAAACTCTGGCTCCCATATCAGTTTATCTCCTTCCTTCCTGCAGAGGCCACACAGTGACTGCAGTCCTGGACACAGTTGCTTCATGCAAAGCTGGGATCTTGTTTTCCGTGTCACAGACTTGCCTCTTGCCCCTCTCGCTGTGTTGTGGCACAGACTTTACCTCCCAATTCCCCAAGCCTGGGAAATCTTTGGCCAGGAATTTTTGGTGTAGTTGAATTTTTCCTCCCTCCACTGAGAACAACCAGTGACGAGCAACTCAATCTCACCATCCAAAAGTTTGCCAGGGCCAGACTGGCTGTAATAACACAATATCACTGTCCCAACCTCTTCTCCCCCTGCCCGAACTTTCAGCTTGTTTTAGGGAAGGGTCAGGCTTATAAAGTCTTGTCATATCAGTGCCTTGAAGATGCTGAGGAGGCTGCCCTGCATCAACGCAACCCCTCTGCTGATATTTCTGAAACTCCTGCCCTGGGAATTGCTGGAGCAAAGGCAGAAATTTGAGAGGAAGCCCGGTGCAAGGAGATGGATTGCTTGGAAAGAAAACAAAAGCAAACGAAATCTTCCTTTCCTCCCCTTCTCTCAGTAATGATGCTCTCAACTCCATCATCATCTTATTTAGGCACATGAAGAGAGGAGTGTCATCTAAGGCTGACAACTGAGATATTATGAGCTGAGGGTGTTCTCAGAGTGTAATGAATTGTTGTCATGCTCAGTGAAGTCATTTGGGTGCTTTTGAGGAGTTAAGGAGAACACAGGAATGTGATATATAACAGAGAAAGGGGAAAATGCAGGCAAAGGGACACTGTGGTTTATTAGGGAGTATGTAGCGTGGAGTTAGGTCATGGAGTTAGGTCAGAATTAAGAAGGGTTAATGTCTGTGGGAGCCTGTCAGGCCTGGAGTTACTCACCCAGAGCCAGCTGGCTCTGTCCCCAGGCCACATCATGCTACTGCAGGCGAAGAGCTGGGGTGGGGTGTTCCAACCTCAACCAGTTCACCCACCCACCCCCGAGGTGGGGGGTCTCCAGAGAGAGGGGCCTCCAGTTTAGAGCTGGCAGATTTGGTCCTGGAAGCTGTGAACTGTGTTTTCTCAGTGCTGGGCATGAGCTAATGAGCCCTCCTGGGTCCACGCTTACGGTGGTGCAGCTGAACAGCAAACAGGTGAAGTGCCAAGGGGGAAGAGCTCAGAGCTGGCTGGGAATGCAGAGAAAAGGAGCGTTGTTCTGGGATTAGCAGGAGCTGGGTTAGGATGTCGACTCTTCTGCCTTGCTGCAAAAATTGAGATTTTGCAATGGTCCAAATAGACTTCTTTCCACCCCTTCCCGTGTGGGGTTTTTTAATGAACTCTTCAATAGTAAGAACTCTGAATTTCAGTGGGTTTTTGGAGGCTTCATTAATAGTATAGAAGATAATATGGGCAATGAATTCTTTAACATCAGTAACTACAGAGTGAGTTTGCTGACTTGTTAGCAAAGATACTTTTCTCAGTGTCAATTAGATGCTGGAGGGAAATGGCCTTCATGAAACTCCAGGGTTGAATGACTCTGCCTGGTGTTGGGAAGTAACATTCCTCTTCCACCACAGTCCATGTATATCTACTTAAAAAAGAACAACAGTTTCTTTTGCTTCAAGGGCTGTTTTCCTTTTACCAAGTACATTTTCTCAGTGATTGACTGAAAAAGAAAGCAAGCAGCCCCACGGGTGACATTTTGCTGCTTTTCTGCTTCCATTTCCCTGGACATCTCCTACATCTCTGTCCCCATGAGTTGGGCATAATTTTGTTGAATAAAAGCAGAAAAGAGGATTTTGTAAAACCAAGTAGTCTGTGCCTTTCCATAAGCACTTCAGAGAAAAGTAGATCCTTTTAATAATTCTTTTTCTTCTGAAATTCATTTCGTTTGTTCTCCATCCTGAGTTGTCCTTGTGTCATTTGTTTTTTCGGCTGCTGAGTTGGTTTTTATTCCTGTTTTTGTTCCCATGGGAAGATGGCTGCACTCTGGATCCTCAAACATGGCTGTCTTGGAAGTGCCCTTGTTCTCAGGTTTTCGGGCAGATATTGAGAGCCTGGAGCAGGTAAGATGCTGGAATGGGAATGCAAAGCATGACCTTGAGCTGGGATATGAGTGGGAGGGATTCCCTTTTGGGGGCAAAAGCCATTTAATGCCAGAGCACCGCTGAAAAGATGGAATTAAAATGAGGGGAAGGCACGAGATTTCACTTGTCAAACCTTATTTCTCTGAAATGAATAACCAGATGTTCTGAGCAGGATGAACAAATGCACCACCAGGGCCAGGGAAGGTTCTCCCTGAGCCAGCGCACAGTAATTAACTGAGATCCCTTGGAAAAGCTGAAGTGCAAATGTGCTCTAACAGGAGCTGTTTATGGCTGCTTAGTGAGCTGTGTTATCTCCAACATCTGGATCCCATTTCTTTGGAGGCTCTATGTCTTGGAATTTTTTGCCTTTTTTTTTTTTTTTTTTTCTCTCCTCTCTGCAAGAATCATGTTTCCTGCAGCCAAGCTGAGGTGGACAGCATGTGCCTTGTGCCCAGCCAGCCCTTTAGGGCAGATGAACTGTAATCTTGAGCTTTGCTTTAGATTCGTGGAAGCACTGCATTCCTTGCATTTTGTGGAACATTACATTCACTGCTGAGGTTTTTATGCAGCAAAGAGTTTTTAAGGACTATTTAACCAAAGAGGTGTAAAATCTCTGCATCCTTGAGAACTGGTAAAGAGCTAAAAAATGTTTTGCTTCCAAAAGATCTCTTCTGTTAATAAGTTTTTCTTCATTATACTGGGGGGGGGAGGGATTTGGGGAAGTAATTTTAAAGTAGAACCATGGTAAAGAATGGGCAGTTTTATTTGACATCCTAATTCAAGAAAAAGTGCCCATGGCTTTGTATTCTCTAGGATTTCGCTTGATCTGGCTAATTTATATTATTATATTATAGATTACATATTATATATATTACTTCTATTATATTTATATTTTCTTGGGGAAAATGAGGCAAATATGTGCCTCTGGAGTGGCTGACAATCCATGTCAGAAGCTGCTGTCATACGGTCTCCTGGGCTGTCACTGAGGCCACAGAAACTTGTGTATTAATCCCTGAGAAGGAATTGGATCCTTTCAGTGTTAGGGACCTGTGCTGGAATATTTCTGTGTTAATCAGATATGAAATTATTCCTGTAAAGAGAAATATCGAAGTTATTTGTATCAGTTCACAAGCTGCATGTTGAGAATTCTGTTTTCAAATGTATGCATGTAAAACACACCAATTTTTATCTGCCTGATGACCTTCTGGGCTTGATATTCTCTCTCACGTGCAACAAACAGTGCAACAAACTGAATATGATTATCAGGTGAGTCAAGGCCACAGGTAGGAGTCTCCAGTATCTCCGTGGTAAGAGAAAGGAGGACAATCAGGTGAAGGGACCTGCAGTGGGTTTGGTTCCTGTTTTCTCTGCTCCTACTGAAGGTGCTGGAGTCATTTGTACTGCTGTCAGATAAGTTCTCTTTATGTAAATAATGGCAGAAAAAACATGGGTAACAACCTGGCTTAAGGCAGAGAGCTCAAAATGGCACAGGAGGAGAACAACAGGATGTCTTTATGGTCTTAAACCTCTGGAATGTCTTATCAGTGGAGGGAAGGAGTTGAAAGAAAGAACATAAAGGGATTTTGATTGCAGAAGAACAGGAAAATTGTTAGGTTAAGGAACAAATCCCTGTACTCATTACAAAAATAGGAGTTCCCATCCTCCAGGCTGTACTGGGCAAGTGTCTACTTCTCTGGGGTCATCAGGGTACTGAGTTAAAGGTTTCTAAGCTGAGGACCTGAGAAGGTCTCACATGTTTATGTATTATTGTGCAGGTTCTGTCCCTTGGGTCCCTAAACACTTTTTCCTTTGCCAGGGCAGCTGTGCTCTGCTCTGAGGTTGTTTACAAGGCTGGGCCAGACACAGGTGTCCCAGAGAAAGACTTGGAAACCAAATGTGCTTATTTTGTTTGTAATTACTACTGAAAGGCTGCTACATGCAGCCCCTCCTGTGCTGTGTCTCCTGGTTTGCACTAACCTCTGTCCAGGGAATGCTGCACATGTTCTCAGCTGCAGAAACACTGAAGATAATTGTAAATATGTGATTAACATTAGGAAGCCGGATTCTGATTCCCCAATGAACTGGCTCTACAATGTTTCAAGACACTTCTGTTTGGGGTAGAAGCCCAGAATGGTTTGGGTTGGAAGAGACCTTAAAGCTCATCCAGTTCCACTCCCTGCCATGGACAGGGACACCTTCCACTAGCCCAGGGTGCTCCAAGCCTCGTCCAGCCTGGCCTTGGACACTTCCAGGGATGGGGCAGCCACAGCTGCTCTGGGCAACCAGTGCCAGGGAAGAAGCACCATGAACACTTTGTTCTGTCCCAGTCCCAAGCCTGGCCTGGGTGGAAGCACACAGAGGGTTAAAACAAGCTGCCTGCTGCTGCACATGAATTATTTTGCCAAAGCTGATCTCTCCAGCACACGAGGCTTTCTCCGGCACTAAGCACATCAGTTGGTTGTGCTTTTCCTTGTGGCATCTTGCCTGAATCTCATGTTTCTGCCTCTGTGGGTAGAAAGGCAACAGTACCAGTGTAGCCCCAACTGTTCAGGTCTCTGGGCATGGAATAACGGGTGGTTTGTTTTCCTTTCTCTTCCTGTCTTAAGGGGAAATGAGCTGATTCTCCTTCTTAACTGGTAAGACTGAGTTCCTGCAGCAGAGAGCTGATCAGTCCTTGCAAAAGCCAGCAGGATGTCAGGGGCTTCGTGCAGTGCATTCTGCTTCAGGGCTTGTGGGACACAAGAAAGCTGGTTCAAAACACAATTTTGGAACTTCGTTGGGCAAAGAACTATGTAGTTGGTGCCTCATTTTGGAGAGAGGATTGAATTCTTGGGAACCAGCCCTGAGGAGCATGGCCTGTTCAGCTCATCAAAAGGAGCTGAAGTGTTGCCCTGATTACAGTGGGCAGTCTATTCCCATAACCAGATCAGAACTGCTTCCTTTGGGGCAGTAGGAGATTTTGCTAAATTCAGAAGAATATTGCACCTTTGAAGGGGAATGTTCTCCTTGAAGAGCTAAATTCCACCTTTCCTATTGCAGAAACGCTTTTGCATCTCTAAAAATGAAATGTGGTGACAAAGCTCGAGCAGATCTATAGGTAGGGAGCAAAGATGAGACATAACCCCACCTGCACAAACACATCTGCTCTGGAGCCAAGCTGGGAGACCTGAGGGTGTTCACCTGGAGAAGAGAAAGCTCCAGGGAGATCTTAGAGCCCCTTCCAGTGTGTAAAGAGAGAGAGAGCTCTCTTCAGGCTGGGAGAGCTGGAGAGGGACTTTGGACAAGGGATGGAGAGACAGGACAAGGGGAATGGCTTCCCACTGCCAGAGGGCAGGGTTAGATGGGAGATTGGGAAGGAATTCTTCCCTGTGAGGGTGGGGAGGCCCTGGCACAGGTTGCCCAGAGCAGCTGGGGCTGCCCCATCCCTGGAAGTGTCCAAGACCAGGTTGGATGGAGCTTGGAGCACCCTGGGCTAGTGGAAGGTGTCCCTGCCCATGGCAGGGAGTGGAACTGGATGAGCTTTATGGTCCCTTCCAACCCAAACTATCCTGTTATTCTGTGATTGTTTCATGGCTATCAAATGTGGGCCCAAAATAAAATTCATCCACTGTATTAGTTTCATGCTGTATTTTGGACACCACCTTCAGCAGAGGCAAGTCCCATCATTCCCTGTGCTGTGTTTCCCTGCCATCCCAACCATTCCCTGTCCTGGCTGTGAGGGCCTGGGCTGTAAATCACATTTCCCTGTGCGTGTTTGCCCTCTCAAGGGAGCAGTGTGGGAGCAGCAGCCCCACGTGCAGCCCCAGGGCAGCACTAGTTAATAAAGGCTCTGTGCACACCCAGGGCAGCCCCGGGCTGTGCAGCCACAAATCCTCCTAATAATGCTGGGTGTCGACAGGGTCAGGAGGTCACCCTAGGCTGGTATATATCAAACCTTACCAGAAAAAATGCGACTTTAGCTGAGCTGAGCAGTTCCCAGTGGCGCCAGTCCTTCTGAGCCCTCATAAAAGGACTGTCTGCAGCCATCCACTGCTGAGTAATAACAGCCACTACCAGGCCCCTAAAATTATAAGGACAAATTAAATTGGCCCTTTCCATATTGTGTGGGACTTAAACATATGTTCCTTTGCTTGTTATAGTAATAGCAGGAAGCTTGGGAGCAGGGTTTTACAACTGGGAGCACTCTGCTGAGGGAAGGCACAGTTAAAGCCGATGGTTGCAGGTTTGGGCAGATTTCAGTGGAAATGCGTTTTGCTTCATGTAATTCTAAATAATAATAATAATAATAATAATAATAATAATAATAATAATAATAATAATGCTTTGTTCCCCTTTCCACAGAGTTTTTAGTCTAAGGTCTCAAAATAACTTAGGAACACTAAAAGAAATACAAGGGAATATTATCCCTATGTTACAAATGGGATTGTCTGACAGAGGTTAAAGTAATGGGACTGAGAATGAAAATATCTGCTCTGACCCTTACTCAGTTCCCCAAGCTGGGATTAAAACACAAGATTTCTTTTCCACAGACCCTCATCATCCCCAGTTTCTGGATTAGATGCTTTCTACATGGCAGACATGTTCTGAATACAGTTTATTGCAATAGTAATGACTGATCAGGCAGGACAGTCATAATATTGAGATATTAGTATTCCAAATGCAGAAACCACAGGAATAAATTCTGGAAAATTTTAAATAAAGCTTTGTAGATATGGGAAGTACTCTTAGATCATGTTCTGATATTCCTTGGATATGCAGATCATCCCAAGAAATAAAAAACAGAAGAGGTGAGTCTGGAGGCCTGGCTGGTACAACGCAAATCCCAAATCCCTGGGCCTTGGAGGGACAGAAGATGAGGAGCAGAGGCCTGGCCTGACCCCATTCGTCAAAAGGGAGGGGTGCCTGGGGCTCTTTCAAATGGCTGCTCTTTTCAAATGTGAGGATTAATTTTACTGGCAGAAGAATGTTTTGGATTTTTCAGCTGGTGGGAGAAGGGAACCTTTAATACCCAGCGCGATTCCCTGGTGATCTGAAGGAGAGACTTTATTGAGTGTTTTGGGATCTCCGAGGTCTTGCTGGAGCCTTGGTACTGAAAACAATCTGGGAGCTACTCAGGAAGGGGGATAAATTCACCAGGGACCAGGAAGAGCCCTCAGCATTGTGCACTTTGCAAGCAATTCCTCATCAGGTCACAGGGAAGGACACAGATGGCTTTTCCTCAGCTGTGTGACAGCAACTTCAGTCCTCTTTCCATTTCCCTTCTCTTATGGAAACATCCTTTGCCTGCAGAAGAAATCCCTGGGGTTTAATGTCTGATCAGTTTTCTAAGCAGTCTGAAATCTTTCTTATTCTCTTGTTTCTACCTCATTTCTGTAAAATGAGATGAAACTAAACCTGTTATTTTTTTTCCCCAGTTATTGATGAACAAGCAAATTGGATTAAAAAGATATGAAGTGGATGGAAGAAAAGTCCTATTTTATTTTGATGAGGTAATGACTTTGTTTCTTATAAAAGATGACTGAAAGGCAAATAACCAGTGGATAAGGCACAGGTACAGTGTGTTGGTGTTGATGGTCCCTCACAGGTGAGGGTCACCTTTAACTGGCCATTTGCTTGAGCTTCATTTGATGCGTGTGAGTTGGAAATCAAAGCATAATGGAGACAGGTGATTACCTTCAGCCCATAGAGCATTTCTAGGCATATATCACTTAGTTTTTGCCTCAAAATAATCTCACTTTCAGGTACAGCTAGCATTGCTAAAGGCAATTTAATCACACCACAGACCTGAGAGTGGAAGATGAGAGCTCTCTTGGCTTGGTCAGCAGCAGGAAATTGTTAGTTGGTCAACCAGCAGCCTGCTGACAGGAGTGGTGATGGGTGACCAGCTGGAGTGTCAGGTTTGCCGTTGTTGTGTGGCAAATATGTGTTTTAAAGGTCGTGTTTTAATTCATCTTGTTTGGCTTGTATTCATTATCTCTGTCTCTGTACTAAGAATTGGAGGGGCCTTCATGCTCAGCATGCTACATTAGAGCACATGCTGTGTTTATTTGTCTCTCTCTTCACTTAAAGTGCAGGTTTTGAATCTTTTACGTCATTTCACACAGATTCCCAGCCAGTGCATGACCTGTGTCAAGTTCCAGGCTTTCAGAGAGCACATAGTTGGGAAAACAGCTCCTGTTCCTATCAAAGTGTACGATTACTATGAGCCAGGTATGTGCCTGTTTTCCTCTGATTCCTGCCAGCAGTAGAGCTCCAGGCAGGAGGCTCAGCTGTGATTTCTCCTTCTTCCTGACCTGCAGCTTTTGAAGCCACTCGTTTCTACAATGTGAGTGAGAATAGTCCCTTGGCTCGGGAGCTCTGTGATGGCCCAACCTGCAACGAGGTGGAAAGCTCAGCCAGCCAGTGGGTTGGTAAGTTAGACCAAAGCCACACAGATCTTCTGGAAAATGGAACCCAGAGGCATGTAGAACTCAAAATTATGTTTAGAAAAATGTTCTGTTTTGCTATCTGTGTTAGTGGAAGTTTTACAAAGGTTTGTGGGATTCAGCTGTTAAACCTATGGCACCCAAACAGAGCAATGGTGCTCTTCATGCACCGAAGTGACTATGATTTGCTTCAGAGGCAAGCTATAATATCTAGTTCTGGAAGAACCTGCACAAGGAGATGTGTCAGTAAACAAAAAGGTAAAAACTCTTTACCATGCAATTTGGTTTTCTTTCTCTAAAATACCTTGCGATATTGTTCCACAATTAACTGTAGGAAAATCAAACAATTTCATGCATCAGTGAAAGGAATAACTCCCCAAAAACTCTCTGTTCTTCTCTGTGCTCTGTGGCACACAAAATAGTTGCTTTATCCCAAGTCTGGAAGCTGTTGCAACATATGGTTCTTTCAGAAAGGCTTTTTGTAAATTTGTGGTAGAAGTCTTAGGGAATTCAAGATGAAAACTTACATCAATGAGATATTTCCATTCCATCTTCCCCTTTCCCTGTGCTATGCAAAACTACTGCTTTGGCTGGTTTTGTTTGCCTCCCAGGCTTTGTTCACTCTGGGCCTTGCAACAACATTTTTGGCTGCTTGGAGGACGAGTACTTTGAGCAGTGCCTGTGCTCGCGGGACTGTGGCTACGACGGGGAGCCCGTGTGTGGCTCAGACGGACAGATCTACCCCAACCACTGCCAGATGGAAGTGGCATCCTGCAGGAATAACACCAGGATAGAGCAGATGCCCATGTCTCAATGTTCTGCCTGTAGGTTTCATTCAACTCCCCTTTCGTGATCCTGTTGCTGCAAATCCTTATCTAAGCGAGTGATAATTCCATACCTGTGGCAGGAAAAGGAGGAGAATCTAAATCTCCTCTGTATTATTTTGTTACAGAGGATTAAGTTAGCAGAGCAGCTGCTTTTCAGCTTGAAATAACTGGCTTTCCCTTCTCATATTTTACCAATCAGAATGAATTTAAGAGAAAATTACTGATACTGTTTGATCTGAAATAAATAATTCTAGATAAAAATTAAATCCATGAAATGTAATGTTCTGTGGAGATTATGCATGGGCTTTCAAGGTGTGCAGCAGCTCAGGAAACTCACTATACCACCTCTGGAAATGCAAACATTTTCTATAAATGCATTAAGAAATTTTATCACCATTGAGTTTATTTTTCTTTTTATTTGCAGCCAAGAATTTGCCAGAAGAAAGGGAGACACACTCCCACACAGCTGAGCAGCCCAGTGTTCCACAGACTCCAGCAGGTAATACCTTTGCATTTATCCAAGGCCCTTTTCTTTAGCAAGGTCAAAGCTTGTCCTATTCCTGTCTGAAGTATATATGTATGGCTCTCAAACACACTGTAAGTAAAGATGCTGCATTTCTTCATCTTATATAAAAGACAGAATATTCAGAAATCAGGAAATAAATAAAGAGGTCAAGGAAACCATGGATGAGAACTATTCAACAACAGACAGCTCTTCTAGTCCTTTTTCCTTCAGAAAATCTTGCAGGATACCTGCTCAGTTCAGCACATGCAGGATTTAGGTGATCGTTCATCGGAGTAGCAGGTGACTCTCCTATTTTCTCAGCCTTGCGGTGTTTGAACAACACATGCTCTGTGATCTTTTCTTCCACTATTAATCTGGAAAGATCACATTTAAAACCAGACTGGTGTAATATGTTCCAACAAACAACTGGACAGGACCTGACAACAGCCCAAACCATTGCAAGAACCAGGATCCAGGTGGATTAACTTTGTCCCTTCAGTTCTGTGCAAAAGTGGAGCTGGCAGCCTTGATTCTCTCTGAGATGCTGTTTGAAATAAAGGGCCTTAGTGAGCAAAACTGTTAAGGTCAGTAGATAGAGCAGCCAGGAATTTGGCTGCTCATTTTATTTGGTGCTTATGTTCATACACTTTTTCCAAGACTTATGTCGAACTTGCTCATGGCTCACAATAAATCTCATCAAGAAGCAGTGGAGGGTCAATAGAATAGCTTGTTTCATGCCGTTTCTAGTAAATAAACTGGACTAGATTTTTCCTGGCTGCTTTCCGCTCATTAATTTTCCCCTGGCTTCTAACTCTCCTGACAAATCAGTAAAACAAGTTTAATTCTTCAAGAGAAGTCTCCGTGCCTTCTCATGTCCTCCTTGTGCACAAAGCTCAGAGTACACATGCCCAGTGTGAGTCTCCAGCCTGTTCTTTCCCTTCTGAGCAGCAGCTGATAATTTTGCTTATTAAGTGTAAAAACATAGTGAATATTCCATTATTACTGTTTCTATAGGTCATTCAGTCTTAGTGTTTAATGTCTGTCCTGCTTTCCCTCCCTTTTTTTCTGGACTAATTGTGAATATATATGAGATTGCAGGCTGTTGGGATAACTGAGATGAGGGTTTGTTGCCTTTTATTTCATGCACATACCGTGAACTCAGCACAGAAACTCTGCAATCTGAACCCTTTAAAGCAGCATTCCCAAACTGCTCTGTGGGGCGCTGCTGGAATGCAAGGCCATACTAAGTGTTTTGCTACTGCTCTACAAAATGAGGCTGCAATTACATTATTTTCAAGTAAAAATGTGGTAGTAAAAATATGGTTACCTGGGGAAAAAAATTGTGGAACTTGTGGTAGTCCACGATCTAACAATGTTCAGAACACAAAAATGTTCAGAAAGCACAGACCTCCTGACATTTCCTAGAAGTTTTACCTTGCAGTTCTCTCCTCTGGACAATGGGCAGCCACCCACCCCAGAGTCACAGCCCATTTGGTGGGGCATATGTGCTGTGAGAGTACCCTGCCAGTGTCTCAGATTATTTTCTGAAATAATCTGCATTAAAGTGTCTGTCAAAAGAAAATACCCCTCTGGTTTCTGTTCTGAATGGACAGAAGCAGCATTGGCTCAGGAGGATATTTAAAAGCAAAAGGGGAAAATCTGATTTCTGTGTGTGTGGCATTGTCATACAGATTTTAGATGAACAAACCTGAGTGGCATGAGGATGTTTGTCAAAGCACAAGCACTTGGAGCTGGTTTTGTCCTGGGATCTGGGAGTTTTGAGTCTCCTGGCAGGCAGACCCTGGAGCTGTGAGCAGCCATGGCAGAGTGAGCATTCAGAAATAAACCTGAGTAAATCCTGCATCGGGAAAAGGGCCCAGCATGTGATTTTCGTTAATCCCCTGGGCTCCTCTCAGGTCAAGCACACAGGACATGAATCATAGTGTAACAGATGAATGAATCCCTCCCCACACATGGCTCTCGTGGGCTCACTGCTCTGGCAGCACTGGAGCATGAGATTGGTTTAAGTCAGCTCATGTGCTCTGGGCTTCCAGGGAGAGCTCTGATGAGCCATGCCTAAATCTGCAATTTCCTAGAAGGATACAGAACTCCAGGAAGCCAAATCAAGCTTAGGGCAGGTTGGTGAAAAACTGCCTGAGTGTGTTAATCTTCAGGAAATACCACGTTCTTGGAGAAGCACGTGGTGTTTGTATTGTCTGGAATCCTCCTGGCTTTGCCATGAGACTTCTGCAGCTCATCTTGGGCTGATGGATGTTTTCACTGGAGCTCTTGTCTATGTTACCCAGCAGTGGGAATAACGAGCCAGCTGCCACCCAGCAATCAGTGGGAACTGAGTGGGAAATGTGTTGGGGCTCCCTCTGCCACTCACAGACTCAGTGCAGTTCCAAACACACCAGTGGGTTTGGTGGAATAAACCCCAGCTTTGGAGTTAAGCAGTATAGATGGTCCTGAAAAATCTTGTAGCACCCAGCTCTTGTCAGAGTATCTGAAAATGCCTTTCCAAAGTCTGCAGTGAGGGAGAAATGGGCTGAGGTTTCATCTTAAAACTGCAGCCTTTTTTTGTACATATGGATGGATCCTCTTTATATCTGTAGATTCTCTTGACTGAGAGGGAAGTGTGCACGGTGACAGGACTCAGCTGAAACTACTCTTGTCTGAATACCCTTCTTTAGTTGTTCTTTCTCACAGGTGAATTACTGAGTCTCTAAAGGATGAAGCAGGATTTTGATGAGTAGCATGGACCCACCTCTGGCTCTCAGCACTGAAGCTGTGCTGGTGTTCCTTCACAGTCTGTTGCAGTCCTATTTGTTTGGACTGAAAGCCCTTGGAGCAGGAGCTGTCTTACGAACAGGAGTATCAGAATCTCAGTGCCTTTCTGGCTGTGGCTTTCCTGAGATCACTGTCACACTTGTCTACAAAGATTTGAGTGGATTTTAGAGCCTCAAGGATCCTCAGTAACTCTGATATCACCTCTCTTATGAGGTGGTGCTTTGATTGCTTTCATAGATCATTAGCTCTGTTCTGAAACTTCCTAAACCTTCCCTGCCAAAAGCGCTAAATATAGAGCCAATGTACAGCCAGTGATGTTGGAGGACAATATGTTGACATCACACTGATGTGGTTCTGCATGGATTTGTTAGAAAAGCAATATCCAAGTGTGGGCAGCAGTACTGGGGGTATCAGGGAGCCCACTCAGGCTCAGGTCTCTGACCCCCTGCCCTCTCCCCACATGTTATTTGCACAGCTCTGCTCCAGCAGTTTGAAGGGCCGGTAGCTGGGAGAAAATTCTACATGGAATTATGATACTTTTATTTGGTGCTGGTGTTACTTTTCAAAAAATTAAACACGATCAACTGGACCAGCTCCTACCAGGAACACCAGTGTGAGCTCTGCTTCCAGGTGGAGTCATCCCCAGCTCTCCTTACTGGCCAGTGTTATCCCTGGGGTTACACTGCTCTTTCAGGATTGATTGAACTGGCAAGGGGCCACTTTTCCCTTCACCCCATCGCTGCTCAGCAAACATTGGCTTCGGCACAAACATTTGGGGATGGGGGGAGTGGTTTGTGTGCAGCAGGAAACGCTGGCCTTTCCTCTTTGCCTTGACTCCAGGGCTGAATTCCTGAGAAGAGTGAGACCTGTAATGTTAATTCCATCCCTGCTGGACAGCAATCATCCATTCATACAACCATCTCATGATCTGGCAGGTTCCCATATGGAGAAGGCCAGGAAGGAGTGAACACAGAGACTGACTCTGCTGTTGCTTTGGGCCGAGCCTGTTGCTGGGAGGATGTGGGAGGCAACAGGGAAGATCCTTCAGATATTTTATTCCTAGAGAACAAACATTTTCAAAGGCCTTGATGAGTATTCTCCTAAAATAAAGCCAACTTTGTGGGGGTGGGGGACTTTTCCTCCCTGCAGTAACTCTGCTCCAGTGGTTGCTTTGGTTGGGATTAGAGTACACAGACAGCAAACAGGAAGGATGGGCAGCTGAACTGGCTCAAGGAACAGTTTAGAAAACACGGACCTACTGATGTTCCTATAAGTTTTGTCTTGCAGTTCTGCCCTCTGGACAGTGGGCAGCCACCCAACCCAGAGGCACAGCCCGTTTTGTGTGGGATCTGTGCTGTGAGAGTGCCCTGCCAGTGTCTCAGGATGGACTGATAATGCATTTGTCTTACTGTGTACAACCCTCAGGGTGACTGGTCCAAACTTCAGCACCTCGGTGAATTCCATACTAGAAAAGGAGACTTTCCCCTCCCTTTTTTTCCTCCTTTCCCCCTCTTTTTCCCTTATTTCCCCCCTTTTCCCCCCTCTTTCCCTCCCTTTATCCCTTCCTTCCCTCCCTTTTCCTCATTTTCCCCCTTTTCCTCATTCCCCCCTTTTTTTCTCCTTCCCCCTTCTTTTTTTCTCCTTCCCACTTCTTGTTTTCCTCCTTCCCCTCTTTTCCCTTTTTTTCTTTCCCCTTTTCCCACTTTTACTCCCTTTTTTTTTCCACTGCCCAGGTCTTATGGTCTTACACCGGGAAGCTGAAAAATCCAGTTTTGTAGCAGCTCTTCTCCTGGGCTGTGAGTTCAAGCAAACCCATGCAGGTCCAGTGACACGTGGCCTCACCCCTTCCTTCTCCTGTCATTCTCCTTCTCTGTGATGCAAAATGTGATGCAGAAATGCAGTTCCTTTGGCTAAACTTGGACTCTGGTTCCCTCCACAGCTGAGGAAGGACCCCCTCTTCACACAGACCTGTCCTACTACTCCTATGAGTACGACCCTGACCCCTTTGCTGCAGAACCCGATGTGTTTGAGATGGAGGCAGAGCTGACAACAGGGCGCACCTTCAGGGAAGGGGATGGGATCCAGGGAGAGGTGACCATGGCAGAATGGTGAGCCCAGGGTGAGTCATAAATCTTCTTCGAGACTCAACCTCTCATGTCCTGGGTCAGATGTGTTTACTTCCTCAAAAGGGGCATTTTTACACTTCCCTCTTTAGCAAGGAATCCCTGGGAATGGGATCTTGAAAGGCTTTGTGGCTCCATCCCCAGCAGAACAATCTCTGAAGCTTTTCCCTACCCAACTCCGGCGATGTCTCCCCAAGACACATAACTTGTCTTCACTGTGTTCTCTTTTCAACAGAAATCTACAATTTAAACCAAGAGAAGAGGCTCAGAATCAACTCCTGTATGAGTTTGTTCCTCCAGATGACCTGCTGCAGAACACAAACTGAATGATGAAATGATGACTACTTCCTGATGCCCTCAGAACTGTTGGCTTTGCTGCCCCACGGGGTGGATCTGGAGCTCTAAGGGGGACACTCAGCATGATTTTTCTGTTGATTTTCCTGCCTTTTGTGCATTCTCCTTGGAGCCCTTCCAATGATGGGAGACCAATATGCTGTGTCCTCTAGGTGAGAAAAATAGGGGCTGGAATTCAAACCTATAGAGCATTTCCAAGTGTTTTCTCTGCTATCAGGATATACTGCAAGTGCCATTTCCTAGATACATTTAGAAGCTAAGTCCAGGCCTTGTGCTTAGCTGAACTGCTGTTTGAGGAAAGATGGCTGAGAAGTTTTTGCTCAAATTATAATAATAAAAATCAGTGTGTTTTGCTAATTATGACATAGCAAGAGGCTAATTATCTTCCCCAGCCCGTAAGTCTGCTGCACCCACAAGAGAGGCACTTCCCTGTGGCTCCATGTTCAGAGAAGCTGGTGGGAGGTACATTTTACCAGAGAAAACTGGAATCCAGTGCCAGGGCTGAAAGGCTTTGTCCCTGCCTTCTGTCTGCAGGCCTCAGGTGGGAGTTTTCCAGCTCCAGCAGTGACAAGGATTAGGTGGGGGAACCCTCTTTGTGTTGCACTATGTGCTGATAGGGGCTGCTTGCAGCCTTCTCAGCCCTTTCCTCCTCAAATCTTGGCATGAAAATGAAGCTGACCGAGGCACAGTCCTTTTAAATGTTTGCCTGACTTCACTAATCCCTTTTATTCTGCTCTCACTGGGATCCAGCACAATGGTTGTTCTGCTCATGGTACTCTCTGCCCAGCCCAGGATCTGCTGGCCAGTACCAATCCCTGGGGTCACAAGCTGGACTCCCTTAGTCTGACCTGCCCCAAGCAACGTGGCAAAACTAAAAACAAAAGCTTTGTGTTTCCAAAAGTGTAGGAGGCCAAGATTTTTTAGTTTCCCTTCCTGCCTGGAGAAGCATTGTTCTCCTTGGAAGAGTTACATGCAATTGCCTTTTGCAAAATAGTGTTAATATTTTATCTTACCACTTCTATTGTTACCGGGACCCAGAGCAGGGTGGAAACTGCTTTTGAGGGTGTTTATTGGTGAATGGAAACAGAAAAAAACCCAGCTCCATTCATTTTTAGGGCTTGTTTACGCAGGAACCATGACAAGACTATATCCCAGTATAGACATTCCATTCCAGAATAAAGGCAAGTTTATTCCAGAAAAATGTCCACATGGGGACAGACCAGGAGGTATCCCAGAGGTTGGGCATGGGTAGTTTCCAGTCTTTTTTGTTTGGGACCAGACATTTGCAGAATGTAGTTGACATGATAAAGGTCTGGGTCTTGAAGTTCCCAGAAATTTCAGAGCTGCTTTGTTGGCAAGTTTTTTCATGGCTGCTCCCAGCTCTCCTCACAGGATCTTGGCATGGCTGCTGCTCTGGGTGCCCACTGCTGCCCTGCTGAGGGGTTTGCCATGTGTCCTGGGTATGCGGGGGGGGGAGATCTGTCCTCCCTGTGTCTGCACAGCACAGTGGAAGCACTGGTGGCTGCATTCCTGCCTGGCAGGTAAATAAAGACCTTCAAACTAAATTCCATCTCCTGTAAGCAGCTGGCCTGGCTAGACACTGGTTATTGTGTACACACATAGGGCTGAGTCAATATTTATCCCCTGGGTAAATAACAGACCTACTGTGAGCTGCAACAGGATTTTTTTTTCCCTTTTCTAAATCTCAAAGCCGCACAATACAAACCCTGCTCTTTGCTGGTTCAGGCTTCAGCTGTTTGGTGCTGTGAGTGTGGGAGAATGAGACAGTCACCCTGATAATGTCTGTGATTGGCTTCCCCTAAAAGTGGGACCTATGCTCTGGATTCTTCAGTCTCCTGTCCTCAGTCACTTTCTGGCTGGACTTTCCTGCTCTCATCCATTGTGCATCTTTGTATATCCATTGAGAGATATTTGAAATAATTTTCCGTTGCTTGGTCCTCTCATAGGTCCTTGGGCAGTCAGACATCCCCCTTGGGGATGAGGAGGTGAAGGTGGGGAGTTTCAGCAAGTATTAAACCTGACTTTCTTCACTTTCCTCAGGCTCTGGTACATGCAGTGTCCTAATTCCAGATTCAGACACCTCCTTGTTTCTGCCAGGTAAATAATTCCAGCTGGTGGTGCCAGCCCATCAATCATAGCCCTGCCTGAGGGATCTGTGTGTGCCTGTGCACTCACCTGCTAGAGGCAGAGGAGTCTTGCTTCTGTTTTGCAATTCAAAGTTAAGCCTGAGAGACCTGGGCCCTCAGAAGGCAAAGGCGGAGCAGCCTTAGAGCCAGACAGAGCAGTTCAGTGTGTGGGAGGTGATGGGACAGGATTTCTGGATCCTGACCTCATCTCCAGTGCTTCTCCCCACCTTTGGCACTTTCAGGGCAAGCACATATGCTTTTGGCAGCCTCAGCCTCCCCCGACTCTTGCCACACCAAACCAGTTCCTTTCTGTACTGAAAAAAAAGTCATTTTATTTAAGGAATTGCATAAAGGAACCTGCACTTACACCATTGTAGTTACCTTTCCCCTCTTCACAGGAGTAAAGGAGCAGGTCTCTGCTCTCTTCTTCTCCACCCTAGTTCATGGTCCCTCTGTCCAGAGCTTTCCCCTGTCCCACATTTGCTGTTCATGTTTCTTGTCATCATCATTAATTCTTATCTAGGAAAAAATAATTCTAGATTATTTTTTCTCCATTCTTCAACATCTTACTTGGAATACAGACACTCTTTAGGCCTGGGGCCCTGAGAACCACTGGAGACACAGCACAGCTGTATCAGACTCCAAGCTGTTCACAGGCTTTGGTCCAGTTCTCCCTCTGGAGCTAATCAGTCACACTCCTGTCCCTGAGAGCACAAGGACATCCCAGCACTGAGAACTCAGGCCCCCACTTTGTGCACATCAGCCAGTCATAGTTTGGAGTGAAGGATTGATTTTGTTTCTTTTTTTCACCAAGGAGAAGACCAACTGGGTGCTGGGAAGCCAAAGCCAGCAAGGCCAGCAGGTTGTTTCTGCCTCAAAAACAAATTTGCCTCCCTCTGTCAGAGAGATGTTTCTCCTTTCCTTTCCCTGATGGTCCCTCACTGCAAAAGGAGAAAAGTGCCAGTGGGTTTGTAAGACACAGAAAAAGCTTCTTCCATTGAGTTACTGAATAGCTGCAGCAATGCTAGTTATCAGTGATTGATGCTTCCAGTCCTTTCAAGGAGATTAATATTTATATATTTGTAACTGTACATTATGCAGAGTAATCATTACCATGGTATTTATTTGAAAGCAATGGTTCCCTTGTTCTTTCTTGTCCTAGTGTTTTGGTCTTGCCTCTGTTCCTCCTTCCTAATAAGCCTCAGTAGAAAACAAATACCAGAAAAATGTTCAGCTTGCTTGGAGAACATCATTAACATACCAGCACTTGCTTTGCTGACTGTTGCCATTTAATGCACAATAACCTGGTTTTCATTATTGTGAATAGAGCAACTATTTAGAAAAACCTCAGCTTGGGTTGGGTTTGTGGTTTTTTCAATACCTGCTGTTTCTGAGTCCCCACAGCCCTGGATGCCCCAGGGCTCCAGGTCAGCACCTGGTGCATCCCCTGCACCCAGAGACTGGCTCTAGCCTTTCACCTGCCCTTTGCCCCTCCCCCTCCCCTCCCCCCAGGTACATGCAAGCAGTTCTCTGACCATTTTTGTTTTGTTCACACAAATCTTAGCAAGTCTGAGTCCAGAAAAGTGTTTGTTTTAGATTCTGATAAATATTTTATTAAAAACTTATTTTAAGACAATCTTGTCTGCTTCTTTTTATTCACGCTGTCAAGTCTGTACCAGGAAAACCAAAAAATTCAGGGACTTTAAGGAGGATTATTGTTCATTTTCTACCTTGCTTCTTACTGGCCCTATGCCCCAGTTGTGTCTGAGAGATGAGCCTGTTGCAGTTTGATAAATATGGTGAATTTGCAACAGATTCCAATAAGCAACAAGCCTGAGCATCTCTTTCAGCTTTTGGTTGTGGGTGACATTACACAAAAGACGTATGGAGTCCTAGAGCAAGAGTTTGCTCAATTCCTACTTTAATATTGCCCTTCCAGAGACATAATTTTAAAAAAAAATCCATTAATACAATCTTTGCCCCAAAGAAATGATGGATGTCAAGGGTCATTTGCAAAAACAGGGATGAGTGAATGGGATTTCTGCACTTGTTACCAACAATGAGCTGACATTACTGTGGGGTTGCTTATGAATCAAGCCAAGAATGTCTTTCCTAGAAAAGCCAGTGCTCTACATTCTCTTAACTGTTTCAGTCCAGGAGAGTATCTTTTGAAACTTTTGAATCTTTTGAAATTTAGAAATTTGGTTTTGCAATGCCTGGTCTTTTTCAGTTTTAGGTGAAGGGAATATGTGTTTAAGGAGCAGGAGCAGAGCTAGAAGGCAGAGAGCAATCAGCTGGCAGGGTCAGAAGAAGCAACCCCGGGTGTATCAGCAAGAATATCCCTGGTGATATCTGACCAGGTGAGAGCTGCAGTGTCCCAGTAGTTGATGTATGAGTCCAGCACTAAGCATCTCACACCACAAAGAATCCCACAGCCCAGGTTTATTCACTCTTTGCTGTGCAGACAGGAAAAAGGACTTGGCTCCTGGATGAAACTTGTGGAATTCCAGTGTTGTCTTCATCTTTATCCCCACTGTGTGTTGGGAGTGCCCTGGGAGCGGGAGCTGGGTTGGGGGCTTTACACCAGGGAGTGTTTGGAACGGGGGAGTGTTTCCTTGGAGAACTTGGAGGTCTTCAGGAAAGTGCTGTTTTGCTTGCTACTCCTGAAGAACCTTTTCCTGACCTTATCCCTGAAGTCTTCTGACACATAGTAGTAGACAAAGGGGTCAGCACAGCTATTGCACGTGCTGATGGCCAGGCTCACCATGTAGCTGATGTAGAGCTTCCCGTACAGCCTGGAGCAGTAGCTGGAGTAGTGACCCAAGAGCAGAACGTTGCTGGGAGTGTAGAAGGCCACGAGGGTGAACACCACGAGCGCCGTGAGCTTCATGGGGTAGGAGTAGCGCTTCCCCCCGTGCAGGAGGACGCGCAGCACGGAGCAGTAGCTGAACAGCACCACCAGCAGCGGCAGCAGGAAGGCGCAGGCGATCAGGCACACGAAGTAGTAGAAATAATACCCGTCATCCTCATGCCTGGGCAGGACGTCGTGGCAGAGGGTGAGGTCTGCCCCGAGCAGGGGGTAGGACTGCTGCTGCAGGGCCAGGGGCAGGGTGAGCACGGCCGAGCAGAACCAGACAGTGACACAGGTCCAGGCGGCGAAGGCAGGGGTGCGGAAGGCACGGGAAGAGAAGGGATGGACCACAGCCAGGTAGCGGTCCACGCTGATGCAGGTGAGCAGCAGCACTGAGCAGTACATGTTCCCGTAGAACAGAGCCGTGGTGAGCCGGCACAACCCTTCCCCGAAGGGCCAGTCATTCCCCAGGAAATAGTAGGAAATCTTGAAGGGCAACACCAACACGAGCAGTAGGTCTGCAGCAGCCAGGTTCATCAGGAACACGGTGGAGGTGAGCCTCTCTGCCCTGGTGGCCAGGACGCACAGGGCTAGCCCGTTGGAGGGCAGCCCCACCAGGAACACGAGGGTGTAGAGGGCAGGGATGAGGCGCACAGTGAGGGCGCTGCCCAGCTGGGAGCGTGTGGCCTCGGGGATCAGCAGGTATGTGATGTTGTTCACGGTGGCCTTGTCCCCAGGGATGGCTCGGGGACACGGGGTGGTCTCTAGAGTCTTGTCCTGGTCGTTGGTGCTGTTCTGAGAGTAATCTGAGAGACAAGGCAGCCTGTTATTCACTCATCCCCAGTGTTCACCCCAAAGGCTGCTCTTTGCCATTTCTGTTGGGACCCCTGGAACTGACAGTACTCTGGAAAGACTGGTGTGTGGTGGGCAGAAAAACTTGGCTGACAGACAGAGTCACCTCAGCAACCTCTCGGAGAATGGACCCAATTCCTTTGCCATGTGGTTTCCCACAGCTCACAAGTGACTGTGGTGCTGTACAACCATCAGCAGGCCTGGGAGACCAGAGAGTAACTCCTCTGTCTGGCTTTCACAAGAATCTGAAAGTCTGGAGCCATTCCAGTGTAAAGTCATTACTGTGGGAGTCTAAATTTGGCTTTCAAGTGCTCTGTTTTACTGCTCTGTTTTTTCTTTCTAGTTTCTTCCACCCCAGCTTCCTTCTCTGCCATATCACCTCTGTCACCTCCTGTCACCTCCTGCTTCAGCTAGAGCCTGCACAAAGCTCAATCAGAGTGTGCTGCCACGTAAACTCATTAAAAAATAAGTTTTCAGGGATCTTATAAAGGTACCAAACACCCAGTACTTCAACAAACAGCAATTTTTCAGCCAGAGACACACACTCACCATCGTAGTCCTGAGAGGCCACACGGAGTCCCCAGAAGGCACAGCACAGTAGGAGCCTGTGAGACATCCACCCATTCCCAAGGTTCCCCATCCTGGTGCAGGATCCAGTGCCCCACTGCAGTGTCAGAGCTGTATGGGAATTGTAACACCAGTGACCCTGCTTACGCATTTCCTTTGGTTAGTCCTTAACTCACGGAAGCAAGAGGCAGATCCCAGAATGATGAGGCTTTGGGGGTTGTCAGAGCCTGTGCTGCCCAAGCAGACACAAGCCCAGTGTCAGAGGGGCACTGGGAGGGGCATAAGAATCTAGATCTGAAGTGTACCAGGGCTGTACTTCATCATCAGAGCTCGATGATGCCTCGAGTGACTCACTTGGGTCTCCTTCCTGCTCCGGGATATTCTTGGAAAGCATCCTTCCCCCACAGAGACCCAAGTGGCTCTGGGGGAGATCCAGATCTTTTCCCATGTGCTAGTTCACAGTGTTCTCTAGTCTCACAGACAGGAAGATATCAGAGCTGAGGATCAGACAGACCTCCCCAGCTCCCAGGGATTACATGGGGGTCTTGCAGACTCGTGGTCTGGCAGTTGAAGGTTTTTAGTGTCAGCCTTGCAGCCTCCAGACCAGGCTCGGCCCTTCAGAGGTCTGCTCCTTTATTTCTGCTCCTGCTCCCTGACTAAACAGGGGATGAAGCTCCTGCACCTTCTCAATTTTACTGCAGAGGGTGATTAAAAGTCTTCTGGGTTGGAGCTATTTGTACTTGAAAGAACCAGCAGGAGCACCATGCCATACCAAAGGCAAGTGGCAAAGTGAGGGAGACACTTGTGCTTCCTCTGATAAACCTGAACAGGGAGAGCAGCTCCATCCAGCAGGAAAGGGGCCTCAGAAGGGCTCAGGAAATCCCTGCAGTTGGATAGATAATGGTGAGTTCCAGTCACTCTTGCCCCAGAAAACCATGTTTCCCAAAGCTGTGTAGTTCCACCCTGGAGTACTGAGCTCTCTCCCTGGGTTTGGAGCTCGGAGCAGCATATGGAGCTGCCACAGACCTGCTGGTTGTACCCAGAGGACAACTCAGATAATGCTGGAAGAGGCACTGGCAGATGTTACCTGAGCCTTTAAGATCCTTTGCTGCCCGGTCCCCCTTCTCTAACCCCTTGAGCAAGTCCCTTCTGTGCTCTGCCCTGCACAGCAGCACTGGGAAGCTTCCAAATCCTCTCTCATCTCCTTCGTTGGAGCCCAGTGTGGTCAGTAAGCGGATGGGCCAATGGGACAGTGTCTCATGGATGGAGAGGGTGCTGGTTTTTAGGTTCTTGCTCTTCAGTCCTTGCCTGGCTCTGCAAGGGAGGAAGGAAAGGAGCTGGAGCCCAGCAGTAGGAACTGTAAATTTGGCAACCTGAGGAGCAGCTCATTTCTTTCTCCTCAGCTTATGAATGGCCTCTTCTTTAAAGGTTGCAAATCTGAGCCTGGCTGATGTTCGATGAGATTCTTCTATTCCAAGGAGAAAATGATCCTATTTCCTTTGCTTTCACCATATTCCCACATCCTTGTGCCGAGCGTGTCGAGAGGTGGAGTTCCACTGGCAGGGAGAGGGAAGATACAATGTTAGATGTTTTGCTTTTGTGATTCTCTCAGGATTTATGAACCCTTACAGAATGACTCATGTGGCCACATATTTTCCATGCCTCAGCCAGGATCCTTTCCATGCTCTGTATGCAAAAAATTATCCATAATCAGGTTCAGATAGTGTGCAAATCACAGCCTTGCTTCCTATAGTCAGGTCTCTGGAGTGGAGCACAGAGAGGTTACTCATCACTGTATCCTTCATTTTTCAGATGCTGTGTGATCTTTAGTGACTGCCTTAGATGCAGAACAGCTTGCTTGAAACTTCCAGTGCCAGAGGTTTGTCACGGCTTGTTAACATCTCTTTAAGTCGTGTGATCCTTGCCCTGCGGGGTAACAATTTGGTTTTCAAGTAATTCGTTGTGCAATAGATCATCTCCTGGGAGCTGACTATTTTTTATTCCACGGCTCTGAACCCAAAAGATGTAATGCTGGAATACAGGCTGGGGATTTGAAAGTTCAGAGGGAGGGTAGGAATACCACCTGGCCTGTCCCATTTATCTTTAAGGCTTGTAAGAGCAAACTTTGGTAGGGAAATGATGGGACTCTGTTCCAGCAGCTCCAGTGGGTTCCTGAGCTAAAGCAGCAGGTGAGAGGACAGAAATCTCAGGGCAGGGAGTACCTGCCCCAGGCTGAGCTTGGGTTTGAAATGGAGACATGAGAGGCAACAGCTCTGACTTGACACCAGCAACACAAGGCATTTCCACCCTCACATTTTCCATGGATGTGGAGCTGGCCCTGCCAGTCCCACCACTTGTTATGCAGCATCTGAGCCCTCAGAGCCACAGGGCACAGAAACACCCACTGATTGCTGGAATAGAAATGCTGGTCCCCTGGTCCAGGCTCCCCCATCCCAGAGATGTCTCTGCAGGCTCTGGCAAGTGCAAGATGCCTTCACTCCCTGGACACTCTTCCTGACTTTTCTAGCACACCAGTTCCTCTCCTTCTCACTCTGTCAGGTCTCTGCCATCACCCTGAGACTCTCCATGGAGCCAGGGAATCTCCCTGCCTCTCTCTTCTGCTTGTCCCAGCTTTCCTATTCCACTGGGATCCCACCCAATGTTTTCCCTTGGTTATTCCACACATTCTCCTCACCACTTGTCAGCTTTACACTGCTGTAAGTTTTGAGGAGACTAAGTTTTTTCAGAACTATTCTTCTACTTGCTCACAGTTTTCACTTCACAGTGTACATATGAAGACATTTTTCCAGGATTATTTGAAGCTTATTAACATCAGTGCAACCCACTGGATGTTCTGGAATTGCTTCTTGTGGTTCTTTCTTAGCAAGATAATGACACTGGTGTAGGAGCTGACATACACATCATCATCCCTTGTCAACACCAGGTCTCAGATGAGTCTCTTTGGATTCATTCTTTAGCACAGGTCTGGTTTAGAATTGTTAGACTCTAATTTAGTCTTTAAATTGGTAGACCATACCCTTAGTTTCATTAAGGTTGAGTTGGTTCTAATCCAGAGGAATGGCTAAAACTCAAGGAAAAACTCAACTCATGTTTTCACACACAGTTCTAGACTCTCTCATGGATTCAGAGCCCCGACTCTCTGGTGCGTCACTGATACGGAAATGTTAAAAAAGTCCTGAAATATTAAATACTGAACTCAGGTACTCCCTTTAGCAATTCTGAAATCAATTGCAAAAACCATTTATTCTTATCCCATCCTGCAACCCTATTTTTAAGCTGTTTGTCAGTGCCAAATCTGTCCTTGTTGAGACTTCCAACTGCTCTTGGGTGATGTCACATCCGGCCACCCCTACCCTCAAGCACAGGGAATGTCCTCTTTGTGAGAAGGCCAAGATCTCTGTGAGAACACTTGTGTAAAGCGGGCTATGTCCTCTGAGACCCCACCACCATCCTTTTAATCAAATTATTCTGTGCAATTTATGCATCAGAGGGTTGTTATTGGGAGAACAACAGTTTGTTTCCCTGTGAGGCTGCACAGAAAGCAGAGCTGCCTTTTGTTATGGCAACGGAAGTGTTGGGGATGATGTAAAGGAAACTCCTATCGGCTCTGGGTCACATAGGCTTAATTTGCAAAAATCTACTCATTCATTTGTTGTGCAGAGCTCACAGGGAACATAGTTAAACATCTAATTACCCAGGAATTTGGGGAGGTTGAGGGAAAGGCGGGTAGAGGGTTATTTTCACAGATGCAGTTCTGTTGCCTTAACCTGTAGCAGATGTTCTTATGGGTTTCAGAACTGGGATCAGGCACTTTTTCTGACGGTTTGTTGTGTTGAGTGTGTGAGTTCCTGGGGGCCAGGCCTGGGCCAGTTTTGTGACTCAGCTCTGTGACAAAGGTGTTGCTGTAAATAAACCAAGCTGCAAGATGCTGCTGTCTGGCAGGACACAAATAACCTGAGCGGGAAGGGACTCACAAGGATCATCCAGTCCAACCCCTGTCCCTGCCCAGGACACTCCAACAATCCCACCCTGTCCCTCAGAGCATTGTCCAAATGTTCCTTGAGCTCTGGCAGCCTTGGGGTCATGACCACTGCCCTGGAGAGCCTGTTCAGTGTCTGACCACCCTCTGGGAAAAGAACCTTTCCCTAATATCCGTCCCAAGCCCCCTGACACAGCTCCATGCTGTTCCAATCTTTTCTTTTGAAACCTCTCTCTGTGCGGAGCAACTGTGCCACCCCATGGACTCCCCACTCCCCTCCAGCCGTAGGCCTGGGTTCCAAGAGAGATTCTGGCAGTACGGATGTGGGATCCTGTGTGGGAGCTCCACTGGAGGCTACTTGCAGGAAACATACTTCCCTTTCTCCTTAGCAAGTGCTCTGCTCACACCCTCACTGAACACTGGCTGCCCCGCTAGAAACAAGCTGACACACAGACACATCAGCACATCCTACACTCTGCTCGGGAACTGCTGGAAGAGAAGCTCATCCACCTTTTCAATTGCATTTTTCTACCATTTAAAATCCAGCTTCAGGTACAAGACAATCAATTCTAGGGATTGTCAGAAAGTTTAAATTAACAGGAAAGAAATTTAAACCAGCGAGAGCTGCAAACTTTTAAAATCATTATTTTATTTTACTTGAATGTGCAAATAAATATAAAAAAAACTACATTCAAGGAGCTGGCAGAGCAATTACGAGCCCAAAAGCAAAGATCCTTCAAACAAATGGAAGAACAAACTCTTGACTCAAGGTCGTGCAGATACACGGCGGTCGAGCTGAAACCCCCAGACACGAACAAGCCCCTCTCAAACCCCGCCTGTTATTCCCTTCCCATCCTTGCTACTCTCGGCTTTGAGACAATATCACTGCAAAGGGCAAAAGTCTTGCTTAAATTAAGTTTTACAAAATAAGGATGCTTAAAAATACCTGAAGTACACTTAAAATGGGGTGATGGATCAGGACAGTGCACAGGGGTGTTTCCCACCTCAGTACACCTGGAATCAAATGCATTTTAAGCCACAAGTTTCAACCTATTTTCCAGTAAGTAGTTTTTCTGTATCATAAAACCATAAAATTTGGCACAGTTGTCATCTCCACTGGGAGTCAGCAGAGAGGTGAGGACTGAGGTGTGTTTCGGTGAGCTGAATGGAGGCAAATGGGGGACACTGTCCTTTGCACTGGGTTTGTCCCCCGGTTCCCCCCCAACCCCTTGGTGTCTCCCATCCCTTCCTGCAACAAGAGCAGGGGAGGAACTTTCAGATCCTTTCAGTAACCAAAATTTAACAGAGACTCAGACCAGGAAAACAGGAGTTCTTGATGAAAAGTCTCTGCTGGCAATGGTTGTGCAAGTGGCCACGAATGCCAGAGGCTGGCCTCTCTGCTTCCCTCCCACAGATTATTTTGCAAAACAGACAAAGACTCAGGACAGTTTTCTATTAAACATACCCCAAAGGCCAATTTTTCTACTCTCAAGTGAAACAATTGCGAAACCAAATGTTGTACAGTGGAAATAACCCAGAACAAATCCTCCAGGCTGCTCCTTAGGTCTGGCAGAAATAATAACCTAAAAATCAAAGCCACAAAAAGTATCAGGGTGGGGGGTTTTATTGCCCCAAAAGCCAGAAAAGAGTTGGAAGAAAAGATGAAAGGAGGCTGGATATGCCTCAAGACATTATGTTTGTAATACACTCCATGGACAGTGTGCTTGCCCTTGGCCCCTGGAAAACAGGAGTGAAGTCCCAAGAACAGACACAACTACATTTCCTCAATTTCTCACTAGATGAATTAGATGATTGATGTAGTGTTTTCTGTACAGGTCAGGGGAGGGTTTGTTAGGTTTCATGGCAAAAAAGCTTCGATAGCAGTACAGTGGAAAAGCTCATCTACGATGGCTGCAGTTGGATCTCACACCGCCTAGGACAGATTTCCATGTGTCCCTGCAAATCCAGCGGCTGTGCTGAGCCAGCAAGAAACAGGAGAGTTCTCAGGACACAGCTCAGCTCCAGCACACGCCGCGCTCCGGGAGCTCCATCTGCCGATGGAAGGATGCGGTACAACCCAGCGAACCCCGTGCATGCACAGAGAAGGGGACCGCCGGGAATGTTCTGGAGCTGCCGATCAACATGCAAAACACAAACCAAAAAACAGGCCAGACCTCGCAATGGATATTCCTCCCTCCTGCTGAAGAAGGCAGAGGCTACAGCAGGTCCTCAGTTCCCAAGGCAAATCCAGTCGATGGGTCCTTGTCCCGCGAATCGCTCCCTTGCCCGGTGCTGCAGCTCAGTTTCCTCCCCTTAGTTCATGCTCCAGAATTCTTGGCTAATGAGGGAGAGTCAGAGCCTTCAGAGTGCTGGTCACCCTTGTCTCAGTTTTGGCATTTTTCTCACTAGAGCAACAGTAACAAGAATCATCCCTTGCCTTGTTCACGTGAATAACGGAGCCGCCCGGAGCGAGGCTGCTGAGCTGTGCCAGGTGCTCTCAGCCACCCTGGCACTCCCAGGTTACATTGAAGAGTTCTGCAGGCTCCAAGATGGCATAAATTCAGGAAGATGGGGAATATTAAACCCTTCAA
Organism: Manacus candei; assembly: GCF_025592945.1. NCBI lineage: Eukaryota > Metazoa > Chordata > Aves > Passeriformes > Pipridae > Manacus > Manacus candei. The sequence goes on along the minus strand of NW_026138126.1, from coordinate 697,771 downwards.
AGTGGAAGCAGCTGCCAGCATCTGCTCAAACACCAGCTGAGCTCCATCTCTCCAACAAAGCCACTAGTGGTAGTTCACTCCCTCACTGAGCCTTCCAGGACGGGCTGGTCAGCAGTGGCCTAAAGCCAGGAAAATACTCAAAAGTGTGTGGCAATGCCAAGAGCCCCCTTCCCATAAAGCTTTTAAGAGTCTCTTCATGATGGCTGGAGGATTCCACTGAAAGGAGACAAGTCTATGCCATATGGAAAATACATCATAATCCAAAGTAAAATGCTGTTTGGATAAATATCATTAATACATACATTGCATTCCCATCACTATTCTTGGAGTAAATGTGCTTCACCAGCAATGCTCTGACTTTTATGGTGCCAGGGACAAGCATGTGCTCAGGGCGAAGCGGGACGGCGGCTGTACTGGACTCTGTATCTGTTCACTGGCACCCCATGGACGTTCACTGTCTCACACGTGGTTTTGCAGGGCACCATCTCCTCGTCCTCGTCTCCCATTAGCCAGTCTTGAACCACATCCACGGCCTCCATGGATACGTTCTCCTCCAGCCACCGGTTGTGCCACTCCTCAAACTGCTGGTGGTGCTTCAGCAGCACCACGGGCTGGACCTGAAAGCAGGACAGTAAAGGTCACTGAGAGGTTTCTGGGGGAGAAGTCAAAGCTCTCACCTCTCCACACAACTGAGGTGTGCATGATTTGGACACAACACAAACAGGGAAACAGGAAACCGCATACCTGTGTTCAATCCCCATTTCTTAATGTTTGCCACTCCCCCTCAAAATTTGCATGGTAAAGAAAAGGCTGCTGAACTAATCCAAAATACAGAGCATTTACCAGCTCTCCTCCATGTCTCATTCAACACAGAGCAGTAACTTCCAGGTGTAGTTTGCAGGAATTCAGCCACAAGACTTCTTATTGGTACCTGTCTTTTTGGCTCCCATCCTCAACCTGCTACTGCCTGAGCTGCAGAGACAGTAAAAGGAGATGTACCTGCTTGGCTCGGCAGAGAGCTCCCCTCCTGTACATGTAATCCTCTGAGTTCATGATGAACATCATCTTGTGGGTGTTGAGTTTGAAGCGACAGTCCACGTTGCAGGCGCTTTCCACCCCGATGAGCCTCTTCCAGGAGCTCTTCACCTCGCTGCGCAGGGCCCTCACCTGCTTGCACTGCCACTTGCGAAACTTCTTCAGGTTTCTGGGACAAAACAAGGATGACAAAGCATGTGTCACACCTGGCCATCCCTTCCCCTAAGCTGGCAGAGCTCACAGCACAAGTATGAAGCTTGTATTTCCACATTTAGCTTGTCAGGCTCTCTCCAGGATCTTCCTCCAATCTGTCCAATTTGTGTTTGCTGTGACAAATATTTAGTGAAATGGGAACAAAGGAGACCTCACATTCCTCCCAGAAAGGACTGCTAAGGCAGGTCCACTCCATTCTAAACACAGCTGCATGAATAAACCTTGGTGCCGTGGTCATAAATTTCTTCCTCAGTATCCTCATGCAGTGCACTGGACTGCATCAATCCCTCTGGACCTCAGAGGTGAGGGCATTTCCCTGGGATTGCTGTATGGCACATTCCCCACATCCACTGCCACACAGGCAGAGAGGAAGCCACACCAGCTGTTGCAGGTGTGGTTCAGAGGACTGAGCAGCTCACCTTTGCAGAAAGACCGGTTTCAGGAGGAAGCCATCGTTCTGGTTGTTGGGAGCTCCTTCCACCCCAACATACTGCTCCATGTAGTTGGCCAGGTGCTACACAAGGGAGACCAGTTCCAGTCAGATTTCACTTCATCAGGACAAACATCACTGCAAAGAACCTGCTTATTTCCAAGCTGTTTATTCTGAGGCTGATTTATGATGAAACTCTTTTGCTATCATCAGACCATTTCTCTCCATGACCACAACCCCACATGTCATCATCCCACCTCCCAGGTAAACTTGTCCTCCTGGCACATTTGAAACAAGAAATCAGGAAAGCACTCTTAGACATCTGCTTTGTCTGTGGTACACAGACTCCGCGATCTCTGTGGTATTACCTGGACCTCCACAGGATCCTCTGTCTGGGTTTCTTCTGTATCCAGCAGCTCAATGGTCATGATCACCTGTCCTTTCCGCTGAAGAAACATGACCTGTAATGAAGTTACAGGCAGAAGACATTGGCCACATGGGTTCACAGTAAAATGCTATATATTCACAAGTCATTTGGACAACAAATATGAGCTAGGAGAGAAGCAGTGGGGCTTCTCAGTGAGCCAGTCTGTCCCCTCACTGCCTACACTCTGGTTTTGGTACCTTCTCTCCACGTTGTTCTCTCTCCCCATCGTGGGGAGCTTCCAAACCCACTTCTCTCAGGTAAAGTGCCACAAGTCACTTTACAAAGTTCCCTGGCAGCAAGTCCTTACCTTGAAACAGTTCTCATCTGCCATGCACCGTTCAGCCTTCCACTGATAGCTGGTCTCCTTTGCTGCCCGCACACACCTGGATGATAAGTTACCTCCAGCAGCTCCTCGCTTCCTCTCATTCAAGTAGAGTTCAACCACCTTCAAGCAGATGTCATCGCTCACGAGATGGTGAAGCTTCCATTAAAAAAGGGGGATTTCAGTCAGCAAGCCTGGGGCAAGAGTCAACTCTAGTGTGTTATGAAAGGAGCATCAAAGTCAGCACAGCATCACACCTCAGCTGAAGCAACCAAGTTTAACTCCAGAGACTTCCCACATTTCTCTGTCTTTTTCATGATTTTGTAATAAAAGGAATAGAGAAGAATGAGGGGCTGTTGTGCCTTACCTTTAACACAACTACAACTGGAAGACACATTTGACTAAGAAGGATTGAACTGTTTTTGTTTTGCCTTAGATATATTTTGGGAATGGCAGAATTTTGAAATGACTGGAACTCAAAAAATGTTTGGATCACAGAATCACAGAATATGCTGAGTTGGAAGGGACACACAAGGATCATCAAATCCAACCCTTAGCCCCGCACAGGACTATCCCCAAGAGTCACACCATGTGCCTGAGAGCATTGTCCAAACTCTTCTTGAGCTCTGTCAGGCTTGGTGCTGTGACCACTGCCCTGGGGAGCCTGTTCCAGGAAAAGGCCAGGAAGAGTAAATCCTCTAAGGTGGGAAGGCTGAAGTCTCTCACTAAACTTCTGCTGGGGCGTTTCCCTATCATATATAATTTTTTAATAGTTAATTTTCTCTAAGTTTAGTGACACTGTGAGAAAGCTGTCTGTACAGAAGGGTGATGTGCAGCCCCACAGACACCATGGGTCCCTCACCTGACGGACAATGTTCTGCACCAGCTTGTCCATAGTGAAGCCGATGTAGGCGTGGATGGTGAACATCTCCCTCAGCGTGTCCTCGTACTGCGTTGGGTCAATGTTCCCATCCAGCAGACTCCTCACCATATCCAGGAAGGCAGGGTAGTACTCCTCCAGTTCCACCTCACCTGGGCAGGGGAAAGTGCAGCCATTTAATGCATGGAAGAGGCAGAGTGAAGTTAAGAGATCCAAGGGATAGCACTGCTCAAGAACCATGATGTTCAGCGTGAGAACATCCTCACAGACAGGCAGTTCTCTGTGCCCTGGCAGGCTGGAAGAGTTTCTCTCATGCATTTCCAGGACTGCCTTGTGCAATAACTATTTCTTTGTGGGGCCATTTACATTTTAAATCAATGTATCAGATTAATATGAGACACTTGAGAACACCTCAGCACAGTGAAGTCTCTGTGAACTACACATGAGAGCCCTCAAAAGATAAATGGCACTGGCTGCCCTGTTAAATGAGCTGTGTCCACAAACCCCAAATATAGCAGGGGTTTGCACCTCTACACCCCTCACAGACCTGCCTGCTGGTCCCAGTTACTCAGATATACACAACTGGAGCACTGGCAACCAGAGCATTAAGAGTGGATTATGTCCTGGATTATTCTTACTTGGTTGCTTCAGCCTTAGCTCCATGGCTGGATCATTGGTCTTCTCTTTTCTTCCCTCACAGAGGAGTTTCTCTCTCTCTTTCTCAGTCCTGTATTCCAGAAGCTGCTTCTGAGCTTGACGATAAATCTTTAGGAGCCTCGAGCACAGAGTCTGGTGAAGGCGGAGGAAGAAATACCAATTATTGTTGACAAAGAAGAGGCTGTAAACATCATCCAGAGTGTTGTGGGGCTCAGCAGTTGTAACATCACAGAAGGTTGCTTTGGTCTCCAAAGGACTGCTTGGAGGTCCAGGCACATGTTTTTTCCGCAGCTCAGGAGCATCCAGGTTCTGCCCCTGGTGGTTTTCTCTGTCCTCATCTGTTGATTCTTCAGAAATGTTGTGCTCAGGGGGCTGGGAGAAGAACAGCTCAGGAATGAAGTGATGCACAATCTGCCTGATGGTTGCCTGATCCTCCTTTTGGATGGTAGGCTGCCTCTTTACATAATAGCTGATCAGAGCTGCTGCATCTTCCAAAATCTGCTTATCTTCATAGATAAAGATAAGATGAGGCTCGTTTGTGGATGAACTTCTCCCCTCTGAATGCTGCTCCTGATGCTGTAATCAAGAGACAAATAGATAAAGATCCTTCCAATCCATGCTCAAGAGCCATTCCTGCCAGAAGAAATAATCCAGTATTAACACTGAGCTTGGGACAGTTGTTTTTGACTGAGAACTCTCAGAGCACAACCACTTTCACATGGTCCCAGGTGCTATATACAGGTCTAGGTCACACTATAAGTGAAGGACACAGAGGGTGGGTTATTTAGTGTCATACACACCTCATCATAGACACTCTCAATTTCATTCAGCAAGCTCTTGGAGCGCAAGGCTTTGGTGTCATTCTGTTTGAAGTTGACAGCCTGGTGGTCCAGGGATTTCAAATAGGCCTTCTCATACTGCTCCCTCCAAATCTTGTTGAAGCCCTGCTGGGCCTCCCTCCATTCCTCCTCTTTTGCTTTCAATCTGCAAAATGTACAGTGTACTTCAGTTCACAAAGACAACTGTGATGCACCAAAAAGTTTTCAATATTCCTGGAAGCCAGAAATCAATTCAAAAAAGCATCACCAGTGATGGTGAGTTATGCTTTGAAACAACACTTACAGAAAACAGTTCACAGAATCACAAGAGCATTGAGGAAAAGACCTCTGAGATCATCAAGTCCAACCTGTGACCAATTCCCACCTTGTCACCCAGCCCAGAGCACTGAGTGCCACGTTCAGGTGTTTCTTGAACACCTCCAGGGATGGTGACTCCACCACCTCCCTGGGCAGCTCTTCCCATGTTTAACAACCCTTTCTGCGAAGAAATTCCTCCTGATGTCCAACCAGAACTTCCAGTGGCACAGCTTGAGGTTATGTCCTCTCATCCTGTCACTAATTGTTTAAAAATGCTTTTAAAATTCTTTAAAGATACACAGGAGAATTGGAATTACCTCTTAAGAACAACAGGAACTGCAGTAACTGGGTTTTTCTTGAGACTCTCGATGATCTCTGGTGCTTTGTCCCCATAGATGCGATATATGGCCCGGCGCTGGATCACCTCCGATGTCCCTCCCAGGCAATCATCCAGGCGGAATTTCTCCTGATCCTCTTGGGTCAGCCGTGACAATTTCTTCTGCACACTCTCCAGCACGCGAATTGTGGCTAAATTGGTCTCCAGGACAACATCCAACTGTTGAGAGTTCACAAAACAACACAGTGTCAGAACAGGCAGAGCAGGAACAGGCTGAACAGCAGCCAGGGTTTGTGGCAGCCATTCCAGCCCCACCGGCTGGAGCCAGGAAGCATCAGCAAGGTTGGTACTGGAAAACAGACCTCTGCCAGTTCTCCCAAAGGTAACACGCAATTTAAAACTGGACTCATGCCTAGGAAGAGCTCTTAGACTCCAAGCAAGTGGAACACACCAAACTCAAGCTCAAACCAACGAACATCAACAGAACTTTCAGGAACTGGGCACCAATTAATTCAGTGAAATCCTCATGGCCGGAGGTTTTGCTTTCTGAGGAGGCAGAAGGGGAGTTCAGCAGCAGAGGTACCTCAAATCGCTCATCCTCACAGCGGTGCAGCTGCTCCTCATATGGAGTCTTCTTGGAGCTGACAAAAGTGGAGTCTTCAGACCAGGATGGAAACGAAACCCAGGTATCATTTAATACCTGCAACAGTGCAAAGACATGACATGGAGCAATTGTGAGCCCAGAGCTGTTCTCATGGGCTCTGAAACTTCTCTCTTTTCGCACACTTCTTCCCTGAGTTTCTGCAGGACATTCCACACCTAATTCCCAAGGCAATGACCGCTCCCAGATTAGAGGTCTCTGTGGAACTGTGCCAGGGCCCTGCTCAGAAAACTTGAAGGCACCTTCTCTATCACCTCACACACACAGAGATCACCCTGCAGTCACCAACAACTGTAAGTAAAGGAGATAGTTGGGAGGAGTGGGAGCATCCACACTGCAGATTTGTGTTCTCAGTGGGAATGGTGCCTCAGGCACTGTCTCAGTGCTTTCCCAGGAGAAAAAATGTTTGCAAAGGCCATACTGACTCTCTGCTGGAAAATTAATTCCAGGATATTTAATATTCTTTTCTGTCTAAAAGAATAAATTTGTGTCTGCACACAGACTGAAAAGTATTAAAGATGTGATCTGAGATGGGTTTAGATAAAATTAGTAAAATGTGGATATTATTTAAATAAATTAGCTGAATAATTGACATGAGACTAAAGCTGGTGACTCAGCACTGAAGAGGGGACTCCACATGCAGAAGCTGCAGCACTTTATTTATGTGAGTGCAATGTGTGTTCAGGGGTTGAACAGGTTGATCCAAAAGTACCTCCTTGCAAATGGCTGTCCTTCCACTGCACTTTGGCTGCTGGTAGGTTTTTGGGAGAGCCCTGTAACTGGATCCGATGCGCTTGCAGGATGCATAATCGATTTCCCGGTTCATTCCATCCCCGGATCGGTCACTCAGTGGAGAAGTAAAGGAAAGCTCTTTCACACCAAGGAAGGACTTGAACTGTGCAAAGAGCTCTGGGAATTTCCTTCAAAAACACAAGTATATTGTTATTTCACTCTGACAGTTTCAGGGTGCTTAATGTGTGTCACAAAACAGAGAGAGAAATATCTAAACAAACTCAGCACTGCAGTGAGAGATCTTTCACCAACATTTTAGCACTGTCATCTTTCTCTCTGAACTACTTTAGGGTCTTTTTAAACTTAAAGCAGGAAAATAATTTCCCTTCACTACTGCCTGAGGAGAAACTGATCCTTGCCACATGACTCTCCCTCTTCTGTTGGAAGCCAAACAGCTTGGGAGGCTCACAGCAGAGCTAGAACTATTTATCCTTTTCACAGCTCTGTTCTCAGATTTCATGTTTATACCTTTATTACATTTTGAGATAGTAAACAGAGAGTGTGAACAGATAGAGGAAAATATCTTCCTCAAAATGCTCTTTAAGAGCTGTGTAGATATGTTTAAAGGTTCAAATTTTATTACTCCTCTTCTTGGATTCTCCAACGAAGGAGATACTTCTGAAGTTAAATTGAAAACGTCAGTAACAAAATTCCAAATGTGTCCAAAAAGTAACAAGTAGGACCTACAAAGTATGACACAGCAGAGATAGTTGGTAACTTACCCTAAAAACGGTGTAACAAGCTGAAGCAACTCAGAGCCAGAGACCAACTCCTGGTTGAAGAGAGCGATGCAACGGAGGAAATTTTCATAGACCTCCTGACTCTTGAGCACCCTGCGAACCTACAACAGTTTGGAAAGAAAGGGTCACATCACTTGAATGCCACTTGCATTTAGTTCATGTCTAAGTCATCTGAACCATGGATGCAGTGATCAACTTGTCTGCTCTGCAACATAAAACCGGAATACGCACAAACATGTCCAATTTCAAACAATAATCTAATTACTACAGATGGTACCATGAGGAAATATCACTGAAAAATAGAGAAAAACACATCTGTAAGGGACAAGCATGCAGGAAAAGGTTAATTAACATGTTCCATTTATCTTCCAAACATACCCGTTCTCACTCTTCTTGATCTACCTTTCCCTACCACTTGAAAAGTCAGCAAATTGCTAAGTGCTGACACACAAACTGCATAGAAACCAGCCAACTAATAACCACATAAAAGGATGAAGATGAGACCACAGAATGTGAGAACAAAACCTGACCTTGTCAAAGAAGGAAAACTCCTGCAGTGTTCCATATTTCCCCACTGTTGCCACTGACAGATCTTTGGTACCCCGCAGCTTCATTTTCTTCTGTTAAAAGAACAAGCAGTTATATTTAACATGCTGTGGCTCAAATGCCAGCAAATTCCCCTTTAGTGACATAGAACAGCTCCCTGCAAAGACTGAGACCCCGTATTTCCCCAACGGTGATCTGGAATTGCTACGTCAAGCCCTTATGGCATTCTCTGTCAAATGTCTCCCAGCTAAGGAGAAACAACAAGAAAAAGGAATCACTTGAGAGAGAATTCCAAAGAAAGATTTTTTTTTTAGAAGCAACAAATTTTCCCTTTCCAGAGTCAATACTTAGTACAGAAAGTCTTGATATTTAGCATCCAACATGCTGTCACACACATCTAAGCATACTTTAAAAAGTCCCTTTTTCTACAGCAATTATTATTTCAAAAATAACTTTGAAATTTTGTATCTCATATCTAACACTCACATAACCGAAAGACACTACTCATTGCACCTTTATCTAAGAAATTATCCAAACACAACAAGTAATATGAAGTTATTCTAAGATACCTTTGCTGGGCCAGAAACAGGACGCAGCAGCAATGGTCTGGATCGCTTTTTGCTGTGCTCCAGATTCTTCTCATGCTCAGTCTTCTGGACACTGTTCACTTCACATGGTCCATTTCCTGTGAACTGCAGTAAATAAATAATGACTTCAAGGTTCTCTTCCCAACTGGCATAAATAAAGAATCCTAACAGGACACAGAGAATGTGGTTAAGCAAAGTTCATTACTGGTTGTATGATTTTCCATAATGTTTTGCACATTCTACATACAGAGAGTATTCAATATTCTGCCTTGCCCTCAGCACACACATACCAAAGACCTTTTTGCCTCTGGAAGGAACTGTCCAAACTCAGAGAGCAGATCCTCCTGTCCCCGGAACAGATTGGCCACTTCAGTAAACACCTCCTCCTCGGACATGCCTCGAAAGGGTCGGCCCTTGGTGTTCAGCTGTTCTTTCTGAAAACATACACACAGATGTTAAATAGAGTCAAAAAGTGCCTCGCTCTGCCAGAAAACTCGTCCTGTGCCAAAAATGTTCAAGTTGCTACACAACTTGAAATGACCACCTGCCAGCCCCAGGTTCTTACAGCGTCTCCTTTCACACACAGTATCACTAAATCCACTGAGGGTTAGTAAACAAAGATCTGGATACAGCCCATTTACACCTCAGTCCCTGCAAAGTGCCACAATTTTCACATTTTTGCCATTTCCTGTGAATATCTATGAGATAGTTGCTGGATAATGACCTGTTCCTGGGAACTCTGTAGCCTGTTCAACAGGCAGAGATTAAATTTGACAACAACTACTCCAACACCTACAGTGCAAACCCACTGTCCCTCCCCTGGAACACTTTTTACCTGGTAAGTGTGAAGAATTTCTAGAAAGGATCTGTAAATTTCTGGATGGTCAAGGAAGCGTGTTTTGATCTTATTCACATAACTGATGGCATTGTTGAACTCTACAGAATCAGATTCCAGGGGAATTTGGGATTTATCTTCTTTGTATGGAAGCTGTTGCCTGAACTCCTCTGAGCAGTCACTGTGATTGTGTGAGTTCTCCTGGGAGTAGTGCAACAACATCCCACTGCCAGGAAACGCACCGGGAACAGGCTCTGGGGGCACCTGGAGACAGACAAGACAAGACACCCAAGAGAGAGACTTGCCGGAAAAGGAACACAAGTGCAAGTTCAACAACAACCCAGCATCACTGTTGCCAAGCTGTTTAACTAAAACATATTACCACCTGAAGAAGAAAACTAAAAGAATTCATTAGCCAATCATTTCCCTATCTAGTTTATTAACTCCATCAGTGAATATTTGAATGTCTGTGAGGCAGTTGTAGGACAAAGACTAGTCCTTGGGAACTCTGTGGCCTGTACAACAGGCAGAGATTAAATTTGACAACAACTGCTCCCAATAGCTACAGTGCAAGCCTACTGTCCCTTTAAAAGGAGGCAAAAAAATACCTCACTCTAGAAAATTCATCCTCAGCAAGGTGCACACAACTTGCAATGACCATCAGCCCAGGTTCTTACAGAACCTCCTTTCACATCTCCTTTCATTTTGAATAAATGATTCATTAGCCAATCAATTTCCCTACCCAGTTTAACTCCATCACCTAAAAAAATCCCCTAAATTCTACCTGGTGTAGGAACCACTGACTTGTGACTGTCATGGTGTTCTTGGCCTCACCTGAGATGCTGCACCAACACCACCCACTGCAGCTCCTGCTCCCACTGGTTATTGCACAGGAACTGCCCCTTTTAAGAATATTAAACTTAAGGCTCTTACAGATGGTAATTTCTAAGCAACAGAGAGATCTAAGGGAACTGAGATCTGAAGGATAGCTCCTGCTACTAATTGGAGTTAAAGCACAAGTTTATCAGCAGAATTCACTTTATGGCTCTATTTCAGCCTCCATAACCACACAACAGGAACACAAAACAAGCAGAGGCAACATCCATCTGTATCCCAGCAATTTTGTTTCACTGCAGGATGTTACCAACTGCAGGTCTAGGTGGACTCCGGGATCTTAAAGATCTTTTCCAACCTGAACAATCTGATGATTTTACGACTCTGTGTATTTTTGCCTACTGCCTAAACAAGTTTCTCAGTGGAAGAATGGAAATGCAATTCTTCCAGGATCCCTTCTTGAAATGTGCCACTGCCCACACCACGTAATGAGAACCTGTATAACTACGTAAGGCCAATTACAACTTCAGTTTGCAAATCTGAAGTATTTGGACTTGAAGTGGTGTTTCAGGCAGGATCATCATTCCCTTGTAAGCTAAACAGTGGCTTGAGAATAAACTGGGAGTTGGGACCGGGTGATCTTTAAGGTCCCTTCCAACCCAAAATATTCTATGATTCTTTGAATAAATATTTAAATTTATATTAGAACCATTACCACAGGTTTGACAACCATCTAAAAACTTCAGCAACGTGCACTACACATAAATCTCCACAGTCTAAATCTCCAGGCAGGAGATACGTCCAGCAACACACAGAACAGAGTTTATTTAGAGACTATGACCTACCTGACTATTCAAAGGTGACTGTATACTCAACTTCCCATTCTTTGGAATTTCTATCCTGTAGCCCAGAGGGAGAAATGCATTGAATCCTACAATGAGGTCAGGGTGCTCATGGAAAAGCTGAGAAACACGACGGATGACTCCAGGTGTGTCAATGCTAAAATTGAGAAGGGTCTGTTACTTGTATCAGAATGAGAAACATATCTTAAACCTAGAAAATGCCAGAGGAAGTGAAGCATCTGGCTCCTCAGGGATGCAATTTTTAAGAAGTTTGGGAAATTCAGATCTAGATATTAGCCCAAGCAGAGGGAATGACCAGCCTCACATTGGGAATGTTATTCAGAGAGGGGAGAGGTGGGTGTGCAGGTTGCCGAAGGGGCAAGACACCCATGCCCTGCAGGGCTGGCAGGTCAGAGGTTCTGTGTTCAAGCAGCTTCACTTATTTTCAAGATCTGCATTTCAGAGTGAGAAATAAGACCCGATTTGCCTTTTCCTGTGGATTTCATCTCTGGGAAGTGATGGGATGGGCAGAGGCCCTCCCCCTCCATGTGACTGCACCACCGGGGGACAGGGCAGTGGGGCAGAGGAGCAATGATGGTGTGAAGGCTGGGGGACCCTGCACAGGCAGAGAGACCCCATAAAGGCTGAGGTCTGAGACCTGAGGGAATGGCTGGAGTTGCATCAGAGGGGTTTGGGATGGATCTCAGGTGGATCCTTTGGGAAAAGGATCTCAGGTGGTGGGGCACTGAACAGGCTCCCCAGGGCAGTGGGCATGGCCCCAAGGCTGCCAGAGCTCAGGGAGCGTTTGGACAACACTCTGAGGGACAGAGTAGATTGTTGGGGTGTATGGGCAGGGCCAGGAGTTGGACTGGATGGTCCTTGTGGGTCCCTTCCAACTCAGGATATTCCACAGTTCCATGAAAGGTTGAGAAGCTCCCCAGAGCACCCTGGGCTTTACCTCTGGCTCTTGAACTCCTTCATGATCTCCAGGAAGCCGTTGTATGTGGCAGGGTCGCTGCCAAACCGGATCTTCACCTGGTCCAGGTAGGAAAGCGCATCCTCCACCTGCAGGGTGGGAACAGGGGTGAGGAACAGTCCCCGGGGTCCCCCATGGCCCCAGAATTGGGGAGAGGGCTTCTCAAGGCACTGCGGTAGGTGGGACCTGCCCCCAGGGGAGCCCCCACAGCTCCGGGGAACGGGAGGGGCACAAGGTACCAGGTGAGGGGGCTCCGAGGAGGGCTCCCGGTGGGCGCCCAGTGGCTTCCTAGCACTGAGGGGGATGGTAAGGCACGGAGTGGGGGACACGGCACCGGGGAGCCGGGAACAGGTCCCGAGGGAGAATAATCGCGGTACCAGAAGGGCTGGGCAGGGGGCACGGCACAGGGGAGGGAGAACAGGCCCGGGGGGGCCGTGTGGTACCGGCGGAGGGGGACGCGGCCCCAGGGGACTCCATGGAACCAGGGGAGGACAGCGGGGGGAGGACATGCCCAGGGGACCCCCCACGCTACCTGCGTTGGGGGGTACAAGCCCCGGAGGGGCGAGTGTAGCACCGCGGCCAGGGCCGGGCCGGTCAGGGTGGGGCGGGCGAAAGCGGCGGGGACCGGCCCTTCGCGGAATAGGGTGGGGAGGGGAAGGGGGGTGGGCAAGGGTCATTCGCGCCCGGCGGGGCGGCCCTGCACTCACGTGCACCGGCAGCTTCTCGTGCGGCGCGGCCCGGCCGCCGCCACCGCCCCATCGAGGGGCGCTGCCCCCGCCGGCCCCGCGGCCGCCGCCACCGCCCCCCGCCGCCATGTTGGATCGGGCGGCCGAACGCGGCCCCCGCCGCCGGCGCTGCGTCAGCGCGCACGGACACGGGCGCGCCCACGGCGGGCCACGGCCCCCCCACAGGCCACGCCCCCGGCAGGACCCGCCCTCCAATCGGTTCCACCCCCGCTGGGCCGCGCCCTCGGTCAGGCCATTCCCTCCCGGCCGTTCTAGCGTCGTGGTGGGAGTGGCGCTTGAGGGGACAGGGCGTTCTGAGGGCATATGGGGGAGCCGGGATGGAGGAGCCGGGATGGAGGAGCCGCGGGTCGGGAGGAGCCCGGGGGTCTAAGGCGACCGGGGAAGATGGGCAGCAGCGGGAGGAAGGCGCTGCGGGTCTGAGGGAGCCCGGGGGGCTAAAGGGGACACAGGGAGCCGGGATGGAGGACCTGCGGGTCTGAGGGGACGGGGGAGCCGGGGCAGGTGGGATGGAAGAGCCCGGGCGTCTAAGGGAGCGCTGGGGACTGAGCAGACCGGGTGAGCCGGGATGGAGGAGTTGTGGGTCTGAGGGGGCTGGGGGAGCTGGGATGGAGGAGCCCGGGGGGCTGAGGGAGCCCAGGAGGACTGGAGGTGCCGCCGGGGCTGGAGCAGGCGGACGGCAGCGGGATGGAGGGGCTGGGGCTGGAACCGCGGGGCTGGAGGAGCCCGGCGGCGCTGAGGGAGCTGGGGAGGCCGGGACTGGAGGCGCCGGGGGGGAGGGGAGCTGGAGGATCTCGGAGGGGCTGAGGAAGGCCGGCGTTGGAGGAGCCCGGGGGAGGCTGGGGTAGTCCTGTGGGGCTGGAGGGGCCGGGGCTGGGGGAGCTGGTCTGGGGAAGCCCGGAGGGCTTAAAGGAGCCAGGGGTGGAGCAGCCCCGAGGATCCGGGACTGGGGGTTTGCACTGAGCTCCAGGGTTGCTCTGGGGTAGCTGGATAAAATGTGGGGTTAGGGTCGTTTGGCGGCTTTTTTTGTGGGTTTTTGTTTGTTTTGGTGATTTTGTTTTTTTCCTTATTTGCCTTTCTCACGGGTTATGGCTATGGTAGGTGATAGCAGCAGAAACACCTTTCAGGAGAGACGTGGGCTGAAAATGAATGGTTTGCATTAGATTGTTATGCTGGTAAGTACAGGTTGAAGTAAAGATGCTTTAGAGCATTCACTGGTTATTCAATGCTTAATAATAAAGGTAACAAATAAAAATTTTTTCAAGAGCAATCCTGGAAGAAGCATGAGAGGTATCACAAAATACAGCTCCTGGCTGATGAAGCACCCTGTAACTGTGCAGAAAAGAGAGCATGGTGTGACTGTACAAAAGCCCTTTATTCCACCTATTGGAAAGAGTAGCTCAGACATATCCTTTCACACTGTCAGGTGAAAGAGTAACAGCATTGATCCAACCTCCTCCACCACTTTCTTTTTTTCCTACTAGATTCTCCTGAGGTGGCTCAATTTCTGTCTTCTACTGGTATTATTAACTTGAGAAGTCTCCTTTTCTTCCCTAATTTGTGGCTCATGCTGGTGAAATGAGCAAAATCAGCTGTAGATAAATAACTCCTGTGACTTCTGTTTTCTGTCAGAGTGGGGTTAACAGCCCTCAGTCACTGACAGCATCAACACCTTGATGGTTGTCATAGGTTTACTTGTTCTAAAAAAACAGGCAGGAAATTTATTGCTGTAAGGGGGGGATGTTGAAAGGGGGAGAGTAGTTTTTGCCTTGGGTGATTGACCCCCACAAAAGAACTAAACAGCAGATCCACACTCCAAGCTGATGGCCCTCTGAAGACTGGGGAGGGGTGATGAGGTTTTTTTTTCTCTCTCCTCAGAAATGGGAGGCACTTCACTTTTGCTCTGACTGTAGGGAGGGTGTGTGTTGGAGGGGTCCGAGGTTTACTTTGGTTTTGGCCTGATCATCTGGCTTGTTTTCTGGCCCCGGTGTGCCTCCGTTTTCCTGCGCCCTGTTCTGTCCCAGCTCAGATCTGCTCGGATTTCATTGGAGAGGCTTGACCCACCTGCAGAGGAACCTTTTTTGGGAGGAGGTTGCCCTTTCCCTCCTCCGTTCCCGTGTTGGCAGCGGCGTTTGTCCGTCGAGGAAAAGGGGGAAATCCCGGCCACAGCCAGCCGCAAACAGCGTGAGTTTCGGGGGGAAAGCCCCCTTTTCCCCTTCCCCTTCTCGGTGTGGGGGGGAAGACCTCCATTTTCGGCTTCTCCCGCGGACCGGGCCCCCGCCAGGCCCAACAGCGCCCCCTGCTGGCCAACACCGAGCACTGCAGGCTCTGCTCCTCCAGTGATTCGACAGCGCCCCCTGCTGACCGTTGTTAGAATTGCGTCAAAAGGTGTAAAAGTACCGACCTGTTTCCTTTTGAGGGAGATTTTTGGGTACAGGATTATTGATTTGATCGTTTTTTGTATTCTTTTGTTGTTCTGCCAATACACATATATCCTTTAATAAAGGGCTGTTATTTTTCCTTTCTCCATGCTTCCTCAATTAGAGCCTCTTAATTTCGGATTTACAGTTGCTTAGAGGGAGGAGTTTGGTCTTCCTCATAACATCCTCCTTAGCAAAACCCTTCAGTCTCATTAAACTGAGACGAGGATAGTCCATGACATCACAAAGGGGCCCATAGCACACAGGCTGGACTGCACTCTGACCTCGTGGGGTGTTGGTTCTTTGGTTTCCAGGGCTCATTCTGGAATGGAGAGGATAGGCCATGACATCACAACGGGGTCCATGGCACACGGGTGTGGCTGCTCTCTGCGGGTGTGGGTTGTTGGTTCTTTGTTTTCCAGGGGCCATTACAGAATGGAGAGGATAGTCCGTGACATCACAAAGGGGCTCATACTACAGAGGTAAGGTTGCAATGTGGGGGAGTGGGATGTGTGTTCTTTGTATTCCAGGGGCCTTTAGGAGCTGGAGAGGATAGGCTGTGACATCACAAAGAAGCCCATGGCACGCGGGTGAGGCTGCATTCTGACAATGTGGGGCGCTGGTTTTTGGGTTGATGGGGGCTATTCTGGAATGGAGAGGATAGGCCGTGACATCACAAAGTGGCCCATGGCACACAGGTAAGAGTGCAATGTGGAGGAGTGTTATATGTGTTCTTTGGTTTCCTGGGGCCATTCCAGAATGGAGAGGATAGGCCGTGACATCACACAGGGGCGCAGGGCACACAGGTGGGGCTGCACGGTGATATTGTGAGGTGTTGGTTCTTTGGTTTCCAGGGGCCATTCCCTAATGGATAGGATAGACTATTACATCAGAAAGGGGCCGAAGGCACACAGGTGGGGCTGCCATGTGTTAGTGTGGGGCATTGATTCTTTGGTTTCCTGGGGCCATTGCAGAATGGAGAGGATAAGCTGTGACATCACAAAGGGGTGCCAGTTACATGGGTTGGGCTGCTCTGTGGGGTGTGAAGTGTTGCCTCTTTGGTTGCCAGGGACATTCTGGAATGATGGCAGTAGGCCGTGACATCAAAAAGGGGCCCACGGTACACGGATGGAGCTGCACTGTGACATTGTGGGGTGTTTGTCCTTTGGTTGCAAGGGGCAATTTCGGAATGGAAAGTATAGTTTGTGACATCACAGTGAGGCCCATGGTACATAGGTGGGGCTGTACCGTGGGGGAATGCAGCGTTCCTTCTTTGGTTGCCAGGGTCAATAGTCGAATGAAGATGCTAGGCCGTGACATCACAAAGGTGCCCATGGCACATGGGTGGGGCTGTACTCTGGGGGTTTGTGGTGCTGGTTCTTTGGTTGAAAAGGGCCATTCCGGAATGGGGAGGATAGGTCGTGACATCACAAAGGGGCCCATGGCACATGGGAGAGACTGCACTGTGACATTTCGTGGCTCTGCTCCACTGGGAATACAGATGGCCACTGCAAAAAAATCACAAGGCAAAGGCACATACTGAGGGATAACCTCAGAGTGCAACATTCTGACCTAAGGTCCCCTCGCAGGTTCCTTTGTACTGACCTCTTACTGCAAGGACCTCCTTCCCATTCTGCTGACGCTTGTAGGGTTGCGTACCACCGAGAAAAAAAACAAATGATAAGGGATGTGCTTAGATTCACCAATGATACAGCCTGCCAGAATTAACTTCTGCTTCAGACTGGCAGGAAAATGCTCACCTTGCTCGTCTGCCCTCCTGTACCTGCCGCAATCAGGTCAAGACTCTTAATGCAGGTACAAAAACGAACTTCACTTTATTGATTACAGAGGAGTATATATATCTGAGTATACACTTCAAACAGCATCTGATTGGTTGGTTCTGAGTACACAGCTGGTCTTTTTTAGTTTTCTTTCAAGTCCCTTTATCGTACTTAAACATCCTGGTCTGTGACATCCCTCAAGTTTTACGGCCTTGTTTACTTCGCTTCCTGCGCGGACAAGGTCACTTCGCCCTGGGTCAGTCACGACATCTTCTTGAAGAATGGTTTCCACATTACAGCGCCTGTTAATCCCGCAACATCTCCCCCTCTCTTATCAAAAACTGCATCAGCCATACTATGAATTCTACTAGCAAAGCACTGAATAATACAAGGAGCCATACAGAGTACAATTCCAATAATTAATACAATGATACATATCCATTTCAAAACATCCTTGACCCATGCAGATAAACCTAATGATAGTAACCAATCGTCCAAAGGATTTGTGCTCACAGTGATCCTTTTTGTATGTTCTTTCAACCACTTCAATTGCTCCTGGATGGACTCTGAGTGATCTGAGAGATTAAAACAGCAGAGTCCTTGGTATTCCTCACAACCTTTTCCTTGTACCAATAGCAAGTAATCGATGGCAGCTCGATTTTGGAGCACAGCCTTGCGCATACTGCTCATATCTTGTGCCAATTGGGAAAGTACATTAGTGGTGACATTAGCTTGTTTAGCAGTCCAACACGCAAGGTGTTGTAATTGGGTCAATGCTTCTTCTGCTGCGATTTGGGGAATTATGGCAGCAAACACTCGAGCTGTGGTTCCCCACAAGCTTACCTCATCAGAACAGTCTGAGGGCAATTGTTCGAGACTTCTACGAGCTCTTTGTGTTTTGCCATGCAGTATGGTTTGCCATTGCTCTTTAGAAGGTGCTAGGAGAGCAAGTTTTCCAAGATAACAAGCTCCCCCATGAGCTTCTTTGGGGATGCCTTGCCACGCTCTATCACCACAGATAAGGTATATTTGATGTGGCAAGGAGGTAGCATAGGAATAATTAAGGTGAATGTGGCCTGAACCCCATCCATAAACGCGATCAGGAGAACAATATTGGGACGTGTTGTAATTTTTGTGAGGTGTTAACCAGGTACGTCTTTTCTTTTCTGTTAAATTGTACGATCCAAAAAAGACACATCCTGAACCATTTGATGGTCGACTATCCAGTAGGTTTAACTCCTGAGGATCCCAAGGCAAAGGTTCTTTAAAACTTTTTAACACCATACCTAAGCAATAACTAGCATTTCGTGCAGTACAATTTATACTTACTACATTCTTAGCAAGCTCAAATGGACTTACAGGAACACCGATTAGGCAAGTCTTAAAAGGATTAGTTGCTGCAGTGAGATGCAAGCAAAAGGCAGAGGTGTTTGTCTGAATTGCCCATTGAATCCACAGATTTTCTTGGGCTTGCGTCTCACCGATGGCAAATAACAGGAGAAGGAGAGAAAGAGTCAGGAAGGTAATGCCTTTTTGATCCACGGTCGAACCCATTTGGCTGGGATCCAGATGGTATCGTTACAGATTGAGAAGTTACCAGGTCAAGCCCTGCACTGCCCCGGGTGGCTGCTTCGGCAGCGTACTCGGGTTGGGGGGTGTTTGGATAGGGTTCACCGCCGCGCCCCCCACGCGGCTCCTGAAGTTTCCCTGGTCTTGCTTTGTTGGTCCAAGTAAGGGTGTCCCATCCTTTTTGAATTTGGATCGGCAATCCGCGGCTCTGTGACCGGGTTTTTCACATCGATGACACATTCCTGTAAAAGAACTCATAGAAATAGCTTTAAATCCCCCCTTAAAGCGCTGGGGACACTGTTTACGAAAGTGCCCAAGCTGTCCGCAGCTAAAACATTTTTCCGGATTTTTATCTCCACGACCTTGCAGCTGTGCTTTTGTAAGCACAGCAGCTAGAGCAGAGGCATGAATAGTTGCTTTCTCTTTCTCTAGCTCTAAAGGAGCTCGAGCACACTGTTCAATAATTTGAGTAAGAGAGGCCCCTGCTGGCAGAATAGTGATCATCCTTTTGCAAGCTGTGTTAGCATTCTGAACAGCTATTTCACGCACCATAGTGTCTTTCATGTTATGTGGTATGTCCGGTGCTACTTCAACTCCTTCTTTCACTCTATCCACAAAGGAGAGGAAAGGTTCATCATCCTGTTGCCTAATATGTAGATAAGGCTGCTTTGGTTTACCCATCTGTGGTAATGTCATGAAGGCTTCGAGAGCAGCTGCTTTGCTTTGCGCAAGAACACGAGCGTCCAGGGCGGCTTGCATCTGCGGGTCTACAAATTGCCCTTTTCCCATTAATTGATCTAAAGTAGCAGTACGCAGGGGATCTCCGACTGGCAAATCTAAGTTCGCTACCTGAGCTACTTCCAATCTCTCTTGCCATTTTGTCAAAAACAGTAAAAAACTTGTGGGTCCCAAAATTAACTCAAAAATGCTACGTAAATCAGCAGGTACCAATTCCTGATAGCGAATGATCGTTTCAACTTGTTTTTTGACTAATCGGTTATCTATACCATAGTCAATTACTGCTTTTTGGACTCCTGTGATTAGATTCCAATCCAGAGGTGCCCATTGCCGTTGGTTCCCCTGTACAAGCACAGGGGCTGCGGTAAAGCTAAAATCACCTGTGAGTTCTGCATTTGTAATGATTCCCCTCCATCTCTTGTGATGATCAAAATTCGGATCACGGGGAGGTACTGAACTATCAGGCAAGGGAACCTTGGGGGTAGCACCCGAGTCCACAAGGGATCGCCCTGGTAGTGTTCGTTTTGGCAGCGGCGATTTGTTCCACCAATCTTGTAATTTTTGCGGCAAACTTTGATTCTGACTCGCTGAAGGAGCTGCATCATCATACACATCTGGAGGATAGTGTTTCTGATAAGCAACTATCTCTCCTTTTTCTACCGCACTTAACGGGGGTGCTCCCTTTGAAGTAAGAAAATCATCAGCGGTCTCTTCATCCCAGTGTCTTTGTTTAACCATATTAA
The DNA here is from genome assembly GCF_025592945.1 of Manacus candei. Lineage (NCBI taxonomy): Eukaryota > Metazoa > Chordata > Aves > Passeriformes > Pipridae > Manacus > Manacus candei. The sequence continues at coordinate 677,527 of NW_026138126.1, read as the reverse complement.
TGACCCAGCAACGTCGTTCAGGAGAAATGCTTTCCACAACAAATTCCTTATTTAATTGCTGTTCAATATTTTTTAGTCCCTCAACGATTGCTTTATGGGCTGCTTTATATTGACTCTTTATTGCAGGCTTAGTTGCAGCTTCCTTATCCAAAGCTTTCATTTCTTTTAACAATTTTGTCATGACATTTGTTTGGGCTTGCAAAAGCGTTGATAGATTAGGATTAGTATCAACTTCCATAGGTTCAGACGGCAGTGGAACATGGGCTGGGTCAACCGGGGGTGCGGAAGGAACGGGTTCGGGCGGGGGATTCCACGGGGGAATAAGATCGTCATATGGTCCCCGTTCAGCTGCTGCAGCAGTATAAGCTGGCACCCCGAGGTCGATGAGAGACTCTTCCGAGTCCTCCTCGGCATGTTCAGGGTTAATATCTGGGCCGGCATCGTGTGGGGTGGGCTCTTCCACCTCCGGTGCAGATGGCACTGGGGCGGCGGCTGCTGTAAACACAGCAGCACATACAGCAGCTTCTACACTCGCTTCAGCGCCTAACCGTTCAATAAGCAATCGGACCTGCCGATATGTCGGCGCAAGAGCCTTGGCTTCTTTATTATTTGTTTGTACCGCTTCCCATAATTCTGCCCCAACTTTACGCCAGGTATCGTCCTTAAAAACGTCCGTGGAATCATGCAAAAATCCGCGACGTTTCACCCAGAATAATAAGTCCACTACTTGAGTACGCGACAAAGTTTCATCTGCCTTTTTCCCCAAGTTCATTACTGCATCAACAGTAGCACGCTCTACTGCAGAAATAGACGACCCCATCCCGAGCAATTCAAATCAGCCTCGATGGGCTCCGACTCACCGGTCGACTGTGGCCACAAAACACGTCTCTCTCGGATGTCCGGTCGCAACCGCACCTCGGGAATTTGCAGGTATCAAGTCGCACAGAGCAGGATCACGTCGGGGTCACCAAGATGCCGCAAACAGGTCAAGACTCTTAATGCAGGTACAAAAACGAACTTCACTTTATTGATTACAGAGGAGTATATATATCTGAGTATACACTTCAAACAGCATCTGATTGGTTGGTTCTGAGTACACAGCTGGTCTTTTTTAGTTTTCTTTCAAGTCCCTTTATCGTACTTAAACATCCTGGTCTGTGACATCCCTCAAGTTTTACGGCCTTGTTTACTTCGCTTCCTGCGCGGACAAGGTCACTTCGCCCTGGGTCAGTCACGACATCTTCTTGAAGAATGGTTTCCACATTACAGCGCCTGTTAATCCCGCAACATGTACCAATAGCCCGCCCCACCGCTTGCATCCCACCTCGAAAGAGAGAACAAAAAGACGCTCACAAGAATGACCTTTGAAGACCAGTGCCTGTCAGAATAATCTTATGTGGGTGTTATTCTCCGCTCTGACCTGCAAACCCTAGTGCTGGGGTCAAAACTAAGACTCTCTGCTTCCCTCTCCTAAGGGATTTGTTTTTAGACATCTCTTTCCCTTATGCTCATTTCAAAAGCCCTCCCGGCAATTCCCAAGCCTGTACCTGGCTCTCATCCCCTCTCTGGCTCAGAGCCCTCGACTTATCTTTCAGAGAGCTGGGCCTGTCAATTCACCTTCCAAAAGCATGGCCCTTCGGCTGGCTCAGAGATTCCTGCAGTCGCACCAGGCCCTGCCCAAGACCCTCCTATCAGGGTCTGGGCCCTGGAGGCAGGGGGAGAACCCCCCTGCGGCTTGGCCATTCTTCCCCAGCCCTTGTCTGGCCCAGCATCCTCCCCCCTTGCACACTCCCCACTGCCACAGGCTGCACTGGGGCAGCAATTCCTTCTTGGGCCCTTTCGAGCTGCCCCCATGGGGACACTTCCATCTTCTGGGCCAAGCACCAGAGCCAATCCCAGCCAGTCCCATCGTCCCCGGTCCAACTCCCTGACTCCTGGTGGCCCCTGGAAGCCAAGAGCCAAAGGCCGACCCCCCCAGAGTGCAGCCCCACCCATCTGCACTGGGGCCCCAGGGCTTCCCTTTACCAAACAGCCCCTGCGAACCCTTGTCAGAGAGAAAATTGGGTGACTCCTGGATGCTTTTAGTAAAGAGGTCTAAACATTTCTTGAATAATGGAGGGGGGTGACTTTTTTGTTCTTGACATTTCCAGTTCTCCATTTGGGGGCAGGATGTCCTCTGAGCTAATGTTTTGTTTCCTTTGCAGTGAGTGCAGCCTCAGAGGGCTGAGCCCTCTCTGGCTGGGCTTGGCCTCTCCTGGAGAGACTCAGGCCTGGCTGGGCTACCCCAGGCAGACCTTGCAGGCAGAAGAGCTCAGGACACCTGTGTCTGGTGTCCCTGGGGCTCAGCCTGTGCCTGATTGGTGTGCAGGGGCTGAGCCCCACCTCTGCCTCGGGACCTTGGGCAAAGGGCTGGCAAGGAAGAGGCCCAGGAGCCTTGGGGCCTTCCCAGCTTTCCTCCTCCCTGGAGGCTCTCAGTCCTCCCCTGACACCGTGTGGGCCCAAGGCCTTGCTGGCTTCGGGCTCATGGCCCGCTGGCACCATCCCACTGGCCTGACCCCCCTCCTTCCTCTCTCTTCAGCCTCTCCTGCCTTTTATGGCAAGGGGCCATCCAAGGAAAACCCCGGTTCTCAGCAATGGCACCTGTGGCACGGATGAAAGGTTCGAGTCTGCCAGGCAAGAGCAGGAGCCCAGAGAGCCTGAGGAGCCAGGAGATGCCCTGGCTGGGCATCGTGCTGCTGTGGGATGAGCTGACACCTCTGCACAGTCTCTGGCTGTCCCTGCCAGCCGACTTCTGCCCAGGCTCTGGGCACGGGGATGCAGCACTGACAGTTTTCAGCCACCGCGCTGTTCCACAAAGGCTGTGATGTCACAAGGCCCTTGCCTGGCAGCCAGAAGATGAGCAAGGCAAGGCAAGGACAGAGCCTCTGAGCCACCGGAACGCTGTCCCCAAAGGCTGGGATGGCACAGAAGCCCAGAATCCACAAAGTTGGCAGAGACTTGTGAGATAACCGGCGTCCAGCCTACGCCCCATCCCCGGCACGTCAAGCAGACCACGGCACTCAGTGCCATGTCTAGTCTTTCTTTAAACACCTCCAGGGACGGTGACTCCACCACCTCTCTGGGCAGCCCATTTTAATACCTAATCCCTGTTTCTGTCCAAAAAGTCTTGCTCCTGTCCATGACAAACATCCCCTGACAGGCAGGTCCTCGTGTCCTCTTGTCCTATGGCTTGTTGCCTCAGAGAAGGGGTTGACCCCCACCTGGCTCCAGCCTCCTGTCAGGAAGTTGTGGACAGGGAAAGGGCCAGCCCCGAGCCTCCTATTCTCCAGGTTGGAGAACCCCAGCTCCCTCAGCTGCTCCTCACAGGACATGCACTCCAGACCCTTGCTCAGCTCCATTGCCCTGCTCTCCACACCCACTCCAGCCCCTCAATGTTCTTCCTGAACTGAGGGGCCCAGAGCTGGACACAGCACTCCAGGTGTGGCCTCACTAGTTGTAGCGTGGCAGTACTTTACATGGTAAAGAAGGAAGCACGCTCCTTGTGAGGTGGTGAACAAAGAGAATTTATTTCAAATTCGGCGCTGGTTTTATCCCTTAATCCCATGTGACTTCTTTGACCAATAAAGTTGTCTATGTTGGCGCATGCTCCCTCGGGCACTCTTGCCTTGGTACATCTCCTGTACCTTAAACATGCTCCCTACATCACCCCCCTCTTAATTCTAAAGAAGTCACAAAAACAGTGCAAAAACAACAGTGCAAACAATCAGAACAGTACATTGTAAACCACTAAAGCTTGCAATGACCCAGCACATCGCTTGCTTGGCCTCTTATACCTCTATGGTAAACTTTATAAAACCTTATATTCCTAAAGGGTAGTGCAACTTGGAGAAATAACTTTATTAACCTAAAGGTCTTAGCCCAACCATGTATAAACTTATAACCTTTATTAATCTGAGGGTTTTTAAATAACTGGGGAGTTCAACTTTACTTAAGAAATAGGATAAGCTTAGCAAAACTAAATTTTCTTAAAGTGACCTTGTGGTGGGGGTAATGTTATTTTGTGAGGTGTTTTGTGTTTTAATATTTGTCCAGTCAAACAACTCTCTTTATTCATTCACTCTTCTCAGTCATCGGCGGCCGCCACTTATTCATCTCACACACATTCACAGATTTTTTACAGACTGCTTTTTACCACATTGGTCATCCCTTAATGTAAACCTGAAACCTGAAACATAAACATAACTCTTTTACAACTTCTGCGTTACTCTGGTTCTTGCTGCTGGATTGTGTACCTAAATAGGGTTTTACACACCTGGAAGGAATCCATTTAAGTTCCTTTTTTGTAGCCACACAGGCATAGCCTCCCCCCCAAGTTACAAAATCTAGGGATCTCGTCCACTGTCCCGAAATCAAGTTTCTTACCATGACCAGTGGTTCGGGAGAGGCACAAGCCTGAGGTCTATGTTGCCTTTCATACTTACTCTTTTCAGTGCTGTCACAATTTAAAAAATTGATAACATATGTGGCTTTTTACAGATGTTTTTGCGGGCTACACAGATTCTCCCCCTTTTTTGTTGTTCATTGAACATGTGTTTCAGTGTGTGATGTGCTCTTGCAATAATTGCCTGTCTTATGGGTTAGTGTGGAATGCTTGTGACGTGAGAATTTTCCTATTTGATAGGAAGTGGAGCTGATTTATTATTAGTATTAATCTGCTTTGGGATACTAAAGGTTGCTAAGCAACTGAGTGTGTTTTACACTTTTGGTGTTTTGTTCAGTGGATGCTGTGGCAGTTATGTTTTGTGGATGTGTATCTCAGTTTCTGTCAGTCATTGGCCCTGGCATGTTAGTATGTGATTTTGTGTGTATTATATAGAAACCAAACTTTCTATGAATCACAAGAAACCAAACAGAACGCATCTCAAACAACAGGTGAGGGTTAACAATATCTCGAAGAAACTAACTCTCAAAATGGTGGATTAACCTTATAGTATAACAGGAATTAGTCACAACATTAAGAAGTTGTTCAGAAAATTTCCCCAAGGCAATATGAATGGCAGCCAGTTTCAGAACCTGTACAAAAGTTTAGTTCATGGTCTGTAGTTCTCATTCCCACTGTTCTGTGGCAGGATTTACTCAAGTCATTGCAGCCCTTTTTGTTTTTCCCAGATGCATCTGTGAAGGCTCTGAGGCCTTTCACTGGTTTGTGTTTGCATCTGGTTGTGGCCTTTAAAGGTAAACGACTAATTTCTGCCCACAATCTGTGTTTAGGGAGATGGATTGAAATATTACTATCAAAGCTTGCCAAGGCAGCTTGGAATCCTGCATCCTCAGCCAGCACCCAATCTAAATTGTCCTTCGTAGCTGGGATGTAGACGATGGTAGGATTCCTTCCGTCCAGTTCCTGCAGTCGTCCTCTGCCTTTAATGACAAGTTTAGCAAACATTTCGTTAATGGTCTACACAGTTTTAGGTGGTGTGTGGGGTAGAAAGAGCCACTCCAGAATTAGCAGCAGGTCTTTCTCAGTTTGATCCCACTGAAACAAGACTGCAAATGTCTGGTACCTGTCGGGAACTAAGGCTAGGCAGATTTGCAGTTCAGGATTTCTCCTTCTGCCCTGCCTATTCTCTATTGCCTTGGCATAAATGTCTAACGCCTGTTTTGCCTCTGCTGTCAGAGACCTGTTAGACGTTAGGCTGGAGTCCCTCCTTAGCAGCACAAATAGAGGGTGTAGTTCCTCTGTGGTTATGCCTAAAATAGGCCTTAACCAATTTATGGCCCCCAGGAGTTTTTGCAACTCATGTAAAGTTGAAGTGTCCTTTACCTCGAGCTGCAGTGGCTGTGTGGAAATTTCTTGCTGTGTGATCCTCCATCCAAGATAAGTCCAGGGTTGTGATGGTTGGATCCTTTCTGAAACAATCTGAAATCCTGCATCTTGGACAGTTTGGGTTAGAGCAGCAATAACATGGCAGTTCATTTCTTGTGGCCGTGGTTATTAATGTGTTGTCTACATGATGGTGTATGATAATTGTATGATTTTTCGTCGGGCTGTTTTGCATCCTCTGAGGAAGGACAGCCCAGCAGTGCTGGTGGTCTTGCATGGGCTGTGCATTGTTCAAGGCCACGATGGAAAATGTAAACCTTGGCGCATTCTCAGGGTGCAGAAGGATGGTAAAGAAATAGTTCTTTAAATCAATTATCATTAGAGGCCAACTTGCTGGAAGCCTTGTAGGTAAAGGCAGTCCATGCTGCAATGCTTCCGTATGCTTTGTGACTGCGTTTTCTGCTCTTAACATTTGCAGTGTTTTCCACTTCTCACCTTTCTTGGGGGTGCAGAATACAGGGGTATTTTTGGGCCTGGTTGTTGGCACGTTGTGGCTTGCCTTAAGCTGCTTCCTCTCTTGCTCGGGAAAGCGGGTGGCAGAGAGGAGGATAGCAAGCAGCACGACAGCAAGCAGTATGATGCTTATGGCACAGCTTTTGCCTTGCTTTTGGCACCCTTGGTATAAGTCACCTCATTCCCTGCTGCTTAGGTAGTTGTGGGATGTTGCTGCTAAGGGTCTCCAAGGGCAATCTCTCTGATAGTGGTTGCTGTCACCACATGTAACACAACTAGCTCTGTGTCTGGCCTCATCTTTTACTCCTAACTGGGCTTTTAGGGTTATAGCAAAAGGGTTAGATTGGTGTTTCACAGAGCTAACTCTTTCATAGGGTGGAACTAACTCAGCAATGCTATAGCCTTCCCTTTCAAGAGGAGTTTGCAAAGCTTCTCCACAGCTTGAGCTTGCCTTTTCAAAAGCCAATTGCTTATACAGCATCTCTCTGGCTTTTAGTTTTGTAATGCTTTTGTAGAGGGCAGGTTGCTATTTTGGTCTGTAGTGTGAAGGTTTTTCATAGCTTTCAGGGCTTGTTTGGCTATTACATCGTATATCTCTCTATGGTATTTAGATTGTGTATCCATTGAACTATAATTTCCATCTCCAGTTAACTGATGTGCTGTTACACCTGCCTGTGGGTCACTGGCATAAGCAGGGCAATTCTCCCTAAAATCGGCCAGCCACACGTTGTCCTCCAATTGACATACTTATCAACCGATCCTTCCCCGTTTGCTATCTCGCTCCCTCCCGGCAGAACCATCCTGGATTCCTCCTCCTCATCCCCCCATTCCTCCCGCCCTGTGGCCCCAGTGAACCCGGTTCCCTGTGGGGGGGTGGTGGTGGGCAGTGGAGGCGGCGAGGGGGCGGGGTTACCACCCCCAGAGCCTTTCCCACGGGGACCCTTTGCTGCTACTCTTCCCCTGGCATGGAGCTGCAGGGGATTATTGTGGCCAGAGGCACCAAAGGCACTCTTGAACCTCATGCCCATGGTGTCAGTCCAGAGGTCCAGCCTGTCCAGGTCCCTCTCCACAACCTTCCTACCCTCCAGCACATTGATGCCGCAAGCCAACTTGCTGTCATCTGCCAATTTGCTCATGGAAGACTCAATCCCCTCATGCAGATCCCCACCAAAATTATGAAACAAGACTGGGCCTGTTACCCAACAAGCTCTATTTCTTGACAAAGGAGCCTAAGCAGGACTGGAGAGAAATTGTTGGCAGGAGATTGAATTGGAGCAATAGACAATGGATGATTGACAAGTTCTGGGACATGTCCATTTGTTAGAAAAACAAATTAAAAGTTTAAAGCCTGACATACTTTTGTGATATTTTTTCAGGGGGATTTTTAGGTGGTTTTGGGGGGTTCTAGAAGGGATCCTCGGACAGTTAAGTGAGGGTTCTGGCGGGTTTTCGGTATGTTTAGGGGGTCCAAGGTGGGATTTGGGGGCTCTCGGGGTGCGTTTGGGGAGGTCCCTCCCCCCCCGACCCCCTTTTCCCCCCAGGCCGGCAAACCTCATGGGCTGCTCCCAGAATCTTTAAGCCCCTCCCTCTTTGTGCCCCATCTCCCCCCACTCTCCAGAATTTCAGGGGGTCTCTACACCACCCCCTCCTCCCAGGATGTAATTTTGGGGTCTGGGTCCCGCCTTGGGGGGTTCCTCCGGGGCCTGGTGGAGGAGGGGGAACGTTGAGGGGGGGCCCTGGAGAAGGGGGGGCCCCTTGGGACTCCCTCCCTGTTTAAAGCTGCCTGGGCCTGGCTTAAAGGGGCAGGGCAGACCGACCACGCCCTCCTGGCTCTGACTGGACAGCGCCGGTGTCAGGTGAGGGGATAGGGCCTGAAGGGGTGGAGCCAAGGGTGTTTGGGGCGTGGCTCAGTTTGGAGGTGGGGCTTTGTTCATGGGTGGGGCTTAGTTGGTGGGGAGGGATCTGTGGGCAGGGCCTGGAGACCGATTAAAGGGGCGGGGGGTCCCATAGAGTGTCTGAATTGGGGATATGGGGGCAGGGCTTAAAGGGGAGGGTTTAAAAGAGGGTGGAGTTTTGGGAGGGGGAGGGGTTAAAGAAGCAGAGGGTCCCATAGACGGTCTGAATGGGGAGATTTGGGGCGTGGCTTAGTCTGGGGGCAGGGTTTAGTTGGTGAGGAGGGGCCTGGAAGTGGGGTTTGGGGAGGAATTAAAGGGGTGGTGGGATCCCATAGAGGGTCTGAATGAGGAGATTTTGGGGAGATGAGGGTGGGGCCAAATGGGGTGGAGGGGTCCCATGGAGGGTTGGGAGCGTGGTTTAGTCTGGGGGTGGGGCTTAGTTGGTGTGGGGGGTCTGTAGGTGGGACCTGGGTAGGGTTAAGGGGGTGGGGAGTTCCGTAGATGGTCTGAATGGGGAGGTTTTTGAGAGATGGGGATGGAACCTAAAGGTGAGGGGCGGGGTTTTAAAAGGGATGGAGTCTGGGGAAGGGTTAAAGGGGTGGGGGGGTCCCAGAGAGGGTCCAGGGGGGGCTGGGGGCATAGCTTAGTTGGGGGGTGGGGCTTAGTTGATGGATGGGGCTTGGTGGAGAGGGCTCTGTGGAAGGGGCCTGGGAAGGGGGCAGGGTTTAAATGGGGGGGAGGGGCCATGTATTGACCTGAATGGAAGGGGGGGCTGGGGGCGAGGCTTAGGTCTGCAACTATTGGGATTTACTGGTTTGGGCTTGGGTTGCTGGGGGTCACTGGGTGTTACTGGGATGGGGTTTGGGTTTACTTGCTTAGCATTTAGACTTACTGGTTTGGGCTTTGGGGTTCCTGGGAGTCACTGACTGGTGTTCCTGGTTACTGGTTTGGTGTTACTGGTATGGGCTTTGGGGTTACTGGGAGTCACTGGTTTGGGGATTGGTCCATCCTCCTTTATATTGGTCCATACCAGGTGGTTTATGGGATGTAAGAAGGGTTGTAGATTGGTTTATACTGGTTTCTACCGGTTTCTACCGATCTATACTGGTCTGTAGCAATCTGTACCAGTCCATACCAGTCTATACCAGTCCATACTGGTCGTTATTGATCCACGTTCCTTTATACTGGTCCACACCAGGTGGTTTATGTGATGGAAGAGGGGTTTTAGAGTGTTTTAAACTGGTTTGCACTGGTCCATAGAAGTCTATGGCAGTCTGTATCAGCTTATACTGGTCCATACTGGTCCATACTCCTTTCTACTGGTCCATTCTAGGCAGCTCATGGTACATAAGAGAGGTTCTGTATTGGTTTATGCTGGTTTGTACCAGTCCATGGTAGTTTGTATCAATGTGTATCTGTCCCTGCTGGTCCCTACTGGTTTGTACCAGTCCATACTGGTCTATACTGGTCCATATCAGGTGATTTATGGGATGGAGTAGTAGTTGTAGGGTGGTTTATACTTCATTTGTATTGTTTTGTACTGATGTGCACGGGTCCATACTGGTCCTTACTCATCTATACCCCTTTATACTGATCCATAGCAGCTGGTATATGGGATGGAAGAGGGCTTCTATACTGGTTTATATTGTTTTGTAGGAGGCGTGTCCCAGGGGCAAGGGGACCAAGGGACATGCGCAGGGACAGACAACCCCATTGGTTCTAAGGTCACATGGTTTTAGGGGATAAAAGGGAGGGTGAGATTCAAATAAATCCTCTTTGATTCCACCCACATGGGAGAGCGGACTCGTTCTTTATCATATAAAGACCGCCAACCCTACATTGGTTTATAGTGGTTTTTATTGGCTTGTACTGGTCTCTTCCGGTTCCTAATGGTTCCTACCAGTCCATACTGGTCTATACTGGTGCATACCAGGTGGCTTATGGGATGGAATAGAGGCTGTAGAGTGGTTTATACCGGTTTATATTGGTTTATACCAGTCCATACCAGTCTATACCAGTATGGACTACAAGGGTGCATACTTGTCCTGATTGGTCTGTACCAGTTCATACCAGTCCATGCTAGTCTATACTGGTCCATACAAGGTGGTTTATAGGACAGAATAGAGATTGTAGAGTGGTTTATACTGGTTTATATTGGTTTGTAGCAGTCTGTGTCAGTCTGTATCAGCCCATACTGGTCCTGATTTGTCTGTACTGGTTCATACCGGTCCATACTGGTCTATACTGGTCTGTATCAGGTGGTTTATGGGACGGAATCGAGATTGTAGAGTGGTTTATATTGGTTTGTGCCAGTTTCTACCAGTCTATATTAGTCTGTACTGGCCCATACCAGTCTGTACCAGTCCTGACTAGTCCATACTGGTCCTGACAGGCCTCACTGGCCCCAGCTCCATGCCCTGTCTGTGTTGGGGTTCTGGGATCGCAGGGAGGTGGCGGCGCTGCAGCAGAACAGGGGCAACCAGTGGGGAGTGCTGAGGGAGCTGCAGCGACCCTGGCTCCGCCCCTTCCTGCAGCACCTGTGGTGGCCACCGGGGGCGCTGGACTTCAAGTGCCCCGACCAGCAGGTGAACTGGGAAAACTGGGGGGACTGGGGGAGTGGGGGTACTGGGAGGAGATTGGGAGGAGTGGGAGAAAACTTGAGGGAGACTTTTGGGGGACAGCGAGAAGATTAAGGGGACTGGGAGAAGTTTGGTTGGGACTGGGAGAGACTGAGGGGGACTGGGGGGCACTGGGAGGGGTTTGGAGGGATTGGAAGGGGATTGGGGGGACTGGGAGAGAATTGGGGGGGACTGGGAGGGAAGTGAGGGGGGCATGGAGGGGAATGGGAGGAGATTGGGAGGGACTGGGAGGGGATTGGGGGGAACTGGGACTAGGGGGGCACTGGGAGAGACTGGGAGGGGATTAGGGGGAACTGGGGGAGTTTGAGGGGGACTGAGGAGGGATTGGGGGGCTGGGAGAGGATTGATGGGCACTGGGAGGGAACTGAGGGGGGAATGGGAGGAATGGAAGAGACTGGGATAGGGGAGACTGGGAGGGGGCTTGGGGGAACTGGAAGGGGATTGGGAGGGCCTGGGAGGGGACTGGGGGGATTGGAGGGAACTGGGAGGGACTGGGGGGACTGGGAAGGACTAGGTGGGAACTGGGAGGGACTGGGAGGGGATTGGGAGGGACTGGGAGGAGATTGGACAGGGAGTGGGAGGGGCTGGGATGGGACTGGGGGGACTGGGATGGACTGAGAGGGACTGGGAGGCAGTGGGATCCCAAGCCATTACTGGTCTTACTGGTTTAGGGCTTTGAGTTATTGGGAGCGACTGGGATTTACTGGTTGGAGTTTTGGGTTTACTGGGAGTTACTGGGAGTGGATTTAGGCTTACTGGAAGTTACTGGTTTGGGGTTTGGGCTTCCTGGGAGTCACTGGTTTGGGGTTTGGTGTTACTGGTTGGCTCTTTGGTCTTACTGGGAGCTACTGGTCCTTACTGATGGGGTGTCACCCGTGCTGTCCCCTCCCCCCAGGCGCTGATCTGGCAGATCTTGGCCACCCTGGATGTGGCCAGTTGGGGCCAGGCCTTACTGGTGGCCAGTTTGGGGTGCGAACTGGGACTGAGCCGGGTGGAGCCCAGTAGCGAGGGCTTACTGGGAGAACTGGTGGAGGTGGTGAAGGACTACACGGACCAGGTGGCCCTAAGGAGGCGGCTCCGCTACGAGTGTGCTGTGTGCGGGTGGGGCCTGCCCTGGGCACAGGTGGGCACTGGCTTGGACTGGTTTGTACTGGTTTATCTGGGAGGGACTGTGAGGGGGTTGGGAGGGACTAGGAGGTTCTTAAAGGGTGTTAAGAGGGGATTGGGGGTGCTGGGAGGGAATTGGGAGAGGATTGGGAGGGTATTGGGAGGCATTGGGAGGGACTGGGAGGGTGTTTAGGGTTACTGGGAGTCACTGGGAGTTACTGCGAAAGGGTTTGCTCTTACTGGGAGAGCATTTAAGGTTACTGGGAGTCAGTGGGAGTTACTGGGAAGGGGTTTGCTGTTGCAGGGAGGGGGTTTGGGGTGTCTAGGAGTTACTGGGATGGGGTTTAGGTTTACTGGGAGCAACTGGGAGGTGGTTTAGGGTTACTGGAGAGAGTTTAGATTTACTAGTGTGGAGTTTAATGTTACTGGTTTGGGGTTTGATGTTAATGGGAGGGTGTCTGGAGCTACTGGGAGTGAATTTAGGGTTACCGGGAGCTACTGGTACAGGTGTGGTATTGGCTGCAATTCCACCTGTGACCACCGGGGGAGCACCATAAGCAGCTTCCCAATTGAACCTGTCACTGGGATGTTACTGGTGGGTTACTGGTCCTTACTGGTTTGTACTGGTGCAGATAAAATGGCCGCTGGGCTGCTTGTGGCTGCTGGGCTGCTCGTGCCTGTTGTACCCTGAGTGCTTCCAGCTGCAATTCTGGGTGGGGACCCTGTTTACTGGGAGTTACTGGGACTTACTGGTTTGGGGTTTAGGGTTACTGTGAATTACTGATTTGAGGGTAAGGGTTAGTGGGAGTTACTGGTTTGAAGGTTAGGGTTACTGGGAGTTACTGGTTTGGAGTTTAGGGTTATGAGGAGGCCATTTAATATTACCAGTTTAGGGCTTGAGGTTACTGATTCAGGCATTAGAGTTACTGGGACTTATTGGTTTGTGGTTTGGGGTTACTGGGATGCAATTTAGGGTTACTGGAACTTGGTGGGGTGGGGTTGGGGTTAGTGGTTTAGGGTTTGTTGTTACTGGGAGTAACTGTTTTAGGATCTGGAGTTACTGGGACTTACTGGTTTGGGGTTTGGCATTACTGGGAGTTATTGAAGGCTTACTGGAGAGTTACTGGAGGATTACTGGGAGCTACTGGAAGTGACTGGGAGCTCCTGGTTTTGGTGTATTACTGTCTGCAATTCCACCTGTGACCACCGGGGGCAGCACTAACAGCATCCATAGCAATAATGGTTACTGGTGTGTTACTGGTCTTTACTGGTTTGTATTGGTGCACATGCAGTGGCTGCCGGGCTGCTTGTACCTGCTGTGCCCTGAGTGCTTCTGGCTGCTCTTCTGGGTGGGGGCCCTGCTTACTGGAAATTACTGATTTAGGGTCTGGAGTTACTTGGACTACTGGTTTGGGGTTTGGCATTATTGGGAGTTATTAAGGGCTTACTGGGAGTGACTGGGAGCTACTGATTTTCATGCATTATTGGCTGCAATTCCACCTGTGACCACCAGGGGCAGCACTAGCGCTATCCATATGTAATAACGGCTACTGGTGCCGTTATCACTGATGCATTACCGGTCCTTACTGGGGTGTACTGGTGCAGATGCAGTGGCTGCTGGGCTGCTCATGCCCACTCTGCCCTGAGTGCTTCCGGCTGCACTTCATGGTGGGGGTCCAGGAGAGGGGGGTGGGGGCCCTGGGCTGCTCCCACCCCGACCTGCGTGACAAGGCCCAGCACCTCTGGTACTGGTCCACACTGGAACTGCAGGTACTGGGAGCACTGGGGGGGGAGTGGAGGGGATTGCGAAGGACTGGGAGGGATTGGGAGGGACTGGGAGGGGGTTAAAGGGTGTTAAAAGGGGGTTTTGGGGCATTGCTTTATACTGGGAGGGGAGGGATTGGGAAGGAATTGGAGATGGACTGGGAGAGCATTGGGGAAGACTGAGAGGGGACTGGAGGGGATTGTGGGGCACTGGAAGGGATTGGGAGGGCATTGAGGGGGATTGGGAGGGACTGGGAGGAGGTTTGGGGTTACTGGGAGGGCATTGGGTTACTGGCACTTACTGGGAGCTACTGTCAGGAAGTTTGGGGTTACTGGGAGCTACTGGTCCTTACTGGGAGTCACTGGTTTGAGGTTTTTGGTTACTGATCTGGGGTCACAGGGGCTTGGGGTTGCTGGGAGGGTGTTTGGGGTTACTAGTCCTTACTGGTTTGTACTGGTTTGCAGCTCCAGAGATGTTTGGACCCTGATACCTTTGGCTTTGTGACCCAGAAACTGATGGAGCTGGTCCTGCTCCAGGACCCCCAATTCCAGTGGTTCCCCCATGTACTGGGAGGGACTGGGAAGGGCTGGGAGGGGATTAGGGGGGACTGGGAGGGGAGTGGGGGGGGACTGGGAGGAGGGCTTAGGGTTACTGGAAGGGACTGGGAGGGAACTGGTGGGTAGTGGGAGGGACAAGGAGGTGCTTTAGGGTTACTGGGAGGAACTGGGAATTACTGAGGTTTCAAGTTACTGGGAGGGAATTTATGGTTACCGGGAGTTACTGGTTTGGGCTTTGGTGTTACAGGTTTGGGGTTTGGTGCTACTGGGAATTACGGATTTGGGGTTTTGGGGTAAGTAGGAATTAGTTTAGGGTTACTAAGAGGACTAGGAGTTACGGGAAAGGGGGTTAGTGTTGCTGGTTGTTAGTGGTTTGGTGTTTGCTGTTACTGGTTGTTACTGGAGGGGTGTTTTGCTGTTCTTGGGGGGGTCCCAGAGGGTCTCTGAGCCCCCCTAACTCCCACCCCCCCAGTGCTCCTTCAGATTCATCTTCAAGGCTGAGCAGGGCCTGGCCCAGTGTCCCCAGTGCCACCAGTGCTGCTGCCCCCAGTGCCAGCACCTGGTAAGGGGGGGCTGGGTGGTCCTGTGAGGGTTTGAGGGATCCTGAGGTGAGTTTTGGGGAGATAAAAAGGGCTTTGAGAGGTCACTGGGGTGTTTTGTGGATTCCCTGGGGGGTCTTTGGGGGTCTCTTGGGGATCCCTGGAGGTCATGGAGGGGATTTGAGGGGTCTCAGGGAGGGTTGAGGGGGGTCTCTGGGGGTTTTGGGGGAATCCTAAAGGGAATTTGGAATGTTAGGGGGGCATGGGGAAGGTTTGGGGGGGAGGTTGAAGGGGAATTGTAGGGTTGGGTGTTTCCTTGGGGGTGTTTGGGGGATTCCTGAGGGTCTTCTGGGGTCTTGGGGGTCCCTGGGGGTTCACCTGGGGTTTCTGAGGGGGTCGCTGGAGGATCCCTGGGGGACTCTGGGGGGCTTTGCAGGGTCCTGTAGGAGTTTTGAGCGGTCCCACGGAGGGTTTGGGGAGTTCTTGGGGGTCTCTGGGTTACTTGGGGGTCCTTTGGTATTTTGGGGGGTCCCTGGTGACCCCTAACCCCCTCCAGTGGGACCCCCAGAACTCCACCCTGTCCTGTGCCGAGGTTGGGGCCTGGTTGAGCTCCTGGGACCCCCAAGGAGCCTCCAGGGGTCTGGAGTTTTTTCTAGGGGAGCATGGAATCAGTGAGGGGAGTCCTGGGGGGCTCTGGGGGGCCATGGGGCAGATTGCAGGGAATCTGGTGTGATTTGGGGAGTCCTGGAGGGGTTGGAAAGGATTTTAGGGGTCCCTGGGGGGGCTTGGGGGAGGTTTGGGGGATCCTAAAGAGAGATTAGGGGAGTCTCTGCTCCATATTAGGGAGTGAGAGGGAGGATTTGGGAGATCTGGGGAGTTCTGAGGGAGATTTGGGAGTTCTGGGGGGGAATTGGGGGGTCTCAGTCCCGTATTTGGAGGTGGTGGTGATTTGGGGGGTCCCAGGGTGTGAGGGAATGCAAAGATGATGAATCCTGGAAAGAACGACATTAGAAGCGGGTCTGTCACAGCGGCAGCTCTCTGGGATCGAGCGGAGTGGAAAAGCAGCGATGATTTCCGTTTGTATTGTACAGTTCTTCCTTAGACTATGTAACCACATGCCCCCCCCCCCCCGGCGGTGCCATGTTGTCTCCCCTCCCCAAACTGATCCCCGCCTCTGCACAAGCATGATTGGTTGTCTCATCCTCTTCTCTCCAATCCCTGGTTTGCTATTGGACTTTGATCCTCCTGTATCCCCCATTGGTTAGCAGAGCCCTCAAGCCACTCCCTTTCCCCCAGACTTTGGTCCAATCACATTCCTCCTTCTAAGCCCTCCCCTGGAGACATTAAAAGCCCACAGGAGTTTCAAATAAACCACTTTTCACCCTGTAATCCAGAGAGGAGATTTGGTGGCTCTTTTCTCCTACTGAAGGGGGACCACGCCACTGAGACCCTCTCTGAGAAACTGTGACTGAGGAGTCACTACAATCAACTCTGTTAATTGGCGCCCAACGTCTGGACGAACTCAGCAAATTTCTACCGTGTAGAATTTTTCTGGGCATACCAGGCTCAAGCAATGAAGTGTTCTTGGCTTCCCGCTCAAACAGATTTCTACAACGTAGCATTGGATTTCGACCCACCAAAAGAACTATGTAGGCCAGCAGTTGTATAGTTTCGAAACTCTATTTTATAATACTCACGGGGGCTCTATCTTCAAAACAAGAGCACGATACCTACAAACACTTAAAAAGCTTCATTTATTTCCATGGACATCCACTAGACAAAGATTTCCTAAAAGCACTGATTAAATGGATTTCCAAGAACAATTACGTGCTGCCCAGTACCATAACCTACCATGAGTAGGACACATTGAGACATAAATTATTGAGTGCTCTACAAACAAATAACTCTTTAGCATCATGAGCAGCAACTGCATGGAGGTTAACCTGAAGCATGCTACAGAAAAATGAGATTGATGAGAAAGAAAACCTGGTTCCTGGGGATAAGGGCTGTGGTTTGCTGTTTTCAGCCCTGCCTCACAGCTGCCAGCCCGACACCCAAAATTGCATACAAACAAAGATTTCTCCCAGCCCAAAGGTTCCAGCACAGAAAGCTCTTGCTGCCAATGGATTCCACATGCTGGCGCACCAACTACAACACAGAGCCAAAGCTTCCAGGCTTTCTTTCCTGGGGATAAGGGCTGTGTTTTCCTTTTTTCAGCCCTACCTCCGAACTGCCAGACGACTCCCAAAATTGCATACAAACAAAGATTTCTCCCAGACCAAAGGTGCCAGCATAGAAAGCTCTTGCTGCCCATGGAGTGCCTGGGTTGGCCCACCAACTGCACCACAGAGCCAAAGCTTCCAGGCTTTCTTTGCTGGGGATAAGGGCTGTTGTTTGCTTTTCTCAGCCCTGCCTCACAACTGCCAGCCTGACTCCAAAAACTCCATATGGACGAAGATTCCTCCCAGACTGAAAGAGGCAGCACAGAAAGCTCTTGCTGCTCAACGGGTCCCCAGGTTGGCCCACCAACTGCACCACAAAGCCAAAGCTTCCACTCTTTCTTTCCTGGGAATAAGGCTGTGGTTTCTGTTTTCAGCCCTACCTCACTTCTGCCAGCCTGACTCCTAAAATTGCATACAAACAAACATTCCTACCAGACTGAAAGATCCAGCACAGAAAGGTCTTGCTGCCCATGGAGACAACAGGCTGCTCCACCAACTGCACCACAAAACAAAATCTTCCAGGCTTTCTTTCCCGGGGGTTAAGGGCTGTTGTCTGCTTATTTCAGCCCTGCCTCCGAACTGCCAGCCCGACTCCCAAAATTACATGTAAACAAAGATTCCTCCCAGACCAAAGGTACCAGCACAGAAAGCTCTTGCTGCCCATGGAGTCTCCAGGCTGAAAAACGCAACAGCAACAAAAAGCCAAATCTTCCAGTCCTTCTTTCATGGCGATAAGGGCTGTTGTTTCCTGTTTTCAGCCCTGCCTCCCAACTGCCAGCCCGACTCCCAAAATTGCATACAGATGAAGATTCCTCCCAGATCAAAGGTACCACCATAGAAAGCTCTTGCTGACAATGGAGTCCTCAGCCCCGCCCACCAAGTGCACCACAAAGTCAAAGCATCCAGGCTTTCTTTCCTGGGGATAAGGGCTGTTGTTAACTGTTTTCAACCCTGCCTCCCAACTGACAGCCTGACTCCCAAAATTGCATACAAACAAAGATTCCTCCCACACCAAAGGTGCCAGCACAGAAAGCTCTTGCTGTCCATGGAGTCTCCAGGCTTGCCCAACAACTGCGCCAAAAGGCCAAAGCTTCCAGTCTTTCTTTCCTGGGGATAAGGGCTGTTGTTTCCTGCTTTCAGACGTTCCTCCCAGCTGCCAGCCCAACCTCAAAATCGCATACAGATGAAGATTCCTCCCAGAACAAGGGTACCAGCACAGGAAGCTCTTGCTGCCCATAGAGTGCCCAGACTGACCCACCAAGTACACCAGAAAGTCAAAGCTTCCAGTCTTTCTTGCCTGGCGTAATGACTGTTTTTTCATTTTTCAGACCAACCTCCCAAATGCCAACCAGACTCCCAAAAATTCAAACAAGTAAAGATTCCTCCCACACCAAAGGTGTCAGCACAGAAAGTTCTTGCTGCCCAAGGAGTCTCCAGGCTGACAAACCAATTGAACCAACAAGTCAAATGTTCTAGACTTTCTTTCCTGGGGATGAGGGCTGTTGTTTCCTGCTTTCAAACCTGCCTCCCAGCTGCCAGCCTGTCATGGTTTGAGAGCTCCAAAATTCAGTTCCCTAGTCCAAACCCCCTCCCACATCTCAACCCGATGTGAGATGGGTTTTTTCCAGACACCACACGAGACTCAAAATGGGGGAAAGGGAATATTTTACAATGACTGTACAAATAAATACTACAATACATTATATACAATCTTAGCTATCTCTACCATGACATAAGTATTTACAATGGATCAAATCTCTTCTCCCCTCCAAATAAAAGTCCAGGAGGGAAGAAGGAAAGATCCCTTTTCCACTTTCAGAGCAGCAATGTCTCCTAGGCAGCAAGTCTATCTGTTTCGCTCTTCTTCTCATGCAGCAGCTGGATCTCTGCCAGTACACATGAGGGGTATCCAAGCCCCTGGGCCACTCGTCTTCAAACGAGGGTCTTCTTTCATGGGCTGCGTTTCCCAGGAAAAGGGGTGCTATTACCACGTCATATCACGAAGCGCAGGGGTCTTCTTGATGGTCCTTATCTTCAGGGCATTCAAGGTCCCTACAGAGCTCTGTGCTCTGTCTCAAGCAGTGGGGGGGGCAAGGTCACCCTCTGCATTCTTCTCGGAGCTCTTCAGCTCCTTTCTGCAAGTGCTGTAGCACTTTAAGACTCTTTCAAGTAAGAGCCCATCATCTTCCTCCTTTCTCGGAGGTCTCAGAGGGGTATGGGGTTTTATTTCAGTTCTTACCCCAACTTCCTCTCTCTCTCTGCTGCTGCCGGCTCTCGTTCTCTTTCTCTCTATCCTTCCAGGAGTTCTCACTGTGTTCCTGCCTGCCTGTTGTTGCTGCGTGGTCTTCTCTCTTCTGGCTCTCTGCCACCTTCTCCGGCCAGTGTTGTTTTTTTGCCGCCGCTTCTGCTGCTCACGGGGGAGGGAAAAAACCTTCCAACCTCTCAGTCACAGACCCCAGTCCAGTCTAACACTGTTTCCAAGTTTCTATGACCCCAACTGGGGGCTGGGGAGCCGTGGCCCCCCAGAAGGGCTCTTACCCCTTATGCTCGTAGCTTTTACAACATGGCTACTACTCCTACAACAACTAAAACTACTTTCTCTTCCGTTCTGCTTGTGATATGTTTCAATTTTGCAGAAATGCTCATTGGGTAAAACTTCAAAACTTCAAGGGTTACCACCCCCTGGGGTTTTACCATTTTACAACTGCAGGGGGAAAACTGTTTCCCCCCACTACACAGCCCAACTCCCAAAATTGCATACAGATGAAGATTCCTCCCAGAAAAAAGGTGCCAGCACAGAAAGCTCTTGCTGCCCATAGAGTGCCCAGACTGACCCACCAAGTACACAAGAAAGCCAAAGCTTCCAGTCTTTCTTGCCTGGTGAAATGACTGTTCTTTCATTTTTCAGACCTACCTCCCAAATGCCAGCCCGACTCCCAGAATTGCATACAAACAAAGATTCCTCCCAAACCACAGGTGGGGAGAACAGCACAGAAAGATCTTGCTGTTAATGGAGTGGCAAGCCTGGCCCATCAATGGCACCAGAAAACCAAAGCTTCCAGTCTTTCTTTCCTGGGGATAAGGGCTGGTGTTTCCTGTTTACAGCCCCACCAACCAGCTGCCAGCCCTACCCCCAAAATTGCATAAAAAGAAAGATACCTCACAGACGAAAGTTGCCAGCACAGAAAACTTTTGCTTCTCATGGAGTGCTCAGCGTGGCCCACCAACTGCACCACAGAACCAAAGCTCCAAGGCTTTCTTTCCTGGCCAGAAGGGTTGTTGTTTCCTGTTTTCAGCCCTGCCTCCCAAGTGCCAGCCAGTCTCCCAAAATTGCATATGGACTAAGATTGCTCCCACACGAAAAAAGGTGGCAGCACAGAAAACTCTTGCTGCTCATGGAGTCCCCAGGCTGACACACCAACTGCACCACAAAGCCAAAACTTCCAGTCTTTCTTTCTTTTGGATAAGGGCTGGTGTTTCCTATTTTCAGCCCCACATCCCAACTGCAAGCTCATCTCCCAAAATTGCATATGGACTGAGATTCCTGCCACACGAAAAAAGGTGGCAGCACAGAAAACTCTGGCTGCTCGTGGTGTCCCCAGGTGGACACACCAACTGCACTACAAAGCCAAAGCTTCCAGTCTTTCTTTCTTCGCCAGAAGGGCTGTTGTTTCCTGTTTTCAACCCTGCCTCCCAACTGCCAGCCCTACCCCCAATACTGCATACGGACGAAGATCTTTCCCACACCAATGGTGCCAGCACAGAAAGCTTTTGCTGCCCAAGGAGTTTCCAGGCTGACAAACCCAGTGTAACAAAAAGCACAAGCTTCCAGGCTTTCTTTCCTGGCCATAAGGGCTGTTACTTCCTATTTTCAGCCCTGCCTCTCAACTCCCAGCCCTACTCCCAAAATTGCATACGCACAAAGATTCCTCCCACATCAAAGGTACGAGCACAGAAAGCTCTTGCTGCCCAAGGAGTTTCCACGCTGAGAAACCAACTGCACCACAAAGCCAAAGCTTCCAATCTTTCTTTCCTAGGGATAAGGGCTGCTGTTTCCAGTTTTCAGTCCTGCCTCCCACATACCAGACAGACCCCTAAAATTGCATACGGACGAAGATTCCTCCCACACCCAAGGTCCCAGCACAGAAAACTCTTGCTGACCATGGGGTCTCCAGGCTGACAAACACACTGCAACAAAAAACCAATGTGTCCAGTCCTTCTTTCCTGGGGATAAGGGCTGTTGTTTCCTGTTTTCAGCCCTGCCTCCCAACTGCCTGTTATCCATAATATTGTGTTAAGATCCTTTTTTTTTTGGTATCCCTTTTTCACTAGTTAATACTGTATTAAATGCTGTTCGTAGTATTTGTTTTAATGCCACCCGATAAGATAGTTATTTTTTACCCCTTTTTTTTTCCTCTTTTAGTTTTTAATCCCTCTTGTTAAGTTTATTACTAGTATTATTATTCTCACTGTAATAAAAGATATTTTGTGTGCTTGAGTATTTTTGGCACTTGTCTTTATTCTGGACATGTATCCAAACGTACTGCTACAAAGGAAGGTGCCAGCACAGAAAGCTCTTGCTTCTCATGGAGTGCTCAGGCTACCATACCAATTGCACCACAAAGCCAAAGCTTCCAGTCTTTCTTTCCTGGCGATAAGGGCTGTTGTTTCCTCTTTTCAGCCCTTCCTCCCAAATACCAACCAGACTCCCAAAACTGCATACGGACAAAGATTTCTCCCACACCAAAGGTGCTAACATGGAAAGCTCTTGCTTCCCAAAGAGTCTCTGTACTGACAAACCCACTGCACCACAAAGCAAAAGTTTACAGGCTTTCTTTCCTGGCAATAAGGGCTGTTGTTTTCTCTTTTCAGCCCCACCTCCCAAATGCCAGCCTGACTCCGAAAATTGCATATGGAAGAAGATTCCTCCCACATCAAGGTGCCAACACAGAGTCCCCAGGTTGAATAATCAAATGCACCAGAAAGCCAAAGTTTCCAGTCTTTCTTTCCTGACCATAAGGGCTGTTATTTCCTGTTTTCAGCCATGCCTCCTAACTGCCAGCCCAACTCCCAAAATTCCATACCGACGAAGATTCCTCCCACACTGTAAGGGGGGTACTTTTGAATTAGATGATCAATGAAGCATAGAAGCGTGATAACAGAATCATATTAGGATGTGAAACCAGCTAGAGTATGGTACAATGCAACTTCATGGCACAAGCTAATTGTAAGGTCCATTGTGATTTTTAGCAAGTCGGCCTGATATCCCCTATTATCAGAGCTGAGTTCTTCCTTGGTTTTGCTACATATTGCAAGATAGATACATCTACCCTTGAAACACAATGGTAGAGGTCACACACAGGGGTGAGAAAGATGATGATGGAAGATTATGTGGGCAGGGGTTGCTCACCCCTTGCCCTACAAGTAGGGCATGCGCAGACTGCTGCCATGAGGTAATGATCAGGCGGTGTTTGGCTGCCATTCAGGCATCACCTTATACTGCGTACTGGCCCTACATAGTGTAATGTGGAACTGATAAAAATGGGGTGTCGGAGCTGCTGAGTTGAGCGATACTCATCCTACCACCGAGACTGTGTTGCTCCGCGGGGACGCCCGCTAAGCATGGGTACCGACCAGCTGCTGCAGATCCTGACAGCCCTGGCCTGTCTGTGTGGGTAAGCACAGTTTATTGACAGGAAGCAACTGAGAGAAGAAACTTTTTAATATCCTTTTAGTGTTCCTTTAATTCCCCTTTTATGTATGTAGTATTTTTCCTTTAGTTTCCCTTTTTACTAACCAGTATCGTGTTATCCATAATATTGTGTTAAGATCCTTTCTTGGTATCCCTTTTCACTAGTTAATACTGTATTAAATGCTGTGCATAGTATTTGTTTTAATGCCACCCGATAAGGTAGTTCTTTGTATCTGTGCTGGTTTAAAAGTTAACCAGCAGGGAGAATGAACTCAACTCAAAGGAGAGATTATAAGTCAGAATAACAATTTATTAAAATAATTATTATATTTAATAATTTATTAAAATAATACAGTAAGTACAATAATACAAACAAACAATTGGTCTCAACCCACAAAAACCCAAATGTATAACCCAGTGCCCTGGGACATGAACAAAGTGGTGTTCCTTGGGCCCTGTTTGAGTCCAAAGTAAAGGGAGAGGGGAAGAACCTGCTGGTGGGAGAGCTGCTGCAGTCTGGCCAGAACTGGTGATCGCAGTCCAGTGGTGGTCTAAGTCTGGTTGAGAGCGATGAGATGCAGCCGTCCTCTGGATCCCACGAGTGGGTTGAAAAATGTTCCCAAACTCCAAGATTATATATCCTCCAGTTCAGGCAGGAATGTTCAGTGCTCCCCTCAGGGCGGGGAGTTCCACAAAGGGTGTGAGGACAGAAACATCCTCCTATCTCACAGGCCTCTTAACACCTAGTTTATAGCCTGAGGAGTCAGGCTCTATGGGCAGAGGGTGCGAATAGTCTATTGACAACAATAGTCTAGTTTCTGGGAAATGACATGGAAGGCTATAGAATACAGTTTTGGGTTACACCCACCATGATGAACTGATCTCAGCTGTCCTAACTAGGACATTATCCACCCCTTATTCTATGCCATCCATGTCATGCCCAAATTAACCCCCTTTAAAAACTATATCCCTTTAAAACTATATACATCTATCTATCTATCTATATATATATACAATGAAACATTACAGACCATTCTCACTCAAAATTAGGTCCCCTTGTGGTACACAACGTGTCTCCCCATCTTTTTGCATTACCCACCAGGTGGAACCAGGTCCTTGAGCAAAAACAATCCCTCGGATGGGTTTGCCTTTGCTTGAGATGGGACTAATCCAAACAGTCTTCCCTAACATTCCTCTCATATGTACCACGGGGACTTTATCTCCATCTACAGTATGCAAAAGTTCTGATTGGGCAGGGCCAGCTCGATTGATGGAATCTCGGGTGTTGACCAACCAGGTGGCCTTTGCTAAATGCAGCTCCCAGTGTTTGAGAGTCTCCCCACACAGTGCCTTCAGAGTGGTTTTCAGCAGTCCATTGCACCGCTCAACTTTTCCAGCAGCTGGTGCATGGTAGGGGATATGATACACCCACTCAATGCCGTGCTCTTTGGCCCAGGTGTCTACGAGGCCATTCTTGAAATGGGTCCCATTATCAGACTCAATTCTCTCCGGGGTGCCGTGTCGCCACAGGACTTGTTTTTCAAGGCCCAGGATGGTATTCCGGGCAGTGGCATGAGGCACGGGGTATGTCTCCAACCATCCAGTGCTTCCTTCTACCATGGTCAGTACGTAGTGCTTGCCTTGGCGGGTTTTGGGGAGCGTGATGTAGTCAACTTGCCAGGCTTCCCCATACCTGTACTTCGACCACCGTCCACCATACCATAGAGGCTTCACCCGCTTGGCCTGCTTGATGGCAGCACATGTCTCACAGTCATGGATGACCTGTGAGACAATGTCCTTGGTTAAGTCCACCCCTCGGTCACGAGCCCATCTGTATGTTGCATCTCTCCCCTGGTGACTGGAGGCGTCATGGGCCCATCGAGCCAGAAATAATTCTCCTTTGTGCTGCCAATCCAGATCTACCTGAGAGACTTTAATCCTGGCAGCTCGGTCCGCCTGCTCGTTGTTACAATGCTCCTCATTAGCCCGTTTCTTGCCTACATGAGCGTCTACGTGACGGACCTTCACACTCAGCTTCTCTACCCGGCCAGCGATGTCCTACCACATCTCCGCCGCCCAGATGGGTTTCCCTTGGCGCTGCCAGTTGGCCTTTTTCCATCGCTCCAGCCATCCCCACAGAGCATTGGCCACCATCCATGAGTCAGTGTAGAGATAGAGTCTTGGCCACTTCTCTCGTTCAGCTATATCCAAAGCCAACTGAACGACTTTAAGCTCTGCAAACTGACTTGACCCACCTTGTCCTTCGGTCGCTTCTGCAACTCGCCGTGTGGGACTCCATACAGCTGCCTTCCATTTTCGGTTTGTCCCTACAATGCGGCAGGAGCCATCCGTGAAGAGCACATATCGCCTTTCATCTGCTGGTAGCTTGTCATATGGTGGGGCCTCCTCAGCCCGTGTCACCTTCTCCTCCTCTTCTTCAGAGGATAGTCCAAAACTCTCACCTTCGGGCCAATTGGTGATAATTTCCAGAATCCCAGGGCGATTAGGATTCCCTATCCGGGTTCGTTGCATGATCAGAGCGATCCACTTACTCCATGTGGCATCGGTGGCATGATGTGTGGAAGGAACTCTTCCCTTGAACATCCAGCCCAGCACTGGTAGTCGGGGTGCCAGGAGGAGCTGCGCTTCCGTGCCGATTACTTCTGAGGCAGCTCGAACTCCTTCATAGGCAGCCAGGATCTCTTTCTCAGTTGGTGTATAGCTGGCTTCAGATCCTTTGTATCCCCGACTCTAGAATCCCAGCGGTCGTCCTCGGGTCTCCCCAGGCACTTTCTGCCAGAGGCTCCAAGAGGGGCCATTCTCCCCGACTGCGGTGTAGAGCACGTTCTTCACGTCCTGTCCTGTCCTTACTGGCCCAAGGGCTACCGCATGGGCAATCTCCTGTTTAATTTGTTCAAAGGCTTGTTGTTGTTCGGGGCCCCACTGGAAATCATTTTTCTTCCGTGTCACAAGGTAGAGAGGGCTTACAATCTGACTATACTCGGGGATATGCATCCTCCAAAAGCCCACAGCGCCTAGGAAAGCCTGTGTTTCCTTCTTGCTGGTTGGTGGGGACATGGCTGCTATTTTGTTAATCACCTCCATTGGAATTAGGCGGCGTCCATCTTGCCACTTCACTCCTAGGAACTGAATTTCCTGAGCAGGTCCCTTGACCTTACTCCGTTTAATGGCAAAACCGGCTCTTAGGAGAATCTGGATTATCTTCTCTCCTTTCTCGAAGACTTCGCCCGCTGTGTTCCCCCATACAATGATGTCATCAATGTACTGTAGGTGTTCTGGAGCCTCACCCTTTTCCAGTGCAGTCTGGATCAGTCCATGGCAAATGCTGGGACTGTGTTTCCACCCCTGAGGCAGTCAATTCCAGGTGTACTGCACACCTCTCCAAGTGAAAGCAAATTGTGGTCTGCACTCCGCTGCCAAAGGAATGGAGAAAAAGGCATTGGCTATGTCAATGGTGGCATACCACTTGGCTTCCTTGGACTCCAGCTCGTACTGGAGCTCCAGCATGTCCGGCACGGCAGCACTCAGGGGTGGTGTGACTTCATTGAGTCCACGGTAATCCACCGTCAGCCTCCACTCTCCGCTGGACTTACGCACTGGCCATATAGGGCTATTAAAGGGTGAGCGAGTCTTGCTGACCAGCCCCTGGGTCTCCAGGTCACGGATCATCTTATGTATAGGGGTCACAGAGTCTCGGTCGGTGCGGTATTGCCGACAGTGCACTGTTGCTGTGGCTATCGGTACCAATTGTTCTTCAACCTTCAGCAGTCCCACAGCAGAGGGGTCCTCTGAGAGACCAGGCAAGGTGTTCAACTGTCTAATTTCCTCCGTCTCCACAGCAGCTATGCCAAAAGCCCAACGAAGTCCTTTTGGGTCTTTGAAATACCCACTCCTCAGGTAATCTATGCCAAGGATGCACAGGGCCTCTGGACCAGTCACGATGGGGTGTCTGTGCCATTCCTTCCCAGTCAGGCTCACTTCAGCTTCCAGTACAGTCAGCTGTTGGGATCCCCCTGTCACCCCAGAAATGGAGATGGATTCTGCCCCTACATATCTTGATGGCATTAAAGTGCATTGTGCGCCAGTGTCCACTAAGACCTTATATCTTTGTGGCTCTGATGTGCCAGGCCACCGAATCCACACAGTCCAATAGACTCAATTGTCCCTCTCCTCTACCTGGCTAGAGGCAGGGCACCCCTAGTCCTGGTCATGGTACTCATTGTGCTCTTCTTGTGGGTATGACCTGGAGGTCCCTTCAAGAGGATCATTCCTGTACCATCTAGAGTCTTGCCCATGAGAGACTGGAGCAACGTTTACCCTTGAAGAGTTCTTTATGGTATTTGTTCCTCTTTTCAGTTCACGTACCCGGGCTGCTAAGGAAGAGGTGGGTTTCCCATCCCACTTCCTCATATCTTCTCCGTGCTCACGGAGGTAAAACCATAGATCGCCACGTGGAGTGTACCTTCTCTCCTTAGTTGGGGGACACTGGCTCCTGATAGCAGAGACTCTTGTTTGTCCTGGCGAGATATGGGAAATCCCTTCCTTAATTTCTTCTCTTAGCTTCTGGTGTCCCTCTTCAATTTTCTCTTCCAGGTTTCGGACGTGTTCAGCCAGTTTGGTTTCCACAGATGAGACGTGGGCTCGTAATGGGGCGGTGACAGTGTCTTCATAAATCCTGAGTTTACTAACCAATGCTCCCACCTTGTCCTCTCCCTCCCTCCATTGCAGCGTTGCTAAGTAGCAGGAATACATTTCTGGCCCGAGTCGTGCAAACTTTAACCACATTTGGGAGGTGCACTGTACGCCATCTGGACTCTTAGGGAATCTTTCATCCTCTGAAAAGATTATCTCCAGTACAGCTAACTCCCTTAAGCACCGGATACCTTGTTCCATCGTGTTCCACTGTCCTTGCTGTACGTGGAGGTCCTCCTTGCAAAGGTATCTCTCCCTCACACTGGACAACAGTCGCCGCCAGAGGCTGAGAGTTTCCTGCCTCCTTCCAATCCCCTGATCAATGACTACATCTCGAGACAGGGATCCCAGCTGTCTGGCTTCACTCCCATCTAGGATCGTATCGTTAGCTGCGGCATCCCAGATTCGGAGCAGCCAGGTCAGAATGGACTCGTTCGCCTGTCGTGTGAACTCTCTCCGGAGCTCACGTAGCTCACCCAGGGATAGGGACCGAGTGATTATTTCTGGCTCTGTCTCCTCCGGTGGATGTGAAGGTCCCGCCTCTTCGTCATCATTTGCTATACGGACTGATTTAGTCTTTGATTTCCTTTTCTGGACAGGGGCGACTGCTATTGGTTTTGTTTGTTCTTCTGGCTCCTCGATGGTTTGTGTGGACACGGTGCGGGTTGGTTTATTTCTTTCTCCCTCTGACTCAGCTGTGGTTTGGGTGGACGTGGTGCCTGCAGATTTGGTCCTTCTCTCCTCCCCCTGAAAGTGCTGTACTATGTCAAGTAGTGCCCGGTAGGCAGTGGCCAGAGCCCAGCAGGTTGCTGTGAGCTGGCCATCTCTGGAGCTGCCAGAGCATTTTTCCTGCACCAGTCTTATCATGCTAACAGGATCCTGCAGTTGTTCAGGGGTGAATTTCCAGATCATTGGAGGAGAAAACTTTTCCAAATACTGGCTGATGTCCTCCCACTTCCCGTGCCACTCAGCATTATCTGCTCCCAGGGCAGGTGTCCAAACAACCTCCCTAAAAGGCACTTTTCTGACCCTAAACATGGTGTACACAGTACAGAGCAGACAGAGCAACACTAACAATAACATTATGCTGTCCTTAACATCAAAAGGGAACTCAATATTTTCAAAAACTGTTGTAGCAGGTCTGAAGGGGAAGAAGGAGGTGAGAGGCTGGAAACCATCCACCCCTGTTCCCCCAAAAAGCTGGGTACGATTTTTAATGAGGCCCCAGAGGTAGCAACCCAAACCAGGACAGGCAAACAGGACTGAATACACATTTACAATGAAACTCATTGCTTCTGATGTTAGAATGACATAAACATAATATACTAATAAAACAATTTGGATCCCTCTCCCTGGTCTTAAAGAGAGCATCAAAACAGGCAAATAATACCCCATCTGTGGAAATATGAACAGGCTCAAATACAACATCCATGTGAGTGCATCAAAAAACATGGTGATCAGGGAGTTTCTATATTCAAATAGACAAATGCTTAAAATGAAATTGTGATTCTGACTTCTCTCTCTCTGCCCCACGTTGGGCGCCAAAATGTGCTGGTTTAAAAGTTAACCAGCAGGGGGAATGAACTCAACTCAAAGGAGAGATTATAAGTCAGAATAACAATTTATTAAAATAATACAGTAAGTACAATAATACAAACAAACAATTTGTCTCAACCCACAAAAACCCAAATGTATAACCCAGTGCCCTGGGGCATGAACAAAGTGGTGTTCCTTGGGCCCTGTTTGAGTCCAAAGTAAAGGGAGAGGGGAAGAACCTGCTGGTGGGAGAGCTGCTGCAGTCTGGCCAGAACTGGTGATCGCAGTCCAGTGATGGTCTAAGTCTGGTTGAGAGCGATGAGATGCAGCCGTCCTCTGGATCCCACGAGTGGGTTGAAAAATGTTCCCAAACTCCAGGATTATATATCCTCCAGTTCAGGCAGGAATGTTCAGTGCTCCCCTCAGGGCGGGGAGTTCCACAAAGGGTGTGAGGACAGAAACATCCTCCTATCTCACAGGCCTCTTAACACCTAGTTTATAGCCTGAGGAGTCAGGCTCTATGGGCAGAGGGTGCGAATAGTCTATTGACAACAATAGTCTAGTTTCTGGGAAATGACATGGAAGGCTATAGAATACAGTTTTGGGTTACACCCACCATGATGAACTGATCTCAGCTGTCCTAACTAGGACAGTATCCTTTTTTAGTTTTTGATTCCTCTTGCTAAGTTTATTACTATTATTATTATTCTCACTGTAATAAAAGACATTTTGTGTGTTTGAGTATTTCTGGCACTTGTCTTTATTCCAGACATGTATCCAAACGAACTGCTACATAAATTGGCATAGTCGGCAGGATACATGGAGGAAATAGCAGTGCCCTCCAGGGAATTCGTTGGTGGAGTGCTCAGCTGACGTGTCCCTGTGTATTGGTGGGAGATCTTCAGGTGGAGTGCACAGCCTGGAGAGCCACGTCCTCGTGTGTGTTGTGTTAAAAGGGAGATTCTCAGGTGGAGAGCATAGCGTGGGAAGCCGCATCCCTGTGTGTGTGGTGAACTCTGTGTGGGTGCCGTGAGTGCCAGTGTCTGGGTTCATATCTTATAATTGTTTTGTTTTAAAGTGGTTTTTGTTGTTCTTGTTGATTAAGTTACTATATGGGTGGCAATGCTTGTGTTTTATATGCTTTGGTTTTTTTTTTGCATATGGGAGGTAGTTCTGAGCAATTAACTGTGAGTAGATCACACTTCTTGAGACCTAGAATTAAGATTTGTCCTTTTTTGCAACTGTTGTTTATATGTACGACTGCGTTTTATTAATTGTAATAAATATATCTTTGGACCTAGAGGCAGCCAGGAGATAAGGCTAGATCGGACTTTAAATTTTTATTGTATTCGGTGTGGAGCGAATCAAAGCTTAGAAGATACTCAGTGGATTAGGTTTTATTGTTGTTTCACTCATAGATATGTCTTTCTAAGGATTCATTCAGTTATTGTAGAGTGTGTATTTTGTGGTTGGTATATAAAGATTTTAGATTTAATGTGTATGTGTAGTTAGGTTTCTTTGTGATGTAAGAGCCATTGTTTGTGGATTGGTGTGTCTCATGGTGTTTAGCTTGAAAATTGAGAATCTTTTGTCATTGTATTGTTAGTGAGAACATTAGTAGATTAAGATGAAAAAGTGGTTAGGAGGGTCAGCCGCAGGCGGCAATGAACCTAAGAAAGCTCCTCCCCGTGAATTAATAGAACTGGGGCAGGAGCCATGGATTACTTTGTGGAGTAAGTGGGAAGCATGTACAAAGATTCCTCTTCAGTATTGGGGGGCAGCAGACCCCGACGGAGGTATTGCAATACTGGGAGTAGTTTGCCCCTACTGCCAAATCAAGCAGTCATCTGGAACAGGCTGGACGAATGGGGGGGTGCACTGCTTACTGCATACAAGTTAACTGTGGAAAAATGCAAAAAACTGCAGGAGCAACTGAATGCTGTAAGAGCCACTCAGTTGGTACAACGCCAGACTTTACTTGACCTTCAGGCTGAAAAGAACAGGGCAGAAGATAAATGTGCTACTTTAACTGAGAAATATGCTGTGAGAACCATTCAGCTCAGAGAAAAGAAAATAGACCGAAGTGATCAGGGGCCACGGGTGCGAGCTATAGTCACTTCCCCTGATTGGGATCCAGAGAAGTGGGATGGTAACATATGGAGTAATAGTGATGATTCTGATGAGGACAATTTTATAGAAAATTCAGAGAAGTTATCAACAGCAGATAAGCTGACACATAGAATAAGGGCAGCCCCTGCTGTACGGCGGAAGGCTGTGATAGATAACCAGGGTAACCGAATGAGGCAGGATGAAGTTGCTGATTTCTCCCCAGAGGATATTAAAAATCTTTTATCCAAATATTCTCAGCAACCTCGGGAACGAGCACAAATGTGGATGGTTAGATTAATGGAGCAAGGGGCTGACTCTGTGATAATAGACGAAGTTGATGCCACGAAGTTTTTAGGGTTAACTAATGATGTATATGTACAAAATGCCCTTTGGCGTTTAAGACGAACACCAGGAGTTGATAGAACTTTGGTTTCAGTTATTGCTGAAGGTCTCAGTGACCGTTTTACTAATGATGGATCATGGCAGGATGGAAGTTCATCCTGGGTAACTCTTCATCAAGCAATCAAGATATTAAAGGGGGAAGGGATGAAAGTAGTTATTGAACTGCAGAGCCCTGAACTTTACATGCAACAGCCTCTAATTCCAGTAATGCGAAACAAATTGTTAGAAGGCTGTCCTGTACCCTGGAAACCATACATTATCCCACTGTTAGTGTCTAATGCGGGGGCTCCCATTGAAGAGATCATAGAGAGATTGCAGCAACTTGGTGACCTTCCAGGCCTTCCCCCCACTGATAAGCCAGCTGACCATGAAAATAGGCGGGACAATAATGAAAGACGGAGAGGACGGGAAGGAGGAAAAGGGGAACGAACTAAGTTATTTCAGGATTTACTTAAAAAAGGTGTTCCCAAAGAAGATATTGATGGGCAGCCAACAGGAGCCTTACGTAGGTTAGCCCGACAGCATCAAATCAGAACTGCACAGGAAAAACTGCACAGAACAGTTGTATCCTTGGGTCGAGGTGCAAGAGACAGTCAGTCGATTCCGTAACCCAAGATCAGAAATTTTAGAAGTTGAACCAACAAAGGCTAGTGCTCCTCTGTGCGAGGAGCATTATAAACTTGAATAGGGGTGTGGTCAAGCACCAGTGCAGTCCCCCGCTGTTTGCCGTGTTCGTAAGGATCAACGACCTTATACCACTTGTACAATACATTGGTCTACTAAGAACAAGCAAACTGTGCTAGCATTAGTTGACACTGGGGAGGAGGTCTCTATTATTCACGGCAATCCTAACAAACATAAGGGGGACCCAGCACCTATATGGGGTCTTGGGGAACAAGCAGTTTTGGGACGTATGCTTGAAATAACATTACAGATAGCAGATTATCCACCAAAACCTTACAGAGTAATGGTAGCAAGAATATTTGAATACATCATAGGGATTGATGTTATTAGAGGAATGGACTTATGGATTGCCAACACCCTGTGGTCATTTGGGTCCATGCAGTGGCGTATTTGAGCAATTCAAGTGGGGAAGATACAGGAAGAGGCAAACATTCCTATTTGTACACAGATTGTTAATCTTAAACAGTACAAGATTCCAGGTGGGGATGAGGAAATTCAGACAACAATCCAAGAACTACTTGAGGCACAACTAGTGAGGTACACTCATTCTCCATTTAACTCTCCCATATGGCCTGTGAGAAAATCGGATGGGTCATGGCGAATGACCGTAGATTACAGAGGAGTTAACAAAGTCACTCCACCAATTACATCTGCTGTACCCGCTGTTACAGACTTGGTTCATGAAATTCAAAAGCATTCAGGTGATTGGTATGCAGTAATAGATGTGGCTAATGCCTTTTTCACCATTCCTATACCACAAGCAGCACAGGATCAATTTGCTTTTACCTGGAAGGGTATTCAGTACACCTTCACACGACTTCCACAGGGATACAAACACAGTCCAACCTATTGTCACCAGGTCATACATTGAACCCTGAAACAGTTTCCAAATTTGAACCCCTCAGTCCAGATAGTCCAGTATGTAGATGACATACTAATTCATGGCAATACAGAACATGAGACAGGTGACGTCCTTGAGAAAGTAGTGGACACACTGAAAAAAGATGGGTGGGCTGTCAACCCTAAAAAGATACAGGGACCAGCTATGAGTGTAAAGTATCTTGGAATAACCTGGCATGCTGGGAAACGGGAAGTACCAGAACAGATAAGGCAGGTCATAAAGGAATGGCCAACACCCACAACTAAACGAGAAACGCAGCAATTTCTGGGAGCCGTTGGGTTTTGGCGGTCATACTTACCAGGGTTAGCTATTTTATTGAAACCACTGCACAAAGTGACAAGGAAAAAAACTGCGTTTGAATGGGGTAGTGAGCAACAGACAGCATTTGAGGGAGCCAAAAATCTGATACAAGAGTACATGGAATTGTACTCCATTCAGGCAGGGCCCATTGAATTACAAGTGTCAGTAGAACAAGATGTTGCCCTATGGAGTTTGTGGCAACTACAAGATGGGCGATGCAGGCCACTTGGATTTTGGTCCCGACAATTTCGGGGGGCAGAGGAAAAATACACTCCTTTCGAAAAACAGTTAGCTGCTGTGTACTGGGGACTGCTAGACACAGAGGATCGGACAGCAGGACATGAGGTAATAGTTAGGACTCCATCTCCAGTAGTATCCTGGACTCTAGGACCTACGGCAACTAACAAAATCAGTAGTGCACAAGAGCAGACAATAGTAAAGATGAGGTGGTGCATTCAGGAACGAGCAAAAGCTGGAACTCGAAACTTACACACACTGCATGAGCAAGTAAGCAGTAGTGTCGAGGATGCCAGTCTTCAAGAAAAAGAAAAACAGCTTATGCAAAACATACAGCTAGGAAGGTGGGGAGTGCCATATGAAAATTTGTCAGATGAACAGAAACACAATGCCTGGTTCACAGATGGTGGTGGTACCCATCAAGGAAAGTGGACTGCAGTTGCGATCAATCCCATGACAGGTACACGCCTGGTCACTACAGGGGAGTCAGGTAGTAGCCAACTAGCTGAGTTAGTTGCAGTATGGCAAGCTTTGGAGGCAACACCTCCAAACACTATATGTTACGTGTATACTGATTCATGGGCCGTAGCTCAGGGGTTAGTTCATTGGTTACCCATTTGGGAAAAGGCGCAGTGGAAAATTGGAAGCAAAACAGTTTGGGGACAACAATGGTGGGAGAAAATTTATGTCTCGTTGCAAAGCCGGGATGTGTGGGTATATCATGTGGATGCTCACACCAGTAACACCAGTCCCACACATATCGGTAATCAATTAGCAGACAAATTTACTAAACAAGTAAGGACTGTAAACAGTAGTGAAGAAATAGCATTGGCACTGTGGGTCCATGAAAAAGCGGGGCACGGAGGAAGAGATGCCACAATTTACTGGGGAAAACAGAGAGGAGTACATTTGTCTGCTACCATTGTGTCTGACGTAATACAGAAATGCTCAGTTTGTCAGACAATCAAACAGCAGGCGTTAAAAGTAATTCCCCTAGGATCCCTGAAAAAGGGAACAAATAGTGCAGACATACGGCAATTAGACTTTATTGGGCCATTACCTGAACACCGAAGGCAGCGATATGTCTGTACCGCAGTAGATACATACTCTGGAGTTCTTGTAGCTATTCCCAGCCGGTATGCAAATGCATTTACTACTGTTAGAATGTTAGATACCATTGAGACCTATTATGGGACTCCAGTAGAAATACAAACAGATAATGGGTTACACTTTAAAAACCATCTGGTATAGAAATGGGCAGATGAGCGGCAAGTGCATTGGGTGTGGCACCTACCTTATCACCCTCAGGGGGCTGGACTGATTGAGCGTATGAATGGGTTGCTCAAACAACAACTGAAATGATTGGGAGAAGGAAAATTCACGCGGTGGGTGGATCATATAACAGAAGCAGTACAAGTTTTGAATAACCAAGCACTTACCCCCACCACAACTCCCTTGCTCCTAATGAAAAGAGAAACTCCCACAGTGTGTAAAGTAAATATTAATGCAAAGGTATCTTACCAAACAGGTGACCAGTATGGTATAGTGGGTGGAGCTACAGTTTTGGAACTCAGCAACAAAACTTCACACAGTTATGGGCCACAAGAAGTTAAGTGGGAGCGACCTGATTGTCAGTTAAAGGTTCCATCAGTACCTCTTGTGAAATTACTTACTTTAACTCCATGAGCAGTAACCAAAGGGTTAACATTGTTAAATCCAGTACAAGAGGGTCATAAGGCAGTGTTGCTGGGTATCAAAAACACTGTTAACCATACTGTTGTGTTACACCCTGGCCCACCATGCTCGTTAGTATATGTTGCATCCATACCTCCAACACCCTCTGTGGCAGTTGGAGGTATAGGACACAGAGTATGGTATACCCCTCCAGGACAGAGTCCTGTAGCAGCTGAAATTATTGCTACTGACCAGTCACATGCTGTTACTATTGCAGTGCCTGGAAATCCTGAATGGTTCCGAGTGCCATTAGAACAACTGCAACGACGGGACTAAATATAAAAAAGGGGGGGGGGAGGCCCCCTAACTTTTTTTCTGTTTTATTGTAGATATCAGCTATGCTTTGCTTCTTTGCTGACTTCTGTTTCAGATGTCTATGTGTGGACCACCTTGGCCAATGTGACGAAGACAGACGTGATATGTGTGTCCATGGTAACTCCCATGAGTCCTTTTCGCACCTGTCTGGTTGGAGTACCTATCGATAACTAGGTGGGGAACTCTATATAATGAGGCAGTGTTAGCAAACTGGACACATCCAGGAACTCAACAACCTCTCTGGTGGTGCCAGGCATCGTGGCGAACTAAAAACGGAAAGGACGCTACTTGGTATATTAAGTCTTTAGCATACATGCATAATTTTCCTGCTTTACCCATTCAACCACAAGAGTTGGACATCTTAGGGACATTAACTTCAACTCGATGCTTCTACCTAAACTATACGTCAGGTACCAAGGTTAATGAAGGAGGAGTTGACATTTTTCCTAGAGATATATACCAGAACGCATCAGCTTGGTGCAATGAGACCTTGCAAAAACGATTTATTCCTGGATCTGATGCAATAGGTCTCCCAAATGATCTGTTTCTCATTTGTGGACAAAGAGCATGGAAAGGTATTCCGGAAAAGGCTGTAGGAGGCCCTTGTACCTTTGGACGATTAACCTTTTTTTCATCCTCGCAGCGTAACCTTGCCTAAACTAAGAAGACGCAGACGTAGCACACGGCGGTTTACTCCGGACTGTAACTCTGATGTAGAGTTTTGGAATAAGGCTGAAAGAATAACTGCTAGTATAATATCTCAGATAGGGACTGCTCATGCTTTGGCTTCTCTAAATAAACTAGGATGCTGGTTGGCTAAAGAAACTAATGCTACTTCTGCTGCTTTGAGTGCATTGCTCACAGATGTAGACTCTGTTAGACATGCAAGTTTACAAAATAGAGCTGCTATTGATTTTTTGTTGTTAGCCCAGGGACATGGTTGTCAAGATTTTGAGGGCATGTGTTGCATGAATTTAAGTGATCATTCTGAATCTGTCCATGCTAGCAGCCAGAAATTAAAAGCCCTTACTCAACAATTACATGTTCATGATGAATGGAACCTCTTTGGTGATTGGAAATGGGGATGGTTACGAAAAGCGCTGATAGGTTTGTCAATAGTTGGATGCACAATAACATGCATATTGTGTATGATTCCCTGTATACTAACATGTGTACGTCGAATGATAAACACCAAGCTAAATGCATTACAATCTCGAGTAGTTTGTTATCACCCTCTTGCTACCATTGATCACACGGTGGTATGTAAGGGGGGTACTTTTGAATTAGATGATCAATGAAGCATAGAGGCGTGATAACGGAATCATATTAGGATGTGAAACCAGCTAGAGTATGGTACAATGTAACTTCATGGCACAAGCTAATTGTAAGGTCCATTGTGCCTTTTAGCAAGTCAGCCTGATATCCCCTATTATCAGAGCTGAGTTCTTCCTTGGTTTTGCTACATATTGCAAGATAGATACATCTACCCTTGAAACACAATGGTAGAGGTCACACATAGGGGTGAGAAAGATGATGATGGGAGGAAGATTATGTGGGCAGGGGTCGCTCGCCCCTTGCCCTACAAGTAGGGCATACGCAGACTGCTGCCATGAGGTAATGATCAGGCGGTGTTTGGCTGCCATTCAGGCATCACCTTATACTGCGTACTGGCCCTACGTAGTGTAATGTGAAACTGATAAAATGGGGTGTCAGGACTGCTGGGGTGAGCGATACTCATCCTACCACCGAGACTGTGTTGCTCCACGGGGACGCCCGCTAAGCATGGGTACCGACCAGCTGCTGCAGATCCTGACAGCCCTGGCCTGTCTGTGTGGGTAAGCACAGTTTATTGACAGGAAGCAACTGAGAGAAGAAACTTTTTAATATCCTTTTAGTGTTCCTTTAATTCCCCTTTTATGTATATAGTATTTTTCCTTTAGTTTCCCTTTTTACTAACCAGTATCGTGTTATCCATAATATTGTGTTAAGATCCTTTCTTGGTATCCCTTTTCACTAGTTAATACTGTATTAAATGCTGTTCGTAGTATTTGTTTTAATGCCACCCGATAAGGTAGTTATTTTGTATCCTTTTTTAGTTTTTGATTCCTCTTGCTAAGTTTATTACTATTATTATTATTCTCACTGTAATAAAAGATATTTTGTGTGTTTGAGTATTTCTGGCACTTGTCTTTCTTCCGGACATGTATCCAAACGAACTGCTACACACACCAAAGGTGCCAACACAGAAAGCTCTTGCTGCCCAAGTGTCGGAGGACAGAAATTGTGTGAACAATTTCTATTGCATTTCTGATAACTTTGCCTTGGCATGGCTGGGTGCAGACAGTAAAAAATACTGTGCCACTAATATGGCTGCAGGCCTTGTGCCAAGGTGAAGGAGGAGGTTTTTTGGCAGGAAGACAAGTTTTATGAACAGCTACTGTTATCCAATTAGTACTGTACAGCACAGTATGTTTCCCTTATGTATCCAATGCAACCTGGGGAAGAATCACATGTGTCTGTGTCACAAGCAGCATATAAGCTGCCTTTCCTCTAATAAAGCGGACATTTTTGCCAATCATATTGATTTGTGTGCATTTCTGTCTGACTCCCTCCGCTGTTATCTGGCGCCCATTTAACAGGGAGTCCTACTTCATCGAGTTCTGCAGGGACCTAAGGTGAACGGAAGGAGCTGATGGAAGCAGTCGTGAGAGGTGACGCTGTCCCCGGCGTCACAGAAAAAAAACCATGCGCATGGTACAGAGGAACCTCACCCTGGCCCGGTGAGTCGACCGGGGGAGAGAGAGCAAGGGCCCCACACTATCCACAGAGGACGAAGTGGTGGAAACGCTCCTCCAATTTATGATCTCTTTAAGAGAGCCTATTTCTGATGAAACAGCCCCTAAGGGGTTAATAGACTGGGTGAGAGCAAAGAATCTACTTCCCACTGCTCAAACCGCCTTTCAGGTGTCCACAAGGGATGCTGTAAAGGAATTGTTTTGGGACGGGATCTCTACGGGATTGGAAGACGCTGGACAGTGTACTGTAATTTGGCGCCTGGCAGTTGGGTCGCTACAAGAGTTAAGTTCTGAGCGACGGGAACTCGTAAATGTTCAAACAGCTCTGTCGGGAGATGGCAGGACTACGGCAAGTCCCCACCCCGATCGGTCTGCTGTAGGGGAGATCCCCGTGCCTGTGATTGCGAAGTTGTGAACACTAGAATCCTTAAAAGCGGCGGGGTCACCTCCATTTAGCACCGTGCATGCAGCAGCAGAAAGTGTAGGGGCTGCAGGGAAATCAGTGGCGGCGGAGACTAACGCTGGAGCCGTGCCCATGGCACCGCCCTGTACTGCGGCTGAGCAGTCGGCAGTGTCGCTCCTCACTGTGCCTGCTACTGCACATTTGTCGCCTGGACCGACACTGCTGGGAGCCTCCGCGTCCTTCGATGGCGCTGCATCGCTGGCGCCTGAAGCCACCATGAAACCCGGAAGAAAGCCAGTGAGAATCTGCTGGCATGGCAACAGACGCTGTTTTTGGGAAAAAAAAAAGTTTCCAGGTATGGTACATATGAAAGAAAGCAGCTATTGAGCCTTGCATTAGAAGATGCTATATTAGCACAACGAGCAACACCGAAAAAGCGAAAAAGTGCCACTTCTCGTTGACAGGAGAGGCAGGCTAGAGAACTGCCTTTCCATATTTTTGTTAACTCTCGTGTTAATTGTGTTGTGTGTCCAATGTCATTGTGAACTCACTGTATTGCTAACGGTACTGTGCTAGTGTGTGTGTGTTGGGGGTTGTGTGTGTGGAGAAGCGACCATACGTTTGTTAGTAACTGTTAAAACCCAGAGGTGAGAGTCTGGGAGAATTTCCTCCCGTTAGGGTGTCTCGGGTACACATAACAGCATAAGAATTCCCTTTAGGATTACTCAAACAGCTGCCAGAGTCTGGCGTGCCGGAGCCCCGCGCTGGGGCTGCCGCTGCGCCGAGCTCGGCCGCGGGGGAGGCAGCGCCGGCAACCACGGCAAGAGGCAGCAGAGGGACCTCAGTGACAGAGGCGGCGGCGGGACAGGCGGCAACACCGACAGCTACTTCTGCAGAGCCAGCCAGACTTCTGCGGGGATCCCCGGGAGCTGCACGGAGCGGCCCGGGGAACAGCAGCTCGGCGGTGACTGGTTTGCGGGGCAGTTGCCCCGCAGAATCCAGGCATGTTAGTAATTGAGAAAAGAAAGCAGAATCTCTCTCTTTAGTCCTTCTACTAGCTTGTAGATAACTTAAAACTAAAAGATTGTGTTTTACTAGAAGTTAGTATGCAATCCCAATGAATGAATTTTTATATAAAAGCTTTAGTGAATTGCCTTGTTTTTAGTTACATCTTACCCCTGTAAAGACCTTCTGCCCAAATATCGTGTTCAGCCTTAGCAGGAGGAGACATAAGGTTCACACAATAGAGATCATTTGTTGCTTAGCAACTGGGTGGGACTCAAACCACCTCCGGCAGTTTCTCAAAACTAGGGAGAGAGTAGAACTTACCTTACAAAAACTACAAATTTGCAAATAAGATAAAGGGAAAGCCAGCAGGCTGAGGATTTCCTTAATTCTTAGATAAAACATCTCTCTATCTTCCTGTTATAATCTGAGAAGTGATTGTGACAGTGGAAATCACATCTTTAGAACCGTGTTTAAAAAGGTTTGCTCCGCTGATTTTAACATTTGGATGTTTAGTTTACAGTCCTGTCTGATATTATTTCTTTTCCATGGTCAAGTTTAGTGAATTCATTTTTTTTTTCTCTGTGTTTGTGACAGAGTTGCACCTTTGAACTGCATTTCATAACATAGCAGCAAGTACATTTTTTCAGATTTTAATATATGTCTTCTGTTGTGGATTCGTACAGTATGTAATAAGTAAGCAATGGTAAAATTTACTCGTCAAAATATATATATTGTATTTTCTGTATATTATAGCTAATGCTTGGTTGGGACTGGGGAATTGTAAGCTGCGGAATAGTTAACTGCTGTATTATTATTAGTTGACTGTCCTGCAACTGGCAGTTCCCAAGTTGGCAAAGATAGAGTATCTTGCTTTACTGAGCACGTATACCATATCCTGCTTTTCTAAAAATATTGTCTAAGTTACTCATTAGGAAAGAAGAAGAGAACGAGGATCAGAGGGTCAAGGATGGACATGATAAAGAGCCAAGGAGAACATCTGGACCATCTGGACACCTTCCCATATTCAGCTCCAAGGACATTGGGCTAATTAAAGCTATTGAATGGAAAGTACTGATGGAAAGTCCCTGGCAACCAAAATGGGCCTACAACAGAACCAACCAGAACAAAGCCCCCAAACCCAAGCCCAATCAAGAGCTAACAAGTGACTGTGGGAGGGGGAATTGGAAAAGTATAAAAGTTGCGGTTTGTTTTTATTGGGCTTGTGGGCCGGTGGGGAGCAGGGGTCTCTCCAGGCCGCCCAGCGTGCTGATTTGCTTATCTGCACTTTATATAAATCTCACAATAAATTTTGCTGCTAAATTTTGATTTGGTTTATTTACCTATAACAAGTATGTACAGAGCAGTTTGGTCAAATGAAATGTATTATACGTTTTTAAATGTTTTATAACTGCTGATATAGCATACAACCTAATTGCTTTTATTAAAAACACTACTCAGGCACACACTATGCTGTGAAGTTTGACTTATCTCTCTTTGCGCTGATGTTATGTCAACAGTTACACTACATGAATTTCAGATTATTTTTAAAATAACCCAACAAGATGCAAAATGGATTTAGTTAGCTTTACATTCTGTAAATTATTTAAAAACTGTGAGTGATCTAGGATTTTAGTATAACAGATGTGGGTTTTACCTGTTCTGTGCTGTTGTTCCACAATTATGGAGTTACATGGTTACAACAATTTGTTTTCATTTGTGCTGCTTATGTTGTGAATTCTGTTCTCTTACCAAAATTTCATAGGTAAAAGAACTAAAAATACGAGCAAATAACGTAGCTCACATCTAAGGAACTGGCTGCAAGTTGGAATCTGGCCTTCTCTATCCTTCTGAACTGCACACGTAGCTTTAAGCTGAGTATTGAAAAGAATAATCAAACAGTATTTTTTCACTGTCGTAGACTTGAACGTGCTAAATATATTGAAAAGTAAGTAAATTAACTTTTACGTAATTAACTTTTCCTTCCTTCTTGGAGTAGTGGGTAACATTTCTACGGTGTTCTGAAGAGAAAGACCTTTGTAGTTATATTTTTAATTTTGTGGTTATATTTTTTAGTTTCCAGCTGAGATAATATTAATTATAGTTTTGGAAAAAGAGAGAACACAAAACAAAATCTTAAATTTGATCCCAAGTGCAAGAAATGTATGGTCTGTATTGAAAAGACCTGGGATGCACCTGGTGTTGTAATTGGTATGACTAACAATACCTCTCCTATGCCTTCCAATAATCCTTATTCGTTTGGTTATATCACAAATCAAAAATGTTCATTCTCAATCTATCATTAGTAATTGTCATGAATAAGAGGAGCCAATCTGTGGCTCCGGTGAGCCTAGCCCGAGACTGAGAAGATGATGCAAAATACAGGAAATTAGAGAAACTGTTCTAATTGTTTTTGTCATCTTTGTGTTATTAGAACAATAACTACAGCCATGCATTAACCATTCAATGCAGGTCATGCATCTAAAAGAACGAAATGCACAAATGCACTGTTTTTTTCTTTCTTGTATAGCAGGCCTCTTGCCCTAATAGATCCCTGAATCTACTATTCCAGAGTTAAGGAAATCTCTGTCACCAACAAGGTGTTTCCACTTATTCTTTCTCTATGTGGTATTAATTGCTAGCAAGCAAGGATCAGAGTTGGAATCACAACTTGCATTTTTCTCCGCATAGAAAGTATAATATGATTACACTTGTAGTATGAATTTAGCCAAAATTTGGAAACAAACTCTCCTGAACTGTGTGCTGCCAAGTTGTTCTTGCAGCAGTGTTAAAGGTAAAAGCTAAAGCTAAGCCCTGGCTTCAAGAAGTGAAGGACATATGTGATGCTGTGTGCAGAATGTCTGCAATTGTGCTTGGTTTTGTCTCCTGGGATGGAGCAGCCGTGTCACTAAGGGGGAAAGAAGACAATGGAAAACTATAGAACTTGTAACATCCTGAGGCCTAATGGTTGTCACTGTATACACCGATTTGTTTCTGTGCTGTTCACGTCACACCAGTGATGTTTGTGAAGATCAGGCAGACTGGTGTGGTTTGGGAATTCTACATCAGACATTGATTATTTTGCAGTGCTCGTATTTGTATGTATTTCATCCCAGTAGTGTTAGAGCGGGTAGCAAGATTTATTTGGAATCAGCATATGACAGAAACCTTTTGGCTTACGAGTCTACCCAAAATTATATGTGATTGTGCAATAACAATTCTATATCATATCCAAACTAGAAAAAGTTTAAAAGGGTGGATTGCTTGTCCAGTTTGAAAAATACTACCAAATTG
Source organism: Manacus candei (assembly GCF_025592945.1). NCBI lineage: Eukaryota > Metazoa > Chordata > Aves > Passeriformes > Pipridae > Manacus > Manacus candei. Next base: position 634,346 of record NW_026138126.1, on the reverse strand, counting down.
CCAGACAATGGTATGTATTTGGTATAGGGGTCAGTGATTTAAGAATTTGTAAAACACTTTTGCAAGACAGAATCGGGGAGAGAACAGGTGGCAGCCCCCTCAGTTCACTTGCAAAAGTTGTTTCATATGTTAAGTTTTTTTTTGTACACAGGTGTTCGTAGCTGCCTGCATGATGAATGAAACCTTGGAAAGAAAGAACAAGGTTGATGCTGTTTTCTGCAGGTAACAATGGTAACAGTTTCCTCAATATTGTTAGAACACAGTTTTTGGAGCACAGTTCTTTTTAGTATTATAAGCATAGTTTTTCTTAGTCATATACACCTTTTTAGTATATTTTTTCAAGCACATGAAATTAAGGATTTAAGAGAGTGTATTGTACAAACTTTAAGTATTTCAAGAGCACAATTTTTCAGCATTATGAGCACATTTTAGTGTTGTTAAGGCACAGTATTTTTAGTTTTGTTGGAGCACAATTTTTAAGTATGTTTAAGCGTATAATTAGAGAAGGTAAAGATCTTAGATTATTCACTGGGTACTGGTGGAGGAAAGTTTACCTATTTGGTGGAGAAGCTTTAACACCATAAGGTACTAGAGAATTAGTATGGTTTCGTAATTCATGAGACACAGTGAAATGAGACTCAAAAGTATGTTTGTGTGAAGTGTGTTTGAATGATGGTGGCCACTGTGTGAAAGTGAATGAATGAAAATATATGCATGTATATATGTGAATATTCAATTGCACATACACAAACAATTTTGAATAAACAAATACACAGATACCTTTACATAAAGTGGCAAAAAATCCTGAACAAACTCTCCTGTCTGCAATAGAATGGTATGCAAAGAGTGCAATAGAAACAGAAGATCCAGTGTTAATATATGATTATGCCATTGTGTTATTTAAGGGCCAAGGTGTGAAAAAGAATAACAGAAGACATATGGCCCAGGGTTGAATGGAGTTCCATTTCCAGGGATGTTCTGGAGGGAATGGAAGTTTATAAGAATAAACCTTACATTCAAAGAAGCACTTTTAGGCACACTTTCAGAGCACATATCTTGGGGTCAATAGGTTGTTAAGTTTATTAATGATAGTAGTGTTATTTCTATGTTTGTGTTTATTGGAATGTTATGGATACAATAAGGAATGTTACAGAAATGCAATTTAAATTGTTCAAACTTCAGCGGGGGATTTGTCGGAGGACAGAAATTGTGTGAACAATTTCAATTCCATTTCTGAGACCTTTGCCTTGGCATGGCTGGGTGCAGACAGTAAAAAATACTGCGCCACTAATATGGCTGCAGGCCTTGTGCCAAGGTGAAGGAGGAGGTTTTTTTGGCAGGAAGACAAGTTTTATGGACAGCTGCTGTCGTCCAATTAGTACTGTACAGCACAGTATGTTTCCCTTATGTATCCAATGCAACCTGGGGAAGAATCACATGTCTCTGTGTCACAAGCAGCATATAAGCTGCCTTTCCTCTAATAAAGTGGACATATTTGCCAATCGTATTGATTTGTGTGCACATCTGTCTGACCCCCTTCGCCGTTACCCAAAGAGTCTCCAGGCTTTCAAACAAACTGCAACAAAAAGCAAAAGTTTCCAGTCTTTCTTTCCTGGGGATAAGGGCTGCTGTTCCTTATTTTCAGCTCTGCCTCCCAAATGCCAGCCAGACTCCCAAAATTGCATACGGACAAAGATTCCTCCCACATTAAAGGTGATACCACAGAAATCTCTTGCTGCCCATGGAGTCCCCAGCCCCGCCCAACAAGTGCACCACAAAGTAAAAGCATCCAGGCTTTCTTTCTTTTGGATAAGGGCTGGTGTTTTCTGCTTTCAGCCCCGCCTCCCAACAGCCAGCCCTACCCGCCAAAATTGCATAAAAAGAAAGATACCTCACAGACAAAAGTTGCCAGCACAGAAAGCTTCTCCTTCTCATAGAGTGCTAAGCGTGGCCCACCAACTGCACCACAAAGCCAAAGCGCCAAGGCTTTCTTTCCTGGCCAAGGGTGTAGCAGTTCGTTTGGATACATGTCCGGAAGAAAGACAAGTGCTAAAAAATACTCAAACTCACAAAATATCTTTTATTACAGTGAGAGTAATAATAATAGTGATAAACTTAGCAAGAGGAATCAAAAACTAAAAAAGGATACAAAATAACTACCTTATCGGGTGGCATTAAAACAAATACTACGAACAGCATTTAAAGCATTTAATACAGTATTAACTAGTGAAAAGGGATACCAAGAAAGGATCTTAACACAATATTATGGATAACATGATATTGGTTAGTAAAAAAGGAAACTAAAGGAAAAATGCTATAAACATAAAAGGGGAATTAAAGGAAAACTAAAAGGATATTAAAAAGTTTCTTCTCTCAGTTGCTTCCTGTCAATAAACTGTGCTTACCCACACAGACAGGCCAGGGCTGTCAGGATCTGCAGCAGCTGGTCAGTGCCCGTGCTTAGCGGGCGTCCCCGCGGAGCAACACAGTCTCGGTGGTAGGATGAGGATCGCTCAACTCAGCAGCTCTGACACCCCATTTTTATCAGTTCCACATTACACTACGTAGGGCCAGTACGCAGTATAAGGTGATGCCTGAATGGCAGCCAAACACCGCCTGATCATTACCTCATGGCAGCAGTCTGCGCATGCCCTACTTGTAGGGCAAGGGGCGAGCAACCCCTGCCCACATAATCTTCCTCCCATCATCATCTTTCTCACCCCTATGTGTGACCTCTACCATTGTGTTTCAAGGGTAGATGTATCTATCTTGCAATATGTAGCAAAACCAAGGAAGAACTCAGCTCTGATAATAGGGGATATCAGGCTGACTTGCTAAAAAGCACAATGGACCTTACAATTAGCTTGTGCCATGAAGTTGCATTGTACCATACTCTAGCTGGTTTCACATCCTAATATGATTTCGTTCTCACGCCTCTATGCTCCATTGATCATCTAATTCAAAAGTACCCCCCTTACAAAGGGCTGTTGTTTCCTCTTTTCAGCTCCACCTCCCAACTGCAAGCTCGACTCCCAAAATTGCATACGGACGAAGATCTTTCCCACACCACTGGTGCCAGTACAGCTCTTGCTGCTCATGGAGTCCCCAGGCTGATACACCAACTGCACCACAAAGCCAAAGCTTCCAGTCTTTCTTTCCTGGTCATAAGGGCTGTTTTATTCATGTATTCAGACCCGCCTCCCAACTGCCAGCCCTACCCTCCAAAATTGCATATAAAGAAAGATACCTCACAGACGAAAGGTGCCAGCACAGAAAGATTCTCCTTCTCATGGAGTGCTCAGCACGACCCACCAACTGCACCACAAAGCCAAAGCTTCCAGGCTTTCTGTCCTGGCCATAAGGGCTGTTGTTTCCTGTTTTCAGCCCTGCCTCCCAACTGCCAGCCAGACTCCCAAAATTGCATACAGACTAAGATTCCTCCCACACGAAAAAAGATGGCACCACAGAAAGCTCTTGCTGCTCGTGGTGTCCCCAGGTGCACACACCAACTGTACCAGAAAGCCAAAGCTTCCAGTCTTTCTTTCTTGGTCAGAAGGGTTGTTGTTTCCTGTTTTCAGTCCCACCGCACAACTCCCAGCCCTACCCTCATAATTGCATACGGACGAAGATTTTTCCCACACCACTGGTGCCAGCACAGAAAGATCTTGCGGCTCATGGAGTCCCCAGGCTGACACACCAACTGCACCACAAAGCCAAAGTTTCCAGTCTTTCTTTCGTGGCCAGAAGGACTGTTGTTTCCTGTTTCTAGCCCTGCCTCTGAACTGCCAGCCCTACTCCAAAAATTGCATACGGATGAATATTCCTCCAACATCAAAGCTGCCAGCACAGAAAGCCCTGGCTGATCATGGAGTAACCAGGCTGACAAACCAACTGCACCACAAAACCAAAGCTTCCAGCCTCTCTTTCCTGGGGATAAGGGCTGTTGTTTCCTGTTTTCAACCCTGCCTCCCAACTGCCAGCCCTACTCCCAAAATTGCATACAGCTGAAGATTCCTCCCACACCCAAGGTACCAGCACAGAAAGCTCTTGCTGCTCATAGAGTGCCAAGCCTTGTCCACAAACTGCATCACAAAGCCAAAGTTTCCAGTCTTTCTTTCCCGGCAATAAGGGCTGTTGTGTCCTGTTTTCAGCCCCGTCACCCAACTGCCAGCCAGACTGCCAAAATTGCATACAGATGAAGATTCCTCCCACACCAAAGGTGACAACACAGAAAGCTATTGCTGCTCATAGAGCGCCAAGTGTGATCCACAAACTGCACCACACAGCCTAAACTTCCAGGTTTTCTCTCCTGGGGATAAGGGCTGCTGTTTCCTGTTTTCAGCCCTGCCTCCCAACTGCCAGCCCGACTCCCAAGATTGCATACGGACGATGATTCCTCCCATATCAAAGGTACCACCATAGAAAGCTCTTGCTGCCCATGGAGTCCCCAGCCCAGCCCACCAAGTGCACCACAAAGCCAAAGCTTCCAGGCTTTCTTTCCTGGGGATAAGGGTTGTTGTTTCCTGTTTTCAGCCCTGCCTCCCAACTGCCAGCCCTACTAGCCAAAATTTCATAAAAAGAAAGATATCTCACTGTGGGGTGAAGTCACAGCCCCACAACTGAAGTTTGAGGAGTTTGGAGTGTTGCGGGGTGTTGGACCGTTTTCCATGGGAGCAGTGAAGCTAACTAGATAGTTCCCATGGACACAGCCTTGAGCTGTGTGGCTGAAGTGCAGGTGCGCATTCCTCAGTGTTTTTGTGGAAATATGTTTGTGTTGTGTGTGTGGGAAAGTAGAAGTGGGAGAATCTAATAAAAGGTTGCCTGCTGCGCTGAGCAGGCAGAAATCTCTTTGTCTCACCATCCTCGTGTGTGTCGTCTGTCCTTTTTCCCCCTTCAAGCCGAGACCCTTCGACAGATACCCAGTGACAGTTGGTGCCCCGGGTGGACCAGGTGAAAAGAAAAAAGACTGTCGAGTATTGCCTGGGTCGTAGAGGTATTGCGGTCGGAGGCAGGTGAGCTGCGGGGAGCGGCGCAGCGGGGTTTCGGTGCTCAGGAGCTGGATAGCAGCGGGGTGCGCTGCAGGACCCGGATCCGATCATTGTCTACACCTGCACGAGTGTTTCTGCCACACTTGGAAGGTACGAGTTGCCTGGGAAGCCTGGGTGCATTTGGCACTTGGTCAGGCGCAGGTGGGCTCCTGAGACTTTCTAAGTCGCCATGGGGAAGACCATGTGTGCAAACGACAGGCGTGTGTTTATCGCCTGGAAAGCTTTGTTACGGTGTTTTGGTGTTAGACCGACGAAGCTAAGTCGCTTGTTACTTTTGTGTCTTTGAACTGAGAGAAGGGCTGCTTTGCCTGGGAGGACATTAGAGTGCTAAAGAAGAGGGTCCGGGCAGAGCCGAAGGGAGCCGAAGCGGGATCGGAGGTTGTGGAGCGGGACCGGGAGCAGCCGAGCGGCCCCGCCAAAATGGACGCACTGCTAGCGACTCGGCAGCACTTGTCCAAGATAACCAAGGACAGCTACGGCATGACTGTGCTGCTGATGGCCCGGGAGACGATCTTGTGAACATAGTGGCTGAATTCCACCTTAAGGAGCTTTCTACGTCTCCTCAGGACGGTGCCGCGCCTGTGTACCCGGGCCGGGTGCCTGCGCAGCTGTGTCTGGTCCGCCCGCTGTGGGTGCCTGCGGAGCGGCGCCGGGTCCAGCTTCGGTGTCGCCGAGTCCATCTGTGCCCGTGCGGGCAGCGGCACTCGTGCTGCAGTCCGCGCGGGCAGCGGCCACGGCCCTGGGTGCCGGCAGACTGGGTGCAGCTGCGGGCCCCGGCCCCGGCCCCGGCCCCGGCCCCGGCCCCGGCCCCGGCCCCGGCCCCGGCCCCGGCCCCGGCCCCGGCCCCGGCCCCGGCCCCGGCCCCGGCCCCGGCCCCGGCCCCGGCCCGGAGCGGTACACCCACGCATGCGCCGGCGGCGGCCCTGGTAACGGCGGCCGCGGGCCTCGGCGCGGCGGACAGCGGGGGTCTGTTTTCCTCCGCGCTGCCGACAGCCATGGTCCCGAGCGCTGTTGCGGGGGGGTAGCGGGCTGGGAGTGCCGGCCGCGGTGTCAGGCGGTGCAGTGGGGGGGCTGTCTGTGTTCTCCCCTGTTTTATACCCCCCCGAGCCCACCCCCCCGAACCCCCCCCCCCTTCCTCCTCCCCGGAACGCCTCCATCTGCAGCTGTTCCTTCCCTCCTGTGTATCGTTCTTTCTCAGCAGACCATGTAGATAACTTGCGACATAAGGAGAGCAAAGGCAATTTGACTTCTCTTCCTGATTTTTCTCCAAAAAAACCCAACATCTATTCCCCCTCCTCCCCCTCCCTCCCTCCCTCTCCCCCGTCCTCTGACAAGTACTGGTGAAAGCTCCCTTAATGAAGCAATACTTGCTTCCAGGGGGGCTGAGTGCTCAAGAGAAACAGGAGACACGGGGGGGCAGAGGGCAGGAAGAGGTGAAGAAGGGAGGACAAAATGTAGCAGTGGTTCTGTTGCCATTATGACAAATAGAGTGTCCTTGCTCTATGAAAAAGGTTGAAAATTTTCAAGGTAACATCCTGTCCATTCCCGTCGTATTTGTCTTTTTGCTGTATAAGATTTACAAGTTAATATTAGCAAATATGCCTTAAATTCCCTTTAAGTTACGAGACTGATGAGAACTACACAGCCAATAACTGCTTGAAATCTGTGTGTGATTGCGGAGAGTGTGTGAGGTGGCCACCTGAATGCATGAGTGGAAAACGATTGTGTGAAAGAGAAAAGCTATATGAATGTGTAACTGTGTAAACTTACAAATACTTTCTACCGGTGTCAAGATTTTAGAGATGTGTAACATGATTCTGTTGAACCATAGTGACTTCTTATTCTGAATGGTATACGAATTTTTCAAATTCCCACTATGAGTAATTCCACTCTTATGAAAACTTGTGAGGTTTCAGTTATTTCAAGACTAGCCCTGTCTGACTAGCCATATGATTAGGACTGAAATTAAATAAGAGATTCTTACACAAATTTGGTGTTCTATTTCAACCTTGTTTCAGAGGTTTATAGAGGTTATATCTCAGGTGGAGCCTTTCCACTGGTGCTGTTCCTTTTTCATGTGTTGTGCTGCCCATGGGCTGTAGCTGTGTGGGCTGTGGAGGAGGCAAGGTCGTTTGAACTTTTCTGTGTTTTCCAGGGTTTAAATCAAGGGTTATCAATGTTGCTGCCCTGCTTGATCAGCCTGTTGCGGGGGGGCCCTGCAGACTGTCAGGGCCATCCTGCGTCCTTTCTCAGAACCATCTACAGCGTTATAGGTGGTGTGTCTCTAGGCCTCCTGATTGGAGACCTGAGTACACCGGTTATGTTGATCAGTGTGGCCAGGGCTGCGATGTCGTTTCAGGGAGTCCTTGTGTCTTCTCTTCCGGGCTCCTTTCATGTGGCAGCCAGTGGCAATATTCATCATAAAACAGCTAGTCCCACCATCCTCGTGTGTTTCGTCTGTCCTTCTTCCCCCTTCAAGCCGAGCCCCGCCTCCCAACTGCCAGCCAGACTCCCAAAATTGCATATGGACTAAGATTCCTCTCACATGAAAAAAGGTGGCAGCACAGAAAACTCTTGCTGCTCGTGGAGTCCCCAGGAGGACACACCAACTGCACCACAAAACCAAAGCTTCCAGTCTTTCTTTCCTGGCCAGAAGGGCTGCTGTTTCCTGTTTTCAGCCCCAAATCCCAGCCCGACTCCCAGAATTGCATACGGACGAAGATTCCTCCCAGATCAAAGGTACCACCATAGAAAGCCCTTGCTTCCCATGGAGTCTCCAACCCCGCTCACCAAGTGCACCACAAAGTCAAAGCATCCAGGCTTTCTTTCCTTTGGATAAGGACTGGTGTTTTCTCTTTTCAGCCCCGCCTCCCAACTGCCAGCCCTACCCGCCAAAATTGCATAAAAAGAAAGACACCTCACAGACAAAAGTTGCCAGTGTAATATATTAGTAGTTGTAACATAATTTACTCATCAAATTAGTAGTAGTAATAGTTGTAGTAATTTACTCTTTTAATAGTATTGCATGTTTTATATATATATATATAATTGTAATCAAGGTTCTGTTAAGGCCGGTGGACTGTAAGTTACAGAATGGGCAATTAATCTGTCAGTACTATAAGCTGATAGTCCTGCAGCTGCAGTTTCTAAGCTGACAAAACAAGTTGTTATGCCTTACTGAATGAGTCTTTTGTATATTGTCTAAAAGTGTACGCTTAAAGTAACGAAAGAACGGACAAGGATCAAAGGGTCAAGAACGAAGACGATAAAAAGTATGCAAGATGAACATCTGGAAGAGACTCACACAGTAGGCCTCAAGGACGAAAAATTACCTAAAACTATGGAAAGGAAAGTACCTGGCAACCAAAAGCGAGCCTGCAAAAGTCCCAACCAGAACCAGGCTTGCGAACTCAGATCCAATAGAAGGATAACAAGTGACTATGGGAAGGGAATTGACAATGGTATAAAGAATACTGTTTTTGCCCACTGCTTTGCTGGCCGTGTGTGGAGCAGGGGTCTCCCCGGCAGCCCAGTGCGCTGTTTTGCTTATTTGCATTTTATATAAATCTTTAATCAATTTTGCGGATATATTTTAGCCTTAGTTTCATTTGCTTATAACACCAGCACAGAAAGTTTTTGCTTCTCATGGAGTGCTCAGCGTGGCCCAGCAACGGCACCACAAAGCCAAAGCTTCCAGGCTTTCTTTCCTGGGGATAAGGGCTGTTGCTTCCTGTTTTCAGCCCTGCCGCCCAACTGCCAGCCAGACTCCCAAAATTGCATACGGACAAAGATTTGTCCACCACAAAAGGTGCCTGCACAGAAATCTCTTCCTGCTCGTGGAGTACCCCGGCTGATACACCAACTGCACCACAAAGCCAAAGCTTCCAGACTTTCTTTCCTGGCCATAAGGGTTGTTGTTTCCTATTTTCAGCCCCACCTCCCAACTGCCAGCCAGACTCCCAAAATTGCATATGGACTAATATTCCTCCCACACGAAAAAAGGTGCCAGCACAGAAAGCTCTTGCTGCTCATGGAGTCCCCAGGTGGACACACCAACTGCACCACAAAGCCAAAGCTTCCAGTCTTTCTTTCCTGGCCAGAAGGGCTGTTGTTTCCTGCTTTCAGCCCCATCTCCCAACTCCCAGCCCTACCCCCAAAATTGCATATGGACGAAAATTCCTCACACACCACTGGTGCCAGCACAGAAAGCTCTTGCTGCTTATGGAGGCCCCAGGTTAACACACCAACTGCACCACAAAGTCAAAGCTTCCAGTCTTTCTCTCCTAGAGATAAGGGCTGTTGTTTCCTGTTTTAAGCCCTGCCTCGCAAATGACAGTCCGACTCCCAAAATTGCATACGGACAAAGATTTGTCCACCACAAAAGGTGCCTGCACAGAAATCTCTTGCTGCTCATGGAGTCCACAGGTTGACACACCAACTGCACCACAAAACCAAAGCTTCCAGGCTTTCTTTCCTGGGTATAAGGGCTGCTGTTTCCTGTTTTCAGCCCTGCATCCCACATACCAGACAGACCCCTAAAATTGCATACGGACTAAGATTCCTCACACACCCACTGGTGCCAGCACAGAAAGATCTTGCTGCTCATGTAATAATAATATGTCGCGACGGAAAGCTCTAGACACCTCAATGTGAGAATCCAGGAACTTCGTTTATTGTAGATTGACAGTAGCTTAATATACACTCTACAATAGGTTCATGAATATTACAGAAATTAGGCTCATTATTGGTACTCAGTTAGGTGGTGATATCATCTTAACTGCTTTCCATTGTTTACACAGGTGGCTCGTTAAGTGTCTTTGTTTTGGTAATGCCTAGCTCCTGTTTGTCAGCTCAATTTAGAATACCCAAGGACACTGCTGCTTTCTCAGGGCCCTGCTATCTCAAACTTTCTCATGGGCCTAGTGAAACTGCATCTTATACTTTAGCAGTAGTCTTATACTTTAGCAGCTCATCCATAGCCTTAGCCATGTTCGTATGTCCTTGCATTTCTAACCAATCCTCTACAATTCCCCCGTTTTTATTACGGGCCAACAATGCTTTCTTTGTCGTAGTATTTAGATGTCTAGTAATACAAGAAAAGGCAACACGAGCTATTACTAAGATTACAATAACTGTCAATATCCATCGTAGGCCTTCCTGAATATAACTTAGAGCCCATTCAGATATAGAACCAAAGATAGATTGAAGCCATGAGTCTATAGGACTAGTCGCTACTGTCACTTTCTTTGTATGATCTGTTAACCATTGCAGTTGTTTATGTATGGAGTTACTGTGATCTGAAAGATTAAAACAGCACATACCATCAAAGTCCTTACAACCATGGCCTTGTGCTAACAACAGAAAATCAATAGCAGCTCGATTTTGTAGGACAGCATGACGTAAACTACCAACGTCTTGTGCAAGTTCTGCTATTACTCGGGTGGTGACATTTGATTGTTTTACAGCCCAGCATGCAAGTTTGCGAATGGATGTTAATGCCTGTGCCGTGCCTACACCTGGGACAATAGATCCAAAGACAGTACCTGTTCTACCCCATAGCTCTACTTTGTCATCACAATCTGAGGAAAGTTGGTTTAGGCTCCTCTTTTGCTTGCGTGATGAAGTTAGATTAAAAAGCTGTAAAAAGGATGGGGATAACAGCGTAAGTGACCCTATATAGCAGGGCCCTCCGAAGGCACGTACAGGAATGCCAGGCCAAGCTCTGTCACCACAAATAAGAAATACACCTGGTGGTAAGGTACGTGCAGTGTTGTTAACCCAAATACCTGGTGAGGAAAGTTTGACTTCAGCTCCATATGCCCCAAGGCTCTGGTTGTTAGTATTGTTAGTGCCACAATAGTCTCCTACATTTTTATAATTAAACTCTGGGGTACGTGAAGTGACATTAGTCCATCTAGACAAATCGTGGCTTTGATGTGCACTTAACCCAGAATGAACCCTAGCATAAAGCAAGTTTGAGTCCCATTATCACTTGTATTACGTACAGACAATGATCCCATTAAGTCTAACTCCTGGGGACTCTGGGGTAAAGAGGTATTGAGAGCTTTTATAAGGCACGCAGATGTATTAGAGATAATTATTTCATTCCCACACGATGATGAAACCCAACCAGCAAATAGTTAGTTTAACTTATATACCGAGTTAAAAGGCATACCAAATAAGCAAGTACAAAAAGGATCTGAGGCAGATGCCAAGGACAAGCAAAAGGATGATTGTCCTGTTTGATTCGCCCAGGTGACCCATATGTTTTTCCGAGGGTCAATGGTGTGAAGAGCCCCAACATTGGCAATCATACCTGTGAAAAGAAGAAAACCTATTACATAGCCGTACAATGAAATAGACAGAAATCCTAACATCTTTGCTATACTAATACACAAAACCAGTAAATCAAGTCCGGGCACGTAAGTCTTGCAGTTCCTTTGTGTACAGTTACTCAGTTAATTCAGATGCTGTTCCAGTGTCTCCCTCTTCAGCAGGTGCAGGGGAATCAGGTGTTGAAGAGGCTGGAGGTGGTGGTGTAAGGTCAGCTGAGGCTGCAGGCACCGCAGGTGTCTCTCCTCCTCGTTCTCCAGGGCTCTCAGTTGCTGGCTTGACCCAACGACTGGGAACCCACAGGGTACCTGTAGAAGTAGACACACAGAAGTAGCCTCGGCCTATAAAGATGACTTCTGCTGGACCTTCCCACATCCCAGTTTTAGGATTCCGATAATGAACCTTCATGGGTGGTCCTTTTGACACCTGCTCTTTCTGATTATGTTTGACGATAGGAGGTACTGAATCATCTCCGAAAATACACAAATGGTTAAGGACAAAAAAAGTTTTGCTAACTCTCTCTCGGGCATCCCTGATGTCTTTGTATTTCTCAAGGTAGCTGTTAATTGTTCCATTCATTCGCTCTACTATAGCTTGTCCAGTAGGCGAATGAGCTATGCCCGTAACATGCTTTATGTCCCATTGCTGCAAGAATTGTCCCAGAATCTTGCTAACATAGGCAGGTCCGTTATCTGTTTTTAACGTTTTAGGGACTCCCATGACAGCAAAGCAATCTGTCAGATGACGCTTCACATCTTGGACCTTTTCTCCTGGCTGCAGCGTAGCCCATACGAAGTGACTGTAGGTGTCAATTGACACATGCATGTATTTCAATCGACCAAAAGCAGGAACATGTGTGACATCCATTTGCCACAACTCATTAGCTTTTAGTCCTTTGGGATTAACTCCCACTCCGAGGCCTACTCCTTTATTTTGCTGACTGCAAATAGGGTATGCTTTCACTATTGCTCTGGCATCTTCAATTGACAGCCCGTATGAGTGACTGAGACCTTTTGCATTTTGATGATATACAGCATGAGCCTCTCGTGCTCTCAGGAAAGGAGATATAGGAGCTTCTGTCACTGTTGACACTAGACGATCTGCTCTAGCATTTCCTTTTCCCAGCCCTATATTCCATTGATGACTCCTGATATGCAACACAGCATATCTGGCTGACCGGTAAGCAACTGCTTTGTGAAGCTGCTGTAATAGTTGCATGAGTCTGGCATTCTTAACTTCTCTAATGCTGGCATCTTCGATTTGATTAGCTACTCCTGCAACATACATCGAGTCTGTAACCACATTAAGTGTTTGATCTAGCCAGTGAGATAATGCCCACACAACAGCTGCAAGCTCTAATGTTTGTAAAGAGTCCTTTAAGTGAGCACTTAAGAAGTGTTGATGCCATCGCCCTTCGTGCCTCCAGGTGGCTACGGCACGCTGCGATCTTTTTCCAGCGTCAGTGAATACGATGATTGCATTCTCAAGTGGTGTTGCAGATCGCTTTGGAACTTGCAACCACGCCTGATTAGCCATCCAGGCTAGCGTCGGTGACTGCAAAGGACGGATGTTAATGATGGCATCTGACACGAGTAGTGCTCCTTGCAGCTCAGGAGAATGGACTAAATACCAATCTAAGTCCTCCTGTCTTATCGGCACTTGTATCTCATGTGGCTCTGACCCGGTTGCTTGCACAATCCGGTTTCTGCCTTTTTTAAGGAGCTCTGATAAAGTCCGAATCCTTTCCTGGACTGTTCTGCGTGGTTGCAAAGACGTTGTCAGCCATTCTAACACAATTTGTTGCCCCTTAGTTGATGTTGCAAGCCACTTTTGATTGTCCCCCGTTTTTATTTTTTGCTGCGTGAGGGCTCCCATAAAATGCTTTTCTCCTGCCAAGATAGTAAGATTGACAGGTACACCCTCTATCCGTTGGTGTGTGACATGATCAGCAATACTGGCCGTAATCTGATGTAAGAGGTTTTGCTGTTCCGGGGTGACAGTTACTGCTGTTGAAGGGTCTCTACCCTTTAATAGCGACCTGAGGGGTTCTAGCCACTCATTAGGTATTCCCACTACTGGACGCAGCCACTGTAAGTCTCCTAAGAGTCTCTGAGCATCGTGCAAGGTGGCAATCTCTATATTGATAGACAATTTCTGAGGTCAAACGACAGAGTCTGTGATTTGCCAGCCTAAATAATGCCAGGGACTGGATTCTTGAATTTTCTCAGTGGCTATGACTAAGCCTTGCTGCTGCAACTGATTAACCAGCTGCTGTTTTTGATCTTTTGTAAACTTAGTTGGTTGGGCGAACAATAAATCGTCTACGTAGTGGTAAATGACTGTCGAGGGCCATGATTTTCTGATTGGCTGTAATGCAGCGTCCACGTAGAGCTGACAAAGAGTGGGAGAATTCTTCATTCCCTGAGGCAACACAGTCCACTCATAACGTTGCACTGGTCCTTCCTTGTTTATAGCAGGAATAGTGAATGCAAAACGCTGACGATCTTGCTCATGTAATGCAATAGTGAAGAAGCAGTCCTTAAGATCGATTATTAACAGGAACCAGTTTTGTGGGATCATAGCTGGATTTGGCAGTCCTGGTTGTAATGCCCCCATCGTATGCATCTGGGCATTTACTGCATGTAAATCATGTAACAGCCTGTATTTCCCAGATTTCTTCCTGATCACAAAAATAGGAGTATTCCACGGGCTAGTTGACAAACGCAAATGCCCCTGTTGTAACTGCTCTGACACCAACGCATGTGCCTGTAAAAGACTTTCCCTTTTTAAGGGCCATTGCTCTACCCACACCGGCATTTCTGTCTTCCATTGGAGCGGGATCGGGAAAGTCCAGGCAATGGCCGTCATGCTAAAGGGGATCTTGGTTCGTTGGTCAGAACCATTCCCATCTGAGCGAGAATGTCTCTCCCTATTAATGCTTGTACTCCATCGGGTAGGGGGATAACAGACACCATACAGTTCACAGTCATTTCATCCAACATGATAGTTATCGGAGGGGACCTTTCCGCCAGAGTCAGACCACCCACTCCTGCAACTGTTGCTCCTGAGTTTACCAAGGGTCACGATGTGGGCCACTTGCAAGTTGCAACAATGCTGACGTCAGCTCCCGTATCCAAAAGAGCGATTAAATGTGCAGCTTGTGAGTTCCATTAGAGCTGGATAGCTTTTCGTACTCGTCTGGCCAAATCTATTGTTAGCAGAGCCGATGCACCAGTAGATCCAAAGCCCTGATCTCCTTGTTCGGGCTTATCCGATGGTCCAGGAGCGATTTGAGGGAGCGGTATCAGTTGTGCGATACGAGATCTGGCTGGTATATGCAAAGGTGGAAATAGTGTATTTACCATGATTGATATTTCTCCAGTGTAATCGGCATCAATCAGTCCCACTAAAACAGTTAATCCAGCCATTGTGGACGAGGACCAACCTATTAACAAAGCCCCCACTGGTTTACCGTCAATTAATACCGGCCCGTGCACTCCTGTCGGTATTTTCTGAGGACGCTGGTCTATTAGGGTGCAGTCTATTGTGGTTGCCAGGTCCAGCCCGAGGCTCCTTCTGGTTGCGGGACGCAGTGTGAGGTCTGAGCCGTGAAGCTGTGAGTAGTTGGAGCCGTCACTTGTGTCTTGGCGCGGGACCCCTTCGCGCTGGCTTTCCCGTTTCCCGACCCACGCCAGCACATAGCAGGAACATGCGTGTTTTGCTGACAGCGAGAACACCACACCGGACCGGACTGGCACTCTCTTCGTACGTGTCCGTATGCTCCACACCGAAAACAGCGTCTTTGTGCTGGTCTGCTTCGTTGGGTGGCTCCGGTCGGAGCTTGTAAGGGCGCAAGCGCGGCTAAAACCTGAGAGCTAGTAGCCTTCGCCTGCTCCTTTAAGCTTTCACCTAGCTCTTTAACCGCGCTCACTAACATAGCATTAGGTCCCTGGGGTATTTGCGCCATTCGCTCTAATAGCTCCTCAATTGACCAATTACCCGGGAGCATAACAATGACATTGCGAGCTGTAGAATTACAGTTCTGCAGCGCACACTGCTTTAGCAAAGCGCCGCGCATATATTCGGGAACCCCCGCTAACTGGATGGCATTAGCAACCCGATCTATAAACGATCCAAAAGGCTCATCTCTGCCCTGTTTGATTCCCATATATGACGGAATTCCCCCTGGAGCTTTGATCTTATCTAGAGCGAGACGGGCTAGGCGCATAGACTCCCTGATCTTATCCGGCCCTATTAACGCTTGTGCCTCTATTCTGGCGTACGGTCCGAAGCCCATTAATTCATCTAGCGTAACCCCGTGCAAAGGGTCAACTGCCTGTCTCTGAACCGCTACGGCCTCCTGGCAAAGCGCCTGCCAGTGCGCACTATGTAGCATTTGCTGGTGCTGTGAAAGAACCAACTTCATAATGTTATTAATATCTGCTGGTAAAAGCAAGTTGCGACCCCAAATATAATTTAACATTTGTCGGGTAGGTTCACCCTGGATTCCACTCTCATTAATGGTAGCACGCAATTGCGACAACAGCTTCCAATCAAGGGCAGTGATAGTCGCTACCAATCCACCCCCTTCTGCCGGAGCATAAACTACCGGAAAGGCATTAGTTAAAGTTTCTGCTGCTTCTTTATCTCCCGCTTGCAAAGCATCTGCGGCAATGCCTTACCAGAGCTTTCGCCGCTCTGCCGCGACAGTACTCGATGTATCGAGTGAGGGGAGTGACGCAGCCCCGGTAGATGAGGTCTGCTGGGACTCAGGGGACGGGCTAGGGAACTCTAGGGAAGGGGCAGTGGGAGTAATAAGAGCCTGCTCTTGGGGTTCAGGCGGGATATGTACAACATTAGTCGAGGGAGGCAGTGGGCACGGAGACTCAGCCGCGAAAGGATTGCCGATGTCTCCCAAACGCTGCGCAGCAACTCGAGCAGCCTGCTGCTCGGCCTTATGTTGTTGTAAAGCATTAGAAACAGCCTGCCACTGCTTGGCTAACTTTTTAGCTACTTTATCATCATTCAATAAATCCTCCCACAACTTATCCCCGTACCGTTTCCATTCACCTTCATCAAAGACCGTATTGGGGTCCACAAAATACCCTTTCGCAAACCCCACCTTAAGCAATTCCGGTAAATCCTTTTTTAAATCTAACCCTTTAACTCCCCGCTTTCCCAGAAAGCATTGGAGCAATGATAGTGCCGCCTGTCTCTCCATTACCTGAAAAACGTGTTACCACGTTTTGTGCAGCCCTTTCCACGAGACTTTGCGGCTTTGTCGGCGGACCTCCTTCTTCAGGAGTCTTCCCGGGCACCGGGTCCAACTATTTCGTTTCTGGGAACGCGGAACTTAACTCTTTCGCCGTCCGAAATGCCCGAAAGGGAGGCG
Organism: Manacus candei; assembly: GCF_025592945.1. Lineage (NCBI taxonomy): Eukaryota > Metazoa > Chordata > Aves > Passeriformes > Pipridae > Manacus > Manacus candei. The sequence goes on along the minus strand of NW_026138126.1, from coordinate 617,573 downwards.
TCCGGCGGCGGCAAGTTGAGCTCTTTTTCGTTCAACCCTTTCGCCTTCTTGTGCTGCACGGCAAGACTGACCGAAACTCCTACGTCCGACCGCGGCTGCGAGAACCCGACTTGGCTCTCGGGAGTCCGACTTGACTCCGACCCAGGAGATCCGACTTGATCCCCTAGGGACCCCCCCTTGGTCCCTGCACACGGGCGCCAATAAAATAATAATATGTCGCGATGGAAAGCTCTAGACACCTCAATGTGAGAATACAGGAACTTCGTTTATTGTAAATTGACAGTAGCTTAATATACACTCTATAATAGGTTCATGAATATTACAGAAATTAGGCTCATTATTGGTACTCAGTTAGGTGGTGATATCATTTTAACTGCTTTCCATTGTTTACACAGGTGGCTCATTAAGTGTCTTTTGTTTTGGTAATGCCTAGCTCCTGTTTGTCAGCTCAATTTAGAATACCCAAGGACACTGCTGCTTTCTCAGGGCCCTGCTATCTCAAACTTTCTCATGGGCCTAGTGAAACTGCATCTTATACTTTAGCAGTAGTCTTATACTTTAGCAGCTCATCCATAGCCTTAGCCATGTTCGTATGTCCTTGCATTTCTAACCAATCCTCTACACTCATGGAGTCCCCTGGCTGACACACCAAGTGCACCACAAAGCCAAAGTTTCCAGTCTTTCTTTCCTGGCCATAAGGGCACCATGCCTCCCAATTGCTAACCAAACTCCCAAAATTGCATACGGACGAAGATTTCTCTTACACCAAAGGTGCCAGCACAGAAAGCTCTTGCTGCTCATGGTGTCTCCAGGCTGACAAACCCACTGCAACAAAAAGTCAATGTTTCCAGTCTTCTTTCCTGGGTATAAGGGCTGTTTTTTCCTGTTTTCAACCATGCCTTCCAAGTGCCAGCCCTACTCCCAAAATTGCATACGGAGAAAGATTCCTCCCACACCAAAGGTGTCGAAGGAGTCTCCATACTGAGAAATTCACTGCAATAAAAAGCCAATGTTTCCAGGCTTTCTCCCTTGGGGATTAGGGCTGCTGTTTCCTGTTTTCAGCCCTGCCTCCCAAATGCCAACATGACTTCCAAAATTGCATACGGATGAAGATTCCTTCCACAAGAAAGGTGCCAGCACAGACAGTTCTTGCTGCTCATAGAGTACCCAACCTGACTGACCATCTGCACCACAAAGCCAACACTCCGGTCTTTCTTTCCTGGTGATAAATCTGTTGTTTCCTGTTTTCAGCCCTGCCTCTGAAACGCCAGTCCTACCCCCAAGGTACCAACCACACCTTTGGTGTGGGAGGAATCTGTCCGTATGCAATTTTGGGAGTCTGGTTGGCATTTGGGAGGCAGGGCTGAAAACAGAAAACAACAGCCCTTCTGGCCAGGAAAGAAAGACTGGAAGCTTTGGCTTTATGGTGCAGTTTGTGGGCCAGGCTTGGCACTCTATGAGCAGCAAGAGCTTTCTGTGCTGGTACCTTTGATTTGGGAGGAATCTGTCCGTATGCAATTTTGGGAGTCTGGCTGGCAGTTGGGAGGCGGGGCTGAAAACAGGAAACAACAGCCCTTATCCCCAGGAAAGAAAGCCTGGAAGCTTTGGCTTTGTGGTGCAGTTGGTGGGCCACGCTGGGCACTCAATGGGCAGCAAGAGCTTTCGGGGTCTGGGAGTCAATCTGGGGGCCTCGGAGGGTTTGAGGGCAAGTTGGGAGTGTCCTGTGGGACCGGGATGGGATTTGAGGGCTCCTGGAGGGGCTGGGAGGGGTTTATGCCGTTATACTGCGGGCATTGTCTAGTATTCATGGGGGTAATCGGTGAGCTGACTGTTTCATAATCATTTAAATTTTAACATACAATATGATTATTAGAATAAAAAGCAAGAAGGTAATATCAACAAAACAGTAACAGGGTGAAGCTCTTGGTTGAAGACTTTGGTTGCTTCTTTTTCTCCAGTGATTTTAACTCTTTTTCGTCTGGGTTTTAATCCCATCTTTGGCATTTTGCTGTGAAAGTTGTGTCCCCATATCCATTGGAAATTGTATTAACTCTTGATGAGAACCAAGTGGAATCCCAAGGTATGCGATATATTGACAGGATTTCACTGGTTGGCTTTTAATTTTCCAGGCTTATGGCCATAATGCTTCTGCTCTTTAGCCACTTGAATCAGATTGAATTGAGTTGTTTTCCGGGTCGGGTTCTCTTGTTGAGTCCAAGGTTTTTTAGTGGATTCAGTTTCAGGCACAAAGGAAATTGAGGGAGGTAAAGAATAATCTTCCCTTTGTTCATTATCACAGGGATCACTCACTCTATTTTCATTAATGTGAGGAAAGCTGGGAGACTGTAGAAACATCAGTTGAACTTCAAAGTCTCCTGGATTCTTTCTCTCCTCAGACTTAGAATCAGGGTTCTCTGTGGTTTCCCAAGTCTCAATGCCAGGGTAAGACACTGGGTTATGAAGTTGCCTGACCAAACCAGGAGTCTGTTTTTTTAGCAAGTTTTCTCTCTGCGCTCTGGTGCAACAAGACTTTGAAGGTGGTCAACCTCAGTTTGAAGCAGCTCATTTTTAGCAACAAGTTTATCTGATTTTTCTCCCATTTCCCTCTCAAAGGCTAACCATGACTTCAACACCACATTTTCTGATTTCAAAACAGTAGACTCAACATCAGAAATCCATTCATGACTTCCCTGTCAACACTCCATGCGAATGTCTGTGCACTCACTGTGACCTGAGAGAAACCGGCCTGTTTGCAGCGCACTGACTGGGTAACTTTTCTTTTTGCAGGTGGAAAAGGGCAGATAAAGAAAAAACAGATGGGTCCAGCAGAAGTGATGCTGCTTCTGTCAAAGGCAGAGCAGAGGTCGAAAGCACTTAAGGAAGTTGCTTGCAGAAGCACTGTGCATTCCAAGTTACAGCTCAGCAGTCTCAGTGACTTGTCCAACATGAGAGCTCCGTTTCCATTTCTCAACCCCCCGATTCCTCAGGAGTAGGAAACTGAAAACACTGCCTCAGAAAAGCTCCTTTCCTTCCAAATAATTGTGCTTTGCCCTTCCCATTTGACAGCGCTCTTGGAAATGTGCTGGTGTGATCTGGATCTGTGAGCAGCCCTGACCTCCCAGAGCACTCATCCAATGGCAGGAAGACCCCACCTGGCTCCTGCTGGGGTTCTCGCCACCACCGACCCAGTATGGGTCACTGGAATGGGGAGCAGGGCGGTGGGACCAGTAAGGACCAGTAAGGGGGTTTGGGGCACTTCAGCATCTCCATCAAGGTCAGGTCAGTACAGACCAGTATAAACCAGTATAGACCAGTATAGATTAGTATAAACCAGTATGGACCAGTATAGACCAATATAAACCAGTATGGGTCACTGGAACACGGAATGGGGTGGTGGGACCAGTAAGGACCAGTTAAGGGGGCTGGGGGCACTTAAGCATCTCCATCAAGGTCAGACCAGTACTGACCAGTATAAACCAGTATGGACCAGTATAGACCAGTATAAACCAGTATAAACCAGTATAGATCAGTATGGACCAGGATAGGCCAGTATAAACCAGTATAAACCAGTACGGGTCACTGGAACGCGGAATGGGGTGGTGGGACCAGTAGGGACCAGTTAAGGCAGAACTCAACTGGGACTTACTGGTTTGGGGGTGGGCGTGTCCCCTCTTTAGGTGGGTGTGTCTCTCCCTGGGGGGCGTGTCCCCTCCCAAGGTGGGCATGGTCTCTCCAAGTGGGCGTGTCTTTTGCCTCCTGTCCCCCTCCCTGAACTGGGAGCTCAACTGGGACTTACTGGTTTTTGGGTGGGCGTGTCCCCTCCCAAGGATGGACCCAACTTCAGCCCCTCCCCCCACCGTTAAGGACTCCCCCAAGGCCCCTCCCACCCCTTCCTGCCCCTCCCCCACCCTCGGGGTCCCTTCCTGCCTTTCCCCCACCCTCAGGGTCCCTTCCTGCCCATCCCCCACCCTAAGGGAACCTCCTGCCCCTTCCCCACCCTCGGGCTCCCTCCCTGCCCCTCCCCCACCCTCAGAGAACCTCCTGCCCCTCCCCCACCCTCAGGGGCCCTCCCTTCCCCTCCCCCACCCTCAGGGTCCCCTCTTTCCCCTCCCCCAGCCTCAGGGTCCCTCAGGGACCCTCCCCCACCCTCAGAGTCTCTCCTGCCACTCTCCCACCCTCGGGGAACCTCCTGCCCTTCCCCCACCCTCGGGGACCCTCAGGGCCCCTACCCCACCCTTGGGGTCTTTTCCTGCCCCTCCCCCACCCTCAGGGACCCTCCTGCCCCTCCCAAACCTTCGAAGTCCCTCCCCCCCTCCGTGTCCTCGGGGTGACCTTGCGGGGGGAAGGGGATTGGCTCCTCCCAGTGGCTCCCAGTAGCTCCCAGTAAACCCAGTGACCCCCCCAGGAACCCCAGTTACTCACCTCAATCCCCCCAGTAACTCCCAGTAACCCCAGTGACCCCCCCAGTAGTTCCCAGTAACCCCAGTAACCCCAGTAACACCCCCGTATCTCCAGTGACCCCCCAATAACTCCACTGACCCTCCCAGTAACCCCAGTGACCCCCTCAGTAACCCCAGCGATCCTCCCAGTAACCCTAGTAACCCCCCCAGTAACCCCAGTTACTCCTCCAGTAGCTCCCAGTAACCCATGACCCTCCCAGTAACACCAGTAACCCCCTCAAACACCCCTCCAGTAGCTCCCAGTAACCCCCAGTGACCCTCCCAGTGACCCCCAGTGACCCCCCCAGTAACCCCAGTGACCCCCCCCAGTAACCCCAGTGACCCCCCCAGTAGCTCCCAGTAAACCCTCAGTGACCCCCCCTGTAGCTCCCAGTAACCCCAGTGACCCCCCCAGTAACTCCCAGTTACTCCACAAGTAGCTCCCAGTAACCCCAGTGACCCCCCCAGTAACTCCCAGTTACTCCACAAGTAGCTCCCAGTAACCCCAGTGACCCTCTCAGTAACTCCCAGTAACCCCAGTGACCCTCCCAGTAACTCCCAGTAACCCCAGTGACCCCTCCCAGTAACCCCAGTGACCCTCCCAGTGACCCTCCCAGTAGCTCTTAGTGACCCTCCCACTAACCCCAGTTACCCCTCCCAGTAACCCCAGTGACCCCCCCAGTAACCCCAGTGACCCCCCCCAGTAGCTCCCAGTAGCTCCCAGTAACCCCAATGTCCATCCCAGTAGCTCCCAGTAACTAGCAGTAACCCCAATGTCCATCCCAGTAGCTCCCAGTAACTAGCAGTAACCCCAATGTCCATCCCAGTAACTCCCAGTAACCCCAGTGTCCATCCCAGTAGCTCCCAGTAACTCCCAGTGTCCACCCCAGTGCCTCCCAGTATCTCCCAGGGCTCCCAGTAGCTCCCAGTAACTCCCAGTAACCCCCCAGTAGCTCCCAGTAACCCCCGTGTCCATCCCAGTGTCCATCCCAGTAACTCCCAGTAACCCTCCCAGTAGCTCCCAGTAACTCCCAGTAACCCCAGTGACCCCCCAGTATCTCCCAGTAACCCTAGTGTCCATCCCAGTAACCCCAGTGATCCCCCCCCCAGTAGCTCCCAGTAACTCCCAGTGTCCCCCCCAGTGCCTCCCAGTATGTCCCAGTTTAACCCAGTTCCCCCCCTGCGGGCCCTGGGCCGGGTGGGGGAGAGGTGGGCTCACGTTTCCATGGCAACGGCCCTTTCCCTCTGGCCCAGTTTCTCCCAGTTCCTCCCAGTTTAACCCAGTTTTTCCACATTTTTCCCCATTTTCCCAGATTTTTTCCCCATTTTCCTGGATTTTTCCCAATTTTCCCACATTTTCCCATTTTTTCCCTTTTCTCCCACTATCCCCGATTTTCCCCACATTTTTTCCACATTTTCCCACATTTTTTCCCACATTTTCCCACATTTTTCCTCATTTTTCCAAGAATTTCCCCATTTATCTGTTTTTTTCCCCATTTTCCCAGATTTTTTCCCATTTTTCCCACATTTTCCCACATTTTTCTCCAGATTTTCCCAGATTTTTCCTCATTTTTCCCTGAATTTCCCCCATTTTTCCCCCATTTTCCCAGATTTTTCCCATTTTTCCCCCATTTTTCCCAGATTTTCCCATTTTTTCCCCATTTCCCCCCCGATTTTTCCCCATTTTTCCCAGATTTTCCCACATTTCCCCCCATTTTTCCCCAATTTTCTGCATTTTTTCCTAATTTTTTCCATGTTTTCCCAGATTTCCCCCCATTTTTCCCAGAATTTCCCTCACACCAACTGCACCACAAAACCAAAGCTGGTAGGTTTTCTTTCCTGGCAATAAGGATGGTTGTTTCCTGTTTTCAGCCTTGCCTCCCATCTTCAAGCTCGACTCCCAAAATTGCATACGTACGAAGATCTTTCCCAAACCGAAGGTGCCAGCACAGAAAGCTCTTGCTGCCCAAGGAGTCCCCAGGTTGGCAAACCAACTGCACCACAAACCCAAAGCTTCCAGGCTTTCTTTCGTGGGGATAAGGGCTGGTGTTTTCTGTTTTCAGCCCTGCCTCCCAACTGCCAGCGCGACCCACCAAAATTGCATAAAAAGAAAGATACCTCACAGACGAAAGTTTCCAGCACAGAAAGCTTTTGCTTCTCGTGGTGTGCTCAGCGTGGCCCACCAACTGCACCACACAGCCAAAGATTCCAGGCTTTCTTTCTTGGGCATAAGGGCGGTTGTTTCCTGTTTTCAGCCCTGCCTCCCAAATACCAGCCAGACTCCCAAAACTGCATACGGACAAAGATTTCTCCCACACCAAAGGTGCTAACATGGAAAGCTCTTGCTTCCCAAAGAGTCTCCATACTGAAAAATCCACTACACCACAAAGTAAGTTTACAGGTTTTCTTTCCTGGTCAGAAGGGCTGTTGTTTCCTGTTTTCAATCCTGCCTCCCAGCTACCAGCCAGACTCCCAAAACTGCATATGGAATAAGATTCCTCCCACACGAAAAAAGGTGGCACCACAGAAAGCTCTTGCTGCTCGTGGAGTCACCAGGTGGACACACCAACTGCACCAGAAAGCCAGAGCTTCTAGTCTTTCTTTCCTGGCCAGAAGGGCTGTTGTTTCCTGCTTTCAGCCCCACCTCCCAACTCCCAGCCCTACCCCCAAAATTACATACGGAAGAAGATCTTTCCCACACCACTAGTGCCAGCACAGAAAGGTCTTCCTGCTCACGGAGTCCCCAGGTTGACACACCTTATGACCAGGAAAGAAAGACTGGAAGATTTTGAATTTGTTGCAGTTGGTTTGCCAGCCTGGAGACCCCTTGGGCAGCAAGAGCTTCCAATGTTGGTAACTCTGGTATGGGAGAAATCTTTGTCCGTATGCAGTTTTGAGAGTTGGGTTGGCAGTTAGGAGGCAGGGTTGAAAACAGGAAACAACAGCCTTTATCCCCAGGAAAGAAAGCCTGGAAACATTAGCTTTTTGTTGCAGTGGGTTTGTCAGCCTGGGCACTCATTGGGCAGCAAGAGATTTCCGTAGGACACTTTTCTTGTGGGTGGAATCTTTGTCCATATGCAAGTTTGGGAGTCTGGTTGGTAGTTGGGAGGCAGGACTGAAAAAAGGAAACAACAACCCTTATGGCCAGGAAAGAAATACTGGAAGATATGGTTTTGTTGTGCAGTGGGTGTGTCAGCCAGGGGACTCCATGATCAGAAAGAGGTTTCTGTGCTATCGCCTTTGATCTGGGAGGAATCTTTTTCTGTATGCAATTGTGGGAGTCGAGCTGGCATTTGGGAGACAGGGTTGAAAAGAGGAAACACCAGCCCTTATGGTCAGGAAAGAAAGCCTGAAAACTTTCGCTTTGTGTTGCAGTTGGTGAGCAAGGCTGGGCATTTTATGAGCACCAAGAGTTTTCTGTGCTATGACCTTTTTTCTGTGAGGAATCTTAGTCCGTATGCAATTTTGGGAGTCGGGCTGGCAGTTGGGAGGTGGGGCTGAAAACAGGAAACAACAGCCCTTATCCCAAGGAGAGAAAGCCTGGAAACATTAGCTTTTTGTTGCAGTGGGTTTGTCAATATGGAGATTCTTGGGAAGCAAAACCTGTCTGTGCTGGTACCTTTCTTGTGAAAGGAATCATCGTCTGTATGCAATTTTGGGAGTCTGGCTGGCAGCTGGGAGGCTGGGTTGAAAACAGGAAACAACAGCCCTTCTGGCCAGGAAAGGAAACCTGGAAACTTTGGCTTTTTGGTACAGTGAGTTTGTCAGCCTGGAGACCCCTTGGGTAGCCAGAGTTTTCTGTGTTATCACCTTTGTTCTGAGAGGAATCTTAGTCCGTATGCAATTTTGGGAGTTGGGCTGGTAGTTGGGAGGCAGGGCTGAAAACAGGAAACAGGAGCCCTTACTCCTAGGAGAGAAAGACTGGAAATTTTGGCTTTGTGTTACAGTGGGTTTTTCAACCTGGAGACCCCATGAGCATCAAGAGCTTTTTGTGCAGGCATCAGTGGTGTGGGAGGAATCTTTGTCAGTATGCAATTTCGGTTGTTTTGTTGGTAGTTGGGAGGCAGGGCTGAAAACAGGAAACAACAGCCCTTATCTCTAGGAAAGAAAGACTGGAAGCTTTCGCTTCGTGGTTCTGTTGGTTTGTCAGCCTGGAGACTCCATGGGCAGCAAGAGCTTTCAGTGGTGGCACCTTTGTTGTGGGAGGAATCTTCGTACGAAAGCAATTTTGGGAGTCTGGCTGGGAGTTGGGATGCAGGGCTGAAAACAGGGAACAGCAGCCCTTATCCCCACGAAAGAAAGACTGGAAGTTTTGGCTTTGTGTTACTGTTGGTGTGTCAACCTGAGACCTCCATGGGCAGCAAGAGCTTTCTGTGCTGGCACCTTTGGTGTGGCAGGAATCTTTGTTTGTATGCAATTTTGCGAGTCGGGCTGGGAGTCGGGAGGCAGGGTTGAAAACAGGAAACAACAGCCCTTATCCCCACAAAAGAAAAACTGGAAGCTTTTGCTTGGTGGTTGGGTTTGTTTGTCAACCTGGGTACTCGATTGACAGCAAGAACTTTCTGTGCTGGCACCTTTAGTGTGGGAGGAACGTTTTATTCAATTTTCTGAGTCAGGCTGGCATTGGGAGGCACGGTTGAAAACAGGAAACAATAGCCCTTATGCCAAGGAAAGAAGAACTGGAAACTATGGTTCTTTGTTGTAGTTGGGTTTTTCAGCCTGAAGACTCCATGGGCAGCAAGATCTTTCTGTGCTGGCACCTTTGGTGTGGCAGGAATCATCATCTGTATGCAATTTTTCAGGGTCTGGCTGGCTGTTGGGAGGCAGGTCTGAAACCAGGAAACAACAGCCCTTATCCCCAGGAAAGAGAGCCCGCAAGGTTTTGCTTGGTGGTCCGGTTGGTTTGTCAGCCTGGGTACTCTATTGGCAGGAAGAGCTTTCTGTGCAAGCACCTTTGGTGTGGGAGGAATCATCATCCGTATGAAATTTTTGGTGTAGGGCTGACATTTTAGAGGTAGGGCTGAAAAGAGAAACAGCAGCCCTTAATCCCAGAAAAGAGAGCCTGGAAGCTTTGGTATTGTTTTGCACTTGGTGAACCAGCCTGGAGACTCCATGGGCAGCAAGAGTTTTCTGTGGTGGCACCTTTGGTGTGGTAGCAATCTTTGTCTGTTTGCAATTTTTGGAGACAGGTTGGCAGTTGGGAGGCAGGGTTGAAAACATGGGAGAACCCTGATTCTTAGTCTTAGGAGAGAAAGAATCCAGGAGACTTTGAAGTTCAACTGATGTTTCTACAGTCTCCCAGCTTTCCTCACATTAATGAAAATTGGCTTATTGAGGATAATGAGGATGCAACTTCTGCTATGGGGAATTCTAAGCATTCTGGGATCAGTAAGACAACCTGGTAAGTAACACTTGAGCCAATGGGGGGTTGTCTTGGGGGCTTGTTTCCCTTCTTTTTTCTGTCTCTCGGTTTCTCATTTTGTTTGCTACTTTCTTTGGAATAAATGTTGTTTTGTTCAGCTTTCAACTGTGTACTGGTTTCAGTTTTGGCAATCTCCCTGCCACATGCAGACATAACAAACAAATGACAGCATCAACAGATGCCTTTCCATTCCTCTTTCCCTTCCCATTCCCCGTTCCTCTTCCCTTCCCATTCCCACAACCAACACACTATTTCACACTTTAACAAAGCTTTTTTCTCCTTCAAGGCCCTCAAAGGCGCCAAGGCCACATAGGAGGCCACACACAAACTGTACTCCTCTTCCCACTTGACTACACCTTCTCCCTCACTGTTCTACAGGGAACACCAGGAATCTGCTCGCAGAGGCCTCTCCTTTCCCATCAGTAGCTCAGCATAAGGAGCTAAAGGAGCTCAAGCCTTAGGCCACAAGAGCTGACAGCGAGGAAACTTGGGGAGCAAACTAATGCTGCTAACACGGACCCAGCTGAATCCAGCACACGATCACAGAATCCAAGAGTCCTTCAGCTTGGAAAAGACCTCCAAGCTCACTGAGTTTTGTGCAGCCCCTTCCTGACCACCTGCAGGGAGGGGATGATGCTTTGCACAAGCACCGAAAGGAATACTGTGAAAGCCATGACCTGCAGGAGGACACAGAGAAGGGCTTGGTTGGGGCTGGGAAGGAGGGAGCTGGCGCTAGGGGAGCGGGGATGGAGCCTCGGAGATGTGGTGCAGCAAGGACAGGGGCCCAGGCAGCTGGCAGGCGGCAAGGCCTCACCTCCTGCCCCAGCAGCAGCACCAGGCCCTGCCCAAGGCACTCCTGCCAGGGGCTGGGCCCTGCAGACAGGGGCGGAACCCACTCCCTGGGGCGGCCTTGCTGCCCTGGCCCTCGTCCGGCCCAGCCTCTCCCTGTGTGCGTGCTCCCCACAGCACAGGCTGCACTGACCAGCATCCCCTGATGGGCCCTGCCGAGCTGCCCCATGGGGACACTTCCCTTTAATGTCACAGGTGCCACAGCCTGTCCCAGTCAGCCCTGCCCATTGTCCCCACCCCGGCTCAGTGACTCACAGTGGCCCCTGGCAATCAAAGAACCAAAGCCCCACACCCCCAGAGTGCAGCCCCACCCATCTGCAAGGGGCCCCCAAGGCTTCCCTGCACAAAGCAGCCCCTCCAAACACTTGTCAGATAGAAAACTGGGGGACGTGACCCTTGGATGCTTTTAGTACAGAGATACAAGCTTTTCTTGAATAATGGAGGGGTTCACTTTTTTATTATTCATATTTACAGTTATCCATTTGGGGACAAGATGTCCTACAGACTAATGTGGTGTCACATTTGGAGTGAAAAGTACTTTTCAAAGAAACCCAGGGTGCATGGGTGATGCAGAGGAAGCTACCAAGTCACCCAATGTGAAGCTCAACACTGCTTTGCACCAACACTGCCCTTTCACACACATCTTTGGCAAAGGCAAAGATGTCAGGGTTTAGTTTCTAAATCAGTAACACTTGACAAGACCTCTTTATGAACTGACAGCAAGAGAACTTGGGAGCAGCTTAGGGTTGGCAAGTGTAGGAGCCCAGAAGAGAAGGGGCTGATGGGTATGTCGTGATTACTGACAGCTGGGTGGTCGTGGAGCCGACCAAGGACTGCTGGTAAAATAGAAAGAACAACATGTGACTGGGGAAGGGGCCATGTTTGGGAGCAGGGCAGCATCCTAGGGCAGCACTTTTCCTGGACAAACATCCTTGTTCCAGTTCCGACAGACACAAAAACAAGTGACAGCATCAGCATCAGCATCAGCTCCTCTTTGCCTTGCCTTGCCAGACACAAAAGACATCACCTGCTGGACTCTGCCCAAACACCAGCCCCCTCCTTACCCTTCTCAACCACAGCCTGCACACACCCACACCTGCCAGGGCCAACTGGCTGTTTCTCTTCTCTTTTCTGCCTGGGGGTGAAGGAAGGACAGGGAGGGCATTTGCCTTCAGGCCAGAGGGAAGGGGAAGGAGATCCCCCCAAATCCATCCCTGGTAGGATGGGGGCTGGGGGGGACATTGGGGGACCCCCAAGAGTATTTTCGAGGGGGGGAAGGATGGGGGCACCCACAGGGGGTTGGGGGGGAGGGACCCAGGAATCTCGTGGTGGGACACTGGGGGGTTCCCAGTAGTTTCTTGGGGGGGTTGACCCTCAGCAGTCCGGGGGGGAGAAATGGATGGAGGAATCCACCGTAAAGGCTTGGGGAGACCCAAAAGATTCTAGGATGGGGTCGGGAGGGACCCAGGAGTCCTGAAGAGGCTTTGGGGGTCCCCAGGAGGGAGTTTGGGGGTCTGAGGTGGTCCTAGGAGATTTTGAAGGGTTAAGGGGATGCACAGGAGATTTGGGGGGGAGGGGGAAAGGCGGAGGGCCAGCCCCCAGGAGGGGGGCTTTTGGAGGGTCCCCAGGATTCTTGGGGGGATCTGGGCAGTTCCTGAGAGTCTTGGGGGAGATTTGGAGGGGTCACCAGGAGCCCCCGAACTCACCCGACACCACCATGGCCTCGTTGGGGCCGCAAGTGAAAAACATCGAGGTGGGGGGAGACCCTGGGACCGGGATCGATCGGGACCGATCGGGGTCAATCGCGATCCTCCCCTCCCCTCCCCCCCCCCCGCCCCGCTCCCGGCAGCCCCCGCGGAAGTTTCGACGTTCTATTGGGTGACTCACCGGCACAAGGACAGGGGCCCAGCAGAATTTGGCAATGACGTCATTCCAGCAGAGCCGTTCTATTGGCTACGACCCACGAGGGAGCCCCAAAACCTGTCCGTGGCTTGAGGTCGAAGGAGAGCCGGCACGACTGGGATTGGGGGTGCAGAGGGTGTTCCAATGCCCAGGAAAGGGCAAAAAACTTTCCCCTCTCTCTCCCAGTGCCCCCCCAGTCCATCCCAGTGTCTCTCCC